>NC_079197.1:160764111-161364111 GCF_029499605.1 Hyla sarda
ATTCCAATTTATGACAACATGCTACTCTGGTGTTATTGATCGTATTATTTTTGTGTATTCATTTCTTTATGGAAATACAGATGATGTCATTCTTTTTCTTACCGCGATGTTGTTGTCGCTTATTACAGATCTCTTAGGAAGGTCCTTAAATGGACCGAAACATTAGATTATTTCTGTATTTTTGGATTGCATCAACAAAATACACAAGAATCTCAAATATTGAGTGCCAAGTTTTCCTTTATTGATTACGAAGGGATTAGAATCCTACTTTGCACCACTAAGGAGGGTGCCATATGTTTCTTCTATAAACAATTTTTTATTATTATTTATTTTTTATTAAGGTAGTTTTAGGCTTGTGGCCTACAAGGTCTGGAGCCGCAGAGGACCTAAGTGTCCTTGCACAGTTTTCATGATGATGTCAATGCTTTGTACTTTGTCAATGGCGCTTGCAGTAAAGCATATCCCAAAATGCTGTCAAAACCACACAGGCAACATGGCTATCCCCTATATTAATGTGTTAAAAATGTAAATTACTATTAAAAAATAGAAACTGATTTTAAAAAAAAGAACATGTTTCAGTATTCATCAGTGAAAGAAATCTAGGTGATGAATTCAGTTTAACAAGGAGCAGTCTTATTTTCACTATTTTTGTATACAGTGCATATATTTAACTGTGACTTAGTGTTAATCACCAATTAAAGGGACACATAGTTATTTGCCCCCAAGAGATCAATTAACATCCAATGACACTGATCCTGAGCTGTACACCGTCAGAAGACTATAAAATCTCAGCACTTTCTTTTTTCCCTTTCTTTTGTGCTGCTTCAAAGATACCAGATGGGGTCGGGGGGATTTAGAGAAAATTTTGAAGCCTAATTTCTACGACTCTTCTACAAGATTATAATTTCCTGAGTATAGTCTACCAGATCAGGTAAATGACCATCATTAGCTAAACGAATTTCATCTTCATCCATCAGTAAGCGCATCTAGAGATGCTCTGGAGGACTTAGCATGCCCATGCAATATATGGATAGCTCACTGATGGGTTCTGTAGTGCTTTATATCTCCTGCGATGGTGCAATAGGGGAATTGAACAAACTTTCTGTTGGATTCTTCAAAATAATATAACTGTTCACTGACGGTTCTAGAAGAACATCATTCCATTAGTAAAAGTGGACAACCCTTTTTTTGCCTAGTACCTCAAACAAGGTGAAAGTTAAAGGGGTATTCCGGCCAAAAACATCTTATCCCCTATTGAAAGGATAGGGGATAAGATGTCTGATCGCGGGGGGCCCGCCGCTGGGACCCCCGCGATCTCCCTGCAGCAGCCCGCATTCTATGCGTAGCTGCGTCTGAAGTTTCAGAAACCTCCGGGCTTCCGAGACGGGGACGTGATGTCATGCCATGCCCCCTCCATTCATGTCTATCGGAGGGGGCATTGAGGCCGTTACGCCCCCTCCCATAGAAATTAATGAAGGAGGCATGGCGTGATGTCCCCGTCTCGGAAGCCCGTAGGCTTCAGACGCAGCTTCGCATAGAATGTGGGCTGCTGTAGGGAGATCGCGGGGGGTCCCAGTGGTGGGCCCCCCACGATCAGACATCTTATCCCCTATCCTTTCGATAGGGGATAAGATGTTTTTGGCCGGAATACCCCTTTAACCAAAATTTCATTTAGGAAATTTTTTTTTGTATTTGGGGCTGCCAGATACTTGCCTAATGAGTCTTGGTGAAGGACAAGGGGACATGTTTTGTGGGTGGTCTGGCAGTTGCTCATCTTCCTCTGGTTCCCAAGCTTTGATCATCAGTAGCAACATTAGAATTTAACATAGGCTAAGTTGGTTATTTATAACCCATTTTGGCAGTCTTAGGCTCTAAATTATTAGAAGTCCCTAAAGGTTTGAACATCTCTAAATCTGTCCATAGGTTGTGCCTACCAGGGTTGGTATTTTTATTTATTTATTTTAAATATACACACAATGGCATATAGATCCCAGTCCTCAAGGCCCACCAACAGTGCAAGATTTTTTTCTCTGTTCTATTACAATGGAGTAGCTAAAAATATGAAATGTTGATAACTGGGTTGAGGACCACTGATCTAGAAGACAGCTATGTGGCCCAATTAAATTAATTTGTAACAAATTATTTCTTAAAGTTTACAGAATTCCACCCTAACCATGAATGCACCAAATCATACAATGCTCACCTATTTCATTATCAGAGGTATCTCGAGCGTTCCAGAACTTCAGCTTCCCATCTTTCTACTGGTTCTTTTTATTTACATCATCATTCTTGGAGGTAACATGACCATTCTCACACTATTCTGTTTGGACCGTCAACTCCACACTCCCATGTACTTCTTTCTGGCCAACTTGTCCTTGGTGGACATGTCTTGTTCCACAGTCTCTCTTCACAAGATCCTTGCTAACTTCATATTAGGGGATAAGTCGGTTCCTTACTTGCCTTGTATGGTACAAATGCACTTTTTCGCAGCTCTAACGTTTAATGAATTTGTAATACTAGCGGTGATGAGTTATGACCGATATCTGGCCATCTGTAATCCATTACTATATAATGCACTCATGACTCAAAAAGTTTGTCTTCAGTTGGCTTTCGCCTCCTGGATATCTGGTTTGCTTATAGTTCTTACACCTACCATTTTAGTTTCAAACTTTTCTTGTTACAGGTCTCATGAGATCAACCACTTCTTCTGTGACATCGTCCCTCTTATGGAAATCACTTGTGATGACATCGCCATTTTACAGATGCTCATGTTTACGGCAGGAACTTTTCTTTTTGGTTTGCTGCCTTTTCTTGTGACATTCACGCCTTACATTTTCATTATCATCGTCATACTTAAGATCCACACTAGCATTGGAAGACGTAAAGCCTTCTACACCTGTTCTTCTCACCTTACGGTCGTCATCCTTCTCTATTTGACTTTCTCCTTTCAATATTTTACACCTAAATCTAAAAGATCGACAGAATCCAGTAAATTGTCTGCTATGTTTAATGCCATCTTTATCCCCGTAGTGAATCCATTGATCTATAGCTTAAAAAATAAAGATATCACATTAGCTATAAAGCGGAGGGTCAAAACTAGTAAATTCTAGAAATGTAACTAAAGTAAATAAAAAAAAAATTTGCAAAGTTATTATTTTTGTACCAAAAGCAAATATGGATGGATATTTTGTTATTACTAAAGCATCATACATCATTAACCCACCAGGGAGCAGCTCCTTATGGCCCTGCGGACACAGCTAGAGCAATAACTTTTGATTTGTTCCATCAATGTAACTGTTACGCCTAGCGCTCCGGGTCCCCGCTCCTCCCCGGAGCGCTCACGGCGTCTCTCTCCCCGCAGCGCCCCGGTCAGTCCCGCTGACCGGGAGCGCTGCACTGTCATGGCCGTCGGGGATGCGGTTCGCACAGCGGGACGCGCCCGCTCGCGAATCGCATCCCAGGTCACTTACCCGTCCCGGTCCCCTGCTGTCATCTGCTGGCGCGCGCGGCTCCGCTCTCTAGGGCGCGCGCGCGCCAGCTCTCTGCGACTTAAAGGGCCAGCGCACCAATGATTGGTGCCTGGCCCAATTAGCTTAATTGGCTCCCATCTGCTCCCTGCCTTTATCTGACCTCCTCCCATGCACTCCCTTGCCGGATCTTGTTGCCTTGTGCCAGTGAAAGCGTTTAGTGTGTCCAAAGCCTGTGTACCTGAACTTCTGCTACCCATCCTGACTACGAACCTTGCCGCCTGCCCCCGACCTTCTGCTACGTCTGACCTTGCTTCTGCCTACTCCCTTGTACCGCGCCCATCTTCAGCAGCCAGAGAGGTGAGCCGTTGCTAGTGGATACGACCTGGTCACTACCGCCGCAGCAAGACCATCCCGCTTTGCGGCGGGCTCTGGTGAAAACCAGTAGTGGCTTAGAACCGGTCCACTAGCACGGTCCACGCCAATCCCTCTCTGGCACAGAGGATCCACTACCTGGAAGCCGAATCGTGACAGTAGATCCGGCCATGGATCCCGCTGAGGTGCCGCTGCCAAGTCTCGCTGATCTTCCCACGGTGGTCGCTCAGCAATCGCAGCAGATTGCCCAACAAGGACAGCAGCTGTCGCAGTTGACCGCCATGTTACAGCAAATTCTGCCCCTGCTACAGCAGCAACCATCTCCTCCGCCAGCTCCTGCACCTCCTCCGCAGCGAGTGGCCGCTCCTAACCTCCGCTTGTCCCTGCCGGACAAATTTGATGGGGACTCCAGACTCTGCCGTGGATTTTTGTCTCAGTGTTCCCTGCATATGGAGATGTTGTCAGACTTGTTTCCTACAGAACGGTCTAAGGTGGCGTTCGTAGTAAGCCTTCTTTCAGGAAAGGCCTTGTCTTGGGCCACACCGCTCTGGGACCGCAATGATCCTGCCACAGCCACAGTCCAGTCCTTTTTTGCTGAAGTCCGAAGTGTCTTTGAGGAACCTGCCCGAGCCTCTTCTGCTGAGACTGCCCTGCTGAACCTGGTCCAGGGTAATTCTTCCGTTGGCGAGTACGCCATACAATTCCGTACTTTTGCATCTGAACTATCCTGGAATAATGAGGCTCTCTGCGCGACCTTTAAAAAAGGCCTATCCAGTCGCATCAAGGATGTGCTGGCCGCACGAGAGATTCCTGCCAACCTCCAAGAACTCATCCATTTGGCTACCCGCATTGACATGCGTTTTTCTGAGCGACACCAAGAGCTCCGCCAGGAAAAAGACTTAGATCTCTGGGCACCTCTCCCACAGCATCCTTTGCAGTCTATGCCTGGGCCTCCCGCCGAGGAGGCCATGCAAGTGGATCGGTCTCGCCTGACCCAGGAAGAGAGGAATCGCCGTAGAGAAGAGAATCTCTGTCTGTACTGTGCCAGTACCGAGCATTTCTTGGTGGATTGCCCTATCCGTCCTCCACGCCTGGGAAACGCACGCACGCACCCAGCTCACGTGGGTGTGGCATCTCTTGGTTCTAAATCTTCTTCTCCACGTCTCACGGTGCCCGTGCGGATTTCTCCTACAGCCAACTCCTCCCTCTCAGCCTTGGCCTGCTTGGACTCTGGTGCCTCCGGGAATTTTATTTTGGAGTCCTTTGTCAATAAATTCAGCATCCCGGTGACCCGTCTCGCCAAACCGCTCTACATTTCCGCGGTCAACGGAGCCAGATTGGACTGCACCGTGCGTTACCGCACAGAACCCCTCCTGATGTCTATCGGACCCCACCACGAAAGGATTGAGTTCTTCATCCTCCCCAGTTGTACCTCTGAGGTCCTCCTCGGTCTGCCATGGCTCCGGCTTCATTCCCCCACCCTTGATTGGACCACCGGGGAGATAAAGAACTGGGACTCTGCCTGCCATAGGAAGTGCCTCTTCCCCCCTCCCAGTCCCGTCAGGCAAACCTCTGTGCCTCCTCATGGCCCCCGTCCTGGTGTCACACTGCCCCGTGCCAGGCTTCGCCCTCTGCCCTCCCTCCCCATTCCCACTCCTGCTGTACTGCCTGCCGTTGAGGAAACCCTCCATTTTTTCCCGGTGTCCTCATCCCAGGGGAGGCAGTTGCCGGTCAAAGAAAAGGGGAGACCTAAGGGGGGGGGTACTGTTACGCCTAGCGCTCCGGGTCCCCGCTCCTCCCCGGAGCGCTCACGGCGTCTCTCTCCCCGCAGCGCCCCGGTCAGTCCCGCTGACCGGGAGCGCTGCACTGTCATGGCCGTCGGGGATGCGGTTCGCACAGCGGGACGCGCCCGCTCGCGAATCGCATCCCAGGTCACTTACCCGTCCCGGTCCCCTGCTGTCATCTGCTGGCGCGCGCGGCTCCGCTCTCTAGGGCGCGCGCGCGCCAGCTCTCTGCGACTTAAAGGGCCAGCGCACCAATGATTGGTGCCTGGCCCAATTAGCTTAATTGGCTCCCATCTGCTCCCTGCCTTTATCTGACCTCCTCCCATGCACTCCCTTGCCGGATCTTGTTGCCTTGTGCCAGTGAAAGCGTTTAGTGTGTCCAAAGCCTGTGTACCTGAACTTCTGCTACCCATCCTGACTACGAACCTTGCCGCCTGCCCCCGACCTTCTGCTACGTCTGACCTTGCTTCTGCCTACTCCCTTGTACCGCGCCCATCTTCAGCAGCCAGAGAGGTGAGCCGTTGCTAGTGGATACGACCTGGTCACTACCGCCGCAGCAAGACCATCCCGCTTTGCGGCGGGCTCTGGTGAAAACCAGTAGTGGCTTAGAACCGGTCCACTAGCACGGTCCACGCCAATCCCTCTCTGGCACAGAGGATCCACTACCTGGAAGCCGAATCGTGACAGTAACCATACAAGGGTTGGTTTTTCATGAGTTGATGTAGTGTATACTTTTGTTGGTACCAACAAAATGGCTTACATACAACTTTTTAATTACTTTTTTATTTATTTTGGGACGTGGAATGAACAATTTTGACATTGACTTACCTTTTTTGGTTCTTTTGTTTTTGTTTTAGTGGGTTAAAGAATATGATCTGTGCATAATTTAATGCCAAATACTATATGTTTAGTTTTTTATGTTGTCTTACTTAATTACAAAATAAAGTTATGTGTTGGGAGGGAAATAAATTCTGTTTCTTATAATTTTTTTTAACATATTAATAAATTATTTTTACATTTTTTTTAATTCCACTGGGAGACTTGACCATGAGATATCTCATATAATACACTGCAATATTTCTATATCCCAATGTCTTATGTCTGTCAGCATAACACTGACAGACATCCTATTAGGTCCTACCTCTGGCAGAAGAGCTACTAAGATGGCAGACTTCACACTTTTATTAAGCCTCCAGTTGCCACAACAGCTCATTAACATTCCTTGATTATGTCAAAGTATGGAGTTTGATGGGCAGACCTTTCTCATACAGATTAGATACAGCAGTTCCTAAGGGGATACACTACCATGATAAGAGTTATAACCAATTTGGGCAGTTGTGGCAGGCACCTGGATAGGTGTATTATCTACATAACTGCCTCTGATCTCATGAGTTCAGTGGCAATTGGTGATATATATAAGGTAGGTAAGAACCAGTGGCAGATCCAGGATTGAAACCTAAGGGGAGTTGAAATGGTGGCACACAACACTCTAAGTGTCAAATTTTGCTTCATTTGGTCACACCCATCTCTTAATATGTAAACCACACCATCAACACAAAAAAGAAAATAAATTTTTTAATGAAAATATGCACCAAAATATACAGAATGCTCTTCCTTTTTTATTCCTCTTTTGAGTGTAGAAACAACTAGACTACTGGATGATACCATTCCTATTGACAAACAATGACAGGGCAGATTAAAAAGGAAAAAAAAGCTAATTCTGGGAAAAATATAAATTTAGACAGGCATTCTAAGATTGGGCCAGATTTTTAAGAGTGACTGTTTGAAAATCTTGAGCATCTGTGTGCATACTACTCTTAAAGGGGTACTCCACTGGAAAACATTTTTTTTTTTAATCAACTGGTGCCGAAAAGTTAAACAGATTTGTAAATTAGTTCTATTATAAAATCTTAATCCTTCTAGTACTTATCCGCTGCTGTTATGATCCACAGGAAGTTCTTTTCTTTTTGATTTTCCTTTCTGTCTGACCACAGTGCTCTCTGCTGACACCTCTGTCTATTTTAGGAACAGTCCAGAGCAGGATAGGTTTTCTATGGGGATTTGCTTCTACTCTTGACTGTTCCTAAAATGGATAGAGGTGTCAGCAGAGAGCACTGTGGTCAGGCAGAAAGGAAATTCAAAAAGAAAATAACTTCCTGTTGATCATACAGGAAGTTATTTTCTTTTTGAATTTCCTTTCTGCCTGACCACAGTGCTCTCTGGATAAGTACTGGAAGGATTAAGATGTTTTAATAGAAGTAATTTACAAATCTGTTTAACTTTCTGGCACCAGTTGATTTAAAAAAAAAATGTTTTCCAGTGGAGTACCCCTTTAAGTCTGCACCACCTATTAGCTGGCTTAGTTAACATATTTTGATGCATATTATTACCTTTTTTGGTGCAATTTAAGCTGCTTTTCTTTTACAGAGCCTACACCTTCGGCTGTCCGGGCATTCTGGGAGTTGTCGTTTGGCAACAGCTGGAGCCACCCCGGTTGAGAAACACTGGTGTATGGTATGGACACATTCTGTTAAGAGATGGAATGGTTAAACCTAGTCATTCATTAGGCCTAGGTTACACAGAGAATTTTTTAAAGTGCTACTATTGTGATATTGTCTTAAAGGGGTTATCCAGGAAAAAACTATTTTTTTTATATCAACTGGCTCCAGAAAGTTAAACAGATTTGTAAATTACTTCTATTAAAAAATCTTAATCCTTTCAGTTCTTATGAACTGCTGAAGTTGAGTTGTTCTTTTCTGTATTGGTGCTCTCAGATGACACCTCTCTTGGGAACTGTCCAGAGTAGAAGAAAATACCCATAGCAAACCTCTTCTACTCTGTGCAGTTCCCGAGACAAGCAGAGATGTCAGCAGAGAGCACTGTTGCCAGACAAAAAAGAACAACTCAACTTCAGCAGCTGATAATTATTGGAAGGATTAAGAGGGGTTAATGGCGGACATTTGCGCGATCGCGGATGTCGGCCATTACTGGCGGGTCCCCGGCTGCTGCTAGCAGTCGGAACCTGCTGTGTATGATGCGAGCACTGCTCTGATGCTCGCGGTCATACACAGGACGTAAATGTACGTCCTGGTGCGCAAAGTACCTCCGCACCAGGATGTAAATTTACCTCCCTGGTCGTTAAGGGGTTAAATTCAATTTTATTTTTTATTTTTTTAATAACATTAATATTGCAACTACATATATCATCATTGCATTCACACATACAGGGGGAGATTTATCAAAACTTGTGAAAAGGATCAGTGGAACCGTTGTCCTTAGCAACTAATTAGATTCCAATTTTCATTTTTAAAAGGCCTTTTAAATAAGTAAAAGAAGCCATCTGTTTGGTTTCTATGGGCAATTGCTCTACTTCTGCTCTGTTGTGATAAATGTACCTCTATATGTGTGATTCCTTCTTTTTTTCTTTGTGAATGAGTGCACACTCATTCCACCAATCTTCTGTGCTATATATATATATATATATATATATATATATATATATATGGCATAAATCAATGAGTAGCTACTTATATGTACATGTTTATGTTTCCAGCAGAATATTCCTTGACATTGCTTGGCATCTATGATACATATCTCCAGCTATGGCTTTCACTCAGATAAAGGGTTTATGCACCATAAAGTGATTTTTGTACTTTCCTGGCAGACAGTAATGGACATGATTAAGAAGGATCTGCACTTGTATTGGGGCTAAATGTTGTGAGATTACCATAACACTGTGGATATCTTTTTGTGAACTGGCCATTTCCTGTTGGAGTCCCCTTCTTCAACTACAAGTCCCATGATTCCTTGTTTGTGAGTGTGAGGTCACTTTTCTCCCTCCCACACATCAGCCACCCCACCCATTGAAGCACAAATGAGCTGCCTTACATGCAATATGGCAGTGTTTTCTAACCAGGGTGGCTCCAGCTGTTGCAAAAATACAATTACTTGCAGAATAATCTCCCTCCCACCCAGCAGTCCCTCCACACATTGAAGCAGGACAAGCTCCCTGTCATCAACTGACTAGTGATGCAATGTATCGGCCACTGCAACCTGGGAAAATCGAAGACAACGTTAAAAATTAACTTTGGGGATATTGCGAGACCACCATCACACACAGGTACAGACACTCTATTATAAACGACACTAAATTTACAGCCCCTGTAGCTTAGTCAAATAAAAAAAAATTTGGAATACCCCTTTAAGGTAATCAATGGATAGTTAAAAATTTGCACTTCTAAACCCCAATCATCATGAGCCCATAACATGTCCATTTGCAAGCCTACTGTCACATCACGTAGGGAGCAGTACAGATCTGAGCTAGCTCCCAAACCACTGTCCCTACCTGCTTGAATGATCCACCTTAAACGGTGGCTCCCCAATTGGGTGACAGATCCTACACTGGACTACATCAGTCAGGTCAGCAACACACATGGGCAGAAATGGAACAAAATCAGCAAGACTAGGTGTTAAACAGATACAATCCAAAAAGTAAAAAAAAAAAACAAGAGGGTAATGCAGTATAAAATCAGAAGGCCTGAGGAAGGATCAGGTCACAAACAGAGGTCAGGTCACAAGGAAAAGCAAGGTACAGGAATGCGAAAGGAGGGTAAAAACGCAATCATAGTTGCTGGTGCCACCACTGATCAATCCACTACTCTCATCTCTTGATAGGTTAAGATGGCTACAGACAAATGACGAATGGCCTTTCAACATGCAGAGCCATCAGGAGAAATAAAAGATGTTGTCAGTGGTGCTGACTGAGGACTGGAGGCGGGGCTGGAACTAAGCCAGTTAATTTCCTACACCTATACTCAATGTCATGTGCCACCAACATTATAAGTAGCACAATGCAGTCAGGCAGATAACATTCTTTTGGAATTCACCAAAACCAAACTCATCCATCAGACGATTCAACAGAAAACATTTCTACTGCTCCAGAGTCCAGTGGTACCATGCTTTACACCACTCTATATGTCTCTTTTTGCTTGGTGATGTCAGGCTTGCACACCACTGCCGTGAAAATTTGTTCCATGAATCTCCAGACGGGCACAGTCAACAGATCACAGTCAATTTTTTTGCACTTTACATCTCAGCACTCGATGACCGCACTCTGGAACTTTACGTGGTCCTTAAATGAGGTGGGGCCCAATACTTTTGTCCATATAGTGTATATGTTATAGCCATTTCATAAACCAAATTCTGTATATTCCAGCACTTAAAGAACATCTCCAGCGAAAAATAACTTATCCTCTATCCACAGGAGGACGGGATGCTCACTGGGAAGAGTGTGCTGCAGCCACCACGCGCTCCATTCATTCCTATGGGAGAGCCCAAAAGACTTGAGTACAGCTCTCGGGCATAATTGGTGTTCCCATAGAAATGAATGGATTGCGTGCCGTCTACTGGTAGATGACATGCACTTCTCACTGAGAGCAGCGGGGTCCCATCCCGGTGATCGTGGGGGGTCCCAGCGGTCAGGCCCCCTGTGATCAGCTACTTAACCCCTATCCTGTGTATAGGGGATAAGTACATTTTTACTGAAGTGCTCCTTCAAGCTTTCTTTGTTTAAAGGGGTTATCAAATTATAAAAACGTATCTCTTATTCAAAGGCCAGGGCCTGACTCTTCTCGGTGAACCCTCTGGCCCCGTCTTTCTGAGGCATACTTATCTCGGCAATGATCGCCCGCTCAGCCAATCACTGGTGAGACATTATTGTGGCTGGTGATTGGCTGAGTGGGCCATTACTGCTGAAACGAGTACGTCTCAAAAGGAGGGGGCTAGAAAGTTCAACAGGGACAGTCAGACCCTGTTCTGGAGAGAGGGATACATTTTTTAATAGCTGGATAACTTTAAAGGGGTTATCCAGGAAAAAACGTTTTTTTTTATATATATCAACTGGATCCAGAAAGTTAAACAGATTTGTAAATTACTTCTATTAAAAAATCTGAATCATTTCAGTACTTATGAGCTGCTGAAGTTGAGTTGTTATTTTCTGTCTAAGTGCTCTTTGATGACACCTTACTCGGGAACTATCCAGAGTAGAAGCAAATCCCCATAGCAAACCTCTTCTACTCTGTGCAGTTCCCGATACAAGCAGAGATGTCAGCAGAGAGCACTGTTGCCAGACAGAAAAGAACAACTCAACTTCAGCAGCTGATAATTATTAGAAGGAGTAAGATTTTTTTTTATAGAAGTAATTTAGAAAGCTGTTTAACTTTCTGGAGCCAGTTGATATATATAAAAAAGTTTTTCCGTGGAATACCCCTTTAATATTCTTTTATTGTCCTATTATTGAATTTTTTACCAAACTTAATCATTATGAATGGGACAAGGTCTACTTCATGTTCTATAGTTCTTCAAGAACTCAAACATACTTTAAGACTAGAGATGAGCGAACTTACAGTAAATTCGATTCGTCACGAACTTCTCGGCTCGGCAGTTGCTGCCTTTTCCTGCATAAATTAGTTCAGCTTTCAGGTGCTCCGATGGGCTGGAAAAGGTGGATACAGTCCTAGGAGACTCTTTCCTAGGACTGTATCCACCTTTTCCAGCCCACCGGAGCACCTGAAGGCTGAACTAATTTACGCAGGATAAGTCATCAATTGCCGAGCCGAGAAGTTCGTGACGAATCGAATTTACTGTAAGTTCGCTCATCTCTATTTAAGATTAATACTCAATGTACTAGAACACAGAGCAGAGATATATCTTCTCTAACATCTAATTACACTGTATTGTGTTCATACACTCATTGTATTTGTTTACTATTAATTATTAATTATTAGTAAACAAACATTCTCTATAGTAAATCCCCCAGGATATTTCATTCCTAATTAGCACTAATAAGCCCTGAACTTGCTTGAACCTGGCTATGAAGATGCTCATCGCTGCAGGTTTGGCCGCATTTGCCATTTGCAATGAAGACGGCTTAGTTTTTACTGCTTACGCTTTTCATTCACTAGCAAGGACGGTGTCCTGTGAGACATTTGTATAATAAGATATATAACAAGAATGTCCATTTATAGACTAAGAAGTTTTGGATAAAGAGGTAAGTCATAGGTAGGTTAGTCATTTTTAGAAAAAGTTTTTTTGGAAGATCTGTTTTCAAATTCTCTTCTAAAAATTTTCACCAGGGATCAAGTTGTTGTTTCGGGATAGGAGACAAAAATGTACATTAGAATTATATATTGTACTTTTTTTGTAATGTATTTTTATGAATCAAAGAAACTTGCTATGGATCGCATTTAGTTAACTGAAAGTACAAGAATTATTAGTAGCCTACAGCCACAATCCGCATATACGATAAGGGTCAGGTAGTTTTGGATCCAAAGATCCAATAGAAACATCAGGATCCTACTGGTTCACCAGGACACAAGGGGATCTTGCAGTGTTCCTTCAATAATGGCTTCCAAAAACAAGAGTGCCTTTAGGGTATGTTTACATTTACAAAATTTCTGTTAACAAAAATAAATTCCATTCAAAATTGCTTTGTTGGCAAGTACATGGATTTCTGCACCCCATATTGAGATGAAGGGTACAGTCGCAATATATTTGTGTCTAAGCTGTTGTATGTAAATATACAAATATATTAAAAGGGGTACTCAAAATGAAAACAAAAAATTCTCAAATCAACTAGTGTCAGAAAGTTAAACAGATTTGTAAATGACTTCTATTTAGTAATATTAATCCTACCAGTACTGATCAACTGCTGTATGCTCAAGAGGAAGTTGTGTAGTTCTTTCCGGTCTGACCACAGTGCTCTCTGCTGCCACCTCTGTCCAAGTTAGGAACTGTCCAGAGCAGAAGAGGTTTGCTACATGGATTTTCCCGTGCTCCGGACAGTTCCTGACATGGACAGAGGTGGCAGCAGAGAACACTGTGGCCATACTGGAAAGAACTACATATCTTCCTCTGGAGCATACAGCAACTTTTCTACCCAAGCAATGAAAAAGCACTTATAATCCAGCGTGCGGGGCATACTACTGAACAAGTAGCCCCAGGGGCGGGGAGTAAGGCGGAACTAGTCCCTGGAATGCTGGGAGTCATAGGATAGACCGATAATTTTTATACACTGGAGGACTCCTTTCAGTGTTGAAGCTTCAGTATGTGGTGTCCCGGTACCGTATTGCATACCGTACCTTGTGTGGTGGTCCCCAAAGTCAGAGTTACTACGTTCAGGTGAGGTCCCCCAGGTGGGACAGCCCCTAGTCACCTCATCCTTCTCTAATTCTATAATGTTTATATGTATACATTTAATGTGTATATTTAATATAATGCATATTAGTCTACTTACCTCGGTAGCGTCGCATGACCTTCGGTCATGTGACTATGTTGATTCCTCTATGGTATGTTGGAGGACCTTTGGAGGTCCTTGGGTCACATGTTTACCCATAACTCTATGTACAGACGATTGACAGTTGTATGGACCAGTGAGCTTAAATCCAGTCTCTGCCCATATAAGGGAGCTGTAGCCAATTATCGCTCTCTTGGGTTGCAGCTCTCGTGGATGCCGGACTAGCAGGACAGATCTGCGCAACTTTCAAAGACAAGCTAGCCCAGAAACCTGCCGGCCTCAGCCTAAACTAAACCGTGAGTTCAAATTTCAATCCCCGCTAAAGCTAGCGTGATTACTGGGCCGAATCTAAACCACTAAATCCAGGGGATCATCACAACACTTATCTTCCTAAGCTCCATAGACTCACGAGGTCCCAACCACTTGTCAAGCTGTAATAGACTGTGTTATATGGACTGTTCCTGTTATTGCATAAAATCTTCAGTCAAAGTTCCGACAAGTTTCTGCAAATCTCCGGTTGTGGACAATCAATTATTTCTCCCTATCACTTTTGGGAAGGGTGGCGGTAGGACAAGCATACAGAGAATAGCCCGCACCCTGGCATCACGAATAGAAAGGGTTAAGCAAGCACCCTTAGTAACCGCACAGCTACACCCCCATATACCCTTCTCCCACAGGCTAACATAATTAAAAATATTTTACCATTCTGTGTTTACAGCCCCAATGCAAAACTAGGTGTCACCGTACCCTATATATTTTGCTTCTGCAGTCATCCTTTCCAACTCCTTTCAAGTTTACTTGTAGTCCACTTCACTCCTAATATATAGGTTTAAATAAGAATTGTCTATATAGAACGGCTGGACATTTTTTTTTATGAAGACCATTTGCAAAAGTTGAAGAAATCCTCAAGATCTGGCTTTCCAAACAACTCACTTCACACATCCAACAATAATTTCCGTATAAATGGGAAACAACTTCTCTTTTCTATTTAGGCATTAACCTAACAATAGACATCAATAATTTGATACTGTAAAATTACCATGAGCTTTATTCTTCCATCCAGAAATACTTAACATCATTTGGTAGTTACCCTTGGAGTTGGTTTGGAAGGATTAGCGTCTACAAGATGTTCATCCTCCCAAAGCTTCTGTACCTTATGCGAACCATTCCTCTGGCATTACCTGTGAGCTTACTGAATACATTTAGGAGACAAATGTCAGACTTTGTATGGCAAAAATTTAAAACGAGATTGTCAGCATCACTTATGACTAAAAAAGCTGAAAACGGAGGAACTGGGCTACCTAACTTGTCGGCATGTCTTCAAACCACACTACTGAAACAGTCATTAGAGTGGCTGAAGACTCCCATTGACAAAAAGCCATGGGTCCTTCTAGAGGAATCTTTATGCGGTATTGAAGACTGGACACCATTATTATTAAACTCTCATAAAATAAACAAAACTAAACTTAGAATAAACAAAATAGTCTCGGACAACATAAAAATGTGGAATATAAGGCCAACTGCAAACAATGATACTGCTACTGATTGTTCAATCAACCTGACCGTACAATCTGTTCTACTCTATACTCCACCTTCAAACTTGGCCAGATAGAGGCATTACTTTACTAAAACATTTGTACAGAGATAATAAACTAATATCTTTTGAAGAACTCCAATCAATATACGGTTTACCAGATGCGGAGAGAAGATCGTATAACACCATTGTCAAACATTTGAAACAATTTCCCCAACCCACAGTATCCATTCCTCAAACACTTGTAGACCTCATGAACCTATCCTCTGACTCCATCTCAAAAATTACCCTTGAGCCATTATATCAGTTCTACAATAACGACATATATATAAATAATGGGCAACAGCATTCTAAGTGGGAAAAAGAATTAAACCTGATAATCTCTAACTATGAATGGTCTCAGGCTCTTAAATCTTTAAATAAACACACATCGTGTTTAGGCCATAGAGAACAATTTTTCAAGATGGTCTCTATGTGGTACTATACCCCGGCCAAATTGCATTACATGATCCCCTCATGTTCCCAACTATGTTGCAGGGAATGCGGGTTGACAGGCACAATAAGTCACATTTTCTGGTCATGTCCTGCACTTCACACATTGAAAAAAGGTGTGGAGGAATTAGTACAACTGGTTTCACACAAGTCATTATCCATATCCAGCAAACTTGTACTTTTAAACATAGGCCTTCACACAGCAGACGCCGCTTATAGAACACCTTTATGCCATATCCTAATAGCCTACAGATGCCAACTTGCAGCTAGGTGGAAATCCTCTTCTGTCCCTTCTACAGCCGACATTATAGAAGCAGTCAAGTCCGTTTTTACGAAACGACGTATGCCTGGAAGCTAAACAACAGACGGACCTGCGAGTCGAGATGGAAGACCTGGACGAAGCACTATCCACTGGACTAGGTGTTGCTAATTAACCATGCACATCCCTTCTATCATGGTTTTATTAGATTTCATGCTGTTCTGGGATCCATTCCATTAAATTATGTTCATCCTATATTATTAAATGGTACTACTCTAACTACCCATTACTACTTATGATTACTGGGTGTCACACTTTGCACATATTTCCGGTGAATCTTCCTGTGACGAGAGAGGGGAGGACTACGGGATCTAGTCATGAAAAATCCTATTCTTCGCTGCAGAGTTATAGGTATGACTATAAAATACTTTAAAACTGCTTATGTGACGTTTTTACTTTTCAAGATGACCTATAATGATCTACCGGATATGTCTATAATATCCGCAACATCCAAAGACATGATTCTGCAAATTAATATTTCTACATACAGCTGAGTGATTGTTTTAGTAACATTTATATAACTGTGTTATATTTGTTATGTATTGTTCCTTGGCCTCGTTGTTTTCTTTGGCCAATATTTCCTTTGTTGTAAATTTCTCAAAAAAAATCCAATAAAAATCATTTAAACGAAAAGTTGAAGAAAAGTTCAAAAAATGTAAATTGTGTTTTTCAGACCTTCGTACTAAAGAGAAAATGGTGGACCCTACAAATCACTCCATGGTGAGCTTCTTCATGATTAAGGGGGTTTCATAGTTCCCCCAACCATAGGTTCCAATCTTTATCCTTGTTCTGCTCATTTATGTTGTCACTTTATGCAGTAACATGACCATCTTTGTACTGATCTGCCATGATTCCTATCTCCACACCCCCATGTACTTCTTCCTGGCCAACCTGTCCATCGGGGATGGGAAAGAAGGACATTTCTCATATTAGCTGCATGATTCAGATGTATTTCTATGCGGCATTGAACACAGAGGGACAGGTATTGTTGGCAGCCATGAGCTATGACCGATATGTAGCCATTTGTAACTCTTTACGGTATCACATGGTCATGACTGATGGAGTTTGTGGTCTCTTGGCCATCACCTGCTGGATGGTGAGTTTCATAGAAGTCCTCCCACTTCTTGTGTGATATTGTTCCGGTAATGAACATCGCATGCGACAACATGACCATCTTACATGTGTATAGCAAAACCATAGGACTTTTCTTGAACATCATTCCTATTTTTCTCACCTTTACTCCATACATCTTCATTTTCTTCACCATACTGAGAATTGTGACCACCACTGGAAGACAAAGCCTTCTACTCATGCTCCTCTCATCTGACAGTGGTCATCCTTCTGTATATTACTCTTTTCTGTCAGTATTTTAGGCCACAATCGCCTAACAATTTGGACTCCAACAGTGCTTTAAGTGGGCCGGAACGCGATGGTACTCATCAGTACCACCACTTCCAAAAATGCTTCTTGACAGTACCATCACCTCTCCATGTGCCCAGAACGCACTTTTAGCGTACCGGAACGCTAATTTGTACTGTTTCAATCCCTTGGCTGCGCGTTTGGCACTGCCCGGGGTGCCGCAGGATTTTGCCGTCAATTATTTTATTTTTTTAAATTTCCCACCCCGGCCTGCGCGCCAGTGACTCGTGGCGCGTGGAGGGGGGAAGGGAAGTATCTGTGCGCTTTGCTGTACATGCGCACACAGCGTCCCCCTGCATCTCCCCATCATCTCCCTCCACCTCCCCCCTGCGGCCCTGTCACCTGTGCCCTTGTAGTGATTCGTCCCCACAGCGGCAGAGTGAGTGCCCTGCCAGAGCCCTGGCTCGGTGCCCTGCCGGAGAGGGGTGGAAAGTGGAAGCTCCGCCGGATTCCCGTGCCGGTGTAGGGAAGATAAATGGCTTACTTAAGGTATGTACCCTCTCCACCCCTCTGTTACCCCTTCTTAACCCTGTCCACTCCCCCCTTCATCTTGTCATCCATGTCCACCCCTCTGTTACCCCTTCTTAACCCTGTCCACCCCTCTGTTACCCCTTCTTAACCCCGTCCACCCCCTTCACTGCTGCCATCCATGTCCACCCCTCTGTTACCCCTTCTTAACCTTGTCCACCTCCCCTTCACTCCTATCATCCATGTCCACCCCTCTGTTACCCCTTCTTAACCCTGCCCCCCCCCTCTTCACTGCTGCCATCCATATCCACCCCTCTGTTACCCCTTGCACAACTGTCACCACCGTACAGGTACAGTGCAGTTACCATTGCATAGAGAAGAATGTGCAGTAAATGCGGGTGCTTTTACTCACATTCGCCGCGGTCTGTAAACAAAAATTCTTACTTTATTCTGATGTCAGGCCACAGTCGGATGGGCTGGCTGACTCCCGCAGTGGCACGCCCCCTCTCCACCTCCTCTCTGCTCATAGCATGGAGCGCTGCACATCAATCTAGCTGATCCTGCATGATCGACGTGCAGCGCTCCATGCTAGGAGAAGAGAGGAGGTGGAGAGGAGGCTTACCGCTGCGGGAGTCGGCCGGCCCCTCCGACTGTGGCCCGGCATCAGAATAAAGTAAGAATTTTCATTTACAGACCGCGGTGAATGTGAGTAAAAGCACCCGCATTTACTGCACATTCTTCTCTATGCAATGGTAACTGCACCTCCCTACCTGTACGGTGGTGACAGTTGCACTTTAACCCTTTCCATACCCCCACTCCTGTCATCCATGTCCACCCCCTGTCCATCCCTGTCACCCATGTTCACCCCCCCCAGTCTGCCCCCCAGTCTACCCCCTGTCCCACATATCTACCCCCCAGTCTACCCCGTCACCCAATGCTGATTTTAGAAGACGTCATTTGTGAGTTGCTGCATAAAGGAGCAGTGCAAACTACATACCCACAGATAAATAGATATTGGAGGAGATTTATCAAAACCTGTCCAGAGGAAAAGTTGCCCACTTGAAAGTAGGTTAAATAGATTTGTAAATTACTTCTATTTTAAACTCTTAATCCTTTCAGTACTTAATAGCAGCTGCATGCTACAGAGGAAATTATTTTCTTTTTTAATTTCTTTTTTGTCTTGTCCACAATGCTCTCTACTGACACCTCTGTCTGTGTCAGGAACTGTCCAGAGCAGCATAGGTTTGCTATGGGGATTTTCTCTTGCTCTGGACATAGCAACCAATCAGATTGCCTCTTTCATTTTTAACAAAGCCTCTGAAAAATGAAAGAAGCAATCTGATTGGTTGCTGTGGGCAACTCAGCAACTTTTCCTGCCGACAGATTTTGATAAATCTCCCCCATTGTGAAAATGTTTTTTTCCGCGGTGTGCCTCGAACCAAAAGTACAGTACCGGTACCTCTTTTGGGCCACTTAAAGCACTGGACTCCAATACATTTTTTCAATACCACCATTGAGCCTATACTGAACCTACTTATATATAGCCTAAAGAATGAAGATGTGAAGTCGGCATTGAAGCGAAGGTGTATGTAATGGAGATTCTGTCAAAATGTTCATTATCAGCGAAGTTAGTATTTATTATCATTCAGCTGAACTGAAATGTTCAGTGTGGGAAGTTTATCGAGTAAATATTTGAACTCTTTTTGAATGGCATTAGTTTTAATATATAATTAACACCTTATCAAAAGTAATATTATAAAACATAAATAAAATAAAAACTATTGTTTTTTTTTTAACACAGGATTTTTTTTTATTTTACTGTGCTACAAGGGCTGTAATGTTTGTGTAGTTCATAATATAGTGTCTGCACCTGTGTTTCATGGTGATCTTGCAATTCTTTAGTGATTTTTGGCCCAATGTTTATATATAACAGCAAACAAAATGAGTTGTCTCAGGTTTTCCCAGGTTGCAGTGCGGCCCGAGACATTACATCACTAGTCAGTTGTTCAAAGGGAACTTTACTTCAATGGGTGTAGGTGTGCAACAGCTGGAGGCACCCTGGTTATAAAACTCTGCTGTGTTTCAGTGGATGGGGTGGCTGATGTGTGGGAGGGAGAAAAATGACCTCACACTTACAAACAAGGAATCATGGGACTTGTAGTTGGATGGAAGGGACTCCAACAGGAAAAAGCCATATCACAAAATAAAAATAGCCACCGCATTATGGTTGACTCAGTACATAGCCATTTAGCTCCAAAACAAGCACAGATCCTTCCTAAGCATGTCCATTACTGTCTGGCAGGTAAGTACTAAAATCACCTTATGATGGATAACCCCTCCAAAGGCTATAGCTGTAATGAGTTTTACATATTTTAATATGTACTTTAAAAAGTTGCACTAAGCTAAAAACATAATTGATGTTTCAAGGGGCTTTTTTTTTAGGATATGTTGTCTTGTGCATAAGGAGCAGTAATGTTTTTGGCCATTGTTGGTCAAAAAATTACCAAGAGTGCTGCTGCAAATCTGCAAAATGTGTTAGGTAGTTATGATGGCTATTTTTGTGTTTTCTTTTCTTTTTTTTTTTGCAATTATATTTTTGACTCTTCCCCCAGAGACTTACTGTAAATCCCTTTACTTGGAAAGACTCTCAGTGCCTGGTCATCCCAGCTTGTACCTGGAGGAAAAGTGTTTGGTCTTTTGAATCAAATTCGGACTAGGAGTGGCTGCAGGAAGCCTTGTTTGCTCGATAATCTTATGCTTCCAATCTTGAACTTGGCTTTGTACAACCAACATTGGTAAACGTACACATTTTATCAGTGTTTTACCAATTTATCTTGATCATTACACTCATCAGAGCACTTTGCGTATATCTTTTGTTTTAGTGAATAGTCCCACAGGAATTGATTTATCTTTTTCTATTAATCTATGATTCACAAACATTCACTATTATTAGGAAGAGTTGATTTACTTATAGGGGTACTCTGGCCCTGAGATATCTTATCCCCTATCCCTTGGATAGGGGATAAGATGTCTGACCGCGGGGGTCTTGTATTTGCCACCCACCTATTTGAGCTGCACGCCGCGGTGCCAGCTCGCAAACAGCTGGGTGGCGACCATGGGGCCGGAGTATCATAACGTTGTGGCTCCACCCCATGTGACATCACCCCCTGCCCCCGCTATGCAAGTCTATGGGACCATAGACTTGCACAGCGGGGGAGGAGTCGTGACGTCACGATACTCAGGCCCCGTGGTCGTCACCTGGCTGTTTGCGAGCTGGCACTGTGGCATGCAGCTCAAACAGGTGGGTGGCGAATACAAGATTGCGGGGGTCCCCAGCGGCAAAGGATAGGGGATAAGATGTTCAGGGCCCCTTTAATGGCTGATTTGTAATAATGACATTTTCTAAATCATAGGTTCCCCCTCTTCCTCCTGTTCTGTTCTCTCTCTTGCCCCGTCTTTACTTTTCCTGTTTTCTTGGTACAGTTATAACAATTAAAACTTAATACCAATGTTATGAAACCTTGATATGATTACCTAGAACTTAGAGATGTTGCTATGAAAGTTACTGCACTGTATCTTTGTAGTGAAACCCCCCAAAATATTTAACCTTAAAGAGAAAAATTCAGGGTGGACAACAGCCAAAATCAGGTAACTTGGCAAATGTGGATTGTTGACTTGAGCGGTCCAAGCCTGGATAACCTAGTTTCACTGCGAACTTTCATGCAGCTCTATGAATTTTCGAAACATTGCCAGGTCTAGCTTGGACCAACCAGGCAGTGGCGGTAATAATAGCAAAAGGGATGAGGAACACATGGAATCTTGGTGCTTAAATGAAAGAAGGAAGTACTGGGAACACTGAGATGACGTCAGGGTAGCCAGCATACCTTGCAGCTAGCACTAATTTCACATTATCCATTCATTGCTTGAATTTATGTCTCATACAGATTCCAGGACAATAGGACTCAGCACAGGGGTAGGTTTAAGAGGCTAAAAAGCTATTTGCAGTGGCGTTGCGACCCGAGTGCGGGGGGTGCGGCCCGCACCGGGTGACACCAACCTAATGGGGTGACACGAAGACGCTCCGCAGCACCCACACCCCCTCCCCAGCTACACTGACACCCCCCTATGTGCCCGACCGGCCTCCCATCCGTCAGCAACCCCCCCCCCTGTGCTGTGTGTGCGGTGCGCCCGTCCGTTAGCAACCCCTCCCTCCCTTTCAGTGCGCCCGTCCGTCATCACGCCCCCCCCCTCACCTTCACCAGTACTGTGCCCGGCCTCCGCTCCCACGTCTGCGCCGGCCTGACGTCACACCGCATGGCCGCGCAGGGGGACGTCAGTTACGTCACTCGCATTGCGCCCGGTGAGAAGGATCGCTGCGCTGGATGGGTGAGTGTGTGTGTCTGTCTCTATCTATGTTTGTGTGTGTGACTCTGTGTGTGTGTGTGTGTGTGTGTGACTCTGTGTATTTGTGTGACTCTGTGTGTGACTGTGTGTTTGTGTGACTCTGTGTGTGTGTGTGTGACTCTGTGTGACTCTGTGTGTGTGTGTGTGTGTGTGACTGTGTGACTCTGTGTGTCTGTCTGTAAGTGTGTGTCTCTCTGACTGTGTGTGTTTGTGTGTGTGTCTCTCTGTGTTGTATGTGTTTTTTTTTTGTGTGTGTGCATGTGTGTGTGTGTGTGTGTGTGTGGGGAGACTTTGATGCATTGTGAGGAACCTGCAAGGGAACCTGCGGCCTAATGTGGGGAGTCTATGCTACCTAATGTGGAGAGTCTATGCTACCTAATGTGGGGAGTCTATGCTACCTAATGTGCGGAGTCTATGCTACCTAATGTGCGGAGTCTATGCTACCTAATGTGGGGAGTCTATGCTAGCTAATGTGGGGAATCTGTGCTACCGAATGTGGGGAAACTGCTACCTAATGTGGGGAATCTGTGCTACCTAATGTGGGGAAATTGCTACCTAATGTGGGGTAACTGGTACCTCCTTAATGTGGGGAAACTGGTACCAAATGTGGGGAATCTATGCTGCCTAATGTGGGGAAAATATGCTACCTAATGTGGGGAAACTGCTACCTACCTAATGTGGGGGAACTGCTGCCTACCTAATGCTCCCCCCCCTGGCAGTAGCACCCTCATCATCCGCCAGCAACTACCCCCCCCCCAGCAGCAGCACCTCCATCAGCAGATCCTGATGGTGGATGATGGCGGTGCTCCTGCCAGGAGGATGATCCTGCCGATGGATGATGGGGGTGATACTGCCAGGGGGGATGGCCAGTAGCACCCTCATCATCCTTCAGCAACACCCCCCCCCCCAGTAGTAGCACCCCGATCATCCACTAGCAACACCACCAATTCCCCCCTCCCGTGGTAATAGCATCAGCTAGTGAATGTTGAGGGGTGTTACTGCGGTTGTGGTATTATATTCAGAGGGTGCACTGTATGGCAACGTTATATTCAGAGGGCGCAGTTTGTGGTAGTATTATATTCAGAGGGCACAGTGGGTGGTAGTATTATATTCAGAGGGCGCAGTTTGTGGTAGTATTATTAGAGATGAGCGAACTTACATGCTTCCTGTGGAGCATACACCAGCTTATAAGTACTGTAAGTATTAAGATTTTAAATAGAAATAATTTAAAAATCTGTTTAACTTTCTGGCACCAGTTGATATAAAAGTAAATGTTTTCCAGTGGAGTACCCCTTTAAGTAATTCTGGGAGCTGTATATTTAAATGGTTAAAACTTCTTTAACACTTTCCCATTCTGTGGCAACTGGTATATCTGATTATTATACTGGAATTTCTCACAATGCGCTACAACAGTGGTGTCCGTCACAACAGGCTAAAAACTTACTGGGGGAGGGGGGAGGTATGGGGGTGACACCATTTTCTACCGCACCGGGTGACACCAACCCTAGCAACGCCACTGGCTACTTGTACTGCATTACCGCTGCCATTTTGGAGACATAAAGCTGAAAGAGAGGACAAGGACTATTGATGCTTATATGAACCCTATAGAATTTAAAAGCAAGCTGATAAAAGCATATTTTAATGGGTTGACCTTGGACAGCGACCTCCTGTCACTAACTTGAACTACAGTTGGTGCACTACAAATTCCAGACAGCAGTGATCAGGCCCATAAAAGCTATCAAATAACAAGCACAGCAAAATATTCTTCATTGGGCTGACCTCAGACAGGAACCTGCTGTCACCAAACTGAGCTTCTGTGTAAAGTTGGTGCACTACAAATCCCAGCCAACATTGAACAAGCCCATTCAAACTATGACATCACAAATAGAGCAAAGCACTGTTTAGTGGGCTGTCCTCAGACAGTGACCTTCTGTCACCTGCAGTATAGTGAGTATAGAATTCTCGGTTTGCGAACTGTGAATGCGTACTTCCGCATAGGTTCGCGAACCGGCGAACCACCATTGACTTCAATGGGCAGGCGAATTTTAAAACCCACAGGGACTCTTTCTGGCCACAATAGTGATTTAAAAGTTGTTTCAAGGGGACTAACACATGGACTGTGGCGTGCCGATGTGGGATCCATGGCAAAACTCCCATGGAAAATTACATAGTTGATGCAGAGTCTGGTTTTAATCCATAAAGGGCATAAATCACCTATTATTCCTAAAGGGTTTGGAATAACGTGCTTTAGCCCCCACATAGAGCCCCCCATTAGGCATCACATATTTAGATCCCCCCTTTAGAAAAAAAACACATATATTCCCCCATATTAGGCAGCACATAGTTAGAGCCCCCCTTTATACAGCACATAGTTAGATCCCCCCACGTTAGTCAGCACATAGTGGGATTTGAACCCAAGGCCCCAGTGCTGCAAGGCAGCAGTGCTAACCTCTGAGCCACCATGGAACCCTTAGCATACATCTAATATCCACGGTTGCTAAAATGGACAGAGATGTCAGCAGAGTACCAGAAAAATTAGGCATGTACACATGCCTGAAAAATTTGTTATTCTTGCAGCCGCTTCTGTAGCAGCAGCCAGAAAAATTGCAGCACCATAACAATTGCAGCAGCAGAGGCCAGAAAAATTAGGCATGTACACATGGATGAAAAATTTGGTATTGTAGCAGCCGCATCTGTAGCAGTGACCGGAAAAATTGCAGCACCAGAAAAAGTGCAGCAGCAGAGGCCAGAAAAATTAGGCATGTACATCTGGCTGGAAAATTTGGTATTGTCGCAGCTGTAGCAGCGGCCATAAAAATTGCAGCACCATAACAAGTGCAGCAGCAGAGGCCAGAAAAATTAGGCATGTACACATGGATGAAAAATTGGGTATTGTCGCTGTTGTGCAGCGGCCAGAAAAATTTCTGTTTGTTTCGCCAGGCAGAAAGTGCCCTAAAACATTATGGCTTGAACCCTAGTTGGTGGCAGATAAGTCACGCAAGTCATCCGGCATTCAGAGTTCAAATACAGCAGCGTGTGGACCATTTTTAGGCCAAGGCAGCTCATCTGATCAGGCCTTGTTCAGTCAAATGTATCGCCCAGTGTCAGTCCCTTCGGGATCCATCCCTCATTCATCTTAAGAAAGGTGAGGTAATCCAGACTTTTTTGACTGACTCCTCTTCTCAGTGACAATACCTCCTGCTGCACTGAAGGTCCTTTCTGACAGGACACTTGAAGCGGGACAGGACAGAAGTTCGAGCGCAAATTGGGATAACTCAGCCCGCAGGTCAAGCCGGCACACCCAGTAGTCAAAGGGTTCATCGCTCCTCAGAGTGTCGATATCTGCGGTTAAGGCCAGGTAGTCTGCTACCTGTCGGTCAAGTCGTTCTCTGATGGTGGACCCCGAAGGGCTGTGGTGATGCGTAGGACTTAAAAAGCTCCACATGTCCTTTATAAACAGCATATCTGTACAGCTTCCTGTCCTTGCCGGCGTGTTCATGGGAGGAGGAGAAGGAGGATTACTTTCAC
The DNA here is from genome assembly GCF_029499605.1 of Hyla sarda. Classification (NCBI taxonomy): domain Eukaryota; kingdom Metazoa; phylum Chordata; class Amphibia; order Anura; family Hylidae; genus Hyla; species Hyla sarda. The sequence goes on from NC_079197.1 coordinate 160,790,195, forward strand.
CTCTTCCCCTGTTAGATCCCTGTTGTGCTGTGACATGACCCTTATACGCTGTGTACAGCATATTTCTTAATTTATTTTGGACCTGCTGAATCCTTTCCGCCTTGCTGTAATGCGGTAACATGTCAGGCACTTTATGTTTATATCGGGGGTCTAGTAGCGTGGACACCCAGTACAGGTCATTCTCCTTCATCCTTTTTATACGAGGGTCCCTCAACAGGCACGACAGCATGAAAGACCCCATTTGCACAAGGACGGATGCCGAGCTACTCATGTCCCGTTCCTCGTCCTCAGTGATGTCAGGGAAGGTATCATCTTCTTCCCCCCCAGCCACATACAACACCACGGGAACCAGATAGGTGACAAGGAGCACCCTGGGATGCCTGCTGTGGTTGGTCTTCCTCCTCCTCTTCAAAGCCACATTCCTCCACATGACTCCTCTTCCTCACAATCCTCTTCCAGTGTTGCCACAGGTCCAGCAAGCGATGCTGATAAGGCTGTTTTTGGTGGTGATGGTGTCCACAACTCTTCCTCTTCATGCTCATCTACTGCCTGATCCATCACTCTTCGCAGGGCACACTCCAGGAAGTAAACAAACGGTATGATGTTGCTGATGGTGCCTTCGGTGCGACTGACCAGGTTTGTCACCTCCTCAAAAGGACGCATGAGCCCACAGGCATTGCGCATGAGCCTCCAGTAACGTGGCACAAAAGTTCCCAGCTCCGCAGATGATGTCCTGGCACCCCGGTCATACAAATATTCGTTGACGGCTTTTTCTTGTTGGAGCAGGCGGTCGAACATTAGGAGTGTTGAATTCCAACGTGTCGGGCTGCCGCAAATCAAGCGCCTCACTGGCATGTTGTTTCGCCGCTGGATATCTGACAAGTGCGCCATGTCCGTGTAGGAACGCCTGAAATGGCCACACACCTTCCTGGACTGCTTCAGGACATCCTGTAAGCCTGGGTACTTGAGCACAAAGCATTGTACAATCAGATTACACACATGTGCCATGCACGGCACATGTGTCAACTTGCCCAACCTCAATGCCGCCAACAAATTTGTTCCGTTGTCACAAACCACCTTGCCGATCTCCAGTTGGTGCGGTCAACCCCAAGATGGCGTGACACTGCCGTATCCGGGATGTGGAATAGCACCTGGGGAGCTGGGGAGGGGGGGGGGGGGTGCCGGTGATGTGGAGCAAGACGCAGCAGTGGAAGAGGCCTCGGCCGAGGATGTTATGGAAGAGGATGGAGTAGGAGGTTGGGGATTGCCTTTTGTGCAAAAAAATTTCGTCCGGGTACCTTCCACTGCGGTGTCCCAATGGCTACAAATTTTTTAAAGGCCTCAGACTACACCAGCTTTAATGGTAAAAGCTGGCAGGCTAGCAGTTCCGACAAGCCAGCTGTCAGACGCTGGGCTAGGGGGTGACTTTGAGACATTGTCTTCTTGCGCTCAAACATCTCCTTGACAGACACCTGACTGTGGGCAGATGAGCAGGAACTGCTCAAGGCAAGAGACGGAGAGGCAGATGGTTGAGAGGGGGCAAGGAGGGCAGCAGTGGTTGACCTGGCTGAAGATGCTGGACCAGGAGGAGGATGGCGGCTTTGACTTTGTGTGCTGCTTGTACTGACGTGTTGATCCCATAGGCGTTTGTGATGTGACATCATGTGCTTTCGCAAAGCAGTTGTGCCTAGGTGGGTGTTGGACTTCCCACGACTCAGTTTCTTCTGGCACAGGTTGCAAATGGCGTCGCTGTTGTCAGAGGCAGACACATAAAAAAATGCCACACTGCTGAGCTCTGCCATGACGGCATTCTGGTGGTGGCAACAGCATGCGTTGATTGGCGTCCCGTCTGGCTGACCCCGGGTGCCGATGCATGTTGTCTGACTGTGCCACTAGATCCTTGCGACGACCTCCCCCTGCTTCCAACTCGTCTCCTCCTCCTCTCTGTCTCCCCATCTGAACTTTCCCCCTCTTCTTCTCTTCTAGCGGGCCCCGACGTGGCATCCACGAACACATCGTCATCAACACCTTCACCGCTATCTGACACCTTAAGAAAGGAAGCAGCAGCGGGTACAACATCATCATCACACCGTAAGTCCATGTGTGTAATGCTGTCTGACTGAGATATATCCCTGTTAACTACATCCTCTGGCAACAATGGTTGCGCATCACTCATGTCTTCAAACTGATGTGTAAATAACTCCTCTGACGGATCAAGTAAAGCTGCTGTGGTGCTAGTGTTGGTGGTGGCGACAGGCGAGCAAGTGGTAGCATGAGAGGTGCCCGAAGCTAAGCTAGAGGAGGAGGACGGTGCATCAAGGTTGCGAGCGGAAGCTGTAGTAGATTGGGTGTCTTGTGATAGCCAGTCAACTAAGTCTTCAGAACTTTGGGGGTTCAGGGTACGTGGCCTCTGAACACTGGCCATTCTAGGGCCAAAGGGAATCCCAGCACCACGACGGCCCAAATTTTTTTGGTTAAATTTGCACAAGTGTCACACCAAATGTGATTTGCACTAGGCTGACACAATTTGCCCTGCAGGTAAAAAAATGGCAACTGTGACGTGAACTGACAGTGACGACTGATTTTATTTAACAGTCAAAAAAGTTTTTTTTTTTTATCTGCACAACTGTCACACCTAATGTGATTTGCACTAGGGTAACACAATTTGCCCTGCAGGCAAAAAAACTGGCAACTGTGACGTGAACTGACAGTGACGACTGATTTTATTTAACAGCCAAAAAAGGTATTTTTTTTAATTATTTGTACAACTGTCACACCTAATGTGATTTGCACTGGGCTGACACAATTTGCCCTGCAGGCACAAAAAAATGGCAACTGTGACGTGAACTGACAGTGACGACTGATTTTATTTAACAGCAGCCAAAAAAGTTTTTTTTTTTTTTTATTTGCACAACTGTCACACCTAATGTGATTTGCTCTAGGGTAACACAATTTGCCCTGCAGGCAAAACAAAATGGCAACTGTGACGTGAACTGACAGTGACGACTGATTTTATTTAACAGCCAAAAAAGGTATTTTTTTTTTATTATTTGTACAACTGTCACACCTAATGTGATTTGCACTAGGGTGACACAATTTGCCCTGCAGGCACAAAAAAATGGCAACTGTGACGTGAACTGACAGTGACGACTGATTTTATTTAACAGCCAAAAAAGGATTTTTTTTTTTCAATTTGCACAACTGTCACACCTAATGTGATTTGCACTAGGGTAACACAATTTGCCCTGCAGGCAAAAAAAAATGGCAACTGTGACGTGAACTGACAGTGATGACTGATTCTATTTAACAGCCAAAAAAGGTATTTTTTTTATTTTATTTGCACAACTGTCACACCTAATGTGATTTGCACTAGGGTGACACAATATGCCCTGTAGGCAAAAAAAATGGCAACTGTGACGTGAACTGACAGTGATGACTGATTTTATTTAACAGCCAAAAAAGGTATATATTTTTTTTTTATTTGCACAATTGTCACACCAAATGTGATTTGCACTAGTGTGAAAATGAGCAAAAAAGCTTGCCAGCGGAGTTCCCCTTTTAAGCAGTGGTCCCCTACCAGGGTGCCTCCAGCTGTTGCAAAACACACGGACTGATATATTTCAGCCCTTTGAATACTGTAGTAGTTAGTTGCTTTAAAGAAAAAAAGCTTGCCAGCGGAGTTCCCCTTTTATGCAGTGGTCCCCAACCAGGGTGCCTCCAGCTGTTGCAAAACACACGGACTGATATATTTCAGCTCTTTAAATACTGTAGTAATTAGTTGCTTGAAGGAACTTAAGTTTGATTCTGGAGTACCCCTTTTAACCAGCGGTTCCCTCCCAACCAGGGTGCCTCCAGCTGTTGCAAGACACACTGACTGATATCTTTCAGCCCTAAAAAGGGCTTTTTTAGGTGCTGTCCTTAAAGCAGATGTTACAGTAGTGCTTTAGAAGTAAACTGGACCCTGAATACACCACCTAGCAGCAGCCTAGCTATCGCTTTCCCTATGCAGCAAGAGCAGCTTCTCTGACCCTCCACTTCCTAAGCCTGCAGCATGCTGAGTAAAATGGCATCCGTGCAAGAGGTAGGAGGGTCTGGAAGGGAGGGACTGCTGCTGATTGGCTGTAATGTGTCTGCTGACTCTGACTCACAGGGTCAAAGTTTACTGCAATGTTAAAGTATAGGGGGCGGATCGAACTTCACATATGTTCGCCCGGTGATGCGAATGCGAACATGCTAAATTCGTCGGGAACTGTTCGCAGGCGAACAATTCGCGACATCTCTACTGCAGTATGTGTACAATTAGTGCACTACAAATCCCAGGCTCAAGTAAACGAGCCCAAAAAAGCTTTCACATTACAAATACCTGACAAACTGAGCAAAGCAGTGGGATGACCTGTGTTTTAGCATTAACAGGCATTAATAGAGTAGTGAACATGACATAGTCATCTAATGCTCAGTTATGTGTATTTTCTGGATTTTATCTATCACTTATCACTTTACGGTATCCTTTACGGTATCCTGCATGTGGAAATGATTTTCTTACCAGATTGAGCAAACTATGGAACAAAGAAAGTAAGGCATAGCCAGGATCATGGCTCTACGTAAGTACATGGAGCAGCATCCCAATGGCTACAATTATTAGTAGTCCACCAATGACTGCTGTCCGTTGGATACTGCTAACACAAGTTTACCAATGCCTGCTGACACTGACAGGCATATTGTGTGCATGAGGGAAAGAAATATAGCCAGGATAAAGACAGAAATCGTTTTTTTTTTCACCTTTTGAGAAGAAGGCTAAACTGGATAATAGGGACAAGCTATGCAGCCAGCTTGCCACGGCTTTCCAACAGCAAGCATGTTCCAAAAGGGGGCCATTATCCGCTCTTTGCTAAGTCAACGCTTTGTCTACGCTACCCCTAAGAGGCAGGTGCAGTAGCAGCATCTTCATGTTGAAGTCCATGATGGTGAAGAAGTTTTAAAATCTATTATTCCTACCTGACATAAACCGTCTCCAAAGGGATGTACTGCTACTTCCAGCCAGACCAGGCCTACACAACCCACTATGATCCCAACAAAAGCAATCATTTTATATATATATATATATATATATATATATATATATATATATATATATATTTTAAATGTCAAAAAACTATTTCTACTGTGAACAGGTTTATTATCTATTCTTTAACATCATATTGCAACTCCCAAAAGGAGAATTTTGTATATATTTTTTTAAATGTAATGCATAAGCAAACACAATTATCTGCCAGCAAAAACTCATAATTGTTAAAGGGGTACTCGGGTGGAAAACATTTTTTTTCAAATCAACTGAAACAGAAAGCTATACAAATTTGTAAATTACTTCTATTTAAAAATCTTTAACCTTCCAGTACTTATCAGCTACTGTCTACTACAGAGAAAGTTCTTTTCTTTTTGAATTTCCTTTCTGTCTGACCACAGTGCTCTCTACTGAAGCCTATGGGGTATGTATACTACATTTATAGGGACAGAACGTTGATGCAGGGATTTATTCTGATGCCATATTTGGAGTTAGGAGGAAATTTGTACTTCTAGTATGAGGGTTTTTTGTCTTCCTCTGGATCAACTCAGTAGGGACTCATTAGGGATATAGGTTGAACTTGATGGACTCTGGGCTCTTTTTTCAACCTTATGAACTATCTTACTATGTTACCTTTGTCCATGTTAGGAACTGTCCAGAGCAGGAGCAAATCCCCATAGCAAACCTATCCTGCTCTGGACAGTTGCTAACATGGACAGAGGTGTCAGTAGAGAGCATTGTGGTCAGAAAGAAAATAAATTCCTCTGTAGTATACAGCAGTTGATAAGTACTGGAAGGATTAAGATTTTTTAATAGAAGTAATTTACAAATCTGTTTAACTTTCTGGCACCAGTTGATTAAAAAAAAATCCACTGGAGTACCCCTTTAACCCTTTAAGGACCCGGGCTTTTTCCGTTTTTTCCTTTTCAATTTTTCCTCCTTAACTTAAAAAAAATCATAACTCTTTAAAATTTTCACCTACAATTCTATATGATGGCTTATTTTTTGCGTCACTAATTCTACTTTGTAATGACATTAGTTATTTTACCCAAATATCTACGGTGAAACAGTAAAAAAAATCAATGTGTGACAAAATTGATGAAAAAACACTATTTTATAAGTTTTGGGGGCTTCCGTTTTTATGCAGTTCATTTTTTGGCAAATTGACAACTTATCCTTATTCTGTAGGTCCATACGGTTAAAATGATACCCTACTTGTATAGGTTTGATTTTGCATCACTTCAGAAAAAAATCATGAATACGTGCAGGAAAATTTATACGTTTAAAATGTCATTTTCTGACCCCTCTAACTTTTTATTTTTCTGTGTTCAGGGCGCTATGAGGGCTCATTTTTTGCACCGTGATCTGAAGTTTTTAGCGGTACCATTTGTTCTGATCAGACTTTTTGATCACTTTTTATTCACTTTTTTGTGGTATAAAAAGTGATCAAAAATACGCTATTTTGGACTTTGGAATTTTGTTGCGCGTACGCCATTGAACGTGTTGTTTAAAAAGCAGTATCTTTTTATAGTTCTGACATTTCCGCACGCGGCAATACCACATATGTTTATTTTTATTTACACTGTGTTTTATTTTATTCTTGGAAATGCCGAGTGATTCAAACTTTTATTAGGGGAAGGGATAATTGAAAGGGTTAATGATTTTTTTACACTTTTCTTATGCAATATTATAGCTCCTGTAGGGGGGGGCTATAACATTGCATTAACTGATCTTTTACACTGATTGATCCATCTCCATAGGAATGGATCAATCAATGTTTTCGGCGATTGATTGCTCAAGCCCAGATCTCAGGCTTGAAGCATTCATTCGGCGATCGGACTAGAGGAAGGATGGTAAGAAGACCTCCTCCTGTGCTACAGCTGTTCAAGATGCCGCAATTATACCGCAGCGATCCCGAACAGCTCCCTGAGCTAGCCGGGCACTTTTACTTTAGTTTTTAGCCACACGGCTCAGCTTTGAGCGCGAGGCTAAAGGGTTAATAGCGCGCGGCACGATCAGTGCCGGGCCCGCCGCAATATGATGCGGGGTCACCGTGTGACCCCGCGTTATAGCGCAGGATCAGGACTCAGGGCGTAAGTTTAACAGGTTAAACTAAATCAGATATGGATTGACGATGAATTTAAATGTCCTGTGTCTGATTCCACTGATTAGACAATACTATCACCACCCCTGCTGCCTGCCTACTACAACACCACTCAGTTTACCACTACTTGCTGTATGCTGGATACTTCTACCCCCACCAGTCTGCCACTGTCTGCTGTCCGCTGGCCACTACAACTTCTACCAGTCCACCACAGTTTTCTGTCCTTTCCACTTGGCTACCACATCTTCTACCAGTCTGCCACTGTCTGCTGTCCGCTGGCTACTACAACTCCCACAAGTCCACCAACCTTGCTGCTACCGCTACTTCCTGCCAGGCCTGCACATACACAATTCACTAACTCCCTAAATAAGGGATACTTTTTTTGGCTTTTCATACAAAAGCAATTTCTCTCTCTCTCTCTTTTTTTTTTTTTTTTTTACAATTTTGGGACACAACTCCCAAAAGGGATAATTTTTGGAACGCTTGAAAAAAGCCATTGTGACTTTCAATACCTTCATGTTCATTTTAATGCTGAAACGTTTGCTCATCTCTATTTGTGACAATGTACACTTATACTAGAAACACTGGTTGACACAGAATTGAAAACTTTTTATGTTTCCTATACACTGACTTATATTTTCCCCATGAGAGAATAGGATTAATGAGCATTTTATTAGTGAAGATATTATTAGGTCTAGTGAGATTTGTAAATCTCAGAGGATATTTTCTGTGCTTGTCAGGCAAGGATATAAAGCGATGCATTGTAGAGTAAAGGATATGAAGACGCTGATGACATGACACCTGTAAGCAGTAACGTCTGAGTATATATTATGTATATGTATAACAGTATGAGGAACACTGCTTAGTATGCATGCATGTGTTCTGAAGCCAAAGGGTTCCAAGGGACACAGCAATTTTTTATTTTTGCATTTTTGTTTTTTTCTCCCAGCCTTTTAATATACATAACTCTTTAAATTCGTAACCTACAGACCCATATGAGGCTTGTTTCTTTTCATGGCACTTTTTGATCACTTTTTATAAATGACGCCATTCACTGTGAGGTGTGATTAACATTATATTTTAATAGTGCAGATATTCATTCACACCGCGATACCATATATATTTATGTTTATTTTTACATTTATATTGTACATTATATTTACATTTAAAAATTGGGGAAGGGGGGGGGGTGTTGATATAAACTTTTATTAGGGAAGGAGCTTATTCACATTTATTAACTTTTTTTCTAAATCACTATTTTTTTGTCTTTATGGGATGCTGTTACATGCAATATTTCAATTCCATGGCACAGCATTGATCAGTGTCATCGGAGCTCTACTTCCCTAGCCTGCAGAAACAGACTAGGCCGGCAACTGCATCTGAAGGGTTAATGCCAGGCAAGGCAAGTTTACTGATGCCTGGCATTAACGGTATGTGTCGGCTGCTAATAGCAGTCAGGACTTACTGAGTATTAGGCACACTTGCGAGCGTGCTTTATACACCCTGACCCTGACCAGGGCCTACATGTGTGTCCTTTGTTGTCTAATAATTGTTTATTATCTTATCTAAAAGTAGTCAACACATGACTGTAGGACCAGACTGCACATAGGGTTTGTTTATATTATGTATGGCAGTGGTCCCCAACCCACTCTTCAGGGCCCACTAACATTCCTTTTTTTTTAGTTACTCAATTGGAATGGAACAGAGAATAATTAAATTCCTGAATGGTTGGTGGGCCTAAAGGACTGGGTTAAAGTATGGATTAGGACTTTCCGAAGAAAGGGATTCTAGCCTTGGTGTCCATCCTTCTATTACTTTCTATGGTTCATGTGCATGAATTAATATTAAAAATATAATGTGTATTTGTTTTTGTCTATAGAATGTTTCATTTCTACCAGCTATGGTGTATAGTTACACCTTAATGGCAATGAGTGTTTACTCTGTTTTTTGTATATCATGTCTTATCAACAATGCAGTTGTGTTCTCTAAGGATATTATAAGTTTCTTAGTCATATATTAAACCATAAGATCACATTCTCCTATTAATCTTTAAAATGAATCCAGGACATATGGTCAACGTTACTAATTTTATCATTGTGGGAATTTCCAGTGTTCCGGAGTTACAGCTCCCAATTTTCCTTCTGGCCCTTGTCATCTATCTTCTCACTCTTAGTGGGAACATGATCATTCTTCTACTGGTCTGTCTGGATTGTCACCTCCATACACCCATGTACTTCTTCTTGGCCAATTTATCTATTTTGGACATGTCTTCTTCTACAATCACTTTACACATGGTGCTTATTGGCTTCATATCTGGAAGTATAATGGTATCGTATGGTGGCTGTATACTACAGATGTATCTTTGGGCATCGTTGATAGGACTTGAGCTGTTAATATTGTCAGCCATGAGTTATGACAGATATGTTGCCATATGTAAGCCACTGCAATATAACATGATGATGAGTTATAAGTTATGTGGTCTTTTGGCTTCAGTCTGCTGGGTTTCAGCCTTTCTTCAGAGTCTACCTCATACCATGGTCATCATCAACTTCTCCTGCTATGAGTCTATTGAAATCAACCACTTCTTTTGTGATATTCTGCCTTTGAAATATATCACCTGTAGCGACACATCACTTTTGGATCATCTGATCTTTGCCAGTGTCCTCTTTCATCTATTTTTCTCTTTTCCTTTGACTTTTACGCCTTACGTTTTCATTATTGCCACCATACTGAGAATACCTTCCACCATCGGTAGACGTAAAGCCTTCCACACGTGCTCCTCACACCTGACAGTAGTCATTCTTCTCTACGTGGTTCTTCTCTGTCAGTACCTGAAGCCTGGACAGAAGAATAACTTGGACTCCAGTAAACTTTTCTCATTGTTCAACACGGCTGCAGTCCCAATGCTTAACCCTTTAATATACAGTTTGAAAAACAGAGATGTAAAGCTGGCTATTCAACGGGAACTAAAAAGATTCAAAGGTGGATATTGAGAAGGACTATTTTTTTTTGGTGGGAAACCAATTAGGCTGCAGAAGCCTAGATTGTGGCCGAGCACAAAGGCATCATGACAGGGTGCAAATTATACATTTAAAGGTGTCACCCATAGAGGGAGTATAGAGCATCTCCTGATATGGCTGACTTAATGTTCTTCACCTCAATGGTCTATGTGATAATACAGTTACCTGTATGGGCTCACACCATTAGAGAGGCTGAAGGATACACCTGACCTCCAGTTCTGTGATGTAAAATGGCCCTCACCATTATCACGTGCCATTTAGAGATTTGCTACCTATGAAGCAAGACATCATATATAGGTCCCCTTGGGCACTAGGGTCTAGATACAACTGTACCCCTATGATTCACCCCTGCCTGCAGCTTAATTCTAAGAGGGGTTGTCCTGAGAGCATAACTAGTTGAATATGTGTATGTATTAATTTAACCCCTCCCTGCCACAGTGATTGGTGATAGAGTTTTACTTTTCTTCTCAAAGACAAAACTATTGTATCTTTTAGTTGACAGAGCTTATTTTTCATGGGACATGTTGCACCCTATAACTTTTTTTCTATATTTTTCCATTTATGGTCCCGTTTACGTTTTTACTATTATGGATGTTTAGCTGTAGTTTTTATTGATATGTAGATTATTTTGAAAATGGGACTTTTTTTTTAAGGGGTTATCCACTATAAGGTGATTGTAGTACGTACCTGCCAGACAGTAATGGACATGCTTAGGAAGGATCCGCGCTTGTCTTGGGGTTAAATGGCTATGTTATGAGATTACCATAACACTGTGGCTAGCTTTTTGTGAACTGGTATTTCCTGTTTGAGTTTTCTTCTTTGCCCACAAATCCCATAATTCCATTTCCTCCCTCTCACACATCAGCCACCCCACCCATTGAAACATAAGTGAGCAGCATCCATTCAAGACCTGTGTTTTTCAATCAGGGTGCCTACAGCTGTTGCATTAGTTGCAGATTGATCTCTCTCCCACCAAGCGATCGCTCCACCCATTGAAGCAGACAGGCTCCCTGTCATCAGCTGACTAGTGAGTCAGGTCTCAGCCGCATTGCAACCTGGGAAAAATCTGAGACAACAATAATTTTGTATGCTGTTAAAATAAATATTGGGGTAAAAATCACACAGTCACACACAGGTACAGACACTATATTATGAACTTCACTAACTTTACAGCCCCTGTAGCCTAGTCAAATAAAAAAAAAAAAAATTCCTGGAATACCCCTTTAATCACTTTCTGATTTTTTTGGTAGGTGAGATGACCAAAAAAGCAGCTATTCTTGCCCTTGTTATTGTTTTACTCTGAAGGCCTTTACCGAGCTTAAAAAATAAAAATATTTTGCCACCTGACTGTCATCCGAATTGCACAACACAACATAATCATTGTTATGGGGGTGAATGGATAACAGAGGGTGTCTAATCGCCAAGACAACCTTCACATCTAGGTAGTTAAAAGGTCAGAATAGGAGTTATCCCTGATCCCTTAATAGCAGCCGACAATTGTAACACTCAACCAGCGCCCGCTGTGGGTCGAGCAGGCCCATCTGTTGTCCCGGTTCCATACAACTTTATATACTAATTTCATGTGAAATGTGGAGAAGGGGTGTATATTTTGGAACTTATCTTTCAATTTTAATTTTTTCTCGAAATGTAATTCAAAATTGTGCATTGATGTGTAAGTTATCTACTCTATTTTAAAGCATTTGACAATGTAAAGATCTTTTGGGAAAATGTATCAAAACCTGTGAAGAGGAAGAATAGTGCAATTGCCCATAGCAACCAATCAAATTGCTTCATTAATTTTTAAAGAGGCATGTGAAAAATAGAAGGGCAATCTGATTGGTTGCTATGGGCAGCTGCACCACTCTTCCTTCACACAGGTTTTTATAAATCTCCTTATAGCGTTTGAACATTATGTAAAAGAAATATATTTGAGCTAAAAAGCAGATTGTGAAACATATTTTTTTTAAATAATCTGATTAATCTTTTTGTAAATCTATTCTTCCATGGTTATAGGGGTGACCATATTACCAGAGCTTCTGTTTTGAGCTGTGAATGGCAGTACAGAGGTCTAATTTAAAGTAGTCACTTGGAGACCTCAGGAAGAAAACAACCTATAACTTCTATTAGAGAGTGTTGTAGGCAGGCTCTGTGACAAGAGCGGAGGGCAATGTGCACAAAGAGGGCTGACAAGGGATGTCTCTTGTGAATAATGTGGCCATCTATTGTACAGGGTGGGCCATTTATATGGATACACCTTAATAAAATGGGAATGGTTGGTGATATTAACTTCCTGTTTGTGGCACATTAGTATATGTGAGGGGGGAAACTTTTCAAGATGGGTGGTGACCATGGCGGCCATTTGAAGTCGGACATTTTGAATCCAACTTTTATTTTTTCAATAGGAAGAGGATCATGTGACACATCAAACTTATTGGGAATTTCACAAGAAAAACAATGATGTGCTTGGTTTTAACGTAATTTTATTCTTTCATGAGTTATTTGCAAGTTTCTGACCACTTATAAAATGTGTTCAATGTGCTGCCCATTGTGTTGGATTGTCAATGCAACCCTCTTCTCCCACTCTTCACACACTGATAGCAACACCGCAGGAGAAATGCTAGCACAGGCTTCCCGTATCCGTATATACTGCTATATACTACTATATACACCGCAGGAGAAATGCTAGCACAGGCTTCCAGTATCTGTATACACTGCTATATACTACTATATACACCGCAGGAGAAATGCTAGCACAGGCTTCCCGTATCCGTATATACTGCTATATACTACTATATACACCGCAGGAGAAATGCTAGCACAGGCTTCCAGTATCCGTAGTTTCAGGTGCTGCACATCTCGTATCTTCACAGCATAGACAATTGCCTTCAGATGACCCCAAAGATAAAAGTCTAAGGGGGTCAGATCGGGAGACCATGGGGGACATTTAACTGGCCCACGACGACTAATCCACTTTCCAGGAAACTGTTCATCTAGGAATGCTCGGACCTGACACCCATAATGTGGTGGTGCACGATCTTGCTGGAAAAACTCAGGGAACATGCCAACTTCAGTGCATAAAGAGGGAAACACATCATCATGTAGCAATTTCGCATATCCAGTGGCCTTGAGGTTTCCATTGATGAAGAATGGCCCCACTATCTTTGTACCCCATATACCACACCATACCATCAATTTTTGTATTCCAACAGTCTTGGAGGGATCTATCCAATGTGGGTTAGTGTCAGACCAATAGCGGTGGTTTTGTTTGTTAGCTTCACCATTCACATAAAAGTTTGCCTCATCACTGATCAAAACCTTCTGTGTAAACTGAGGGTCCTGTTCCAATTTTTGTTTTGCCCATTCTGCAGCACCTGAAACTATGGATACTGGAAGCCTGTGCTAGCATTTCTACTGCGGTGTTGCTATCAGTGTGTGAAGAGTGGGAGAAGAGGGTTGCATTGACAATCCAACACAATGGGCAGCACATTGAACACATTTTATAAGTGGTCAGAAACTTGTAAATAACTCATGAAAGAATAAAGTTACGTTAAAACCAATCACATGATTGTTTTTCTTGTGAAATTCCCAATAAGTTTGATGTGTCACATGACCCTCTTCCTATTGTAAAAACAAAAGTTGGATTCAAATGGCCGACTTCTAAATGGCCACCATGGTCACCACCCATCTTGAAAAGTTTCCTCCCTCACATATACTAATGTGCCACAAATAGGAAGTTAATATCACCAACCATTCCCATTTTACTAAGGTGTAGCCATATAAATGGCCTATCCTGTAGATCTGTCATCTGTTCATCCTGCCTTATGATAATAGGGAAATTGCTCCATGCTCTTTCCTGAAACATTACCTGTAAAAAAAATAACAACTTTTGACATGTCCTAGGAACAAGGCAAAATTTTTTTTATCAGTTGGGATCTGAGTGTTCAAACCCAGAATGATAATAAAATTAAGCAAGGAGAGAAGTAGTGGCCACAGCTCCTCTCAACCCTCTGTGTCTATGAGACCTGGATAGCTCCATATAAGTACATTATAAGTCAGTCCAGGTCACGTGACACAGCAACCTGGATCACCACCTACCAGGTACTGTAATGGAACATGGCAGGTGGTGGATCCTCTGGGCCTGTGCGGATGATGACGTGAGCCGTGTCAGGGAGTGAAGTCTAAGGTGCCGCTGGTTTTCACCAGAGTCCGCCATAAAGCAGGATGGTCTTGCTGCGGCAGGCAGCACCCAGGTCGCTACCTCTGGCACGACTCGTCCACACAGGTAGCTGGAAGGTGGCGTGGCACAGAAGGAGACTGGCAGGACGTGGCAAGATGGCAGTAGGTCAGGGCAGGTAACACAGGTGCAGGGGAGGTAAGGTAACCAAAGATCCAACAGGAAAACAAGGGAGGAGCTGACATTTAAGGACAGTGGGCAGGTGTAGACACTTGATTAATAGAGCAATGGCCCTTTAAGTGAAAGAGCTCCTGCGCGCATGTGCCCTAGGAGGCGGGGCACGCGCACCAGGGCTGCAAAGACACGGAGAGGCGGAAGATGAGGGAGATGAGTGAAGGGCTGGGATTCGCATGCGGGTGCATCCCGCGATGCGAATCCCAGCCCCGCCGGCAGCGGGGACATAAGCAGAGAGTACTCATGGCCGGCATTCAGGTTTACAGGTACCATGTAAAATTCTACTATCTTCTTATGTAGCAAAGCTGCCCATGGGTCCCCAAACGCATCAAGGACCAAATGCAATTGCCTCTTCACCCTCTACACCTACAGCCTCTTTCTCTATTGATTTTTATAGGGAACTATTGCTTTCTAAGGCTATGTTCACATGGTGGAATGTCTGCATGGAAAATTTCCTTGCAGAAATTCCACCAACAGCAGAGCATTGGCAGAACATGGCGGCGCTAGGTCCACTCGGAAATTCGCTGACATATAGATGGCAATGCATTTTTGTGTGGACTTTGCAGAAAGAGTAGATATGTCTATACTTTCTGTGGATACCGGAATTTAATGTTCTGCGCCAGATGTTTCTGCTGTGTGAAAATTGCAGCAGAATTCCATGGGTGTGGGGAATCCAGATGATCCCTTGAAAAGTGAATACATATAATGGCACCAGATGGATATTGGTAATGTAGCTCAGTGTGAGTGAAATGATCGTAGGGTCAAACGCCTCTGTGGATGGTAAATAACATATGGCTGAATGCTTTCTTTATTTTTTCAGGTGTTGTTTATGCTGTATACAGACTGTCATACTTACTTATGTATGTATATGCCTCAATTTATATCGATTGTCACCTTTTCTGTATTGTTACCAACCCTGTGTTACTGCACAGCCCATACTTCTTGAGGTGTTGACTTAGTTAGGTGTTGCAATTACGTACATCCATTTTTGTGTGTTTTCTTGTGTGTGGGGAGGACAGGTGCTCATTATCTTTTTATGTGTTTATTTACATTTTCAATAAATAACTATTTTCAAATTTTTCTAAAATATGTTTGGCATTGCAATTTTTTCAGGACTATTATCAGCCTTGTTGCAGTTTGCATGGTAGATCACAATATTAGTTGATCTACGGGTTCTACATTTTTTTGTGATTTACTAAGATAAAGGTGCAAAAACTATCCCTATTTGTTGGCAGAATCCTGTTTGTGTAAAAATGCACACAGATGTATTGGAAGACTCATCGGCTTTTTCCAAGCGTTTTTGAAAGTAGCAACAGGATTTGTGACAGTGTTTCAAAATAGTGAAATAACATGTAGATTGTGAAGAAATTGCTTTTGTAAATATTGAAAATCTGAAAAAAAAATATAAACAATTCTTGGAAGTTCCAACAGGTTTTGTGGCTGGCAAGTGAGGAAGACGCATTGGTTTTTACCAAGCTTCCCAAAAATTCTCAGTTTTTGGAAGTAGCAATAGGGAATCAAAACAGGATTAGTGTCCCAAAATGGTGAAGAAGAAACAGCCTTTGTATGAAAAGCCAGGACAAAACTTTTTTTTTTTTTTTTGAATCATGAGTTGTGTAGGCCTGGCTGCTAGTAGCAGCAGCAAGGGGTGGTGGACTGGTGGTAGTGGTAGTAGCCAGTCAACAGCAGTAAGTGGTGGACTAATGATACTTCTAGCCAGGCTTTGAGTTGCCACTCCCTGTGTTTACATAGAGCCGTAATTCTTAAAGGGAACCAATCATCAGATTTTACCCTATATAACGCTTGGCAAAGCGTTATATAGGGTAAAATCTTTATTTTCACCATTCCCGGGGGATGCTCCTGCCCCAGGGATGGTGAAGATTTGAAATTATAAACTAGTCACCGCCGCCGTAAGTAGTCACCTGGGCGGGGAGCTCTTCTCATCTACTCCCGTTCTTCGGCCGGCAGCGACGCCCCCTCCGCTTGATTGACGGGCTGCGTCATCACTCTGCTCCGTCTGTTCACTGAGCGGAACGATGACGCTGCCCATCAATCAAGCGGAGGGGGCGTCGCTGCCGGCCGAAGAACGGGAGTAGATGAGAAGAGCTCCCCGTCCAGGTGACTACTTACGGCGGCGGCAGTGACTAGTTTATAACTTCAAATCTTCACCATCCCTGGGGCAGGAGCATCCCCCGGGAATGGTGAAAATAAAGATTTTACCCTATATAACGCTATGCCAAGTGTTATATAGGGTAAAATCTGATCATTGGTTCCCTTTAAACTCCGACCCTGTCTATGCCTTACTTTCTTTTTGCAGAGACGGCACTGTGCCTGGTTTTCTGCATCTGGTAAAATAGAAATTAATTGACACATGGCAGGATACTATGACATGCCATGACATTTAACTGTGGATGATGAGGAATCCACTGACATCTGGCTCACCCTTATATCATCAGATTCTTCTTTATCCTCCTGAGAAGACCTTAAATCAGTCAACCTGTCCACAAGGGCCATACTATCCTCCAAAACCACACAACTCCTGGAATAAAGTAACAACATTTGCTTGCTGATGCTTCTGCTATGGCAATCACAAGGCACTTGGTTGCTGCTGCTTCCTGTACTGGTGCTGGTACTGCCACCAACATTCTTACTGGTAGAGGACATGGCAGGGGTGCTCTGTCATCTACGCCATCCAACAATTACTTTACCAAAAATATTTTTTATTGAAAAATAGTTAAAGGTTATTTTTATGTTTTTGAGATAACTTTAACTTGCAATGCTAGAAATGTGAATTTATGTGAAACTCGGCTGGGTTTAGCATAAAAATTATATGTTTTTTTTTTCTTATTAAATTCAGAAATGTAACTTTTAAATTACCGTATTTATCGGGGTATACCACGCACCGGCCTATAATACGCACCCTCATTTTACCAAGGATATTTGGGTAAAAAAAGTTTTTTACCCAAATATCCATGGTAAAATGAGGGTGCGTGTGTGCGCGTGTATACCCCGATACACTCCCAGGAAAGGCAGGGGGAGAGAGGCCGTCGCTGCCCGCTTCTCTCCCCCTGCCTTTCCTGGGGTCTAGAGCCCTGCTGCCGGCCCTTCTCTCTCCCTGGCTATCGGCGCCGCTGCCCGTTCTGTCCCCCTGACCATCGGTGCCGGCGCCGATAGCCAGGGGGAGAGAAGCGGCGCCGACAGCCAGGGGGAGAGAAGGGGCAGCGGCACCCATTGCCGGCGCCGCTGCCCCGTTGCCTCCCCCCATCCCCGGTGGCATAATTACCTGGGTCGGGTCCACGCTGCTGCAGGCCTCCGGCGCGCATCCCCTGCATCGTTGCTATGCACGGCGTGGCGCACTGACGTCATGCGCCGCGCCGTGCAGCGCATAGCAACGACGCCAGGGATGCACGCCGGAGGCCTGCAGCAGCGCGGACCCGACCCAGGTAATTATGCCACCGGGGATGGGGGGAGGCAACGGGGCAGCGGCGCCGGCAATGGGTGCCGCTGCCCCTTCTCTCCCCCTCGCTGTCGGCGCAGCTTCTCTCCCCCGGGCTATCGGCGCCGGCAATGGGGCGCCGGCACCGATAGTCAGGGGGACAGAACGGGCAGCGGCGCCGATAGCCAGGGGGAGAGAAGGGCTGGCAGCAGGGCTCTAGACCCCAGGAAAGGAAGGGGGAGAGAAGCGGGCAGCGACGGCCTCTCTCCCCCTGCCTTTCCTGGGGGGTGTATCGGCGTATAACACGCACATAGACTTTAGGCTAAAAATGTTAGCCTAAAAAGTGCGTGTTATACGCCGATAAATACGGTAAATGCACATTTATATTAAATCCAGAAAATATGGGTAACTTAACATAAGGTGGCTATTCCATGTTTAATCTCAAGGCTTTTAAATGCATTGTTAAATTTAACCTATTTAGAAATAATATGTTTGATTAAACCCAGAAATGGGTTTTGTTAAAATACAGGTCTGCCCACTGCTTTGCTCAGCTTGCAATGAAAGCTTTTATTGGCTCATTCACTGCACCTGTACACAGTCCTGCAGGTGACAGGAAGTCACAGTCTGAGGTTAGCCCAATGAACAATGTTTTGCTTTGCTTGTTCACTGCTGGCTGAGATTAGTAGTGCACTAACTGGACACAGCACTGCAGGTGACAGGAGGTCACTGTCAAAGATCAGCCCTCTGATTAATGCTGTGCTTAGCTTCCTTTGAAATTCAATTGGTTTTGTGAAGGCTTTCTGGGATCATAGAAACATAGAATATGTCGGCAGATAAGAACCATTTGGTCCATCTAGTCTGCCCAATAATCTGAATCCTATCAATAGTCCCGGGCCCTATCTTATATGAAGGATAGCCTTATGCTTATACCATGCATGTTTAAAATCCTTCACTGTATTTGCATTGACCACTTCTGCAGGAAGGCTATTCCATGCATCCACTACTCTTTCAGTAAAGTAATACTTCCTGATATTACTTTTAAAACTTTGCCCCTCTAATTTAAAACTATGTCCTCTTGTGGTAGTTTTTCTTTGTTTAAATATGCTCTCCTCCTTTACCGTGCTGATTCCCTTTATGTATTTAAAAGTCTCTATCATATCCCCTCTGTCTCTTCTTCTTCTATACATGTTAAGGTCCTTTAACCTTTCCTGGTAAGTTTTATCCTGCAATCCATGTACTAGTTTAGTATCTTCTCTGAACTCTCTCTAGAATATCTATATCCTTCTGGAGATATGGCCTCCAGTACTGCGCACAATACTCCAATTGAGATCTCACCAGTGTTCTGTACAGCGGCATGATCACTTCTCTCTTTCTACTGCTTATACCTCTCCCTATACATCCAAGCATTCTGCTAGCGTTTCCTGCTGCTCTATTACATTGTCTTCCTACCTTTAAGTCTTCTGAAATAATTACTCCTAAATCCCTTTCCTCAGATACTGAGGTCAGGACTGTGTCAAATATTCTATATTCTGCACGAGGGTTTTTACGCCCCAGGTGCATTATCTTGCACTTATCCACATTAAAGTTCAGTTGCCAGAGTTCTGAACATTCTTCTAGTTTGCCTAAATCCTTTTCCATTTGGCAAATCTCTCCAGGAACATCAACCCTGTTACATATCTTTGTGTCATCAGCAAAAAGATCAATACCGAACCATCGAGACCTTCTGCAATATCACTAATGAAGATATTAAACAATATTGGTCCCAGTACAGATCCCTGAGGTCCCCACTGGTAACAAGACCTTGCTCTGAATATTCTCCATTGACTACAATCCTCTGTTGTCTGTCACTCAGCCACTGCCTAATCCACTCAACAATATGGGAGTCTAAGCTCAATGACTGTAGTTTATTGATAAGTATTCTATATGGGACAGTGTCAAAAGCCTTACTAAAATCTAGATATGTGATGCCTACTGCCCCTCCGCCATCTATTATTTTAGTCACCCAGTCCAAAAAATCAATAAGATTTGTATGACATGATCTCCCTGACGTAAACCCATGTTGTTTTTCATCTTGCAATCCATGGGATTTTAGTTGTTCCCCAATCCTATCCTTTAGTAGGGTTTCCATTAATTTCCCCACTATTGATGTCAGACTTACTGGCCTATAGTTGCTTGATTCCTCCCTACTACCTTTCTTGTGAATAGACATTTGCTAATTTCCAATCTTCCGGGACGACTTCTGTTACCAGTGATTGGTTAAATAAATCTGTTAATGGTTTTGCTAGCTCACCACTAAACTCTTTTAATAATTTTGGGTGTATCCCATCAGGCCCCTGTGACTTATTTGTCTTCACTTTAGACAGCAAACATAGAATCTCTTCCTCTGTAAAGACACATTCATCAAACGATTCATTAGTCTTCCTCCCTAATTGAGGTCCTTTTCCTTCTTTTTCTTCTGTAAAAACTGAACAGAGGTATTCATTGAGGCATTTGGCTAGCCCTTTATTCTCTTCTACATACCTTCCTTCCTTTGTTTTTAATTTAGTTATTCCTTGTTTTAATTTCCTTTTTTCATTTATATATCTGAAGAATGTCTTATCCCCTTTTTTCAAATACTGAGCTAGTGTTTCTTATGCCTGCGCTTTAGAAAAAATAGCTCAGTCTGTGAAAAAGGGGATAAGACATTCTTCAGATATTTAAATGAAAAAAGGAAATTAAAACAAGGAATAACTAAATTAAAAACAAAGGAAGGAAGGTATGTAGAAGAGAATAGGATCAGCAGTCCTTGCTTTCTCTCTTCAAAATTAAGGCCACAATGCAGTTCTTAGGGCTTTATTGGCCTCTTAAACCCACCCCTATATTGTCTCCTGATTGGCCAAGGAGCCGTATGACACAAAAATACAAACAATGATTGGAACACCTGGGGCCATGTGATCATGCTAAAACTGAAAGGTTTGCTGGGCTACTCTGACATAATTTCCGTTATCCCCCAAAAGTTTTGAGTGACACCAGGTTCACTAAACTCGAAACGTTCATCTCTACTTTGGATATTTTTATTGCTATAAAAGTATAGGATCGCTCATCCCCCAAATGCTGTGTCAAGGACTGAATGGTGAAATATTGTCATTTTCATACCTTTAGTTTTAAACAGCACATTTTGATCACTTCCTTTTAATATAATAAAATCATAAAATATTCATTGTCAATCATATGTAAGCTGTTATCCCTCTCCTGGGGTATGTGAGCTCTACAAACAACAAGCATCTACTAATGAGTTAAAGTTTCCCATCTGCCCCGTTTAGTACCCAGGGGACCTCATTAATAAATAAATATATATATATATATATATATATATATACACACACACTTTGTGCACCGACTTAATTGAAAGCTCTGTAACTGTCACATAATTTGTTGGCTTCATCTGCCATTTGGTCATCTCTGGGTCTGGTAAGTAACATTTTAAAGATTGCACACATTGCAGTTCATCTTCACAGTGGTCCTATCAGCAACTCGTCATGGTGTTTTCCTGCTATGGAGATGTGTCCTGCAGTGACTGTTCAGTAGGAGACAGGTCCTTTAAGTATACATTCGGTTTGTCAGTGTGTGGAGCCCCTCTGGTTGAAGCAGCATACTAGCATGGACTGTGTGGATCAGGTGGTAAAGCTCTTGGGGGTCAATGCCGCTCACACAAAGTAGAAGTTGACGAGGCACTAAGCACTCCTAGAAAAACATAAAATAGGTGGAAACCCCCTTTAAAACCACTTGAACAACACGGTCGCCTTGATTTTTATTCCTACCAACTTACTTTTCAACCAGTCACTGTCTGATCCCATCACTCTACTGAAACTGATATAACTAAAATTTCTATTGATTTCCTCTCTGCTAAAGCTTTCTAGTCCTAACCACTGCCTGAAACAGCTGACTGTTCTTTCATCCCATGTGATTACAGGCTTGGCCCTCATCAGGATCTTCTCATACTTTACCAACAAACATTTAATGTTACCCAGTCACACATAACCTCCTCACCTTGCCCTCTTTATACATAGAAACATAAAAGGTGTCGGCAGATAACAACCAATTGGCCTGTCTAGTATGCCCAATATTCTGAATACTATGAATAGTCCCTGGCCCTATTTTATATGAAGGATAGCCTTATGCCTATCCCTTTCTTTTATGAAGGATAGCCTTATGCCTATCCATATCTTATATGAAGGGTAGCCTTATGCCTATCCCTATCTTATATGAAGCATAGCCTTATACCTATCCCCATGTTATATGAAGGATAGCCTTATGCCTATCTCTATCTTATATGAAGGATAGCCTTATGCCTATCCCTAACTTATATGTAGGAAAGCCTTATGCCTATCCCTATCTTATATAAAGGATAGCCGTATGTCTATCTCTATCTTATATAAATGATAGCCTTATGTCTATCTCTATCTTATATAAAGGATAGCCTTATACCTTTCACACACACCTTCTATTCATGAGGGGGGTAGTTGCCTAGTATTAAAATTGCACACAGATAAGGCATATACAGGGTGACAGTAACATGATAACATGTAGTGCCCTATGCTGGCTTACAACCTATTAGTGACGCCCATACTATTCGATCAGGCGGGCTGCCCAGCATCTTCTATGTGCACCCCACAACACACTGACACCCTGGGTTCCCCCAGCATCAGAAGGCCAGGCCACCTGATCGAATAGTATGTGTGTCACTAATAGGTTGTAAGCCAACAGAGTGCACTATACATTATCTGTCACCCTTCTATATGCCTTATCTGTGTGCAATTTATATGAATAGAAGGCGTGTGTGAATAGTATTTTGCACCTGTGTGACTTCCTCTTATATAGCATTGTGGCTGATCTGTATCATAATGGGAACAGGAGCCTAACCTACCCTTGTATCAGTAACCTTTAATCAGCAAGTGTGGGCTTTTTTCTGGGAGTCATTCAAAAACCTGTTTATTTCCCTATGATTTGGAACAGCTCATATAATTTTTTGGATTGAGGTGCCACTTTTACGCTGCTGACACTCAAATTTACCTCTCTGTTCAGATGTCCCCCCTCTGTTATCCAGAGTGTCTTTTGCCTACATGCTCATTTTTCTTCCCCGGCTTTCTACAACTTAAAGGGGTAATCCACCATAAAGTGATTTTAGTACGTACCTGCCAGACAGTAATGGACATGCTTAGGAAGGGTCTGCGCTTGTCTTGGGGATAAATGGCTATGTTGTGAAATTACCATAACACTGTGGCCAGCTTTTTGTGAACTGGTATTTCCTGTTTGAGTTTTATTTTTTGCCTACAAATCCCATAATTCCATTTTCCTCCCTCCCATACATCAGCCACTGCACCCATTGAAACATAAGTGAGCTGCATCCATTCAAAAGACCTGTTGTTTTCAATCAGGGTGCCTACAGCTGTTGCATTAGTTGCAGATTGATCTCTCTCCCACCAAGCGATCGCTCGAACCATTGAAGCAGACAGGCTCCCTGTCATCAGCTGACTAGTGAGTCAGGTCTTGGCCGCATTGCAACCTGGAAAAATCTGAGACAACAGTAATTTTGTATGCTGTTAAAAATAAATATTGGGGTGAAAATCACAGAAGAATTGTGAGAAAACCATCACACACAGGTACAGACACTATATTATGAACTACACTAACTTTACAGCCCCTGTAGCATAGTCAAATAAAAAAAATTCCTGGAATACCCCTTTAGTATAGAGGAAACTGAATTTATCATCTTTCTTCCAAACTCACTTTACCTTCTCTACCAGGATTTTTCATCTCAGTTATGAGTTCCTTTGACCTTTGACCCTGCCCTGTCTCTCTCAAACAGCACATTCTAGCACCTACTGCTGCCTCAGAAATATTTTTGTAATCCACTCAATTCAAACTTAATACTTTTGCCTGTTCTCATGATATCCTGTCTAGACTATTAGAACATCCTTCTCTGTGGACTCTCATCTGAAATTCTTTCACCCCTTCAAATAACCCTCAACTTTGCAGCCCAGCTGACCTTTATTCTTGTTGCTCCTTGGCCTTTCCCCTTTGCCAGCCCTTTCACTGGAACCTCTTCCAAAGGACGGGGTCATGGTGAACTAAAAAAAAAAAAAAGAGAGCCCAAAAGGGGCCTGTACGCATATCTGGAGAATAATAATATACAGGTTATGGATAGTAGATTAATAGGGACAGAACATTGATCTAGAGATCACTAGAAAGGAAAAGCAGGGTGGCACTACTGGGAACAAATAACAGGATTTCTATTGGTCCTCCTCACACATATAATATCACTGTACCCTCCAAAACTAGCAATGGCATAAAGTGGCAAATCAAATCAAAGGTAGTAGATTTAGGGGTGCAGCAATGACAAAAAATAGTAAATAGTAGCTAACGTTGTAGTATCAAAAGTAGAAAAAACGTATCATTGGCACTCACCTAATAAAAACATAATTTATTTCATCCATTTAAAATCACTCATACCGAGACAGGTGAACAGAGCGCACCACCAGCAGCGAGCTGAGCTCAGAACAGGCTACGGCAATGAAATAAAGGTTGTATTTATTAGGTAAGTGCCAGTGATATGATTTTCTACTATTGATCTAGAGATATATTCTGATGCCATATTTGGAGTCAGGAAGGAATCCCTCCCCCCCCCCCCCCCCAGTATGGGGCAATTGGTACCAGTCTCTGAGTGGGTCCACACTACGTTTTGTCCCATACGGGAGCGCATACGGCAGGAGGGAGCTAAAACCTCGCGCTCCCGTATGTGACCGTATGCGCTCCCGTATGTCATTCACTTCAATGAGCCGACCGGAGTGAAACGTTCGGTCCGGTCGGCTCATTTTTGCGCCGTATGCGCTTTTAAACCGGACCTAAAACTGTGGTCAACCACGGTTTTAGGTCCGGTTGTAAAAGCGCATACGGCGCAAAAATGAGCCGACCGGACCGAACGTTTCACTCCGGTCGGCTCATTGAAGTGAATGGCATACGGGAACGCATACGGTTACATACGGGAGCGCGAGCTTTTAGCTCCCTCCTGCCGTATGCGCTCCCGTATGGGACAAAACGTAGTGTGAACCCACCCTCACAAGGGTTTCTTGCCTTTTTCTGGAATAACACAGTAGGGGCACAGTCGGGTTATAAGTTGAACTTGATGGACTTTATGAACTATGTTACTATGTAACTCCCTATTGCCTAGTCAATTCAGTCCTAATACAGTGACCCCCCGACCTACGATGGCCCCGACAAACGATAATTTCAACATGCGATGGCCTCTCAGAGGTCATTGCATGTTGAAGGCAGCATCAACATACGATGCTTTTGTATGTCGGGGCCATCACATAAACGGCTATCCGGCAGCGCAGACTGCTTCAGCTGCCACCGGATAGCCGTTTTGCGGTGCCCTGTGTGGTCCGCTGACGATCACTTACCTGTCCTCGGGGCTCCGGCACGTCCTCTTCGGGATCCCCTGCATCGTCGGCGCTCTCCATCGTCTCCACCGTCCTGTCATCCAATAGGAGCGGCGTGCGTAGCGACGTGATGGCGGCGACGGAGAGCGGCGACGGAGAGTGAGGGTGCCGGAGAAGCAGAGGCATTGCCGGATCATCGGGACATCCCAGGGACGCGGCAACAGCGATGGAAGGCGACATCCAGGGCAGCGGTGAAGAGCGGTGACGGTCCAGAGCGGCGGGGACAGGTGAGTACAACTTCCTATACCAGTGGTCTTCAACCTGCGGACCTCCAGATGTAGCAAAACTACAACTCCCAGCATGCCCGGACAGCCGTTGGCTGTCCGGGCATGCTGGGTGTTGTAGTTTTGCTACATCTGGAGGTCCGCAGGTTGTAGACCACTGTCCTATACTTTACATTGCACAGATCCCTCAACAAATGATGGTCCATTTGGAACAGATTACCATCGTATGTTGAGGGACCACTGTATTAAGATTTTAAGAATTACGTGGCTCTCCATAACCTGTTCCCTTTATACATCTCTGACCTAATGTCCCATTACCTCCCCACACTTACACACTTAATCTTCCATCCACCAGTGTTGTCTGTAGTCTATGTGGTCTATTGGGACCGTCAATGTCCCTGTGGTCCTGATTCAGTTGGCTCCAACCACCCTTGGAGACTCCAACCGGATTATTTCTGGCCAGAGATATTTCAGTCTGAACCTATCCTAGCTGTTCTGCCACACTGCCATATAAGTAGCTTCTTCACCCACCTTCTGTCTGCTTCCCTTGTAGATTGTAAGCCCTCGTGAGCCAGGACCTCTCCCCATTATCCAGTCTGCCAACTATTTAGTTCTTGATAGTTTTGTAGTTGTTTTTTGTCTTATGTTCTGCATTTTGAGATATAACTGGTGACTTTCGCAATGCGTAAAGGTGACTTCAGTAACTTATGATGACTGTGCTTCCAATCTGTATGCCGATTACGTTTTGTAGAGTTAGATTTAAAAGAACCAATGACTGATCTATTAATAATAAAGCATCTTTGGGGTTTAGAAATTTGGTCCTACAGATGTACACGAACAAGACAACTGTTGAATATTTTATCCTGAAAGGATTCTCGGATACTCCAGAAATGCATATTCTAGTTTTTGTTATAGTTCTCCTTGTATATCTAATGACTTTTGGAGGAAATATAATGATTCTCATCCTGATCTGCCTGGAACGTCATCTCCACACTCCCATGTACTTCTTCTTGGCCAACCTGTCCATCATTGACATCTCTTTAACCACCACCATGCTACATAAGATCTTCACCAGTTTTATGACGGGGGATAAAAGGGTTTCATTCTATGGGTGCATGATACAATCTTTCATGTCCGGATCCTTCTCAGTTCATGAGTTATACATACTGACCGCCATGAGCTATGATCGCTATGTGGCCATCTGTATCCCGTTGAGGTATAAAATGATTATGAACCAAAGAATGTGCGTAGTGTTGGCTTCTCTCTGTTGGGCCTTGGGATTTTTCTTTGTAAGTCCTCTTGTTTGGATATTATCAAGTTTCTCATGTTATTCTTCCATTGTAGTTGACCACTTCCTTTGTGACATTGTCCCTTTGATGAAGATGACCTGCAGTGACACCTCTTTACTGGATTTATTATTCTTCTTGGAAGGATTTTTTCTCTTCATTGTTTCCCCATTTCTTCTTACATTTCTGCCTTATGTTTTTATAATAGTTGCGATAATGAAGATCCGTACCACTGTGGACAAACGTAAAGCCTTCTACACGTGCTCCTCACACCTCACAGTTGTCACCCTTCTCTATACAATTAATATTATTCAATACATCATTCCAAGTAATCTAGAATATAAAAAAGGTTATACTTTGATTAACACTGTTGTGGTCCCTTTGCTAAATCCACTGATATACAGCTTGAAAAACAAAGAATTGAAAAATGCTCTAAGGAGAAAAAGAAAGCCATGGTGCAACATATGAGTTTAAATGGGTTCTCCACCATAAGTAATATTAGTACTTACCTGCCAGACAGTAATGGACATGCCTAGGAAGGATCCATGCTTGTCTTG
This sequence comes from Hyla sarda, assembly GCF_029499605.1. Lineage (NCBI taxonomy): Eukaryota > Metazoa > Chordata > Amphibia > Anura > Hylidae > Hyla > Hyla sarda. Next base: position 160,817,773 of record NC_079197.1, read on the forward strand.
GGGCTAAATGGCTGTGTTGTGAGTCGACCATACTGCTGCTTATTTCTTTTTGTGAAATGGCTATTTCCTGTTGGAGTTCCCTCCCTCCAACTACAAGTTCCATGACCCCTTGTTTGTAAGTTTGAGTTCACTTTTCTCCCTCCACACATCTGCCATCCCGTCCATTGCAGCACACCTGGGACAAATCCCTGCAGCCCTGTAGAGAATGATCTCTCCTCCACTCAGCGGTCGCTCCACCTATTAAAGCAGACAGGCTCCTTTTCAACACCAGAATAGTGATGTAAGGTCTCGGGCACTGCAACCTGGGGAAACCTGACAAGACGTTCATTTTGTATGCTGTTAAAAATAAACATTGGATGCAAAGATCACATAAGAATTGTGAGACCGGCTGTCAAACATACAGACACTATATTATGAACTACAATAACTTTACAGCGCCAGTAGCTTAGTCAAATAAATACAAATCCTGGAAAACCCCTTTAAGAACAGTTCAGCTCAGACTTCACCGAGTTTCCATTGTGATGGCAATTGTCTCTTTTCCAACTTGCTTTTCTCCTGTTTCTTCATATCCGGTCTTCAATACATATTATCAACTACACTTACTTTACAGCCGCTGTAGCATAGTCAAAAAAAATAAATAAATCCTGGAATACTCCTTCAATTTATTCAGCCTTGTATGAAATAGAGATTGTTAATGCAAAGTGTTATTTCTTTTTTTTTTACAAATTTGTATAGGAAACTCTAAAACTCATATTTGCAATACATGTGTATTTTCATCTTTCCATTTATTTGCTTTCAGCAGTGATGTCTTCCTTGATCGCCTTTCATTAATGGGGCACGCTAGTACTCCAGGTTCTGAACATTTTGTTCAGAACACTTGGAGCCGGAGGCCGTGATCGTGATGTAACAGCCATGCCCCTTGTGATGTCATGCCACGCCCCCTCCATTCATGTATATGGGTGAGGGCATGTCACAGACACGCCCCCTCCTATAGACATGGATGGAGAGGCGTGGCATGATGCCACAAGGGGGTGTGGCAGTGACATCAAGACCACTGCTGCAGAAAGCCGGCTGTTTTTTAGAACGCCGGGTGCTGTGATAGATTGCAGGGGCCCTAGCAGTAGGACCACCCACAATTAGACATCGTTTCCCCTATCCTTTGGAGAGGGGATAAGATGTCTAGCAGTGGAGTACCCCTTTGAGTCCACTTTGGCTCGAAGAATGACAAATGGTGCAATCTAAAACCGATGTAGCTTGAAGATGTAAATTGTTCTGGGCTCTTTGGGTGCAATTCTCATTTTCAGTCTCTTCGATTTGTCACTCATTTTTCTTGAGAATGGCAACAGTCCTTCTAAATAATATGTGCAATTGAAGTCACAGGAACATCAAGCTGTTCAGAGATGGACTTATAGTCTTAAGGGGGTATTCCTGTTAAAAACTATTTTTTTAACAACTGGCTCCAGAAATTTAAACAAATTTGTAAATTACTTCTATAAATAAAAAATCTTAATCCTACCAGTACTTATCAGCTGCTGAAGTTGAGTTGTTCTTTTCTGTCTAACAACAGTTCTCTCTGCTGACACCTCTGTCTAACCAACCAAATACTCCTAAGTGTCTCAGGGCCAAACAGTAAAAATTTAAATTTTAGGGACAAGTCCCCAAGGACTGCCCTAAACTAGAGACCACTTAACTAAATTATTAAAACTTAACTTTTATTACAACTATTTAAATATAAATTGTTAAAAAGTCCGGTCATCCACTCTGTGACTACAAATAGATTAATACTTCCAATGTACTTTGTGACCAGTGTCACTGTGGGAAAGTCTAGTTCTTACAGACAGTGCTACCACCACTGACTAGGAAGAACTCCCACCCAATTGCAGTATTACTCTTGTGTCACTAGGATGCCGTTTTTTAAAAACATTATAGCCCCTCCTGCTCAAGCAGGATCTGTCTATTAATGCAGGTACTACAGCTCCCAGCTGTCCGCATGGAAAATCTCAGCACTTGGAATAGTGACAGGGAGGGCTCTATTGGGGGAGGGCCATTGCCCCGTTGTTCCTCCTGGATCCACCACTGGCTAGGCGGTAGGAGGTCCCTCTCATTCATCGGCAGCACTGGGCAGATAAAATTCCTCCTCTGTGTAGTTCCTGTGTAGTAGATGGGGACATTAGTATGGCACACCAAAGCAAAGTTAACCCATGATGAGGAGTTTAGCACACACTCTTCACTAGAGTCCAAGGGGTGGTTCCACATTAGATAGACCGCTTCAGTGTGGCAGGATAGGCGGACAGCAGTACCTTGTTCATCATGCCAGAAGTAAAGGGGATGGAACCTGTGGGCAGGCTGAGCCTTGCAGTGCCAGAGGATGAGAGCAGAGGCTATGCTGTGGATTGTGTGGGAGCCAGGTGGGGGCTGTTGCTACTGCTTCCTAAAGGGGGATGCTGCCATTACTACCTAAAAGTGGCTGCTACTACTACTACCTAAAGGGGGCTACTGCTACTACTCCTAAAGAGAGATGCTGCTACTACTACCTAAAGGGAGTTTCTACAACTACTACTACTACTACCTAAGGGGGGTTGCTTTCTATGGAACTACATTGATCTGTGTGTTCTGCGCTCAATTGATAAAGCCTGGTCCAGCCAGGCTTTATCAATCACAGAGCTAGGACCTGCACAGGATGAGATGTAAGCCATCTGGCTACCTCCACATTTGATCGCTCCCCCACGATCATGCTGCAGAGGGTGGTGGTGCGATCCACCCCATTGAACCACTAGGGACTGTTTAACCCCTTAAGAACCAGGCTAATTTTTGCCTTGAGAACCAGGCCAATTTTATTTTTGCATTTTCGTTTTTTCCTCCTTGCCTTCTAAGAATCATAACTCTTTTATATTTCCTTTCACAGACCCATATGAGGACTTGTTTTTTGCTTCACCAATTTTACTTTGTAATGGCAGCACTTATTTTACCATAAGATGTACAGCGCAACCCAAACAATATTATTTGTGTGGGAAAATTGAAAAGAAAATCGCAATTCAGCAAATTTTTTAAGGCTTTGTTTTCACGGTGTGCACTTTATGGTAAAAATGACATGTTTTCTTTATTCTGTGGGTTAATACAATTAAAATGAAACCCAAGATATATGCTTTTCTATAATTGTACTGCTTTAAAAAAATCTCAAACTATTTGAACAAAATTAGTGTTTGAAATAGCTCTAAATTGGCCACCTATAACTTTCTCATTTTTCCGTATACTGTGCGGTATGAGGGCTCATTTTTTGCACTGTGATCTGTAGTCTTTATCGGTATCACTTTTGCTTAGGTTTTACTTTTTATTATTTTTTTTATACTTTTTTGGGGAATAAAATATGACAAAAATGCAGCAATTTTGGACTTTTAATTTTTTTTTACGTTTATGCCATTCACCCTATGGGATAATTAACAATATATTTTGATAGTTCAGACTTTTATGCAGGCAGTGATACCAAATATGTTTATTAATAATTTTTTTCACGCTTTTTTGGGGGTAAAATGGGAAAAACGGAGGGGATTTTTCACATTTTTTTTTACTTTTTATTTTTTACATTTTGTAACTTTTTTTTTTTACACTTTAATATTCCCCATAGGGGACTATTTATAGCAATCATTTGATTGCTAATACTGTTCAGTGCCATGCATAGGGCATAGCACTGATCAGTGTTATCGGTGATCTTCTGCTCTGGTCTGCTCGATGTCAGACCAGAACAGAAGACCCCGGGAGACAGACAGAGGAAGGTGAGGGGCCTCTGTACGCCATTATCGCCATTGCGGGCGATCCAATCATGCATTTGAAGTACCGCACTGCAGCAGATGCGGTGATCTGTATTGATCACGGCATCTGAGGGGTTAATGGCGGACGTCCGCGCGATCGCGGATGTCTGCCATTAACGGCAGATCCCTGGCTGCTGATAGCAACTGGGACCTGCCGCGCATGACGTTAACACCGGTGTGGTGCTTGCGGTCATGGCGGAGTGTAAATGCACGTCATGGTGCGTTAAGTGCCACGGCACCATGAACTACATTTATGTCCATTGTCGTCACTGCTAGAGATGAGCGAACTTACAGTAAATTCGATTCGTCACAAACTTCTCGGCTCGGCAGTTGATGGCTTATCCTGCGTAAATTAGTTCAGCCTTCAGGTGCTCCGGTGCGCTGGAAAAGGTGGATACATTCCTAGGAAAGAGTATCCTAGGACTGTATCCACCTTTTCCAGCCCACGGGAGCACCTGAAAGCTGAACTAATTTGTGCAGGAAAAGCCATCAACTGCCGAGCCGAGAAGTTTGTGACGAATCAAATTTACTGTAAGTTCGCTCATCTCTAGTCACTGTTGTCAGCTTTCATAGTGGCGATCTAAAGGGTTAATAGCTGGCAGCGGTGAATCAGCTGAGCCAGGAATAAGAATCAGCTGAGGGCCGCCCGGTATGGTGCAGGCTCAATTCAGGAGCCGCGTCATACACTGTTTTGCCATCTTAGTTAATGTATACTGTATCTTAAAATACAAAGGACATGCATATACCATATAAGATAGCTCACAAAAGGTGTTCACCCACATAGCTAGTAGGTTACATAAATGTAGGTTATAACAATGAAGGAAGGAGAGGAAGCGGAGAGTGACTCCTATTGTCCCTCTGTCCCTATTGTTTGAGGTACCCACCTCCTTAATAGGGTGGCATCAACCACTGTGACCGTCCCTGACTTATATAAAGTGAGGGAGAAAAACAACAAACTAAAAGAGTTAGTGAAAATATAGTAGTATGGGGAGGGCTCGCTTTTTCTGTATACAAATAACCCGAGCACCTAGGGTGTAAAAAATTTTTTTTTAAAGTAGTATGATTTTGGCGCTCAAGTGTAATGGAAATCGAGGTCAGATAAAATATGTGAGGTATTAATTTATTCTTCTTAAAATAGATATACAGTGGTCCCTCATATTAATTGGTTCTGGGACGACCATTGTATGTTGAAACCATTGTATGTTGAGACCAGAACTCTATGGAAACCTGATAATTGGTTCTAAAGCCCCAAAATGTCATCCAAAAATAGGAAAAAGGGAGAATTAAAGAAAAATAAGTAGATCATTAATATAGATAAAGCAAATCCTTATATATAAAAGTAAGAAAGATCTGCTGGGAGCTGTAATCACTGTCTATTTCAGTGTTTTCCAAGCAGGGAGCCACCAGCTGTTGCAAAACTACAACTCCCAGCATGCCCGGACAGCCTTTGGCTGTCCGGGCATGCTGGGAGTTGTAGTTTTGCAACAGCTGGGGGCACCCTGCTTGGGAAACACTGGTCTATGTAGGGGACAGGAGCTTCTTCAGGGTCCTATACAGAACACACAGTGTCCTAATAAAGTAACATGGAGTCGCCCTCACCCGGTGTCCAAAGGAGCAGCTAACCCTGGCACAGGTAAAGAGTACAGAATATGTAATACCTCTCTGTACTGTAGGGGGCGCTACCAGACACCAGTCAGTGCATACGCTTCAGTAATACAGGTGTTTTACCAGTAAATTGCCCATTCTGATTGGTCAGTTCTTCTGGCCATTGACATGTTTCGCAAATCTGGACTGTCTGTACATTGTATGTTGAGTCTTTTTTCAACTTACAATGGTCCAGAAAAGACCATTGTATGTTGTAACTATTGTATGTTGACGCCATTGTAAGTTGAGGGATCACTGTACTACTACAGTGGGAAAAAAATCTCAAATGCAAATGTATTAATAAAAACTCTTCAAAGCTAGATAATGTAGTCACAGGGCCCTTGTGACTCACCTCCAGTATCTACACATAAAATATACGATAATAAAACTTAATTGAGTACCAATATATAATATATAATAAATAAAATATGATAACAAATCTATTGATTGCTGCTTATAAAAAATATGGGGGAGATTTATCAAAACCTGTGCAGAGGAAAACTTGCCCAGTTGCCCATAGCAACCAATCAGATCGCTACTTTCATTTTTCACAGGCCTTCATAAAAATGAAAGAAGCAAGCTGATTGGTTGCTATGGGCAACTGGGCAAGTTTTCCTCTGCACTGGTTTTGATAAATCTCCCCCTATGTCCTTAATTCATCTGGGGTAGGCTGCGATCTGTAGTCCTCCCACACCAATTAATAGTGTAGATATAGCTCCAGATAGATCAAATCCTCAGTAGTAGTTATAGGGCATGCTGGGACTAGTAGTAGACGTTTCAAAGTAAGTCTTTTATAGTTAGGTCTCCAGCTAGAAGAAATGTGTAGTCTCTATTCAATATATCAAACTGTTGGTGGTATAGTGAATGTCTAGTTAAAATAGCTGATGCCCATAGAAACACTGGCGAGCTCCTTCGCTGCCAGCCACACTACGTAGTGTATATGCCCGAAATAACAAAATAGGGTTGACCTGCTCCTCGTTATTGCTCACTGGTCAGCAAGTGGTGGCTGCTAGGCCGTTCCTCCAGTCTCACTGTGCGATATGTCTGCCGTTTTGCCAGATTGCGCATGCAGCACTGGCTTCTCTGCAGTTGGTGGTCTGCGGTCTGTGCCGCAGTTGGTGGTCTGCGGTCTGGTAGGATAGTGATGATTGGCAGGGCAATTCCAAAGGGCAGTTTGGCAATGAGTTGATAATGATTATAGTAGCAGACAAAATATTAGCAGCAATAATAGTCTATGGTATATAAAATCCTGGACGTGTTTCAGGACCACCCTTAGGTCCTTTCTTCAGCAGCAATTCAGTATAATAAAAGAGTTAGTGAGCAAACATGCAGAACACTACAAACAAGTATTAAACAAAATGGGGACACACATAGTCTGTGGTCACCATATAAGTATATGTACCTGGCTAATGTGGCCCATTTGCCTAAATCAACATACGGTACTTATTATCAAGTTTCCTACTTAGGTTTTTCCAAAGCATTTCCCGCTACTGTTCTATTAGGGTTCATCAGGGAACCGATCAACAGATGCAAAACGTATTTGTAAATTTTTTTACCCTGTGATACTAACTATGATTGACATTTCACCGCTCCTCTTTCTGGATCCACCGTCGAATAGCCACACCCATGACTGGAATGAGCTATTCAGTCTAAAATCCCTTTTTTTGGCCACAGTCCGGCCCTGCTTTAAATGTTACTTTTTGCTGCAGATTTACAAAATTGAAAGATTCTGGTGTGCTGTTAGCATATGTAAGTGTGACTAATGCAGGTGCAATTCACTTGTTTACTACTGATGAGGATCTACAAAGGTTGGCTTGCCATGATTTACTTACAATTTACAAACTAAGGTTTAGAGCAAAATATCCAGACACACGGAGGAAAACTTTCGATGATGTGAAAGCCACAAAAAAGTAACTCTGACCATGAGTCACTGAAAACATGAGTGCACTGCAGTGGGACCCTTGTTCAGCCTTGTTACTCTCCTCTGATGAAAATGAAAACTCCTTCTTGGAGCTGAAGACTTTAAGCCCTTTATCCTCACAGCACGGACTGGAACACAAACAGGACAGTAACTTACTTGTAGAACCGGAGATAACCCAGCAAAAATACTTTGGCCTAGATGTATGTATGTCTAGCAAGAGGAGGGCTAGGAGATGTTCACACTTTGCTGGCCTGGCCAAGATTCTGAATAAATGATGGGTCTGCCCTTCTTGGAAGTGGAAAACAGTATCTCTCAAATTTTTTCCCAAGGAATAAAATGTTGACAACCACAATTTAATGATTAATGTGTCACGTATGGGCAGGGAAGCGTGAAGCCCTAAACTCACCCGCTCAAACTTGCCCTGCCAAATTGTGTACCCGCCCTAGGTGACAGGTCGACAACCATGGTGACAGTCCCTGCAGGGAGTAAAATGTCAACAAAATAAACTTACAATACAGACGGAAATACTGTATAAACTAAACATACACACATAATAAGTCACAGTCTACAAGCCAAGTCAGTACCAAGAGATAACAGAAAAGCCAAATCGAAGAGACAGGAGAGGAGTCAGAGAGCGGAGTTAATGGGTCAAACATGCCAGAAATACAAGATACAATGCTAGCTAAGAGTATGAGCTCTTTCGCAGGTGAGGTATGGAAGCAGACTGCCAGCTTAAATAAGGTAGGTGCTCTCATCAGGGTCAGCTGACCAGCCAGAGAACAGTGCTTTTCCACAGTAACCAAAGTAACAAAAGACCTCATTGAAGATTAACCCTTTGGGTTGTTACACAGTGATGATTAAATAAACAACAGACGTTCTGGCCATCACCTTCGGAGATGATCTTTAGTGACAGCCTGCTTAGCAAATCACCAGCTCAGCCAATGAGCAGGTGTCACAGAAGCACAGGGTGAGGACCAGGCCTGCCTGCACATTATTGATGAATAAGGCGCACGCTAGTCAAAGAATAGACAAAAAAAATGGTGGAAATTTGATCTAACATAGAAATTTCTTGATAAATCTCCCCCTTCGTGTTTGGATGTAGGTTCATGTTTAGGGATAGAAAGAGTAAAAGATTAGGGATAGCTAGGGTCGGTTTTTGAAGTTATTCCTGTTCATCATCTTTGCTTCAATTCTTGACCATCATGATCTTCATCCATTAAAGCGCAACTGTCATGATTTTTTTTTAGCCCCCCAGACTACTACTGTGTTGTTACAGATGTCCATAACATGAGTGTAACCATATCTTTATCGCTTTCCCTCCTTCTTTTATAACTTATATAATACATTTATCCAGCGGTCTGGCACAGTCGGATAGGCGTGGCTTGGGGTTCGCAAAGCCCCGCCACCACACCTATCCTCTCCTTTCAGCCTGGGATCACTGTGTAGTAAGACACAGCGCATCCACAGCGCATGTGCCCCTCCTGAAGTGCGCACGGCAACGCCCTATATTGACAGAGCTTCCGCTCGCCCCTGCTGCCTATATGCTCACTGCACAGGTGCAGTACAAGAGGAATGGAGGGGCGCATGCGCTGCATCTTACTGCACAGAGGTCCCATCGTTGAAAGGAGAGGATAGGTGTGGCGGCGGGGCTTTGCGAACCCCAAGCCACACCTATCCGACTGTGCCTGACTGCTGGATAAATGTATTTTATACGTTATAAAAGAAGGAGGAAAAGCGATAAAGGTATGGTTACACTCACGTTATGGACATCTGTAACAACATTTTAGTAGTCTGGGGGGGTTAAAAACTCATGACAGTTGCGCTTTAATACATTTTTATAGGGAATATCTGCAGGTTACCACTAGCTGCATTTCTATACATGCATTTCCTGGGTTTGAATACATATTGTGTTGGAGCACCCCCTAACTAGGTATGGCATATTGGGTGATCAAAGGCCGTCCCCTAACTCTTTACTGAATAAACTACTATTCCTGAGCTGATAAGTAAATTAAATACTGAATATTTATATCCCATCTTCTATCTTGTTCCATAACTCAATAATAAATACGTAATAAGATCTTAATCATCATTGTCAGTCATGTGTAAGTTGTCATCACTTCTCTGTAAACAATAAACATCTACTAATGAGTAAATATATTCCATCTGCCCCATTCTGCAGCCAGGGGACCTCATTAACCTTAGTACCTAGTATATACAGAGTATATATATGTGTGCATATTGTGTGCACTAACTTGATTGAAACTACAGTAACTGGAGGAGTCACATAATCCATTGGGTGCATCTACCATCTGGAAACTCTGGGCTTTCTTTGAGTCTCTTTGACCACTCACACTGTAAGTAACACCTCTCTGAATAGTTAAAGGGGTATTCCAGTCCAAAACTTTTTTTTAATCTATCAACTGGCTCCGGAAAGTTAACCAGATTTGTAAATTAATTCTATTAAAAAATCTTAATCCTTCCAATAGTTATTAGCTTCTGAAGTTTTATGTCTAACTGCTCAATGATGATGTCACGTCCCGGGAGCTGTGCAGTTTCTATGGGGATATTGTCCCATCATGCAAAGCTAATAACTATTGGAAGGATTAAGATTTTTTAATAGAATTAATTTACAAATCTGGTTAACTTTCCGAAGCCAGTTGATAGATTAAAAAAAGTTTTGGACTGAAATACCCCTTTAACTGATGTATCTATTGTGCATTAATGCTTTATATATGAGAATATTAAAACAAAGTAATTGACAATAGATATAAAACATATATATATATATATATATATATATATATATATATATGTATATATATATATATATATATATATATATAGAGTCATATTTATTTACTTTTATTTTTTAAAAGACAATATCTACATTCATCTGCACAGTGGTTCTACCTGAATCTAGTCATTGTGGACCTTCTGCTATGGAAGTGTAAAGCTGATGCCCATATTAGCTTAAACATAAGTATCTAAAGATGCCCTTTAAAGATCATCCATTCCTTTACATTTACTAGGTTTTCCAGTGGTTTGAGACACTTTGAACAAAATGTTAGTAATGTCCTTTTAAATCAATTATGCCTGTTTAGAGAATCTTGAACTCTGTGTAACATTGCCGTGGTACTAAAAGAAGCATAGCTTCTTATTTTGGATCAGGACATGATACATTTTCAGAACCATATTATTGTAAGGGCCAATAGAAGAATTATCATAGACCCATGACTTTAGGGCCAGTGAGGCATCCACAACCCTTAAAAATCACTAAAGTGATAAATGTTATCTGCTAAAATTGTTTATTAGTGTATAATATAATGCTGGCAAAACACATTCATCAAACTGCTGGCAAAGACATTTAAGTAGTAAGAATCAATCCTTAGTTTGACTGTCAGTAATGGACAGGGTGCTACATATACACCTTTGAGTATAACATACTAGTGATACCATAACCCCCTAGACATGGCATGAAAAATTGAAGAGGCCCCAACCAAAAATTGGTCTATGGACCTCCATCCATTTTTAGTTCTGTAAATTACATATGCAATGCTACCATCAAATTTTCTTACAAAACCTATAACAAGATCCTTACCATGTGCCATATATGCAATATTATTAGTACCTAATATATATATATATATATATATATATATATATATATATATATTTATTTATTTATTTTTATAATTTTTTTTTAAGAAGCAACCTATGGCTGATCTACTCATAAAACATAATTTCTGGATTTTAGAAATTTGGTCCTACAGATATACATGAATACGACTACCATTGAATATTTTGTCCTGAAAGGATTCTCAGATATCCCAGATTTACAGATTTTGGCATTCGTTGCAGTCCTATTTGTCTATCTGATTATTATTGGTGGAAACATGACGATTCTCATCCTAATCTGCTTGGAACGTCATCTCCACACTCCCATGTACTTCTTCTTGGCCAACCTGTCTATTGTTGACATCTCTTTTACCACCTCCACATTACATAAGATCTTCACCGGTTTCATGACTGGGGATAGAACGGTTTCATTCTATGGGTGCATGGTACAATCTTTTATGTCTGGATCCTTCACAATCCATCAGTTGTATATACTGGCGGCCATGAGCTATGATCGCTATGTGGCCATCTGTATCCCTTTGAGGTATCAAATGATTATGAACCAAACAACATGTGTAGTGTTGGCTTCTCTCTGTTGGGCCTTGGGATTTCTTTTTATAAGTCCTTTTGCTTGGATTCTTGGAAGTTTTTCATGTTATACCTCCATAGAAGTCAACCACTTCTTCTGTGACATTGTCCTTTTGAAGAAGATGACCTGCAGTGACACCTCTCTATTGGATATGTTAACCTTCATTGAAGGATCACTTCTTTTCCTTGTTTCGCCGTTTCTTCTTACATTTGTGCCCTATATTATTATAATAGCTGCAATACTGAAGATCCAAACCACCACAGGCAGATATAAGGCCTTCTACACGTGCTCCTCACACCTCACTGTTGTCATCCTTCTCTACACAATTCATATTATTCAATATTTGATACCAAGCAATTTAGACATCGAAAAACTTACTACTTTGATCAACACTGTTGTGCTCCCTCTGCTGAATCCACTGATCTACAGCTTTAAAAATAAAGACATAAAAATAGCTCTAAGGAAAAAAAGGACGTTTTGGTGTAACGTGTTACTATAACTTATTTTATCTTGATAGCATAGTGATGTTATAAAATGCATAGGGTGTTTTTACTAGTCTGTATATGATTTCAGGTAATATTCTGTACAGCACTGCCAGGTACTTAGATACCCCAGGCAGTCCTGGGGGCTTTCACGAGATCTCTGACTGCATTGTAAACCAGTCTCCCTCAGTGAACATGTCACCGGGAAGCCCATAGGGCAAATGGCGCATGAAGACTTCTCACATGCAGAAGATATTATCTGACCATGACATGTGAAGGGTTAATTTACCAGTAGCGGCGATATCTCTTCTTCTGGTAGTTACAGCAGGAGCCTGGCTAGCATACTGAAAGCTGAGTGCTTGCGATCCCTTCACAGGAGTCCTGCACCAGCTTCTTGTAGCTCTGACCTTAAAAATAGCAGACTAGAATAAGACATGTGGCTTTCACATCACAGATATTACAGATCTGCACACTACAGCTAGGAATTGCTGTACCCTAGGTATCAAGTTACCTTGGCTTGGTGATTTATTACTGCACATGCCACCACTTCCCTCCTGCTCTGACAACGTCACCTTCTCATCACCTGCTTCTGACTTCCAGTCCAAGACGGTCCACCAGTCCCACTACTACAGCTATGCATTTTGGCCACTGCTTCCCCCTCCACCACTTCTGCAACATACTCCAAAAGGTGACTGTCCCAACAGAACTCCTTGAACATATCAGCATACAAATTGTCACCAATTAGGCCTAGAGAAATTTATGAAACTTTATCTTAAGACTAAAATAGAAGTACGCTATATTCTGTCCCTCACTGCGCCTCTACCTAAAATGGCAGCTGCATGCATTGACTTTTCTGATGTATCTAACACCCCTCTACTGCCTACTGATTAGCTTGAAGCTGTTTACAAGGCATGTTTGGCTTCCCTGAGGTTAGGTGACCCTTTCTTCTTCTTGCAAGGCAATTGGTTAACTAAAAGGTCATGTGATCCTTCCTCCTGCTTGCAAGGTATTCTTGGCTACCTTGAGGTCATGTGAATCTCCTTCCTCCTATTCTGACATGGTGCCAAAGCCATGTTACCAGGTTAGACCAAAATTATCTTTGTCACTATTCCTAATGGTGGGGAGGAAACCAGGTTTGCCAGTTTTGCCTAGCTCAACTCTATCCATAGGGAACAATCCAGCTCCATAGAAGGATACTCCTTTTCTCCCCTTCTCTTCACGTGGCCTGTCTAATAATGGCTTCTCATGTGGACAATATTAGAGTGCCGAGGGATGGAGAGCAAGAGCTTATTTCCCAATATGCTGACGATATATTTTGTTATCCATGCAACAGAATATTGTGCAAATTATTAGAGAGTTTTTAAAGCCTTAAGGATTGACAAAAAATTGGAGAAAGTCATCTCTCTTTCCATAAGAAATTTTTTCTTCCCATCTCTAACTAAAGGCTACTCAGATGTAGGTAGTATTTTTAACATTTGGAAGATACTGTGGTACATGGGTTGCATGATTTCCTATCAGATAATTTGTATCTATAATTGGGGACATTTGTGCTTAGGATAAATATTTGTGTTGGCTGCCCCCAAACCCAAAAGTCCAGGGCAATTTGTAATAAAAAAAAAAAAATGTGTTACTTATACAATGTATCTGTGCTGCTCTATTTCTCCCACAAGGTTTAGGTAGATGAGAGTTGGTACTGTGTTAGCCTTAGAAATATAGAAGATTAGTGGAGTAGTGATGATACCTTTATTGGCCAACTGAGAAGATATGGATTGTAAACTTTCAAGACCCCTTAGGTCCCTTCATCAGGAATCTTACCTGTAACATGCCTGATGAAGGGAACTAAAAAGGTCTTGAAAGCTTACAATCCATATCTTCTCAGTTAGCCATTAAAGGTATCATCACTACACCACTTATCTCCAAGGTTTATTAGGAAGACCGGGCAACGTTGGCTGCTCAGTTAAAACATTCAATAAAATGTATCTGATTTAAAAAGAAAAAAGAAAGAAAAAAAATCTTCCACCTGATTCTTTTCTAGACATAAAAGCTCTACACGCAATAAATATTTTCTAATGAGTTCATGTGTTCCATCTGTCCTGTTTAGCACCCAGGGGTCCTCATTACCTTGTATTAACTAGTATATACACTGTATATATATATATATATATATATATATATATATATATATATATATATATATATATTTTTTTACCTTTATGTATTGTATGCACTAATTGGATTAAAATCCCAGTACCAGAAGTCACATAATTGATTCGGTGCCGTCTGACAGTCTGTGGTCTTGTCTTCAGCTCCTTGGACAACACATACTGTAAGTAACTTCAAAAGTGAATATATATATACGGTATATAAATTACATACTGAAGCTTTACATATGAGAATATGAAAATAAAGACGATATTAAACAACTTATTACCTGCAGGGGATCTTCAAGTAAACTTAAAGGGGTACTCTGATGAAAACAATTTTTATTAACTCAACTGGTACCAGAAAGTTATACAGATTTGTAAATTACTCCTATTTAAAACTCTTAATCCTTCCAGTACTTATCAGCTGCTTTATACTACAGAGGAAGTTCTTTTATTTTTTAATTTCTTTTCTGTCTGACCAAAGTGCTCTCTGCTGACACCTCTGTCCATGTAGGAACTGTCCGAAACAGAAGAGGTTTTCTATGGTGATTTGCTCCGGCTTTAGACAGTTCCTGACATGTTTTCCACCGGAGTACCCCTTTAATTATAACAAGTTGTCCTTCAAAGGAATCCCCACATCCCACATCTACATAAGGTTTCCTAGTATTTACTAATGCCTTTCTGGTTGAAGCACACATAATAGCTAGGAATTATCAATTGTCAATGCCCTTTTGAATGAATGCTGCCTATTGACTTTAGGTTATCTTAAAGCCCTGCATAACATTGGGATGGTCCTAAAAGAATCAGGACATGAGAATGACCAGATCCAGATTAAAGTGAGGACAGAAACAATTGCCCTTGTTCTACCACTTAGGGGCCTGGGGTCATCCTCCAAAAACACTCACGTACTGAAAGTTATCAGTTACAAATGTTTATTGGTTACAATAAAATGCTGCCAAGATATTAGTTTATTTGTTTTAATTACTAGCCGAGACCACCAGGTAGCACTGAGACTTTATCCTTGGTTTGGCCTCTCTCAGTTAAGGTGTTCATACACTTTAAACAAAAGTTGGCCAAACCTGCTGACTTTGGCATGTTCAGTTTTTTTTTATTTCAACAGCCAGACGGTATTGTCCTGGAAGAGATAAGCTGCCATTAGAGCTGTCTGGCAGTGGCTTACCTCTCCTCTCTACATAGAGGACACATGAAGGTTCTAAAGTGCTGGACATTTATGTGTATGGGGAAATCAGGAGAGATATCTGTCAGCTGAATGAACTTTTGGGCGGCAGCAAACGAAAGTGTTTGAGCACCTTTAACGACTTGGTGCTACCTACACCACCACTTTTGCTTTGTTATTGAAACTAACATATTAGGGAAACATAATCCCTTTGTGTATGAAATAGAAAATTACCACCATTATCTTTCTACTAAAGAAACCAGAAAATCCCCAACCAATGTTTTGTCTAAGAGCCTCCATCAACGTAAATGACACAAGATTTAAAAAAGGCCGGGATTCCTCGGCGCAATCTGTGCAAATAAACTTGCATGAAGCAAGGTACTTAAAATCAAAGAGTCATTAATTCCAATGCCAGGATAAAACAGACGCGTTTCGGAGCTTGAACGGCTCCTTTCTCAATGTAAAAAATGGCTTGCGTGGCTTTTTAACATTGAGAAAGGTGTTGTTCAAGCTCCGAAATGCGTCTGTTTTATCCTGGCATTGGAATAAATGACTCTTTGATTTTAAGTACTTTGCTTCAGGCAAGTTTATTCGCACGGATTGCGCCGAGGAATCCCGGCCTTTTTTAAACCTTGTGACATACCCCCATTCGGCAGGACACGATCATGCTGAAAACCCGGGCGGCTGCACCGTGACATCACTAAGGCTATAATAGGTGGCTGTGTCTGGCACACAACCCCGCAAGGTGAGCAGTTTTGCTGTTGTTTCATAAACGTTTACCGCTCCCATCACGAGATATTGCCCCATGAGAAGCTCTGCTGTCTTGTTTCAGATTTACTTGTCCATCAACGTAAATGACAAATAGCATAGCCACCTCTAAGAGAGATTAAATGGGAGTGGTGTCTTTGCAGTTAACCTCCTAAAATGCACGGAGGTACCCCTTTAATTTCCATTGCTAAATGAGGTATTTAGCAATGGAAATTAAAGGGGTACTTCCGTGCCCCAGTCTTCTGAACATGCGGTCCAGAAGGCTTGGAGCAGCAGCCACGACATCACAGCCAGGCCCCCTCGGGACCTGACGTCACGCCCCGTCCATTGATGTCTATAAGTCACGCCCCCTCCCATAGACATGAATGGAATGGGTGTGACGTGATGTCGTGAGGGGGTGTGGTTGTGATGTCGTGGCTGCTGCTCCAAGCCTTCTGAACCAGATATTCTGAACACGAGAGTACCCCTATAAGTGACGCTTCTCTCCACAGCCCAAGCAGCAGTATATAAGGTCAGGATTTGTCTCTGGAGCCACAGCTCTCTTTCTGTACCCTCCTTTCCGTGGCCTCACAGTGATCTGCATTAATTTCTCACTCTTGTCTTCTATAGCCACTGTGTAAGGGGACCCTTCAAACTGTTTTGCCAGCACACAAACAGGCCCAAACTAGCAGGTCTCACAGTCCAGTAGTCCGGGATTTGTTGCAATAATTTACATACAGCAATGGGTTCCACTTGCAGCGTAAAGAAAACAGAAATGTTAATGTCCTTCACACCAGGTTCTGGTGCTTCTCATCAAATCTTGGCAACTTTAGTGCAAACGCCTTTTTGATGCAGTGTAGGAATATAAAATGTAAACTGATTTACCTAAGACCAGCCACTCTCTGGCAGTGCTCACACACCTGTAAGATCAGGTTCAGGACTACAACAACACTACAGAACTGAAGTATGGGAGTGACTTTATGTCCAGAACCTTTAGGACTTTAAAACCAGGACCCAGACTCCAGTCTTATGTCACTAAGGCAAGTAGCCTCAGTGATACACACCTCCCATTCACTATTTTACCAGCTGCTTGCTTACTTATCCCTAACTTTCTGCCCAAAGATGATGGGCTTTGCACCTATCCCGGCCAAACAGTGGACTCTTGACATGGCATTGGCATTTTCATGACATTTACCTGGTCTATGCAGCAGAAAATCTAAATCCTGTAATGCCAGAAAGCAATGTGTTACCAAAGTCCACAATTTTATCAGCTGCTTGCTTACACCATCACTATCCTCACCTTTAAAGGGGTCCTCCGGTGGAAAAAACATTTTTAAATACCAACTGGTGCCAGAGAGTTAAACAGATTTGTAAATTACTTCTATGTAAAAAATCTTAATCTTTCCAGTACTTATCAGATGCTATATGCTCCAGAGGAAGTTGTGTAGTTCTTTTCAGTCTGACCACAGTGCTCTCTGCTGACACCTCTGTCCATATCAGGAACTGTCCAGAACAGGAGAGGTTTGCTATAGGGATTTGCTCCTACACTTTGGCAGTTCCTGACATGGACAGAGGTGTCACAGAGAGCACTGTGGTCAGACAGAAAATAACTACACAACTTCCTGTACCCCTTTAAGGAGATAAGCATCCCCCCTTTTATTTGTGGCCATAGCAGCTGATACAGGATGTGTTTCCCCTTGTTAAAGTATTTGCTGACACCTAATAATGGCTGCAACAACCATAGTAGACCTAATCTATGCATGTAGCCCATCTGATTGCCCCCTTGAGGCAAACACAACATTAAAAGACGAAGCTCTGAAATGTTCTTGTCTTTTACAATATTATTGGCGTCTATACAATGTGGACAGCTTTGGTTAACCTAAAACTAAATTCTCTTATCTGTATGCAGTAGTGTTGCTCGCGAATATTCGCAATGCAAATTTTATTCGCAAATATAGCACTATATATTCGAAATTACGAATATTCATTATTTTTTTTTCACAGTACACATCACAGTGATCATCCCTCTCTGCTTCCAGCTTGTGTGGTGTAAAGAAGGCTCTAATACTACTGTGTGAGACCGGCGTACGAATTTTCGCATATGCGAAAATTAGCATATGCAAATTTTCGCTTATGTAAATTTTCGCATATGCTAATTTGCGCATATGCGAAAATTACGAATATGCGAATTTAGCTTACATATGACGAATATTCGTCCATATATTCGCAAAATATCGCGAATTCGAATATGGCCTATGCCACTCAACACTAGTATGCAGATTACATTATGTGGATTAAAGGGGTATTCCGGGCAAAAACATCTTATCCCCTATCGAAAGGATAGGGGTTGAGATGTCTGATCGCGGGGGGCCCGCCGCTGGGACCCCCGCGATGTCCCTGCAGCAGCCCGCATTCTATGCGTAGCTGCGTGTGAAGTTTCGGAAACTGCTGGGTTTCTGAGACGGGGACGTGATGTCATGCCATGCCCCCTCCATTCATTTCTATGGGAGGGGGCGTAACGGCCACAACACCCCCTCCCATAGACATGAATGGAGGGGGCATGGCGTGACGTCACGTCCCCATCTCGGAAGCCCGGAGGTTTCCGAAACTTCAGACGCAGCTACGCATAGAATGCGGGCTGCTGCAGGGAAATCGCAGGGGGTCCCAGCGGTCCTTTCGATAGGAATAAGATGTTTTTGCCCGGAATACCCCTTTAAGTTTTATTCTAATATTTCTGTAGAAGGACCAATTGCTGATTTACTCATAAGCATGAGGAGAACATATGGTGGCAGAATGTGAAAGCCTGGAGGTGGCATCAGCATGAGCAGAACATATGGTGGCAGAATGAGAAAGCCTGGAGGTGGCATCAGCATGAGCAGAACATATGGTCGCAGAATGAGACAGCCTGGAGTTGGCATTAAACTTTTAATAATATTCTTAGGATAAAATATATGGCCCCAAATTTTTTTTTTTTTTTATCAAACAAAAGGAAAGGTGTATAAAAAACACCATGTGCCACCTACATCACCAAGTATTGATGTGATGCAAAGACCTCTAAAAGGTAGAAAGGAACAACGTATGGTTCATTGTAACCAGTGGGGGTAAAAACATCCCCTGTAAGGCCCTACTCTCGCATTATTAATTCTCTTCTTGGCAAGTGTTACTCGCCCTAAAAAGGGCGGCCCCACACAGGAATCACTCCCTATATCCACCTAGAAACACTGACATTTACCAGGGTTTTTAGATGGAAATAGGGAGAGGTTCCTGTGTGGGGCCGCCCTTTTTAAGACGAGTAACACTTTCCTCGAAAAGGTGGAAGGGAACAATGTATTGTCCATTGTAGCAAGTGGGGGTAAAAAATTCCCCTGTAAGGCCCTACTCTCGCCCTATTAATTCCCTTCTTGGCAAGTGTTACTCGCCTAAAAAAGGTGGCCCCACACAGGATCCTCTACCTATTTCCACCTGAAATGGTAGTGTTTGTACAGTAGGGAGAGGTTCCTGTGTAGGGCCGCCCTTTTTAGGGCGAGTAACACTTGCCAAGCAGGGAATTAATAATATGGGAATAGGGCCTTACAGGGGAAGTGTTTACCCCCACCTGTAACAATGGACCATACGTTGTTCCCTTCCACCTTTTAGAGGTCTTTGCATCACATCAATACTTGGTAGTGTAGGTGGCACATGGTGTTTTTACACACCTTTCCTTTTCTTAGATATGAAAAAAAATTGGGGTCCATATATTTTATCCTAAGAAAAGATAAGTTATAGCTAATGCATATCCTCAATATTTACTTGTGGTCTGATGCGGAGGAATGTCTGTAACTGAGGAGCAGCACCTTAAAGGGTACCTCTCATCAAAAAAACTTTTGATATATTATAGATTAATGTATGCAGAATAACTTTACAATTGCATGTTATTAAAAAATATGCTTCTTTCTATTTAATTTTCCACTTTGAAGAAATGACCACTAGGGGTCTCCCTACCAGTCCTGGCAGCAAGCATTTCAGACTCATGCTGGAGTCCTAAACACTACGAGCTGCCAGTCTGCTTTGTTCACAAAGGAGAACACTCAGAGCTGCCAGCCTGCTTTGTTCACAGCCTGTTTGGCTGTGAACAAAGCAGGCTGGCAGCTCTGAGTGTTTAGGACTCCAGCATGAGTCAGAAATGCTTGCTGACAGGACTGATTGGGAAAAATACAATAGAAAGAAGCATATTTTTCATTAACATGCTATTGGAAAGTTATTCAACATTCATTAATCTAAAATATATCAAAAGTTTATTTGATGAGAGGTACCCTTTCAATATGTTTTGCACTATCCATATTTGTGAAGTGTTGTTGTGGCACCATGCACAATCTCCTCTGATGCATCAGGCATTGGTGGGTGGAAATCCTGGCTGATCCATCCCTGATTCATCTTCACAAAGGTCAGTCCCTCCACATTTTTCGTGAACAGACAAGTTCTCCTTGGGGTTAGTATGGCCCCCGCCGCACTAAACACCCGCTCTGATGGCACACTACTGGCCAGGCAGGACAGCTTTTCCAGGGCAAACTCTGCTAGTTGCAGCCACAAATCAAGTTTGGCTGCCCAGAAGTCCAGCGAATATTCAAGGTGTATTGGCATGGTCATGTCAAGGTATGCCATCACCTGCTGGTTCAGGTCCTTCTCCTTCAGTCTACCTGCTGCTGATGAGTTGTTTCACTATGTGGGTGAAGACAGGTACTCATCAGCTACTGTAGACTCAGGCTGCTGATGATGGAGCTGGTACTGCTCCTGCCACCCCACCCCTCCCCAGCAGCCATGGCAGTGGAAGGTGAGCGCAGAGGGCCCCCGAGTCAGACCTGCAAGAGGATGGACAATGGCACAGATCACTACCAACTCACTACGTAGGATTTCTCTGTAGAAGGTCAGTTTGTCCTCCCTCTCAGTGGGTGTAAAAAAGGCCCCCATTTTGTGCCGGTAGCGAGGGTCCAATAAGGTGGAGAACCAGAAGTCATCCTGGTATCGAATGGTGACAATTCTGCGGTCACTATGCAAGCAACTGAGCATGCATCGTGCCATTTGTGCAAGTGACTCGGAGGGACTCCCTGCCTCCATCTCCACTGCATACTGCCACAGTGTGTCTGAGACCTCTGTCTCACCTTCCTCATAACCCTCTAGCTCCTCTGGCTGCTCCTGCTTCTCCTCTCCTGTCAGATGACTATAAAAAACACCCATTTCATTAAACCTAAACTGTGCTCCACTGTGCCCCTCTCCCTCCTCCTCCTCCTCCTCCTCCAGTTCAGCCCCCACAGGGTTCATGTGGCTGTGAGATGTAGGTGCCACGTCTCCAGTGCCCTGACCAGCCATCGTTTCCAACACGTGGAACGCAGTTAAATGACATCGTTCATCCCGTAGTCCTGGCGACTGACTAATAATGTGGCTTCCTCAAAGGGCCTGAGCAAACGGCAGGTGTCACGTATGAGCTGCCACTGGTTGACATTGAAGCATTGAAGTTACACAGGGAAGTTCCCCTATCCGCTTGGATCATCAAAAAATTGGTGATGGCTTGTCTATGTTTGTATAGTCCGTCCAACATATGGAGGGTGGAATTCCAATGTGTGAAAATGTTGCAAATCAGACTATGTTGGGGGATACCGTTCTGACGATGCAGCTCAAGAAGGGTGTGCCTTGGGGTGTACGAGTGGCTGAAGTGCATGCAAAGTTTCCTTCCCATTGTTACGATGTCTTGCAGATGGGGGGGGGGGGAAACACTTCTGGAACTGCTTGACAACCAGATTGAACACGTGTACCATGCAGGGTGCATGGCTCCGGTTTCTTTGTCGCAGTGCAGAAAAGATTTTCTTCCCGTTGTCAATCACCATAGTTCACATTTCCAGTTGTAGTGGAGTTAGCCATGAGTTGCGTGACACTGCCGTGCCCTTCACACATGGTATGCTGGAGGGGCACTGAGATTTGTCCATGCAGTAGAGGCTGAGGACATGATGGAGGATGAGGAGGCGGAGTCACACACTGTCAAAGGACCAACGGCCTGAGAGCATGGAGGCAGAAGTGGCGTGACCTGTCCAAGTTGCTGTTGTGGCTATGCAGGAACCACATTCAACCAGTGCGCCGTAAAGGACATGTATGGTCCCTGCTCGTAGTTACAGCTCCACATGTCGGCGCTGCCGTGCACTTTGGTACACACTGACAGGCTCAAGGACTGGCCCACCTTCTGTCCCACAAAATTATGCAGGACTGGTACTGCCTTTTTCGCAAAGAAATAACGGCTTGGGACTCTCCCCCTTGGCTCGTCACACGGCATCAGTTCTCTGAAAGGTGCAGCATCTGGTGCCACATAAGATGGGTATGACACAGCTCCCGTCAGCTAAGGTAATGGAGCCTTGGCTGACTGAAATAGGGAGCGGCGTATCACTGGGTGATGCAGCAGGCTGGACCACTACATCAGAGCCACGGTTCTCCCAGGCCGCTTTATGGTGACGCTGCATATGTTGCCGCAGGGCTTTGGTGCCAACATTGGGACACTGGCAATGCTTCACCTTCTGCTGACACATCTTGCATGTGGCCAGGTTAACATCCTCCGGATGCTTGATGAAAAATTGCCACACCGCCAAGTAGCTGATTTTCCAACCAACAGTCCGCACTGATTGACTGCTACTGCCACCAACTCCAGGAACCCCTGTTCCACTAACTCCCGGGAAGGTAGGCTGCTGCAAAACAGGTAGTCTACCCCAGGCACGTTTGCTCCAGAATTTCCACTTCTGCGACCATGCTGACTGCCAACCATCCTATCACCTTGTTGGCTCAGCTGCTGCCTCATGGGCAACCTGAAACCCTCTTCTCCTGATGATGATGAAGCCTCTTCTGCTCCCAGCTCCCATGTGCGATCAGCTTCATTATCATCGAGTTGTGTCTGCACTGTCACTGATGTCCTCCTCAGGTTCCTCAACAGTGTCTTCAGGAGCCTGAATGCTGCCAACACGACCTCCCACACCACTCTCCTCATCACTACTTGCCCACATAGCGGATGTGTCCTTCACTTCTTAGCTGGACAGCAGCTGCTGACTGTCCTCTAGTATATCGTCCTCACTAAATAGTGGAGTTGAACCCACAGCATGGGACAGAGGCAATGGGAGGACACTGACTGCTCCCGGGCCATGCCAACTGAGGGTTGTGTCTGATGAACCCACCAACTGATGACTGGGGGTGTCAGATGTCACTTGTGAGAAAGTAGATGACCGTTAACAAATCGATGACAGCAGATGGGTTGCTGGTGGAGACACGACCGCTAGCTGATACCGAGAGCTCAGGCCTCTCGCTGCAACTCCTGCTGCCACTTGCCCCTAGCCTGCTGCAACCTCTGCCTGCGCCTGATGAATTAAGGCCTCTGCCACTCCTCTGTGCACTTCCTGGCACTTCTCTGCCTGACATACTTAGTGCATATATGAGGGGAGTACAATGCACTCCACTATGCTTAAAACAGTATTTGTCACCAGCAGGTGTGTACTTTTGGCTGGCCTTTCACAGTAACTAGGCCCTTAGGACTTTAACAGGAACAAAATGATACACCACTTAGATTTACGTATGTGGTATGCACTTATGAGGGGAGTACAATGCACTCCACTACACTTAAAACAGTATTTGTCTACAACACCAGCAGGTGTGTACTTTTGGCTGGCCTTTGACAGTAACTATGCCTTTAAAATTGTAACTGGAACAAAATGGTATACCACTTAGATGTACGTACGTGGTATGCACTTATGAGGGGAGTACAATGCGCTCCAGTACACTTAAAACCGTATTTGTCTACAACAGCAGCAGGTGTCTACTTTTGGCTGGCCTTTCACAGTAACTAGGCCCTTAAGACTTTAACAGGAAGAAAATTGTATACCACCTGTGTACGCACAGTTTGCACTAATAGCAGGTGATTATGGCTTTTAGTGCTCTGCTCACCTTAACTGGCTGGCTACAGCTTTTCAGTTGTTGTTCATACCAGTGCTGCATCACACAGTCGCTGTGTACTACACCCAAAATTGCACTTTCTCTCTCAATCTCTCTTCCTTCCCTATCAGTGCTTCTAGGCTGGATTTGGGCTTGAGGTGAATCGCTGCTGTAAAAATGCTTTTCTGTGCAACACACACTGCTCTCTGGCCCTCTCTCTCTCTGCAATAGAACGCTGATGTGACTGGCCGCAAGATGGCTACCGATTATATAGGGCTGTGACATCACAGGGGTGGCTGGCTGCTGATAGGCTGCTTGCTGTCTGTCATTCAGGGTCATCTCGCCTACCCGCCTTGCCACCTTCCCAGCGTTCCTTGCCCCATGTCCTCACATACGTAGCCGCCATCTTAGATGCCCTGGAGCCTGGACCGCACTAAATGAAGTTTAATAAAGCGATTTGTGCAATTGAATCGCGGCGATATTCGCATTTATTGCAAAACTAATTTCTCCTGAAATTCGTAACGAATTCGGATTTGTCAGATTCGATTCACTCATCCCTAATTATGGTCATTGTAATGGTTTTATTCATCTTGACTTACAACTCAAAACATGTGAGAATCAATTGGTGACCAATTTATACTGTAAAGACACAGCGACCAACAGTTTACTACATTTCTCCTCTTTTCACCCATTTCAAACCTGCTGTGGAATACCAATTTGGCTATTCTTGAGGGTCAAAAGAAATTGCAACACATCAGAATCATTCAAGACACATTCTCAGGACCTTACTCCAAGATTTCGAAGCTATCCAAAGAAATTGGTATCGAGAGCATACCAGCGGGCAGCCCAGGCTGACAGACAACTACAACTAGGGCACAAGATGACAAACCTCGTATCATTACGACCTCCCATAATCAGTGGAGCGGTATGAAGTCTATCTTTAAACAACATTGGAACATTTTATTGTCAGACAGTCAGATTTGCACTGTCATTCCTGAGAAACCCCTGAAGCACCAAATTTACGGGATACGATGAAACGGAGCCACTTCCAGAAACCAACTGTGAACCTCAGCAGGGGAAGTACAAAGGATCTTTTGCATGCGGTGATTGTAATGTCTGCCAATATATAGTGACAACAAAATTCTATTGAGAGCAATTTCCAATTAGAGGATGTATTACCTGTAGAATGATCAATGTGATTTATGCATTGATCTGCCCCTGTCAGAAGGTGTATGTCGGGCAAACCAGCCAACAACTTCGCAAACGCATGCAAAAAAATTTGTCTACCATAGGTTTAGCAAGAAGAGATGCGGCACTTGAGAAGACCTTAAAACAAATATATATATATATATATATATATATATATATATATATATATATATATTAAAGGGGTATTCTGGTGAAAAATTTTTTTTTCTATCAACTGGCTCCAGAAAATGTAACAGATTTGTAAATTACTTCTATTAAAAAATCTTAATCCTTCCAGTACTTATCAGATGCTGAAGTTGAGTTGCCATTCTCTGTCTTACAACAGTGCTTTCTGCTGTCACATCTGTACAGAGCAGGAGAAGTTTGCTATGGTGATTTGCTCATACTCTGGACAGTTCCTGAGACAGACAGAGGTGTCAACAGAGAGCACTGTGGTCAGACAAAAAAGAACAACTCAACTTCAGCAGCTGATTTTATTCTATTTTTTATAGAAGTAATTTACAAATCTGTTTAACTTTCTGGAGCAAGGAAAAAAATTGTTTTTCACTGGAGTACCCCTTTAAATGGAATACAACTGGGGCAGGGCTCAAGTCCTGAAGGAACGCATGGAAATGGAGCACTGTTCCCATTAGCATGAATCCTGCAGGGCCAGTCCTTGAGTGGAAATCTTGGGTGAGTTCCCACACTTTTTTCCCAGGATTTAACCCCTGAATTGGGGGTAACAGAAAGGACTATTCTGGTTACAAATACTGTAAACCAAGCCTAAGCAGTGGTGCTCAATGCCAAGCAGCAGATGAAAAAGGAGAGAAGACTGGGAAATTGGATGAGAGGTAGCGCCTTCAAAAAGAGGCTGGAAGTTTTGGACTTGTTCAGCTTAGAAAAAGGCGATCAAAATGGGGGACACTGACTAATGTGCGCCTATAAATTTAGCCCAAATGTCCAATGTAGACCACGAATCTGTGTTCACTGCAATTATTATGTGAATATCCAACCGCGCACATTGGCTCTCATTTACTTAGAAAATCGGGTTGTAAGTCTATCTTGCTTTCTTACTCGACTGCTTTTTTCCCCTGGTATTTATTATTATGTTGCATCCTGTTTGTCGCACTGGGTTTTGTTGGTTTTGGTTTCCAACTCCTCTGAGTTGTCGGGAAAAAATCCACAACAATTCAACATATTCGGGTTGGAAACCTTTATAAATACGTGGGAAAGCTCAGAAATGTCGGGTTACGCCCCTTTTTCGGGTTTGGGAGAATCCACATCGGGTCCGTCGGGAAAAAATGTTGCATTGTGTCGCAGACTGGCGCACGATGTCTGCGACATGTCGCAGACAAAGATGCGCCAAAAAAACCTGACAAAACAAGTCGGGTTTAGAATAGTAAATGAGGGCCTTTGTATTTGCTCAATGTGTGTCAGAGGGCCTGCTTAGAGGACAGAGTGATCATGGTTTCCCCGGCATATTTTTTGGCGCCGACTAAGTTTCACAAAACTGCATGTTTATTTAAAAAAAAATACAAACCTGTTAACAAAGAGAGTCTGTGACATCTGGTTCAAATTTCAACTTTATCCATAATTGACTATTTTTTATGCCACTTTAGGTTTAATTTGAGACTTTACCACAGAATAGGGGGTAAGTTGTAAATTGCTGGATAACCCATTTGAGGTTGTGTACATGCCAATCAGTGCCACATTCTTCCGCTATTTTCCAAAATTCTGAAGTCTTTTCCAAAAAGATTGCACTTTTTTTTTTACAGCAATTTTGGAAAATTGCAGTAAAGTTGCTGAGTAATTCTTGGTGTTATCGCTTCTTAAACGTCCTGTGTGAACACATCTTAAAAGGGGATTAAAAGGAGGATGCATCCACCACTTCATTCTGTGGTAACATGCTCTCACTGGTTGGAGAAATTGGTGCAGTTCCAAAAGCCTCCTTTCTAAAGTCACTGTCCACACAATGGCCAAATAATCTCACCAATATAGCTTGTTTTTTCGCCTATAGCTCTCTCCTTGGAAAGTACAGCATGTACACTAGGTGCATAGTTTTGTGCACCAAACCGTAATTTACAACTAGTTAGAATTCATTACAAGGCATCTCCCTCATAGTACATTCTGGCAGCTGGTAGACAATCAACATTCTGCAGAATACTTATAGCTATGGATTCCTTAGGAGGCAGTAATAGCTAATTAAGTAACATAGAGAAGAAAGGTGGGATCCAGGATCCGAAAAATCGCGGTGCTATGAAGTGCTCCTTTCCAGTGTAGAAGTGTAGAATTATCCACAGACTCGGGTATTCCACAAGGCAAAGAGGTGTTTATTCATGCAGGTAAATACAAGGGATAACACGTTTTGAGAGGCGAAGACCCCCTCTTCATCAGATCCAATACTGATCAGGGATAGGTTCCCTTCCTATTTATACAAAAAAAAGCCTGTTTGATTACCTCAACGGATCGTATTACAAAATTGGCGTGTACAACATATAAAAAAAAACTATTGGGTTTGTTACACATGTTAGAACTCAAGAATACAGATAAAAGATACCTGTTACAAACCTTACTATAAAAAGTAGTAAGGTTTGTAACAGGTATCTTTTATCTGTATTCTTGAGTTCTAACATGTGTAACAAATCCAATTGTTTTTTTTTATATGTTGTACACGCCAATTTTGTAATACGATCCGTTGAGGTAATCTCGCAGGCTTTTTTGTATAAATAAGAAGGGAACCTATGCCTGATCAGTATTGGATCTGACGAAGAGGGGGTCTCCGCCCCTCGAAACGCGTTATCCCTTGTATTTACCTGCATGAATAAACACCTCTTTGCTTTGTGGAATACCCGAGTCTGTGGATAATTCTACACTTCTACACTGGAAAAAGCGCTTCATAGCACCGCGAATTTTCGGATCCTGGATCCCACCTTTCTTCTCTACTAACCAGACGTCCAGGACCAATTCCCGAGACGACCAGGTGCCAGCAGCCCTTCCACCACTACATGCTTCCCAGGGATCTGGGATTAAAGCCTACTACAGTGTTGTGTCTGTAACACAACACCCTCAGGTGAGCATATTTAACTCTGTTCACCTTTATATATTTTCATCACAGAATCATGGCACATTAGTGCGCTTTTTTCTGTTTCCCTTTTTTTCATATATCTGAGTTTCATAATTTAGTAACATATAATACATAATTTAGGGCTGAATAAAGTAAAATGGATTTGGAGAAACTATTTAACCAAAGTAAGACAAAGTTAACAATAGATGGTCAAGAGTTCTAAATGGCGCCTTCCCTTGGGCAGGGCCGGCTCTGCCTATAGATAAAGTAGGCAGCTGTCTAGAGTGCCCTCTTGAGGGGGGCGCTGCTCTGGCCGCCCCAAGAATCTTAGCCAGCCAGCATTTGAACTATCCCCTCACAGCTAGCACCACTCCCCTGATGCACCCCCATATTATAAAAATTTGCATTCTTTAGCCTGTTAGAATAGCGCATTACCCCTCCTCTTCTTAGTTCTCTGAGGCACACAGGTGCGATCACCCAGGTCAGGTTTGTCCAGAATCCTGACAGCGTGCGCACACCCACAACATCCCCCCCGATACTGTAATAATTAGCATTCTTGCGACTGCAAGAGGAGCGCAGCGTCACCCCAGTAATAAGGAAATTACATGGGGAGGGGAGTTGCTACAGTGTGTCACTCTAGTAATAAGGTGATAACATGGGGAGGGGGTTTGTCACAGTGTGTCACCCCATTAATAAGGAGATTACATGAGGAGGGGGTTTGTTACTGTGTCACCCCGTTAGTAAAGATATTACATGAGGAGGAGGTTTGTTACAGTGTATCACTCCAGTAATAAGGAGATTACATGAGGAGGAGGTTTGTTACAGTGCGTCATCCAAGTAGTAAGATGATTACACGAGGAGGATGTTTCTTACAGTGTGTCACCCCAGTAGTAAGGTAGGGCATGTCAAAGGGCGGAGACAATGGGTGGAGTCAAGGGGCGGAAAAATTAGCTTTCGCCTAGGGTGGTAAAAATCCTTGCACCAGCCCTGCCCCTGGGTCAACCAGTTGGGCCTCATTCACATCAGTGTTGGTGCTCAGTTTGCTAAAACTATTCTGATGATGGTACATTTGTGGAAAATATACTGCCCATAATTTTTTCCCCCGCTCAACTCTTACATAACAATGGTCACCAAAAGGAAACCCAACAGACCCCATTCAAAATAATTGGGACCTGTCGGGACCTGTTAATGTCTATTGTGCACTGGACTGTCCATTCTCATATTTTTCGTGCCGTTGTAGCGCCCCCCTCTAACTGTTGCTTAATTTACATATATGGTGCATAATAAATTAATCATCATTCAAATCATTTTAAGTGGTTATATGACGTTGGAATTGTTTCATTTTGACACGATAAAGTAGAATGCTATGATTGAGAGCCAATCCATACATTTTCAAAGGCATAAGCCTGTCGATTGTTTTTGTCAGACTATGATTTAAACCTGTAGAATAGAAAGTGTTTTTTTCACATAAGGATTTGATGCATGCCTAGTGGGATGGACTTTTTTTTACTCGTGATTGACAAATGGAGGTCAATTGGTAATTAAGAAAGCCTTTGAACCATGGGAACTAGGTCAATTGGCAATTAACTGAGTGTTAGAACCGTGGGAACTAGGTTAATGGGGTACCAACTATGGGTATTGGGGTTAATTGAAACTGGATGTAATGTGTAAGGCTGGGTATTCATCAAAACTTGTCCAGAGGAAACGTTTCTGAGTTGCCCATAGCAACCAATCAGATCGCTTCCTTCATTTTTCAGAGGCCTTTTCAAAAATGAAAGAAGCAATCTGATTGGTTGCTATGGGCAACTCAGAAACTTTTCCTCTGGACAGGTTTTGATAAATCTCCCCCATAGGAGAGATTTATCAAAACCTGTGCAAAGGAAAAGTAGTCCAGTTGCCCATAGCAACCGATCAGATCACTTCTTTGATTTTGCAGACACATTGTGAAAAATTAAAGAAGTGATCTGATTGGTTGCTATGGGCAACTCAGCAGCTTTTCCAAGAAAATCTGCTGTTGCCCATAGCAACCAATCAGATTGCTTCTTTTAATTAGCAGAGGCCATGTGAAAAAAAGCGATCTGATTGGTTTCTATGGGCAACGCAGTAGATTTTCCAGGAAAGGAAAGATTAACCACAACACTGTAACACTGTAACACTCCGTCCCACCCCGGGACTCGAACCACCGCATGGTCTCCCATACACTGTACTGCTGAGACCCTCCTGCTTATCTTACAGTTTAACATACCATGAGATCCCTATATACTACAATGGGCCTATTGGTTTCAGTGGGCAAAAAATCACAGAGTTAATGCACTAGCCCATAATTTCCCTATAAAGAAGGGAGGGCTCTATATTCGCGAATATGCACATATGCGCAGATATTTTCACATATGCACATATATTTTCGCATATTCGCATAAAAAAGGAAATATAATGAATATGCGAATTTTGCGAATATATGACAAATATTCGTCCATATATTTGCGAAATATCGCAAATTCGAATACGGCCTATGCCGCTCATCACTAATAGGCACAAAGAAATGCTGCAGGCGCTCTCCTGTTTGGTTGCAATTATTTAAAAAACCAAAATACATACAAGTAAAATAATAAATACTGATTTCATTTAGCAGTAATAAAAGTAACAGCACTACGGATTACGTGTTTCAAGGGGTGGCACCCCTTCTTCATCAGGTCCAATGATAGGTTGGCATAGGGTGACATTATTTATACATAAAAAGCCAGCGAAAATGGTGGATCTTATTAGAAAATTCCAATAGTTTACAATACAATTGATAAGAAACAAAACTGTATTAAATAGAAGATAAAAATGAACATATAAATGTATGCATGACTTTAACATAAAGGAACTAGTCAGCGCATTCCAGAGAAACATGTATATATAACACAATTGTAAGTGTGTTTTTTTGACCCCCGGTATAATCAGACTTCACTGTATCAGTGGTGAGGCGAAAGTCTGTTTGTGCTAACTTCCACCAGCTGTTGGCTGGCAGAGCAGGCGATGTTGTGGTTATGGCTGTATGGGAGACCACAGGTCGCTACCGATGTCTTATCCAAGACTGGACATCAGACAGGAGCTGCAGTGCAGGTATCATTGCCTGTGCCTACAGCTCCCTCTGTAAATGAATAAGCAGTCGGATGCTATATCATGTGGCATCTAGGATATTTTAACAAATTTATACAGAAATCAAGCTACTTGAACAAATTATATATCAAACTTGGCATAACAGATAGCAAATTGTTCTAACAAGCTGTATATGACATGTTTTAGGTATATTGAATGGCTTCATGGATTTGTAAGGGGAAAAAAACTGTTTACAATGGGGTTGTCAGGGTTTATAATAGTGTATATAGAAGAACTAGGTACACATTGGGAGGTAAGGATAGCCTCTATCGTTAACCTCACAACTTGTACCTAGTTCTATATACACTATTATAAACCCTGACAACCCCATTGTAAACAGTTTTTTTCCTTATAAATCCATGAAGCCATTCAATATACCTAAAACATGTCATATACAGCTTGTTAGAACAATTTGCTGTTTGTTATGCCAAGTTTGATATATAATCTGTTCAAGTAGCTTGATTTCTGTATAAATTTGTTAAAATATCCTAGATGGCTGGAGGTGTCCTGAAGGAGCAGGCGAAAGATTCCTCATTGTGGTGCTTACACGCCCGTCTTCTTGAAGTGGATGCAGGAGGAAGATGTGTCTCCACGGCAAATAAGCAAAGCGGACAGGTAAGTAAATAAAACGAAGTGCGCTTTATTGTATTAAAAGTGTACGGACTATGCGTTGCGAGGGGATAGACCTCCTCTTCATCAGGTCCAATAGACTATTGGACCTGATATTTGGAACCAAACTTTTTCTTTATTAAAGAATGCTTAAAGGAGATATCCAGCCAAAAGAGGTAAAAAAACAACTTAAATAAAGATATATATATATATATATATATATATATATATATGTATATATATATATATATATATATATATATATATATATATATTAGCTCACCATGACTCCACAAGGCATCCAAGCTAATTTGTTTCAAAATCAGACCCCCATTGCCCCCATAAACAGCCTTTGGAAATCCTGCTGAGTCAGCAAAACTCCACAAACTAGGCTTGTTTCCTGTGTCAGCTGCAGGGAGGGGCTGCTGTGGGAGCTAGCAGTGAGGGGTGTGTGTTGCCCTCCAGCCAATCAGGGGGCACTCAAACATGGTAAACTGAAGCTGTCAGCTCCCTGAGCTGAAGAGAAGGGAATGTAAAATGTCATCTTTGGTAGACGCTAGTCATCAGTGTGATAAGATATCCTGGACTTCCTGCCTGGAGAGAAACAGGTTATGTTCTCATCAAAGATTACACTTCACATTGCAATGTTATTTAACTTTATCATGTGCAGCTATATAAAGGTCATTTCATTTGGCTGGAATTCTCTTTTAACTTACAACTGACTGGCTTCCTCTCTGCACCCCCATGGGGTACACACATTATAACTTTCCTAGACATTTGGTGACCTGGACAAACCTACAGTAGAGAGAGCAGGAATTATATGCAAAAATATATGGAAAGTCCCGCTCACCCACTTGCTCCTGTGCTCGGATCTGCACCCAGGCTCCGTGTGTCCAATGGCAGAAGAAAAGACAAAGTGATCCAGCACTTGGAAAAACAGCCGACTTTATTGTACAAATCCTCTAAAATGGTACAAGACTGTGGCACTTCACAAAATCT
This sequence comes from Hyla sarda, assembly GCF_029499605.1. Taxonomy (NCBI): domain Eukaryota; kingdom Metazoa; phylum Chordata; class Amphibia; order Anura; family Hylidae; genus Hyla; species Hyla sarda. The sequence continues at coordinate 160,850,843 of NC_079197.1, forward strand.
GAGATTTCTTGACGCGTTTTGAGCGCATGCGCTCTTTGTCAAAAGATACCTGCTCTACTTCCTGAAGCCTAGTTATAGGCAAATATCAGGTGAGTGCAATTAATTAAAAAGACAGGCTGCTGAAGAAAAGCAAACCTTCAATATGTCAAGTAAAACGTGAGAGAGATAGAGAAAGCATTCAACGTATGAGATTTCATTCAGAGAGCGATGTATGGTAACGGCACAATTATACTAATTTGTATAAGTACATATATATATATTGCAGTAATGCATATTAATAAAGTTTGGCATAAAACACACCATAAAATCGCAACAACTGAATTAAGTTCATGTGGGAGAGGAATCATCCATCTCCGTCAGATCTCCCAATGCAACCAAGGCTTGTTGTTCCTGAAAATCCGTGCCTCTATGTTCATTGTTAACATTTGGTGCAACTTGCATAGAATCTGATTCAGAATTAAAGAAATTACGTTTTATAGTGAGAGTGCGCACAAATCTATTTATGTCACATAAAGTGCTATAAACATCAATGGTATTTGTAGGCGAAAAATTTAAACCACGCTCTAGAACTGAAATATGATATTTTGTTAAATTCCTATTAGATCAATTTAGAATGTCGGGAGTATCCCTATCAACAGTCCCAGAGTGTGGAAAATGCTTGGTATGTTTTCGACCTCCTCTTCACCTTTTCTTTTTGTTTTGGTTTTACATTCGGTTTCTTCACTTTCCGAAAATAAGAAATTCTGCCTTCAGAATGTGAAGAGGGATTGTCAGATTCCGAACTAGCTCCCGTGCCTGACTCATGTTCAGATGAACTAAAAGTTACATGCGGTTTCTCTGCGGTTTGCATTTTATGTTGTTGATTTATTTTTTTAGAATTGATCTTGGGGTGGTGTTCTGTTTCTCCCACCTGCCCCATTCATAAACTTGATTAAGTGCATAGTCATTGGTGTCCAGTTGGAATTTTATTTTCTTGACCGGCATGATGTACTCTTCCAGTTTATTGATGTTATCATTGGTTTTTTGCATGAGTTCATCATAATTGCTTAGGTCCTTGAACATAAAGCATCCTGTTGTAATTTTATGATCGCTGGTTCCAATTCTTGTAATTTGATGGTTTCATATTTTAGAATAATGCCAATTAATTTCAAAGAACATGCATTTAAAGCTTCATTCCATTCATTGATCATTTCTTGGCTGTAAATGGTTGTGGGCATTTTTTTGATTCGTAGCCCACGTGGGATCATCGCAACATCGGAAATAAGTTCATGTACAGATGTAAAGAATAAATGTATCAACCCACAATATAATGCAGCATATACAAAAAATGATGGAATAAAAAAGAGAGAATGGAAAAAAAAATAAAAAATAGAAAAAAGACATTTTGAAAATGAAAAAGAAGAATGGCATTTTGAAAAAAAGGGGGGAAAAGAAAAACGGAAATGGGATTAGAAAAATTTGAATGCATTAAAAAGTTATTAATAATGAAATAATAATTATCTACGCAAATTGAGACCATATGGTATTCTTGAGTTCAATGTGAACTGCCAGAAATTACTTGGAAAAATGCATGATCCCACGTGGGCTACGAATCAAAAAAATACCCACAACCATTTACAGCCAAGAAATGATCAATGAATGGAATGAAGCTTTAACTGCATGTTCTTTGAAATTAATGGACATTATTCTAAAATATGAAACCATCAAATTACAAGAATTGGAACCAGCGATCATAAAATTACAACAGGATGCTTTGATGTTCAAGGACCTAAGCAATTATGATGAACTCATGCAAAAAAACAATGATAACATCAATAAACAGGAAGAGTACATCATGCAGGTCAAGAAAATAAAATTCCAACGGGACACCAATGACTATGCACTTAATCAAATTTATGAATGGGGCAGGTGGGAGAAACAGGACACTACCCCAAGATCAATTCTAAAAAAAAGAAATGAACAACATAAAATGCAAACCGCAGAGAAACCGCATGTAACTTTTAGTTCATCTGAACATGAGTCAGACACGGGAGCTAGTTCGGAATCTGACAATCCCTCTTCACATTCTGAAGGCAAAATTTCTTATTTTCGGAAAGCAAAGAAACCGAATGTAAAACCAAAACAAAAAGAAAATGAGAAGAGGAGGTCGAAAACATACCAAGCATTTTCCACACTCTGGGACTGTTGATAGGGATACTCCCGGCATTCAACCTGCGGGAGTTATAAATTGATCTAATAGGAATTTAACAAAATATCATATTTCAGTTCTAGAGCGTGGTTTAAATTTTTCGCCTACAAATACCATTGATGTTTATAGCACTTTATGTGACATTAATAGATTTGTGCGCACTCTCACTATAAAACATAATTTCTTTAATTCTGAATCAGATTCTATGCAAGTTGCACCAAATGTAAACAATGAACATAGAGGCATGGATTTTCAGGAACAACAAGCCTTGGTTGCATTGGGAGATCTGACGGAGATGGATGATTCCTCTCCCTCGATATCCCGCAACATCGGTTTCATCACCAAAAATCCATACTTCTATCCTTTGCAATCCAGAACAGATGGCATGGACAAGTTCAAGCACCAGATTGAAAAAGACTTGGTGGAATTCAAATCTAAATTAGACTCTCACCCTTGTCATAAACATAATTTAAATTTTAGGGAACGCATTGCCTTAAAAGAGTTACAATCATTCCATGATATTACTATAAAAATGTCAGACAAGGGGGGTCTGGTCACAGTTATGAATAGATCAGATTACATTCTATCTATTAAAAATTTACTAGCTGATACCTGTACATATCAATTTTTAACTAACGATCCCACCAAGACTTTTCAACAAGATTTGAAAAATTTACTCACAGAAGGAGTCACTTCAGGCATTTTGAAGCAAAAGGAGGTTGATTATTTATATGTGGAACATCCCAAGACACCTATAATGCATGCACTTCCTAAGACCCATAAAGGTCTAAATCCATTGGGTATGAGACCCATAGTCTCCAGCATAGGATCTTAAACAGAAATATTATCATCATGGTTAGATCAATTGCTACAACCTTTAGTCAAAAGAGTCCCTGGTTACCTTCAGGACTCAAAAGATGTCCTAGGTAACTTGCAAAATCTCACTTGGCAATCAAATTGGCATTGGCTCACGTGCGAAGCCACTTTGTTGTACGCGAGCATTCTGTGGCAAGTTGCCATGGATGCCCTTAAATTTCACCTATGCAAGTACAGTGAATACAATCACATTTTAATCAATTATATCCTGAAAGTTACATGGTTTCTAATAACTCACAATTTTTTCACTTTTGCTAACAAATTTTATCTTCAGATCAGTGGAGTTTCAATGGGGGCCCGGCATTCCCCCTCTCTCACGAATCTGACAATGTCACACTGGGAAGAGTTGTACATCTATGCGGTATCCAACCCGTATTCAGATCACATAAAGTGGTACGGGAGACACATAGACGACCTCCTCCTCATTTGGAGGGGGGGACGTCTCTCCCGTACCACTTTTTGTTGACTATCTCAACTCTAATCCCTTCAACCTCAAATTCACCTTTGAGCTCCATTATATCCACTTATCGTAACCCTCTTTCAGGAAACACCATTTTGAGAGCAGACTCTAACCATCCCATTCACACAATAAAAGCAATTCTGGTAGGAGAATTAACTAGACTTAGACGCAATTGTTCTGACACAAAACAATTTGAAAATGAAGCAATCCATCTAATAAATAGATTACGACTACGTGGTTACAAACACAAACAGTTACAAAATGCATTTCAGAAAGTATCCAAGAAAAACAGAAATTAGTTACTTACCAGGAAGGACATTGTTCAACAAGAGGGTGCCTCCACTCCAGCTCCGGTCTTGAGCATCACATACACACCTCAATTCAATCAGATCAAAAAACATTGTATATAAAAATCTACATTTTTTAAAAGATGATCCCTGTGTATCTGAAATTCTCAAGACGGGCTGTCGTGTTGTAGCCAAAAAAGCACCCACACTGGGTGACTTATTGTCACCCAGTTTAATTTTGTCCGACACCAAAATTACATCCACTTGGTTACGCATCACCGGCTTTTATCATTGCGGCTCAAATATTTGCCGTACATGTAAATTTGTCAAAGTGTGCAAAAAATTCACCGATGCGGATAATTCTAAAACGTATGAAATAAAAAACTATCTAAACTGTAACACCACTCATTGCATTTATATCATAGAATGTCAAGCATGCTGTTTAAAATATGTAGGTTTCACTACACGCAAAATAAAAACACGATTCTTGGAACATATAAATGATATCACTAATTCATCCATAAGAAATCGGTCAAGTGCTTCATTACATTTTATACAAGAACACAAACGAGAAACAAAGTCTATACAAGTACAAAGCATTGAAAAAACTCATAAGAACATAAGAGGTGGTGATATTGAACGCAAATTAATGGACAGGGAAGCTTTCTGGCAGTTCACATTGAACTCAAGAATACCATATGGTCTCAATTTGCGTAGAGAATTATTATTTCATTATTAATAACTTTTTAATACATTCAAATTTTTCTTATCACATTTCTGTTTTTCTTTGTCCCCCTTTTTTTTCAAAATGCCATTCTTCTTTTTCATTTTCAAAATGTCTTTTTTCTCTTTTTGATTTTTTTTAAAATGCCATTCTCTCTTTTTATTTTTCATTAATTCCATCATTTTTTGTATATGCTGCATTATATTGTGGGTTGATACATTTATTCTTTACAACTTTACATGAACTTAATTCAGTTGTTGCAATTTTATGGTGCGTTTTATGCCAAACTTTATTAATATGCATTACTGCAATATATATATATATATATATATATATATATATATATATATATATACTTATACAAATTAGTATAATTATGTTGTTACCATACATCGCTCTCTGAATGAAATCTCATACGTTGAATGCTTTTTATATCTCTCTCACGTTTTACTTGACATATTGAAGGTTTGCTTTTCTTCAGCAGCCTGTCTTTTTAATTAATTGCACTCACCTGATATTTGCCTATAACTAGGCTTCAGGAAGTAGAGCAGGTATCTTTTGACAAAGAGCGCATGCGCTTGAAACGCGTCAAGATATCTCAGAATTTGTGAAGTGCCACAGTCTTGTACCATTTTAGAGGGTTTGTACAATAAAGTCTGCTGTTTTTCCAACTGCTGGATCACTTCGTCTTTTCTAGAGCAGGAATCATACAGTACATTCTAGACTTTTGTATATAAAGATTACGGTGATTTAATTGATTAAAAAACAAACAAACACCAAAGGAATTTGTAGGTATTTATTTAAAAATATAAAAATAAAATTATATATGCCATTTATATGTGTCAAAATTAAGTGTACCCTCTGCTCTTATACCTAGTATTGTCCCCAGTGGCCCAATATTATACAAAATATTTCATACAACTGTTAATTAGTCTTTAACTTCAACCACAGGAATAGTTTCCCCTCTCTTCTTTGGAATCTGTGATATTGTTGGGGTGCATCCTGCATGAACATCTTGGTAAGAAGGCTGATAAAGTGGGGATCAAAAGTTTGGGCACCCCAGGTAAAAATTTGTATTAATGTGCATAAAAAAGTCAAGGAAAGATGGAAAAATCTCCAAAAGGCATCAAATTACAGATTAGACATTCTTATATGTCAAGAAAAGTTAGATTTGATTTCCATCATTTACACTTTCAAAATAACAGAAAACAAAAAATTGGCGTCGCCAAAAGTTTGGGCACCCTGCAGAGTTAATATCTTGTATTGCCCCCTTTGGCAAGTATCACAGCTTGTAAACGCTTTTTGTAGCCAGCCAAGAGTCTTTCAATTCTTGTTAGAGGTATCTTTGCCCATTCTTCTTTACAAAAGTCTTCCAGTTCTTTGAGATTTCTGGGCTGTCTGTCACGCACTGCTCTTTTAAGGTCTATCCATAAATTTTCAATTATGTTGAGGTCAGGAGATTGTGAAGGCCATGGCAAAACCTTTAGTTTACGCCTCTAGATGTAATCCCCCGTGGATTTCGAGGTGTGTTTAGGATCATTATCCATTTGTAGAAGCCATCCTCTCTTTAACTTCAGCTTTTTCACAGATTGCATCAAGTTAGCATCCAAAATTTGCTGAAATTTTATTGAATCAATTTTTCTTTCTACTCGTGAGATGTTCCCTGTGCCACTGGCTGCAATACAACTCCAAAGCATGATTGATCCACCCCCATGCTTAACAGTTGGACAGAGGTTCTTTTCATTAAATTCTGTTCCCCTTCTTCTCCAAACGTACCTTTGCTCATTCCGGCCAAAAAGTTAAATTTTAACCTCATCGGTCCACAGAACGTGTTTCCAAAATCCATCAGGCTTGTCTATATGTTCATTTGCAAAGTTCAAACACCGATTTTTGTGGTGAGGATATAGAAGAGGTTTTCTTCTGATGACTCTTCCATGAAGACCTTATTTGTACAAATATCTCTTTATAGTGGAATTGTGTTCCACAACTCTAGTGTCTGCCAGATCTTTCTGGAGGGATTGTGCAGTCAAACATAGGTTTTGAATTGTTTTTCTCACAATCCTGCAAGCTGTTCTGTCTGATATTTTTCTTGGTCTTCCAGATCTTGCTTTAACTTCCAATGTTCCTGATGACTGCTATTTCTTAATTACATTCCAAAAAGAGGATATTGGCATCTGAAAATGTTTTGCTATCTTCTTATAGCCTTCTCCAGCTTTGTGAGCGTCAACTATTTTCAGTTTCAGATTTCTAGACAACTGCTTAGAAGAACCCATGGTGCTGATTGTTGGGGCAAGGTCAGATGAGTCTGAACATTTAAAACCTTTGAGATTGACATCACCTGGTCTTTCCATTTGATAATTGAGAACAATCCATGACACTGGCAGGTCTCAGCTTTGCAAAGGGGACAGTGCATGCTATAAATTCTGCAGGGTGCCCAAACTTTTGCAGATGCCATTTTTTGGTTTTCTGCTATTTTGAAAGTGTAAATTGATGGAAATAAAATGTAACTTTGGTTGACATATTATAAGAATGTCTAATCTTTAAGTTGATGCCTTTTGGAGATTTTTACATCTTTCCTTGGCTTCTTTATGCACATTAATACAAATTTTTACCTGGGGTGCCCATACTTTTGATCCCCACTGTTTGTGCTCAAGAGCAACGGGATAGCCCTAATAAAACTTGGATGGGAGCTCAGAAACCCCTTGAATATAACAACATATAATGTGATTTGAGGGTTAATCTTGAGAATATCCATCAAGCTTAAGGACCATCATGTCTGTTTGGATTTAAAAACAAACAAGAAATTGGGCACAACCCTTTCCTAGATTTCTTCTAAAAGCTGTTTTTATGTCTTTGTTCCTCAGGCTATAAATTAAGGGGTTAAGTATGGGGACCATTGCAGTATTAAATAGTGAAAAAAGTTTTTTTGAACCCATGCTTTTACTTGGCACTGCATACTGGAAGGTCAAAGTTGTGTAAAGCAACATAATGACTGTGAGGTGTGAGGAACACGTGTAGAAGGCTTTTCTTCTACCAATACTGGAACGGATCTTTAGTATGGTTATAAGGATATACATGTAGGAAATAAAGGTAAGAATAAATGGGGAAATAATATAGATGATCATTCCTTGTATAAGGGTCAAATTTTCAAGTAAAAAATTGTAACTGCAGGCAATGTCCATGAAGGGAACAAGGTCACAGAAAAAGTGGTCAATTTCATTGGAAGAATAGCAAAAGATCATGGATATTATCCAAAGGTAAGGAATGACTTGAATAAACCCAAAAATCCAACAAAAAGAGGCCAATAGAAGACATGTCTTGAGGTTCATAATAATGTTATAATACAGAGGCCTACAAATAGCTACATATCGATCATAACTCATGGCTGTCAATATGAAAAGTCCTTGTCCTGATAAGGATCCAAACATGTAGGCTTGTACCATACAGGCCACATAGGGCACCATGTTATCTCCAGTGATGAAGATTTGAAAAGTCTTATGTAGGGTGACAGTGGGAGACATCATGTCCACTATAGACAAATTAGCAAGGAAGAAATACATGGGAGTGTGAAGATGAGAGTCCAGGCAGACCAGGAGGAAAAGACTCATATTCCCGACAAGAACAATGAGATAAATGAGTAAAACCAGAACAAATATAGGAGCCTGGAGCTCAGGATCATCAGATATCCCCTTTATAATGAAATATGTCATTGTTTGATTGGGCTTAATGTTTCTCATTGGTATCAATAAAGTTCTATGATGTCACCTAAAGCAAACAAATAATAGACGATGAATTCTTCACAAGAACCTCTACCACATCATCTTGACTACATGCATCTTTCAACACATCATCCCTGGTGGTTTGCCACACGTTTTCATCAAGAAACTGTCTGTAATATTACTTATCACTGTATGGTTGCATTATTTAGGCACTGGGCGCGACTATTGTGTGGTCAGTATATTGGCAGTATAATTCCCTGATGTGAAGATTTGCTTTGAGTGTTCCATGTCTTATAAATGGCTATGTGTTTAAAGGGGTACTCCGGTGCCCAGCGTTTGGAACAAGCTGTTACGAACGGTGGAGCCGGCGCCTGGAGCTCGTGACATCATAGCCCCACCCCCTCATGATGTCACGCCCGCCCCCTCAATGAAAGTCTATGGGAGGAGGCACGACGGCTGTCACGCCTCCTCCTATTGACTTGCATTGAGGGGGAGGGGCGTGACATCATGAGGGGGCGGGACTATTGCATCACGAGGTTCCAGCGCCGTCTCCAAAATTCAGAACAGTTTGTTCCAAACGCTGAGCAGCTGAGTACCCCTTTAAGTTAAATACTATAGAAGGCTATGTAGCCACTACATTCCCTCAATAGTAAAGCACTACTGTTATTTAGTAAAACTTTTGACATGTTATTCAGACATGTCAAAAGTTTAGAACACACTGTACACATCACAGTACACATCACAGTGATCATCCCTCTCTGCTTCCAGCTTGTATGGTGTAAAGAAGGCTCTAATACTACTGTGTGAGACTGGCATGCGAAATTTCGCATATGCGAAAATTTGTATATGCTAATTTAGGCATATGCTAATTTTTGCTTATGCTAATTTTTTTATATGCTAATTTTCGCATATGCTAATTTTCGCATACATGGAAATAAAACGCTAATATTACGAATATGCGAATTTAGCGAATATATGCCGAATATTAGTCCATATATTTGCAAAATATTGCGAATTCGAATATGGCCTATGCCACTCAACACTAGCTATTACTAACTGGACAACATGTAACAAAAGTTTTACCAAATGACAGTAAAGCTTTAGGCCTTGCTGCATTTATTCTGTTGTTGATAAATGTCCCCATAGTGTATTAAATTGCCATCATTATTCAGTAAAAATCTATTTACCTGATGATCTGGTAAGTCCTTGTAACCTGTCCTTGTAAGAGGGTGAAATAATTTACGAAATTCATATCTATGCCTGATTGTCTTTTATAGAGTATGTACTGTAGAATTTGTAAAAAATAAAAATAAATAAATAACAGAGTGTGCTTACCGTAAGTCATTCTTTGTCCATTAATTATTGAAAGTGCTTGAAAACCTGGTGGCTCAAGAATTTTGAACTCCATAAAAAAAACACTTTTGGTTTTGTTTCATTCCGTTTAAAAACAAGAGGCAAGAAAAGCTTTCAGACGCATCCCAAGCAAGTGGCTCAGGATCGCTAAATTATCCGTGATTATGATGAGCCATGAAGGTGAAACACGTCTGAAATATTTTCCTGTAACAGTGTATCACCTTCTTTTAAATCAATTGAAACAAAAATAAAATGTTTTTTTATGTGTTTTTTTTCTACACTGCAGATCATTTTTAAGTATAATATGGTTCTATAATTAGATTATTATTTTTATTTTTATTTATTTTTTTGCTGATTTGCTAATATGTAAAGGTGCATCAGACTGCACCCAGGTTAATTTGTTGCTGTGATCCTGGAGTCTGTATAGAAAGTGTTTACATCAAATGGTAGGAGACATTCCGGCAAGACGTTGTTTTATTTTTTAAGGTGCAATTAAAAAATGTATGCAAAATTAATACTACTTTTAATTATTATTTAATTATTAATACTACTATTAATTATTACTTTTATAAAAAAAAAAAAACAGAAACAAATTTAGAGCTACAACTCATAAAAAATAAGTATATACAACTCATAAAAAAATAAGTACCATATTTTTCGTCATATAAGACGCTCCGGCATATAAGACGCACGTAATTTTGTAGGATAAAAATCTAGAAAATAAAGATTCTGAATCAAATACAATGTAAAGTATAGGACAGTGATCTTCAACCTGCAGACCTTCAGATGTTGTAAAACTACAACTACCAGCATGCCCGGACAGCCGTTGGCTGTCCGGGCATGCTGGGAGTTGTAGTTTTGCAACATCTGGAGGTCCGCAGGTTGAAGACCACTGGTATAGGAGGTAGTACTCACGTGTCTCCGCTGCTCCGGACCCGTCACCGCTCGTCACCGCTGCCCTGGATGTCGCCCTCCATCGCTGTCGCCGCATCCCCGGGGTGTCCCCGTCACTCCGGAACGTCTCTGCTGCCCGGTATCCTTGCTCTCCGTCGCTGCCATGATGTCGCTACGCACGCCGCTCCTATTGGATGACGGGACAGCGTGCGTGACGACGTGATGACAACGAAGGAGAGCGCCGGCCATGCAGGGGTTCCCGGCACAGAGCAGACACCGAGGAGGCAGGTAAGGTCCCTCCCGGTGTCCTGTAAGCTGTTCAGGATGCCATGATTTCACCGCGGCGGTCCCGAACAGCCCGACTAACAGCCGGGTTAGTGTTATTTTTGCTTCTGACGCGAAGGGTTAATGCAGTCTGAGGGGTTAATACAGGGCATCACCACGATCGGTGATGTCCTGTATTAGCCGCGGGTCCCGGCCGTTGATGGCCGCAGGGACCGCCGCGATAGGGGTGTATTCGCGGTATAAGAGGCACCGACTTTCCCCCCCCCCCAGTTTTGGGGAAGAAAAAGTGCGTCTTATACGGCAAAAAAAACGGTATATACAGATACGAAAACACGAGAGGAGAGGAAAGCAGCGCCCGTGTTTGGGGGGCCCAATACATGGCTTTATAATAAATGATGATGGGCTCTATTATGGATCCTGCCTCATTGACTAAAAGTCCTTTATTCATATCTTCTGTACAGACATATAGAAATATATATATATGAACACTAACAGAGTCAGTTACCATACAACTCAAGTGCTGTCCATGGATGTGATATTATTGTAAGCTTTGGAGCTCGGCGACTTTATATGGTATTTTTTATGACTATAATGAGTCCCTCTGTTCTTTAAAAGTCCATTGGGATACAATACAGTTAATTTAAATTTTGTGATTTTTTTAAACATTTATATTAAATGTATTACTGATATGCACACACTAGTCACTTTATTAGGTACAACTGTTTAATTGCGTGTTAAGACAGATAGCTAATCAGCCAATCACATAGTAACTCAATTCATTTAGGCATGTAGACGTGGTCAAGGCCACTTGATGACTTTAAATCCGGGCATCATCATGGGGAAGATAGAGGATTTAAGGGACTTTCAATGTGGAATGGTTGGTGGTGCTAGATGGGCTGGTCTGAGTATTGCAGAAACGGATCTACTGGGATTTTCACGCACAACTATCTGTAGGACTTACAGAGAATGGTTCGATAAAGAGAAAATATATAACGAGTGGCCGCTGTGTGAAAAAAATGCCTTTTTGGTTTCAGAGCAGAATGGGCAGATTGGTTAGAGATGATAGAGGAAACAGTAACTCAAATTCAGTGGTCCCTCAAGTTACAAAATTAATTGGTTCCAGGATGACCATTGTATGCTGAGACCTCTGTGAAAATTAAAGGGGTTATCCAGGAAAAAACTTTATATATATATCAACTAACTCAAGAAAGTTAACCAGATTTGTAAATTAGAAGGAAAACTTGTGTGTGCAGCTCACAACCAACGTCCGAGGTGGTTATAAAGATCGAGCCCCACCGATCAACATATGATAAAAAAAATAGTAGTAATATTTTAACCACACCTCAAGGATGATACACAATGAATAAAAATTACAGACAGTTTGATTGATATGAATGCAAAAAAAAAAGATTTATTAAACAATGTTAATCACAATATAAAAACAATTAAAATAAATTCATAAAACACAAAAAAATATAGCACTGATATCTGCCATCTGGGCACCAATGGCTAATTTTTTTTTCAATATTATTCATTATTAAATATTAGTGCTCTAATTTTTGTAGCCATTGGGGCTCAAATGGCAGATATCAGTGCTATATTTTTTTGTGTTTTATGAATTTATTTTAATTGCTTTATATTGTGATTAACATTGTCTAATAAATCTTTTTTTTTTCATTGTTTAATTCATTGTGTATCATCCTTGAGGTGTGGTTAAAATATTACTACTAGGTTTGTAAATTAATAAAAAAAAAATCTTAATCCTTTCAGTACTAATTGGCTGCTGAAGTTGAGTTGTTCTTTTCTGTTTAAGGGCTCTCTGATGACACCTGTCTCGGGAACTGTCCAGAATAGAAGCAAATACCCATAGCAAACCTCTTCTACTCTGTGCAGTTCCCGAGACAAGCAGAGATGTCAGCAGAGAGCACTGTTGCCAGACAGAAAAGACCAACTCAACTTCAGCAGCTGATAATTATTGGAAGGATTAATATTTTTTTAATGGAAGTAATTTGCAAATCTGTTTAACTTTCTGGAGCCAGTTGATACAGATAAAGCAAGTCCTTACATATAAAAGGAAGAAAGATCTGCTGGGAGCTGTAAATTACTGGACCTGTGTGGCAGATGACTCAGACCGTACCAGGGAGCAGAGTCTAAGGTGCCGCTGGTTTTCAACAGAGCCCGCCACAAAGCGGGATGGACTTGTTGCCGCAGTTGGCACCCAGGTCGCTACCCCTGGCACGGCTCGACCACACAGGCGGCTGAGGAGATCTGAGGCACAGGAGTCTGGATAGCAGAAGGTCAGGGCAGGTGGCACAGTAGCGTAGTCAAGACGTAGCAGGAGTTCAGTAGGCAGGCAGCAGAGGAGCAAGGTCAAGTCACAAAGCAAAGGATCAAAAACACAGCAAGGCAATACTGAGGAACGCTTTCTCTAAGGCCCAAGGCAACATAGATCCGGCAGGGGAAGTGAGGAGGGTGGAGGAATTTATAAATAAGCCACAGGTGAATTACACTAATGAGCATACTGGCCCTTTAAATCTTAAAGCTCAGACGCGCGCTCCCTAGGGGACGGGGACACGCAGGCTGGAGTAGAGAGGAAGAGGCAGGAGAAACACCCGGAGAGTGACAGACTGGGGCATGTCCCACGATGCGAGTCCCACCCCTGTCGGCAGCAGCAGGTAAGGTGACCATGCGCTCACGACCAGCGTATGCGGCCAGAGTGCATAATGTAACACTATGTAGAGGAGAAGAGCTTCTTTAGGGTCCTGTACAGTGCCCAAAGTGTCCCAAAAAATATAAAATAAAGCTGCCCCACGTGAAGCAGCTAACCCTGTCACAGGTAAATAGTATAGAAAATGTAATACCTCCCTGTACTGTAGGGGGCGCTACCAGACAGCCAGTCAGTTCATACGCTTCAGCAATATAGGGGTTTTTACCAGTGAAATGCCCATTCTGATTGGTTGGTTCTTCCGGCCATTGACACGTTTTGCAGATCTGGACTGTCTGTACATTGTATGTTGAGTCTGGTTTCAAGTTACAATCGCGCAGAAAAGACCATTGTATGTTGAAACTATTGTACGTTGAGGCCATTGTAAGTTGAGGGATCACTGTAACCACCCGTTACAACCAACGTATGCAGAATACCATGTCTGGTGAAACCAGAGATTCGCACCATGGATATGCAGTTTATAAATCTGCAGCAGCTGGGTGATGTCATATGGACCAACATGTTTTCGGCACCTGGCTTTGCAATGGGCTGTATGAATAACCTTAGACAAGCTCAATAGGGAAAAACACGTAACAAAGTTTTGCAACAAGTAAATCCCTCAATAGTATGGCACTGATTGGAGAAACTCTCAGCACATAAACAAACAAAGAAAATGGAGTCACTTATAGCCAAAAATGGCACTTAATTTGGCAATATAAAAAGTCACATGAGAGTAAAATCAATTATGTATGTATGTATCAAGCATCGAAAAATTGTGATGTCACCGGATATGACCAAAATTGGAGATTTTCCTATTCTAGGTGACGGAAAATATAGATTTTATGAAAGACAGGAGGCGAGCATTATAGTGCATTTCTTTCTTTACTGCAGGCAAATAGCAGCAACATTAAAACGTTTTTCAATAGTTAACAAGAAAACTTTGAGGTATACAGGTGTTCTAATCATAGGTAAGCACAACCTAGAATGCTGTATCTAGTAGTAACCAATGAGCATGTAGCCCAGGTCATATAAGCTCTGGACTGACTAAAATATCCCTCTTTCTTTGATGAACCAACAATAAACAAATACTTATATGAAGAAACAATATAGACGATAAAGTTCATAGAACAACTGGAATAACTTGAAGGTTGAAATTCTTCTGTAAGGAAGTATCAGGTGGAAGAAGAAAATTCATTCATCTATGAATCTGAAGAAAGACTTGAGCAAGGAACGAGAAGACGATCCAAAAGGAATAGAAGTAACTTAGGAAGGTCCACATGTCCTGACGACTAGTAGGCTGAAATAAAATAAAAGTCATTAATGGGTGGGATAATGCTCGCCTCCTTTCTTTCATAAAATCTATATTTTCCATCACCTAGGATAGAAAAATCTAAAATTTTATGACAAGACAGGAGGCATTCGCATTATAGTGCATGTTCAAAGCTTAAAAAAAAAATATATATATATATATACACCATAAAATCTAAACATAAATAACAAAATAATCACAAATATAGAAAAATTAAATGTATCACAGAGGGGTACACATAATTAAAATATAGCTTTTAATGGATAATTTAAAACAAAAAAAAAACACAACACACTTGGTGTAAGGACACCCTTAAAAGAGGGCACTGAGGACTAGTGCCCTGTCACAGGGATTAACAGTCTATAAAGGTGATGTATGTCTGTAAAAGGGTTATATGGGAGAGTAGGGCCAGGACAGGTAAAGAGTCCCTAGTTGACCCTATTGGGAAGATGTAGTGAGGTCTACCCCTACTCCCACAGGGACTGTCAGGGCACTCGCCCTAAAAAGAGCGACCCCTGCCCCGAGCTGCCCCTTGGACTACACCCTAGAAATCCCTAGGTGATATATGTAACTTCCTTGCACTGGCATCACCCGACACGTTTCTCCCACATCGGTGGCTTCCTCAGGGGTTAACCAGGCAAATAACAACAGTAGTTTAAAATAACACAAGGAAAAAAGAGTGATATCACCAAAAAATACACGAGTGCATAAGAACATAAATCACACACAGTGTATAAAACAACATAAAGTGAACCATAGACTAGTGAGTATTGGCATATAGCACATACCTGGTCCGGTGAGTGATGCTATCTATCTATGCCGTGTACCTGGGGGTAGTTGTCCACCCACAGGTGTATACTCACAAACAAGTCTCTTTGAGCTGCAGTGGCGGTTTCCCTGCATGCGTTCACCACAGTGGTGGTAATGCGTTGCCTCGGGTGTCCTAGGCTAATATGCCAGGGACTGCCGGGTTATTTATCTGTATCCAGATCAAGCTAGAGTGCGCGCGAGCTCCGGCGTCACACGCCACTTCCGGTGACTCGTCGTCACTTCCGGGGGCGTGTCATAAGACTCCGGGCATCGCTCGTGAACAGGGCATGCAACAGTGTCTCTCGCTCCTCCCAATGACTGCACGTCATATCCAGGGGAGCGTCTATGGACACCGGGCATCCCTCTTTGCCAGGCAGCGCCCAATGACGTGGCGGCGCTGCCGACAACTTAGAAAATACAAACGGTATTTGGCCATGATCAGCGGCAACAGGCTAGTGTCTGAGAACCTTTATCAGGACAGTCAATGGTTGCAGTGCCTTACAACAGAGGCCCTGATAATGATCACATGCAAATACAGGCACTAAAAACTGCAGTGCCTTAAATAAGAGGATAGATAGATCAGACTAGTAGATATAGTCATCCAAACGTATAGCCCAAATAAGATTGTAGAATGACAATCTGTAATTATTGGGCTCAGGGATAAACCATCCGGGAAAATTGGGAGAATTAGGTAAAAAATCATCACAATGGGGCGAGATATCCCTTTAGAATATAGAGGACTTGGGAGGGAGTTGGTTATGGTACCTTAATCTAGGAAACAAGCATAGCTCAGGGCTTCGTTTAGACCACTTGGAGCCTGCGTCTGTAGGTGGAATATCCACCAAGTTTCCTTTTGGAGGACCAATTTGTCCCAGTCCCCGCCTCTTACTAGAGGTCTAATCAATTCCATTCCTACAAACCTTAGACAATGCGCATCTCCTCTATGTTGACAGTTAATATGCCTAGCTAGAGGTTTGTCAGCTTGGTTTCTAATGTCTCGCAGGTGTTCCCCTATTCTCCTCCTGAACTCCCTGATGGTCTTACCAATATATTCCATACCACATTTGAAGGTTGCTTTGTATATAACCCCTTTGCTGCGACAATTAATGAAGTCTCGTATCGAGAGAACCTGTCTGGTGTTAGTACTGAAGAAGGACTTTGTGACCTCTATGTATTCACAGGCGATGCAGCCACTGCATCGAAAGCATCCCTGTATTTGCCTATCCAGCCAGGTTCCTTGTGCCCGAGGAGGCGCATAGTGACTCTTCACAAGCCTGTCCTTGAGGCTTTGACCCTTTCTGAGGGAGATTTGAGGATGTGGACCCAAGACACCCTTCAAGTCTGGGTCCATCCTAAGAATTTCCCAGTGATTATTGAGAATCCTTTTAACTTCTTGTGTCCCTCCATCAAAAGTGGCCACCAATCTAATGATGTTATCAGATTCAGTGTTGGGGGGTTTCGGTACCAATAGTCCTACCCCCTCTCTATAGGATACCCCCTCTCTAGAAACCTTTGCCGCAAATCCGCGGCCTGTTTCTTGAATTCCTCTGAGGAGGAGCAGTTGCGCTTCATTCTAAGATATTGCCCATTCGGAATGCCTCGCTTGAGTGGCACAGGATGATGACTGCGTCACTCTAACAGGGAGTTTGTAGACGTGGTCTTGCGGAATACTGTAGTCTGCAAACCCCCTGCTACGTCTTTCTTAATGAGGACATCCAGGAACGGCAATTCTGTTAGTGCAATTTCATAAGTAAACCTCAGGCCTACCTCGTTGTCATTAAGAGCCTCAACAAAAAGCACAAAGTCTTCCCTCGTGCCATTCCATATGACGAAAATATCGTCAATATAACGTGCCCACAGCCCAATCTTCTCCGTAAAATTAGACAATAGCTCACCAAAGACCAGCACCTCCTCCCACCAGCCCAGGTAGAGGTTCACGTATGTGGGGGCACAGGGGCTCCCCATTGCGGTTCCCCTTAGCTGGTGGAAGGTGTGCCGGTCAAAAAGAATTTTTTTTTTGGTGAGAGTAAAACAGAGCAGATCAATGACAAACTGACTGTGGGCACGGTACTGGCAACCTCTACTTTTCAGAAAATATTGTACCGCTGCTGTTCCTCGTGTATGAGGAATGCAGGAGTAAAGGGACTCGACATCAATGCTTGCCAACCAGGCATTCCCCTCAAGCGTCAGACCATCTAGTTTTTTTTAAAAGATCCGTAGTGTCTCGGGTGTATGAGGGCAATGCCGACACAAAGGGTTTCAAAATGGCATCAACATATATGCCCACATTTTGCGTGAGATTATCTACACCCGAGACAATTGGTCTGCCCTTTAGGGGAACTGTGCCTTTATGTATTTTGGGTAATGCATAAAACGTGGCCACCCTTGGGTGACGTGGTAGCAGAAAGTCAGCCTCTTCTTCACTGACTATATTCGACTCTTGAGCTTTTTTAACAATTTCCACCAGCTCACGCTGATATTGCGTGGTCGGGTCTTCTCTCAAGATCTCATAACATGTGTCATCAAGCAATAAGTCAAAGCACATCTGCCTGTATTTGTCATGATTCATGATAACTATATTGCCCCCCTTATCGGAGGGCTTTATCACACGTGATCTATTCTTTTCAAGCTTCAGTAGAGACTGCATTTCATCATGTGAAAAATTGGTATGAACCCCTGATCTCACCTGGTTCAGATCATTAATAACCAGGTTGAGAAAAACATCAACACAGGAGATGTCCCCCATTGGTGGCATTTTTTTGCTTTTGTTTTTAAGCTGTGTGAAGGGTCCTGACCCATTGGGTCGGTCCCCTTCATCCATAAGTTCAACAAGCATATCTGCACCTCGAAGGACATCCCCTGGTAATCCCAATTCCTGAGCACGTCGGCGCTCACAGTTAGCATAAAACTTCTTCCAATGTAACTTCCTGGTAAAGAGATGCAAGTCCTTTACCCAATTGAATTTGTTAAATGCTGAAGTTGGCACAAAACCCAAACCTTTGCTTAACAGACACATCTCTGATTCAGTTAGACTATGATCAGATAAATTAATAATTTGCAAGGCTGAGGTATTCAGTTGTTGCGATTCCGTAGGGGGTATGTGGTGTATTGGGGAGGGGGGTCTGTCTAAAAAAGGACCTTGTTCCGAGGATGCTCCGCCTCGGCCTCCTCTATTTGGCCCTCTCATTAGTACAACTAATATGTATTATGACGCTCATATTCATTCATATTCATGAGCGGCGCTGACGTCAGTGTCTGTTAGCCCGCAGAAGCACCGCCTTTGCCAGTTACAGCCGGATATACACAGAGATTAAAACTACAATTGCGGGCGAACGGCGGTGCGGATCAGACAAAGGTAGGGCTCGTTTTAATCAGCGTCTCCCGCACTATCCACCAGTACATGTGGATAGTGCAGGAGAAAATATGTGACAGTTTTCCTTTAAAATTGCTGTTGGGAAAAGGTGCCCTTCCAATAAGAGTAATAATAATAATAAATAATAATAATTACATAACTAATATGTACAACCAGTACATGGTTAACAATTAGTTACAGTATTGCTCTGTTAAAATGTTTTTATTTGAATCAGTTTTTCACAATTTACTTTATTATTGTATTTTAATAAAACTTTTAAATTTTTTCAAACTGTTTCTATCAATTTTCATTAGTGTACCCAGTTGGGTGGTATTCTTGAGGTGTGGTTCAGATTTTTTCTTTAATTATTTATTTTCTTGGTCGGTGGGGACCGACTTGTCAACCACATATAACCTCAGATACTGGTTGTGAGCTGCACACATATCTTTATTTGTGTCTAATTTACAAATCTGTTTAACTTTCTGGCACCAGTTTATTTAAAAAAAGAAAAAAGTTTTCCACCAGAGTAGCCCTTTAATACCTTTCTTTTTGTGTAAACTAAATTTACACAGAACTCAAATAGTAATGAGGCTCTTAGTATATCTCCAGTAATATTATTGTGCTCTCACATAATATTAACACGTGCCATCTAAGAAATACAGGAACCTTCTGCCAACAGTTCTCTAAAATACGGAACTTCCTTCCATTTCTGTTGTGTCTTTTCCTATAACATCCAAACCTCTGACCGGAATGGTAACTAGTGTTGAGCGAAGTTTTCAAAAAATTGCTTTGCCGCATATTTTCAAAAATTACTTTGGAGCACAGCAGGAACTCAGCAATAACCTTAAAACTCATGTAAACCACTGTCTAAGAGCCCTTAAACTTGCATAATACTGCAAGGTCACCTAGGATTGAATGGTTTGGGGATGATTTTTCACCAACTAATATATATATATATATATATATATATATATATATATATATATATATATATATATATATATGAAAGGGAAAAGGAAAAGCACAAAAGCAGCCCTGGTAGAAGCCATGAACTGGTGATAATGATATGCCACAAGAAGGGAAGAGGAACAGCACAAAAGCAACCCTGGTCTAAGCAGTGAAGTGCTGCTGCTTTTCATTTGAGAATCAGAGATACACTGGTGATGTACTTGTGTATCTCTGTCTCTCCCATAGAGATGCATGGAGAGAGAGTGTTGACCCCGCTCTGTGCACAAGGAGAGTCTGGCACTGGGCATGAAATCATGGGGAATCCCAGTGGTCAACACCCCCCCCCCCCCCCCCATCATACACTTATCTACTATCCTATGGATAGGGGATAAGATTTAAGGCAGTAGAGTACAACTTTAATCAACACCAGAACGTAATATGACACGATAATAGATTAATAGATATAAATGTACTAAAGGCTAAACAAATTTTAACAAATTGCCCAGTCTTTAAAGGAATTAATGTTAAGCAGATTTTTTTATTTTTTTTATTTAGATGACACTGCCTACTGTTATACAGCAGAATGCCTTTGTTTAACTCTTGCCAATCTTCTGTCTAAAAGCTGTTTTGATATCCTTATTCTTAAGACTATAGATAAATGGGTTGAGCATGGGGACAATTGCCATGTTTAACAAAGAAATCCATTTTTTGTGGCCTAAGATGTTACTTGGTATAAGATACTGAAAAGTCAATGTGGCGTAAAGCAACAGGATGACTGTGAGGTGTGAGGAACACGTGTAGAAGGCTTTTCTCCGACCAATACTGGAACGAATCTTAATTATGGACCGAATTATAAAGATATAAGATGTTACAATAAGAAGAAATGGAATGATGATATATACCATAAGCCCTTGTGTTTGGGACAGTATTTCCAATATTGTAA
Source organism: Hyla sarda (assembly GCF_029499605.1). Lineage (NCBI taxonomy): Eukaryota > Metazoa > Chordata > Amphibia > Anura > Hylidae > Hyla > Hyla sarda. The sequence continues at coordinate 160,871,695 of NC_079197.1, forward strand.
CATCACTGCAGGCCATTTCCATGAAGGGGACAAGGTCACAGCAGAAGTCGTCAATGAGGTTGGTGGAAAAACAAGAGATCTTGAATACAAACCAGACAAAGGAAATGTATTGTATAAAACCAAATATCCAACAAAATGAGACCAATAGATGACAAATCTTAAAGTTCATAATAATATTATAATTCAAAGGCCTACAAATAGCTACATATCGATCATAGCTCATGGCCATCAATATAAATATTTCATTTGCCGTTAAGGATGAAAATATATAGAACTGGAGCACACAAGGTATGTAGGACACCGTGTTGTCTCCAGTGATGAACACTTGAAGGATCTTATGTAGGGTGACAGTAGGAGACATCATGTCCACTATAGACAAATTAGCAAGGAAGAAATACATGGGAGTGTGAAGATGAGAGTCCAGACAGACCAGGAGGAGAAGACTCATATTCCCAACAAGAGAGATGAGATAAATAAGTAAAACCAGAACAAATATAGGAGCCTGGAGCTCAGGATCATCAGAGATCCCCTTTATGATGAAATATGAAATTGTATGATTTGCCTTCATGTTCCTTATTGGTATGAATAATGGGCTATAATTTTATCTAAAGCAAACAATAGATCGCCACCATTTAGGAGCATCCAGCACTTCATGTGGTTTGAACTGGTGGATTGTCAGGAACTATCATATTGAAACTGTCCCTAATTTTACCTAGAAGGTTAATGTCAGAAAAGACCAATTAATCCAACTTTTCTAGCCTAATTTTATTTATTTTTTAGTTTTATCTAGGGAAATGTGTGTACAGCAGTTCACTGCTTAGGCCAGGCCTGCTTTAGTGTTGTAATCCCCTCTACCCTTCTATTAGCTTGTCATTATTATCAGTTCATGGCTTCTACCAGGGCTGCTTTTGTTGAGGGACCTCTACCATGCAGTGCAGTTTACATGCAATGCACATATGTATATATATATATATATATATATATATATATATGTACATTTTGGGGTGAAAAAGTGCTGTCTATACAACTATTGCCTGTTTGTCTCTGTGCAGAGACAAAATACAGGTAATTGTGTGGACAGACAAGAAGGGCTCTGTGCAGGGAGGACAAGCAGGGCCCATACACTGAGGACAAGCAGGGCTCCATACTCTGAGGACAAGCAGGGCTCTGCACACTGAGAACAAGCGGGGCTCCGTACACTGTAGACAAGCAGGGCTCTGTGCACTGAGGACAAGCAGGGCTCCGTACACTGAGGACAAGCAGGGCTCTGTGCACTGAGGACAAGCAGGGCTCTGTACACTGACGACAAGCAGGGCTCTGTACACTGAAGACAAGCAGGGCTCTGTACACTGAAGACAAGCAGGACTCTGTACACTGAAGACAAGCAGGACTCTGTACACTGAAGACAATCAGGACTCTGTACACTGAAGACAAACAGGACTCTGTGACCTGAGGAAAAGCAAAACTCTGAGGCTCTGTGACATGCCCCAGCTCACACAACAGGATGATTGACAAGCCAGGAGTCTGCACAGAGTGCTATTTTCATGCCCATGCTTCCTGTATTTTGTCTCTGCATAGCTGAAGGGACAAGACAGCATTTTTTCTCGCAAAAAATATGTTTTTTATTTTTTAGCCACAACCTTGATGGTTTATTTTACTTCTTTCCATGGAGAACAAGGATCTTTAAAGTCTTTAATTTATGTTAATCTTGGACTAGCAAAATAGTTTTTATAAATCTGAGAAATTCTTTACTTCAGAAGCTCTATGGGTATTAATTTGCCATTATTTGCCATTATTATGTTCACAGTAAGTGTAATGTTGATTCTCTTTTTGGTCACTATTTCTACCGAAAGCAAGAGTGGAACCAACAACATTTTTTTTACACTTTCTGGTTTTTGATTAAAAAAGTTTTGACCAAAATGAGGCCCAAATTGACAGATTGAGTCCTATCCAAATTCAGTAAAAAATGTATTTACCTAATAATCTGGAACTCCTATTAGCCTGTTGTTTATGGTAAATGGCCAAAATCTTGACTCAGTTCATGGTCCAGAATTGGAGGTCTCAGAATATATCTGGTAAATGTTCCAGGGGAACCTGAAAATGTATTAAATGTATTTAAAGTTACTTCAAACAAAAGAAAATCTTTAATTACTTATTTATCAATTAAGAGGATCTGTAGAGAAGAATGGCAGAAAATCCCCAAATCCAGGAATACAAAACTTGTGGCCTCATCCCCAAGAACACTCGAGGCTGCCAAAGGAGCTTCAACTAAGTCCTGAGTAAAAAGCTGAGTAACATAACAAATTCTAAAATAAATGGAAGGATCAGAAGGCTTTTTTAATATGTTATATGTACATTTATGTATTTATTTTTATATAATTCTTATTAGGATTTTAAAGCATACAAATAAAAAAAACTAAAACATAATTATTAATCATAATAACTAATCTATATTAACATCCATTCTTTTAAAAACACATATACAGTGACCCCCCCAACCTACAATGGCCCTGACATACGATCATTTCAACATACAATTGCCTCTCAGAGGCCATCGCATGTTGAAGGCAGAATCAACAAACGATGCTTTTGTATGTCGGGGCCATCGCATAAACGGCTATCCGGCAGAGCAGACTGCTTCAGCTTCCACCGGATAGCCGTTTACAGTGCCCCCGTGATAGTCTCCTACCTGTCCTCGTGGCTCCAGAGCGTCCTCTTCACGATCCCCTCCATCGTCGGCGCTCTCCATCGTCGTCAACACGTCGCTGCGCATGCCGTCCCGTCATCCAATAGGAGCGGCGTGCGTAACGACGTGATGGCGGCAACGGAGATCGCGACGGAGAGCGAGGATGCTGGAGAAGCAGAGGCCTTGCCGGAGCGTCGGGGACACCCCGGGGTCATGGCGACAGCGATGGAAGGTGACATCCAGGGCAGCGGTGACGAGTGGTGACGGTCAAGAGCGGCGGGGACAGGTGAGTACAACTTCCTATGCCAGTGGTCTTCAACCTGCGGACCTCCAGATGTTGCAAAACTACAACTCCCAGCATGCTAACGGCTGTCCGGGAATGCTGGGTGTTGCAGTTTTGCAACAGGTTGTAGACCACTGTCCTATACTTTACATTGCACGGATCCCTCAACATACGATGATTTCAACAAACGATGGTCCGTTTGGAACGGATTACCATCGTATGTTGAGGGACCACTGTATATTATATAAAATATAAATCTTAAAACAATAATATTGAGTTACAAACATTGAAAAAATCAGTCACCGTACAATTGATGTGCAAATCTGTCCATAGATGTGATATTGTGGTAACAATTGGGAGCACTGAGACCTTATATAGTATATTTTATGACTATAATTTATCCCTTTGCACTTTCATGGTCCATTGGGATTCATTACATTTGTTTCTATTTTCCTGAATTAACTCTAACATTAATATTTATTCTCTCAATTATTTCTTCTGCACCTGGTGGTGCGCCATCATGTCTCTTTGATGTAGTCTTTGTAGTTAATGTTACGCCGAGCGCTCCGGGTCCCCGCTCCTCCCCGGAGCGCTCGCTTCACTCCCTCCGCTGCAGCGCTCCGGTCACGTCCTCTGACCCGGGGCGCTGCGATCCCGCTGCCAGCCGGGATGCGATTCGCGATGCGGGTAGCGCCCGCTCGCGATGCGCACCCCGGCTCCCCTACCTGACTCGCTCCCCGTCTGTTCTGTCCCGGCGCGCGCGGCCCCGCTCCCTAGGGCGCTCGCGCCGGGTCTCTGCGATTTAAAGGGCCACTGCGCCGCTGATTGGCGCAGTGGTTCCAATTAGGGTAATCACCTGTGCACTTCCCTATATTACCTCACTTCCCTTGCACTCCCTTGCCGGATCTTGTTGCCTTAGTGCCAGTGAAAGCGTTCCTTGTGTGTTCCTTGCCTGTGTTTCCAGACCTTCTGCCGTTGCCCCTGACTACGATCCTTGCTGCCTGCCCCGACCTTCTGCTACGTCCGACCTTGCTTCTGCCTACTCCCTTGTACCGCGCCTATCTTCAGCAGCCAGAGAGGTGAGCCGTTGCTAGTGGATACGACCTGGTCACTACCGCCGCAGCAAGACCATCCCGCTTTGCGGCGGGCTCTGGTGAAAACCAGTAGTGGCTTAGAACCGGTCCACTAGCACGGTCCACGCCAATCCCTCTCTGGCACAGAGGGTCCACTACCTGCCAGCCGGCATCGTGACAGTAGATCCGGCCATGGATCCCGCTGAAGTTCCTCTGCCAGTTGTCGCTGACCTCACCACGGTGGTCGCCCAGCAGTCACAACAGATAGCGCAACAAGGCCAACAGCTGTCTCAACTGACCGTTATGCTACAACAGTTACTACCACAGCTTCAGCAGTCATCTCCTCCGCCAGCTCCTGCACCTCCTCCGCAGCGAGTGGCCGCTCCTGGGATACGCTTATCCTTGCCGGATAAATTTGATGGGGACTCTAAGTTTTGCCGTGGCTTTCTTTCCCAATGTTCCCTGCATCTGGAGATGATGTCGGACCTGTTTCCCACTGAAAGGTCTAAGGTGGCTTTCGTAGTCAGTCTTCTGTCCGGAAAAGCCCTGTCATGGGCCACACCGCTCTGGGACCGCAATGACCCCGTCACTGCCTCTGTACACTCCTTCTTCTCGGAAATCCGAAGTGTCTTTGAGGAACCTGCCCGAGCCTCTTCTGCTGAGACTGCCCTGTTGAACCTGGTCCAGGGTAATTCTTCCGTTGGCGAGTATGCCGTACAGTTCCGTACACTTGCTTCAGAATTGTCCTGGAATAATGAGGCCCTCTGCGCGACCTTCAAAAAAGGCCTATCCAGCAACATTAAAGATGTTCTGGCCGCACGAGAAATTCCTGCTAATCTACATGAACTTATTCACCTAGCCACTCGCATTGACATGCGTTTTTCTGAAAGGCGTCAGGAACTCCGCCAAGATATGGACTCTGTTCGCACGAGGCGTTTCGTCTCCTCGGCTCCTCTCTCCTCTGGTCCCCTGCAATCTGTTCCTGTGCCTCCCGCCGTGGAGGCTATGCAGGTCGACCGGTCTCGCCTGACACCTCAAGAGAGGACACGACGCCGTATGGAGAACCTCTGCCTGTACTGTGCTAGTACCGAACACTTCCTGAGGGATTGTCCTATCCGTCCTCCCCGCCTGGAAAGACGTACGCTGACTCCGCACAAAGGTGAGACAGTCCTTGATGTCTTCTCTGCTTCTCCACGTCTTACTGTGCCTGTGCGGATGTCTGCCTCTGCCTTCTCCTTCTCTACGGTGGCCTTCTTGGACTCTGGATCTGCAGGAAATTTTATTTTGGCCTCTCTCGTCTACAGGTTCAACATCCCGGTGACCAGTCTTGCCAGACCCCTCTACATCAATTGTGTAAATAATGAAAGATTGGACTGTACCATACGTTTCCGCACGGAGCCCCTTCTTATGAGCATCGGAGCTCATCATGAGAGGATTGAACTTTTGGTCCTCCCCAATTGCACCTCAGAAATTCTCCTTGGACTTCCCTGGCTTCAACTTCATTCCCCAACCCTGGATTGGTCCACTGGGGAGATCAAGAGTTGGGGGTCCTCTTGTTCCAAGAACTGTCTAAAACCGGTTCCCAGTAACCCTTGCCGTAACTCTGTGGTTCCTCCAGTAACCGGTCTCCCTAAGGCCTATATGGACTTCGCGGATGTTTTCTGCAAAAAACAAGCTGAGACTCTACCTCCTCACAGGCCTTATGATTGCCCTATCGACCTCCTCCCGGGCACTACTCCACCCCGGGGCAGAATTTATCCTCTCTCTGCCCCAGAGACTCTTGCCATGTCCGAATACGTCCAGGAGAATCTAAAAAAGGGCTTTATCCGTAAATCCTCCTCTCCTGCCGGAGCCGGATTTTTCTTTGTGTCCAAAAAAGATGGCTCCCTACGTCCTTGCATTGACTACCGCGGTCTTAATAAAATCACGGTTAAGAACCGCTACCCCTTACCCCTCATCTCTGAACTCTTTGATCGCCTCCAAGGTGCCCACATCTTCACTAAATTGGACTTAAGAGGCGCCTATAACCTCATCCGCATCAGAGAGGGGGACGAGTGGAAAACGGCATTTAACACCAGAGATGGACACTTTGAGTATCTGGTCATGCCCTTTGGACTGTGCAATGCCCCTGCCGTCTTCCAAGACTTTGTCAATGAAATTTTTCGTGATCTGTTATACTCCTGTGTTGTTGTATATCTGGACGATATCCTAATTTTTTCTGCCAATCTAGAAGAACACCGCCAGCATGTCCGTATGGTTCTTCAGAGACTTCGTGACAACCAACTCTATGCCAAAATTGAGAAATGTCTGTTTGAATGCCAATCTCTTCCTTTTCTAGGATATTTGGTCTCTGGCCAGGGACTACAGATGGATCCAGACAAACTCTCTGCCGTCTTAGATTGGCCACGCCCCTCCGGACTCCGTGCTATCCAACGCTTTTTGGGGTTCGCCAATTATTACAGGCAATTTATTCCACATTTTTCTACCATTGTGGCTCCTATCGTGGCTTTAACCAAAAAAAATGCTGATCCCAAGTCCTGGCCTCCTCAAGCAGAAGACGCCTTTAAACGACTCAAGTCTGCCTTTTCTTCGGCTCCCGTGCTCTCCAGACCTGACCCTTCCAAACCCTTCCTATTGGAGGTTGATGCCTCCTCAGTGGGAGCTGGAGCTGTTCTTCTACAAAAAAATTCTTCCGGGCATGCTGTCACTTGTGGTTTTTTCTCTAGGACCTTCTCTCCAGCGGAGAGGAACTACTCCATCGGGGATCGAGAGCTTTTAGCCATTAAATTAGCACTTGAGGAATGGAGGCATCTGCTGGAGGGATCAAGATTTCCTGTTATTATCTACACCGACCACAAGAACCTCTCCTACCTCCAGTCTGCCCAACGGCTGAATCCTCGCCAGGCCCGGTGGTCTCTGTTCTTTGCCCGATTTAATTTTGAGATTCACTTTCGTCCTGCCGATAAGAACATTAGGGCCGATGCTCTCTCTCGTTCCTCGGATGCCTCAGAAGTTGATCTCCCTCCGCAACACATCATTCCACCTGACTGCCTGATCTCCACTTCTCCTGCCTCCATCAGGCAGACTCCTCCAGGAAAGACCTTTGTTTCTCCACGCCAACGCCTCGGAATCCTCAAATGGGGTCACTCCTCCCATCTCGCAGGTCATGCGGGCATCAAGAAATCTGTGCAACTCATCTCCCGCTTCTATTGGTGGCCGACTCTGGAGACGGATGTTGGGGACTTTGTGCGAGCCTGCACTATCTGTGCCCGGGATAAGACTCCTCGCCAGAAGCCCGCTGGTTTTCTTCATCCTCTGCCTGTCCCCGAACAGCCTTGGTCTCTGATTGGTATGGATTTTATTACTGATTTACCCCCTTCCCGTGGCAACACTGTTATTTGGGTGGTCGTTGATCGATTCTCCAAAATGGCACATTTCATCCCTCTTCCTGGTCTTCCTTCTGCGCCTCAGTTGGCTAAACAATTTTTTGTACACATTTTTCGTCTTCACGGGTTGCCTACGCAGATTGTCTCGGATAGAGGTGTCCAATTCGTGTCTAAATTCTGGAGGGCTCTCTGTAAACAACTCAAGATTAAATTAAATTTTTCCTCTGCATATCATCCTCAATCCAATGGACAAGTAGAAAGAATTAACCAGATCTTGGGTGATTATTTGCGACATTTTGTTTCCTCCCGCCAGGATGACTGGGCAGATCTCCTTCCATGGGCCGAATTCTCGTATAACTTCAGGGTCTCTGAATCTTCCTCCAAATCCCCATTTTTCGTGGTGTACGGCCGTCACCCTCTTCCCCCCCTCCCTACCCCCTTGCCCTCTGGTCTGCCCGCTGTGGATGAAATTTCTCGTGACCTTTCCATTATATGGAGAGAGACCCAAAATTCTCTCTTACAGGCTTCTTCACGCATGAAGAGGTTCGCGGATAAGAAAAGAAGAGCTCCCCCCGTTTTTTCCCCTGGAGACAAGGTATGGCTCTCCGCTAAATATGTCCGCTTCCGTGTCCCTAGCTACAAGTTGGGACCACGCTATCTTGGTCCTTTCAAAATTTTGTGTCAAATTAATCCTGTCTCTTATAAACTTCTTCTTCCTCCTTCTCTTCGTATCCCTAATGCCTTTCACGTCTCTCTTCTCAAACCACTCATCCTCAACCGTTTTTCTCCCAAATCTGTTCCTCCCACTCCTGTTTCCGGCTCCTCGGACGTCTTCTCGGTCAAGGAAATTTTGGCTGCCAAAAAGGTCAGAGGGAAAAATTTTTTTTTAGTAGACTGGGAGGGTTGTGGTCCTGAAGAGAGATCCTGGGAACCTGAGGACAACATCCTTGACAAAAGTCTGCTCCTCAGGTTCTCAGGCTCCAAGAAGAGGGGGAGACCCAAGGGGGGGGGTACTGTTACGCCGAGCGCTCCGGGTCCCCGCTCCTCCCCGGAGCGCTCGCTTCACTCCCTCCGCTGCAGCGCTCCGGTCACGTCCTCTGACCCGGGGCGCTGCGATCCCGCTGCCAGCCGGGATGCGATTCGCGATGCGGGGAGCGCCCGCTCGCGATGCGCACCCCGGCTCCCCTACCTGACTCGCTCCCCGTCTGTTCTGTCCCGGCGCGCGCGGCCCCGCTCCCTAGGGCGCGCGCGCGCCGGGTCTCTGCGATTTAAAGGGCCACTGCGCCGCTGATTGGCGCAGTGGTTCCAATTAGGGTAATCACCTGTGCACTTCCCTATATTACCTCACTTCCCTTGCACTCCCTTGCCGGATCTTGTTGCCTTAGTGCCAGTGAAAGCGTTCCTTGTGTGTTCCTTGCCTGTGTTTCCAGACCTTCTGCCGTTGCCCCTGACTACGATCCTTGCTGCCTGCCCCGACCTTCTGCTACGTCCGACCTTGCTTCTGCCTACTCCCTTGTACCGCGCCTATCTTCAGCAGCCAGAGAGGTGAGCCGTTGCTAGTGGATACGACCTGGTCACTACCGCCGCAGCAAGACCATCCCGCTTTGCGGCGGGCTCTGGTGAAAACCAGTAGTGGCTTAGAACCGGTCCACTAGCACGGTCCACGCCAATCCCTCTCTGGCACAGAGGGTCCACTACCTGCCAGCCGGCATCGTGACAGTTAATAAGTGGGGCAGATAGAGTCTTGTACACGGTTTCCTCTACAGTAATTTGGAAAAACACCAAAATATTATCGTTTACCAAAATATTATGCTCATACAGTAAAAATTTTCTAGATACAGTATACAATACCACACATCGCCCAGATGAACCGTAATCTACAGTATCCAGATAAATCCAGATAAGTTGGTGGTCTGGAGCAGTGTCTCATCTATTTATCTAATAAAAAGCAGGATGAGTCATTATTATGGGGGGACTTCATCTACCCCAATACAAACTGGGAAGTTGAAACCTGCAGGTCCAGCAAAGGAAAAAGAGATTTTTGGCAATAAAAAGGACAATTCCATTTGACTAGCACAGGATCCAACAAAAGGTTGGGAAGGTGGGGGATTGGGAGGCTCTTCTGGACCTGATACTGTCCAATAGTCCAGACATACTTAGGTAATAGTGACCACACCATAATGAGTTATTTTTTAATTAGATGTTTACTAGCGGGGTCTACAAAAACGGTAATCTTCAGGAAGGCCAATTTTCACCAATTTTGTGAGGACATTCGCTAGGACTTTGCCTCAGAAATTAAAAGTACACAAGCTAAATGGGACGTTTTTAACCCCTTAAGGACTGAGCTCAATCTTGCCTTAAAGGATGAGTATCCTGAAGAAAAACTTATCCTCTCCTAAGTATAGGAGATAAGTTTTAGATTGTGGGGGGTCGAAGCGATGGGGATCCCTGTGATCTCCTGTATACAGCCCCTGTTCTCCAGCACAGGAGCGCCTCACGACCCCCGCTCTATGGGAGAGCCGTTCGACAATCTTTGGCCCTCCCATTGAGCTTTATGGAGGGGGTGTGGCGGCCTCCGCTTCGGGTGGGGTCGTGACCCGCTCCTGTGCTGTGGGGCTCAAAACAGGAGATTGAGGGGACCCCAGTGCTTGAACCCCCTGCTATCTAAAGCTTATCCCCTATTACTTTGTATAGGGGATGCGTTTTTCTTCATGAATTTAAGGACCCAGCCAATTTTCGTTTTTGCATCTTCGCATTTTCCTCCTCCCCTTCTAAAAATCATAACACTTTTAATTTTGCACCTACAGACCCATGTAAGGGCTTGTTTTTTGTGTCACTAATTTTACTTTGTAATGACATCACTTGTTTTTTAACAATCTGCGGCGAAACAAAAAAAAACTTATTTGTGGGGTGAAATTTAAAAAAGTACACCATTTTGTAAATTTTGGGGGCTTCTGTTTCTACGTTGTGCACTTTTTGGTAAAAATGACACCTTTTATATTTATTCTGTAGGTCAATACGATTACAGGGATATCACATTTTTTTAGGTTTTATTTAATTTTACTACATGCACCAAATTTAGTATGTTTAAAATTGTCATTTTCTAACCCCTATACCTTTTTTTTCTGCACACGGGCTATATGAGGGTTCATTTTTTGCGCCATGATCTGAAGTTTTTATTGGTACCATTTTTGTTTTGATGGGACTTTTTGATCGCTTTTTATAAATTTTTTGGTATATAAAGTGACCAAAAAAGCACAATTTTGGACTTTGGTACTTTTTTACGTGTATGCCATCAACCGTGTAGTTTAGCTAACCTTATATTTTAACAGTTTGGACATTTACGCACGCGATTGTATTTTTTATTACATGATTTTAAAAAAATTAAAAAGGGGGAGGAGATTAAAACTTTTATTAGGAAGGAGTTAATTCACATTTATTAACTTTTTTTTAACACTTGGCTGTACCATGCAATCTTTTGATTGCATATGCTGTTCTATGCTATGCCATACCATAGCATTGATGAGTGTTATCGGTGCTCTGCTGCTCCAGCCTGCAGAGCCTGGCTGGAGCGTCAGACGACTAATCGGACGGCGAGGAGGCAGGTAAGGGCCCTCCCGCCGTCCTCTCAGCTGATTGGAACATAACGGTTTCACCGCAATTGTCCCGATTAGCTTAGCTGAACTGCTAGGATCATTTTACTTTCATTTTAGTTGCTGCAATCAACTTTGATCACGGTGTCTAAAAGGTTAATGCTGGGCATTGGCCTGATCAACGGTGCCCGGAATTAACCCTGGGTCCTGGCTGCTGATTGCAGCCGGGACTCACTGGGTTTGAAGCGTGCACAGCTTATGATCATGCTTTAAACCTCGGTAACGGGACCAGGGCTCACAGCTACACTCTGCGTCCTTAAGGACCAGGACGCAAGGGCGTACCCATACGCCCTGCATCCTTAACGGGTTAAGAGCATCCTTTACATATCAAGTGAATGACACATACGCTTCAGAAATAAACTTCAATCCGAATTTCGAAGTGACTGCGGCTTTTGAACATTGCCAGGTTCGGCCCATGCAGCTAGCACAAGTATTGAGGAACACATGTCGTTTTTGTCTCTACAGGAAAAGGAGGAATTACTGGGACATTGAGATGATGTCAAGTTATACCCAAAATACTATGCGGCTATCACATGACCCAGGTTAGGTGATTATTTTCTGGCATCCATGTGTCATTCAGTTCCCACATCAATAGTACACAGCACAAGGGTGAGTTTTAGACACTGATAAAGCCCCTAAAACTGTGTTCAGCCACCATTTTGGAGAGAGAAAGTTGAGAGGGAGCAGAGACTACTGAAACGAGAAAGCCTTCACAAATTCTAATCCATACATTTCCACAGCAAACTGAGCACAACATTAATCTTTGGGCTGATTTCAGACAGGGACCTCCTGTCCTGTCACTATATGCAGGAGCCTGTTGGTTCACTACAAATCTCACCCAGCAGTGATCCAGTCCATACCAACTATTACACTACAAGCAGAGCATTGATTAGTGGGCTGATCACAGACAAGGCCTGCAGAAGTCTGTTGGTGCACTACAAATTCCAGCCAGCAGTGAACCAGCCCATAAAAGCTATCTATATTTTTTCTACTTTAGAGTAACATATCTACACAGTTACAATTGGTTGTGATTGAACGTGACATCTCCATCTAAATGTCAGTTATGTGTATTTTCTGGATTTAACCGCACAAAAATTAATTTCTACCTGAATGTCATATAATTATGCAGTTAAAGGACAACTGTAGTGGTACCGTTTTACATATGCCCGGGCCCGGGCCTCAAAAATAAACAAAATGAACTCATACATACATTCCTACGAGCCCCCGTTGGTCCGGCAAAGGCCTCACGGTCCGGCAGTGCTGACGTCATTCCACTTCCTGGGGACGGGGACGCCGCAGAGCTGTCGGCGTATCACCGGCCGTACCCTGTCCTGTAAGGAGCTCTAGCCGGCTTCTTACATGACAGTCGGCTCAGCCTATCACCAGCCGGGGCGGGACATCGCTGCGGCCGGTGATACGCTGAAGGCTCTGCGGCTTCCCTGTCCCCAGGAAGTGGAATGACTTCAGCACTGCCGGACCGTGAGGCCTGTGCTGGACCAACGGGGGATCGTAGGAAGGTATGTATGAGTTCATTTTGTTTATTTTTGAGGCCCCGGGCATGGGCATATGTAAAATGGTACCACTACAGTTGTCCTTTAAGAGTGAAAGTTGCCCAGTAGGTTAGCAACAAATCACCTCCCCCGCCAAAAAAATAATAAGTAAAGTATATATATATATATATATATATATATATATATCAGATAAAGGAATTGTTAGATGGGGTAGAAGACAAAGCATCCCTTTCATGTCCTCTGCCAGTAAGATTGTTGGTGGCAGTAGCAGCACCAGTATAGGTAGCAGAAGCAGCCAGGTACCTGGTGGTAGTGATATGGATTTTATCAGTGACCTAGTAAATATCTAACTCCCGTCCAAATTCGTTATTTTCTTTATCAGATTAATGCATGCACAATAAATAAATCACACAGACACACATTGTCAGTGATAACATACTTCTCCCATTTTATTTGGCAATCAACTAGCTTAAATAGACATTGCAATTAGCATAAGTTCCCACCATCACTAGGGAGCTGAGTATGGCTTTGGCGTACCATATTAGGTATGGTCTTTCTGTTTTAGATATCTAAGAAGACGTCAGGCATTGGCTAGAACAAGAAATTCCTATACTCAGAAGGAGGGAAAGTAATGAGCAGAGTAGTGTGGGGGATGGGCTTTGTCAGATAGTCTTCTTACACATACACAAATATATATATATATATATATATATATACACACACATACATTAACATATATATATGTATATATATATATATATATATATATATATATATATATATATATACACATCCATTACAGTAGTGCTTGCAGCCTCATAAGCAAACAAAAGTTCTCATCATCTTCCTTTCAGAGGTTGGTATGGCCTTTGTGGACTGGTTGGTGGAAGAAGAGTCTGACAAAGATTTGTTTGTGAGCCAGCTGTCAGTGGATTCCTCATTGTCTACAGTTACATGGCTCAGTGGACATGTCCGTCCTGGACGGTTTGGAGGAGTAATTTGTCTCGGTCAGCCTTTGAAGTGTGTTGCAGAGGTGGTGGAGGTGAAAGCATGGCCAAGCACATCACTAGTGGGACTGGTGTTGGTAGTAGTGGTGGGAATACTGTAAGTCATGGTGAATTTTAGGAGGGGAAGCAAGGAGCCTGTGATCAGACAGTTCTTAATTAGAGAAGTGTTGGGGACAATGAGAAGGAGTTTGATGATGATGATGTCAACAGGCTTGTTGGTCTGATCAGCTCAGGAGCAGGTGACAGCGACGCTGCTGCATCTGCAGGCTTGAGAATAAAGGCACAGATATGGCAAATTAAGTTTAATGTGGATAAATGTGAGGTTATGTACCATAAAAAACAAATTGTACAATTATGAGACAAAAATTTAATATTGGTTAAAACTGCTACTTAAAAGGACTTGGGGGAACTAGTGGACAATAGGCTCGTCTATAATGACCAGTGCCAGGCAGTGGCTGGTTGCGTCAAGAGAGGCATAGAGGCTTGTGACAAGAATATAGTTTTGCCTCTGTATAAAGCATTAGTCAAAACCTCTTAGAAATACTACTTTTCATGCACATTTGCACAGACCACTTTTTCACTGAATTTGTGGGGGGAAACGCTGTCACGCCCCCTCCCATAGACTTGCATTGAGGGGATGGGGCGTGACGTCACACGGGGGCGGAGTCGTGACGTCGCGGACTTCCGTTCTGGTGGTCGGGACCTAGACCCTTCAATGCTTCCGGAGCAGAAACAGGTGGGTGCCGCATGCTATATTGCGGGGGTCCTCAGCGGATATCGGTGCTGTGCAACAAAGAGTAGAGACCTTGGAAGATAATTATGATCATACCAGACAATACATTTCTTCTGCGAACATCAAAGTCACTTGGAGCATTTGTATAATAGAGGACGTAGGCATAACATTGGAATGAGGGGCCTACCTGAAGCTGCCCAGGATGAAGACTTAAAGGTCACATTAGAAGCAATCTTCATTATGGTCCTGAATGCCCCTCCTAATCAAAAAATTCAGTTGCACAGAGCCCATAGGGCACTGAAATCCAAAGGCTCCTCTCCCCTCCCAAGAGATGTCATATGCTGTGTTACGGATCTGTTGCGGCTGACTGTGCAAAAGAGAAGGCAACTTAGACCACTTCTCCAACTTCTGAGAGATAATTATATAAATTACAGCTGGGGCTTTCCGTTCAGCCTATCTGCTAAGCGCAATGGAAAAACAGCTATTCTAAAATCTGTGCAGGACCTTCGTAGTTTCTGCGAAACCCTTAAAATTGAAATCCTGAACCTTCCAAATTGGGAACTACTTCTGCCTCCTCCTTTTCCCCCCACCAGTCTGGACAAAGGCTTCATCGCAAAAGAGACGGAGCCCCCAGTTCCCCAGACTCAAATGGAAGGTACGTCATCGTGACAGGGAAGCTTTCTAATTTTCCCATGATGTTATGTAACCTTTAAGCCCCTAACACTTCAAAATTCCCCTTCCTCACAAGAGTTTTTGCCCATTTAGCCAAATTTTCTCCTTCTGCTTTATTTATTGGAGGGAACTTTAAATGGGTACTCCGCTGTAATCATCTTATCCCTTATACAAAGAATGTCAGATTGCTGGGTCCCACCGCTGGGGACCCCCACGATCTCCACTGTGGTACCCCTGTTATTCGGTGCTCAGCTCCATGCCCGATGACTGGCGTTGCGGGCTGCCACGACCCCCCGTCAATTCACGTTTATGGGAGGAGGCGTGACGGCTATGTACTATCTATGTGACGTCACGAATGCAGAAGCTGCAAGCTCCTTTGGATAGGGGATAAGATGTTTACAGCGGAGTACCACCTTAGGCCCCTTTCACACTGCTATTGCTCCCCATTGAGAACGGCAATCAAGTCCCGATGGCTACCATTAACTATTGTGGGGGCCGCCGGGCGCCATTATGAATAGCGGGAGAAAAAGACGGCACCAGCAATAATTTTTCTCCCGCTATTCTGCCCGACTCTCCCGACGGCGGTGTGAAAGAAACTTTAAGCTCCTATTCTGCGCTTTAGCTGACAGACATTCTGCTACCCATACCACTCCACCCTTGTCCTTAACACGTCTCTCAGCGCAATTGCACAAACTCATCAGACACCCCTCATTTATTTGACCTCTGGAGAATCATGAATGGTCATAGTAGAGAATACCTTTTACTCTCTTGCCCACACCACCCACTCTAGGATATGCATGTTCCTAGGTAATCTCCTGGGTCTTTGTTTATCTGGAGGAGCCACTATCCACCCGATTACATGGTCAGTCTAGGCTCCGCTGACACTATATCTTAAACCAACTTCAAAAATCTGACACTGGCAGTCGTTGCTTAAAAATGAGGAACACCAGAATTACATTGGAACATGTCTCAATGAATATTTTGACCTCAACATAAATTCAGTGCCTTCTTTCTCAACTGTGTGGGAAGCCCACAAAACAGTCATCAGAGGACAATGTGTATCTTTATCTACCCATTTTAAAAAGCACTCCCTCAGATCGATTGAAACCCTAGAGAAAAAACTTAAAACCTTAGAGGATAAAATGTCCATGTTACCATCCATACAAGCTCTAAGACAAATGGTGTGAATTTGAAATTAACTAAAAGATCTAGCCGTAGGGAGAGTGGAGAAATAATTATCCATCACTAAACATAAGTACTATATACATGCTAACAAAGCTCATACCCTCCTTGCGGCCCAGATAAATTCTCTTACCTCCCAGTCGAACCCTTTTGCACTTAAAGACAAAAATGGCCATATCGTATATGACCCTGATCAGATGGTCATGCTTTTTCATGAATATTATTCTCATCTATATATACAATCTGCCCAACCCACTAATTTGATTATTGATAATACTTAAATAAATAAAAATAGGAATGCTTGTAGATTGCCCAAGGTTGGTACGGAAGATTTGAGTTTACTGAATGTTCAGATATCCTTGGAGGCTTTACAGGATTCCTTAAAGGAGCTTCCCAATGAGAAAAGCTAATGGACACGATGGTCTGCCCTATCTCTACTATAAAACTTACGCTGACACTCTGTCTCCTCACCATGTTCAATTAATTCCTATCTAATGCTCCTGGGCCACCAACCATGCTGAACTCATATTACAGTGATCTCCAAGGCTGGTAAAGACCCCTTGGACAATCTCTTTGCTAAACACGGATCCAAAGCTATTTACTAAAATCCTGGCTAATAGACTAGGCACATTCCTTCCTAACTTCATTCACAAGGACCAAGTCGGCTTTGTTCAACACAGGCAGGCTGTAGACAGCGCTAGATGGAATATCGACTTAATTGACATATTAAATAAAACTACAGGTTTATTTATCAGCCTTGATGCTGGAAAAAAAACCTTCAATAGATTAAGCTGGCCCTTCTTAATGTCAGCCCTTGGGGCTTATGCAGAGCCAGTCTGCCCTCTGCAAGAAAGTTAACAGCCACCCAGCAAGCACCCACCGCTCATCTAAAGCACCCCCCAGCCAGCACCACCATCGCACCCCTCCCTTCCCCCGGTACCATAATAATCTGCATTCTTTAGCCTACTGGAAGAGCGCAGTGCCACCTCCAAGGCCAGACAGGCAGGTAAGGTCCATCCAGCATCCTGAAATCAAAGGGCGGAGCCAATGGGCATGGTGGCAAAATTAGCTTTTGGCTAGGGTGGCAAAAATCCTTGCACCAGCCCATGGCTTATGGGTTGTCGGGTCTGTTTATGTCAGCTGTCTCCAGTCTGTATACATCCCCCTCAGTCCAAATCCGCTTACAGCATGCCACGTCATCCAAAATCCATATATCGAACAGGACTCCTCAGGAATTCCCATTGTCCCCACTCCTCTTTGTTCTGCGTATTGAGCCGCTGGTGGCATAAATCAGAAACCATCCAGATACACAGGGGATTGAAGAGAATTCACGGTTATCTAAAATTTCCTTATTTGCAGATGACGTTCTTCTGTCATTCAGCAACACACTCATCCATCCTAAGTTACATGCAGCCCTGGACACTTTCAGGAAACTCTCAACCCGACTAAAACCGAAGCTTTACCGATTAACATACCTGAAGTAGACCTCTTACATTTGAAACATACTTTTCCCTACAAATGGCAGGATTCTGCATAAACTTACCTAGGTGTCCGTCTTTCCACATCATATGCTACGCTTTATAGACACAAAATTCCTCGACTCTCCCAAGATATTAACGCCCTTTTAGCTAAATGGTCCACCCTCTCATTATCTCTCTTTGGTAGGATTGCTACCGTTAAAATGTCGATTTTACCTAAAATACTTTACACTCTCGAAACTATTCCCATCCCATTTCTAAAGGGGTTTTGAAAAAGCTTCACACTATGATTATGAAATTCATCTGGCCGTCATAGAATATCTTCCACAGTTCTTTCAGCTAAAAGGCAGAGTGGGGGGCTGGCTGTCCCAGACCTATATAAATACTGCCTATCTGTGCATTTACCTAGGATCCCTTCATGGTCTTTGTTTCTGGCATATAATAAATGGAGAAGGGTAGAAAATGATCACTCTGGTGCACCCCAGCTCCTTACTCTGGTCCCCCCCCCCCCCAAAAAAAAAAAAAAAACTAAAAATATGTTAGGCCCCATGAGACTCACAAAAACTTTTGGGACTCGGCCTGTTCATCTTACCCTCTGAAATCCCTCAGAACTCTCCTCACCCGTATCCTGTTCAACCCCTCTATTTCTGTAGTGATATAGAGGTTATCTCTCCTTTGATCTCAGCTGAACAATTCCACCTGGCAGACATGGTAGATCCGCTTGAGTGAATGATCTTCTATTCCATGTTCTTAGGGATTAATTTAATCAACCCATAGAATTGTATTAATTTTACCAAACCATTCTACAAAATCCTAAAACCAATCATATGGATGCGGCCTACCCGCTACCAACTTCCTTTGAGATAATCTGTAAGGGAGGCTGCTTTAAGGGTCGGATTTCAAACATATATAATATCTTATCTTCCACCACAAATGTATTTTCACAACCCCACATATATGAGTTGGAGACCTGTCTAGGAGAACATCGTACCCCTATGCAATGGCAGACTATTTGGTCACAGGCTTTCAAAAGGTCTTCCTGTATATTCTACAGAGAAAACCAATATAAAATATTGATGCATTGGTACCACACCCCAGGTATATTACAATGCCTGTTTCCCTCTGTCTCACCACTCTTTTGAAGGTGTGACACTGACATAGACATTGCGGCACTACTGGCTGGAAGTCCAGTCCCTTGTCAGAAGGCTGACGGGAACTTGTGTCCCTCTGAGCCCGGAGGTATTCATTCTCAACCTTCCCCCCGAAATCTACTTGGCAATCAAACAAAATTATTGTTACAAATCTTGACTGCTTCTAAATGCCTTATAGCAAAATGGTGGAAATCTCAAGATGTTCCTCCTGTGGGAGCCTTGCTAGATAGGATTAGGGAGGGGAGATGTATGGAATACCTAACAGCTATAATGCAAAATAATTCACTTATGTTCCAGGAAACTTGGAAACTTTGGGACATGAGGATCACATAGTATGTATAGTATGTACATCAAGAATCACATAGTATGTATTTGAGGTTTGACGGACACCCGAGGTCGTACAGGTATTGAGGGAGATTTATCAAAACCTGTCCAGAGGAAAAGTTTCTGAGTTGCCCATAGCAACCAATCAGATTGCTTCCTTCAACTTTCAGAGGCCTTTTCAAAAATGAAAGAAGCAATCTGATTGGTTGCTATGGGCAACTCAGAAACTTTTCCTCTGGACAGACTTTGATAAATCTCCCCATTGACTTTCCTTTTTTACTTTTTGACTGCTTCTTTTTTGTATCCATATACAGTAATTTTCCCTAATTATCTTTTCTTTCTCTTCTTTTTTTTTTTTACCTTATCTCTTGACTAGTTTTGGATTTCTTTTTCTATTTTATTTCTTTTTTCTGTGTCTTTTTTCTTTTTCTGTGTTTTTTCTTAGGGAATAAAGATTATCCTAAGGTTCTCGGCATTATACTCTCTCAACATGTTTATATGACGTCGCACTTTAAAGGGGTTCTCCGGTGCTTACACATCTTATCCCCTATCCAAAGATAGCAATCACGCCCCCTCCCGTAGGCTTGTATTGAGGGGCAGAGCGTGACGTCACATGGGGGCGGAGGCATGACGACACACGCCGTCGGCCCGGTGGTCGCCCGTAATCAGACCCGGAGCGAACAAGCTCCGGGGAATGATTGCAAACGGGGTGCCGTGTGCATGATCACGGGCGTCCCCAGCGGCGGGACTCCCGCGATCAGGCATCTTATCCCCTATCCTTTGGATAGGGGATAAGATGTGTAAGCACCAGAGAACCCCTTTAAAGCCAGCAACAGTTCAGATGGAGCTGTTTTCTACTTCTCTAAACATTGTTGTATATATCGCTACATTTTTTTATGGATACATAAGATACCTTTGTACTGTTATACTATATTTTTGTACTCTGCTTTTATATATCTGTTGGAAAAAATTGTAAAACTACAATATATATATATATATATATATATATATATATATATATACATTAAGCAGCCCTGGTAGAAGTACTGATGATAAGAACAAGCTAAATGAAGGGAAAGAGGGGATTACAGCACAAAAGGGGGTACATCACAAAAGCAGCCCTTGTCTAAGTAGTGAACTGCTGCTAATGAAATGTTAAATGAGTAACACCTTTGTTACAACTGGGCAGGGAAGGAGTGCACACTATTTCTGCCCACTCCCCTATCCCTGCTTACTTACGTACCCTCCCTAGGCAACGGGTCTGTAAACACAGTGACAGTCCCTCCCTAGACAAGTGGGGGGGAGTCAACTGTCAAAATAATAAAATACAATAATACAGACACAGGTCAAGATACAGTAGGGAGCAGACAGACTAACAGAAGCAAAACTAACACACTCAAAAGTCAACTATCCGCATCAAAAACCAGGAGTTGTCAGAGTACAAAATCGCTAATACCAGAGAGCGGAGCCAAAGGGTCGAAATGCCAGATATTACAGATACAGTAGAAAGCTAGCTAGGAGTACAAACTGAGCTCTTTAGCAGGCAAAGACTTGGAGTAGACTGCCAGCTTATATGGAGCCAGAACAGGTGCTCCAATCAAGGTCAGCTGACCAGTCCAGACAGCCGGGTTTAACCCAGCAACAAAAAACAACAAAGAATCTGTCAGAACCTTTTAACCCTACAGGTTCTGACAACCTTACCAGACCTTTATGAGAGGTCAGATAAGAAGCCTTATTTTCTATGGGAGAGGCTAGAGATACATGAGTACCTATATATCTTCGGCTCTTCCAAAGGGATGCATGGAGGGGGCATATTCACCCCGCTCTATGCACAAAAAGAGCCAGGTGCTTTGCAGAAGAGCATGTGGTCGAATTCTAGCCATCAGACACTTATCCCCTAACCACAGGATTTAATGTAAATTCAATATAGTGGAGTACCCCTTTAATGAATACCAGAATACAAAATGGGACAATCAAAGGATATTCATGTCTTGAAGACAATTTTCCAGTCTTTAAAGGGATTAACATAAAGCATGGTTACATTTTTTTCTTTATTCCGAAGACACTGCCTATTGTTGTACAGCAGAATGTGTTTGGTTTGCTCTTCCCAATCTTTTTTCTAAAAGCTGTTTTAATGTCTTTATTCTTAAGACTATATATAAATGGGTTGAGCATGGGGACAATTGCCATGTTTAACAAAGAAAACCATTTTTTGTTGCCTAAGGTATTATTTGGTATAACATACTGAAAAGTCAATGTGGCATAAAACAACACGATGACTGTGAGGTGTGAGGAACACGTGTAGAAGGCTTTTCTCCGACCAATACTGGAACGTATCTTCATTATGGATCTAACTATAAAGATATAGGATGTTACAATAAGAAGAAATGGAATGATGATATATAACATAAACCCTTGTGTATGGGACAGTATTTCCAATATTGTGATGTCACTGCAGGCCATTTCCATGAAGGGGACAAGGTCACAGCAGAAGTGGTCAATAACATTGGTGGAGAAACAAGAGATCTTGAATACAAACCAGAGAAAGGGAATGATTTGTATAAAACCAAATATCCAACAAAATGAGGCCGACAGATGACATATCTTAAAATTCATAATAATGTTATAATTCAAAGGCCTACAGATAGCTACATATCGATCATAGCTCATGGCCGTTAATATAAATACTTCATTAGCTGTTAAGGATGAAAATATATAGAACTGTAGCACACAAGGTATGTAGGGCACCGTGTTGTCTCCAGTGATGAACATCTGAAGGATATTATGTAAGGAGACAGTAGGAGACATCATGTCCACTATAGACAAATTAGCAAGGAAGAAATACATGGGAGTGTGAAGATGAGAGTCCAGACAGACCAGGAGATTAAGACTTATATTCCCGACAAGAGAGATTAGATAAATGAGTAAAACCAGAACAAATATAGGAGCCTGGAGCTCAGGAACATCTGATAGTCCCTTTATAATAAAATATGTAATTGTTTGATTTGCCTCCATGTTTCCTATTGATATGAATAATGTGCTATAATTTTATCCAAATAAAACAATACGTCTCCACCATTTAGGAACTTCCAGCACATCGTCTTGACCAAATGAAACCTTGTACGAACTTTCTCCCTGGTGGATTGTCGCAAACTTTCATTATTAAGCTGGCTGTAATTTTACCTAGAAGATTAACATCAGAAAAAGTCCCAATGATCCAACTCTTGTGCCATAATTTTGTTTCTTTTTAGTTTTATCTAGGGATAGGCATGTTCTTAAATTCACTTATTTACTTACCTCTGCCTGATATTTGTAGCAAGCATTCACTACTTCGTAAATAATAACATGGGAAATTTATCTTGGTCTCCACCTAAAAATTAGCTCACGATGTGTCTTCTTCATCTGTTTAGTTTCCTATTACAAAGACTTTCCTCCCGAAGCTTATTCAATCCTTTAATACCTCTAAAGGTTTTATCCATGTATTTCCTTTATATTATACAGATTAAAGGGGTAGTCCAGTGGTGAAAAACTTATCCCCTATCCTAAGGATAGGGGATAAGTTTGAGATCGCGGGGGGTCCGACCGCTGGGGCCCCCTGCGATCTCTCTGTACGGGGCCCCGGCTCTCCGCAGAGATAGCGGGTGTCGACCCCCGCACGAGGCGGCGGCCGACACGCCCCCTCAATACATCTCTATGGCAGAGCCGGAGATTGCCGAAGGCAGCGCTTCGGCTCTGCCATAGAGTTGTATTGAGGGGGCGTGTCGGCCGCCGCCTCGTGCGGAGGTCGACACGCCCCCTTCCAGCGGGCTGTCGGGGCTCCGTACAGGAGATCGCGGGGGGCCCCAGGGGTCGGACCCCCCGCGATCTGCAACTTATCCCCTATCCTTAGGATAGGGGATAAGTTGCTCACCACTGAATCACCACTGGACTACTCCTTTAAGTTAATTACGTCTTTCTTAATAAGTTTATGCTGAAGACCTTCCACCATATTTGTAGCCCATTTTTAGACCTGCTCTATTATCAATGTCTTTTTTTATTAACCCTATTGCACTATTTTGTCTCATCGGCAACAGGGAAATCTTCTCCTATGTTATCTACAAATACATGCAATTAGGCATGGAACAGAACATAGTGGTGCATCACTTGTCACCAGTATGTATGCATCTTATAGCTATGGTAATATTATTTAGGCACCATGTGACACTGTTATTTGGACAGTATTGTTCATCTTTAGAGTGACTTTACAAGCTTTGCTTAGGAGGCAAGTGTTTTTATCTCACTCTGTACAGAAGTCAGCATAAAAGACTAAGCATGGCGGAGATATTGTAACCAGGACGCTTACTCCCTCAATTTTAAAGGAGCACTCCAGGATACCAATTAAATTTTTTTTTTAAACCTCCCCAGTCTGCCGGCATAAAAAAAAAAAAAAATGTACCTGTTGCTGCTCCCCTGGTGGATTCAATAACCCACTCCGGCCTCCGCAGTAATCTTCTTCCTGGTTGCCGGTGGTCGGAGCGTCACATTTCTGCTTAGCTAATCACTGGCCGCAGCGAAGTCCAGCCATCGGCTGACGATAGGCTGAGCGGTGGCGTGACGTATTCAGTTCTGGCCTTCTTTCTGGTGCCAGGGCCAAATAAGTCACACTGACACTCTGTGGCCGGTGATCAGCTGAGTGCAGTATGATTCACTGACCACCAGCAACAAGGAAGAGGTTCACTGCAGAGGCCAGAGCAGGTTATCGGAGGCATCGGGAAGCGAAGGAAGATATGCACAGTTTGTTTTTTATAAATTTCGGCAGCCTGGGGAAGTTTAAAAGAAAAATTGTGTCCCAGAGTACTGCTTTAAGGTTTTTGGACCCACAGCCTTAGTGTATCCATTGTGAATTCCAAGGGCAACAATGATCGTTCAAGTACTTTATCTCAACAGCTGGTAGTGAAGGAAAAAATAGATCAGCTCACCATTCAGATTGTGGATAGCCGGGCAAAGGTGGATGATGGCTCGAAAGCACGGATGCAGGGAACCGCTTTTCCCCATGGAAGACAGGCAAATAGAAGGAAAAATCCAGATCCCGATAGTGCTGTTAAAACTTAGCGTTTAATTCATCCAAAAATACAAATTAAAAATACATTGCAGGGATGGGTTGTGACATGTCACTCTAAACCAATGGTTCTTAACCTGGGTTCGATCGAACCCCAGGGGTTCGGTGAGTCAGTCTCGCGGGTTCGGCGGAGGTCAAGACACACACCCGACTCCAGGCCCGTCACAACAGGACAGGCAAACCAAGCAAATGCTTGGGGCCCCGAGCTGGCCCGGGGCCCCGAGCAGAGCCGGTGTTTGCCCATCATGTAGCGACGGGGCAATTCCCCCCATCATTACTAACTCCCTGCGGCCCCGCATTAAGTTTAAAAACGCAGGGGCCGCCGGGAGATAGCGCACGCCGGGATGTCACTGACGTCCCGTGAGTGTGCCCATAGAAACGAAGGCGCCGAGGATCGAGAAGGAGGAAGACGCGCGCTGGCCAGCTTGGTAAGTGACCAGCGGCACGTCCTCTTCGGTGCTCCGACCAACGGTCCTGGGACCTACTGCTGTAGCCGGAGCGGTGGTCGGAGCACTGAAGTGGGCAGTACACAGGCATACAGCCTCCAGCCATACACTGTATATGGCTGTAGGCTGTATGTCTGTGGGGGAGCACTGCCTACCTAATCTCGGGAAACACTGCCTGCCTAATGTGGGGGAACACTGCCTGCCTAATGTCGGGAAACACTGCCTGCCTAATGTGGGGGAACACTGCCTGCCTAATGTTGGGAAACACTGCCTGCCAAATGTGGGGGAACACTGCCTGCTTAATGTGGGGGAACACTGTCTGCCTAATGTGGGGGAACACTGCCTGCCTAATGTGGGGGAACACTGCCTGCCTAATGTGGGAGAACACTGCCTGCCTAATGTGGGGGAACACTGCCTGCCTAATGTGGGGGAACACTGCCTGTCTAATGAGGGGGAACACTGCCTGCCTAATGTGGGGGAACACTGCCTGCGCCTAATGTGTCGGGGAACACTGCCTGTGCCTAATGTGTGGGCGAACACTGCCTGTACCTAATGTGTCTTAATGGTTTTGTTCTTTAACCCCTTAAGGACGCAAGACGTAAATGTATGTCCTGGTGCGGTGGTACTTAACGCATTTACGTCCTGTGCATAACCGCGGGCATCGGAGCGATGCCCATGTCATGCGCGGCTGATCCCGGCTGCTGATCAAGCCAGGGACCCGCCGGCAATGGCCGATGCCCGCGATCTCGCGGGCGTCCGGCATTAAGCCCTCAGATGCCGGGATCAATACAGATCCCGGCATCTGTGGCAGTACGCAATTTCAGAACGCCGCACGGAGGTCCCCTCACCTTCCTCCTTCTGGCTCCCGACATCTTCTGCTCTGGTCTGAGATCGAGCAGATCAGAGCAGAAGATGACCGATAACACTGATCTGTGCTATGTCCTATACATAGAACAGATCAGTATTGGCAATCATGGTATTGCTATGAATAGTCCTCTATGGGGACTATTCAAGTGTAAAAAAAATGTAAAAAAATGTAAAAGTAAAAGTAAAAAAAGGGAAAAACCCCCTCCCCCAATAAAAAAGTAAAACGTCCGTTTCTTCCTATTTTACCCCCAAAAAGCGTAAAAAATTAATTTAATAGACATATTTGGTATCGCCGCGTGCATAAATGTCCAAACTATTAAAATAAAATGTTAATGATCCCGTACGGTGAACGGCGTGAGCGTAAAAAAAAAAAGTCCAAAATTGCTACTTTTTTAATACATTTTATTTAAAAAAAATTATAAAAAATGTATTAAAAGTTTTTTATATGCAAATGTGGTATCAAAAAAAAGTACAGATCATGGCGCAAAAAATGAGCCCTCATACTGCTGCTTATATGGAAAAATAAAAAAGTTATAGGTCATCAAAATGAAGGGATTATAAACGTACTGTCAGGATTCGGCAGGCTGGAGGTGGATCCTCTGTGTCAGAGAGGGATTGGCGTGGACCGTGCCGGCGGACCGGTTCTAAGTTGCTACTGATATTCACCAGAGCCCGCCGCAAAGCGGGATGGTCTTGCAGCGGCGGTAGCAACCAGATCGTATCCACCGGCAACGGCTCAACCTCTCTGACTGCTGAGATAGGCTCGGTACAAGGAATAGGCAAGAGCAAGGTCGGACGTAGCAGAAGGTCGGGGCAGGCGGCAAGGTTCGTAGTCAATAGCAATAGCAAGAGGTCAGGTACACTGGTAAGGCAAACACTGTAACGCTTTCTATGGCACAAAGGCAACAAGATCCGGCAAGGAAGTGAAGGGGAAGTGAGGTTAAATAGACAGGGAACAGGTGGAGGCTAATTAGACAGATTGGGCCAGGCACCAATCATTGGTGCACTGGCCCTTTAAATCTTAGAGAGCTGGCGCGCGCGTGCCCTAAGGAGCGGAGCCTCGCGCGCCAGGATGAGACAGCCGGGGACCAGGACAGATGAGAGACTTGGGATGCGATTCGCGAGCGGGCGCGTCCCGCTATGCGAATCGCATCCCCGCCGGCAGTGTCAGTGCAGTGCTCCCGGTCAGCGGGTCTGACCGGGGCGCTGCAGAGAGAGGAGCGCCGCGAGCGCTCCGGGGAGGAGCAGGGACCCGGAGCGCTCGGCGTAACACGTACTAATTTGGTTAAAAAGTTTGTGATTTTTTTTAAGCACAACAATAATATAAAAGTATGTAATAATGGGTATCATTTTAATCGTATTGACCCTCAGAATAAAGAACACACGTCATTTTTACCGTAAATTGTACCGCGTGAAAACGAAACCTTCCAAAATTAGCAAAATTGCGTTTTTCTTTTTAATTTCCCCACAAAAATAGTGTCTTTTGGTTGCGCCATACATTTTATGATATAATGAGTGATGGCATTACAAAGGACAACTGGTCACGCAAAAAACAAGCCCTCATACTAGTCTGGCAATGAAAATATAAAAGAGTTATGATTTTTAGAAGGCGAGGAGGAAAAACCAAAAACGTAAAAATTAAGTTGTCTGAGTCCTTAAGGGGTTAATACTTTTGTTCATTTTGTGCTCCTACGTATAAATATATACTTAAATATATGCCTCCTATGTTTTGAATTTGAAAAAATCATATTTTATATTTCCAATTAACAAGGGTTCGGTGAATGCGCATATGAAACTGGTGGGGTTCAGTACCTCCAACAAGGTTAAGAACCACTGCTCTAAACGTTTCACTCCGATTTTAGAGTGACATGTCACTACCCATCCCTGCAATGTCTTTTTAATTTTTATTTTTGGATGAATTAAATGCTAGGTGTTAACTGCACTATCGGAAGCTGGATTTTTCCTTCTATTTACTTTATCTCAATCTTTGACTTACAAAATAGTTTTATAACGCTGAGAAATTCCTGCCTTTTTGTGTCTTTAACCTGTCCTTCAGAAATTGCCATTCCTAGGCTATGTTCACACAAAGTATTTTGGTCTTCATGTTAGTCACCATTTCTATTAGAACCAACAAGTTAACTAGAAGGAAATCTTTTCATTATATTTGTTCTCTGTATTAGTTCCACTTTCCGGTTTTGGTAAAAAATTATGACCAAAATGAAGCCAAAATTTACAAATTGAGGCCAAAAATACTGCGTGAACCTATCTCAATTCATTAAAATATTTTTACCTGATGATCTGGAACTCCTGGTGTTAACCTGGTATACATGATGTACATGGTTAATGGACCCAAAATCTTGGACATGTTAAGGTGTCAGAATGTACCTGGTAAATGTTTTAAGGGAGCCTAAGAATTTCATGCAAAAAATAATCTTTAATTATTTTTCCGATAATTAAGCAGATCTGCAGAGAATAATCCAGGTCAAAACCTTGTGGCCTCATCGTCAAGAAGACTGGAGGCTGTAATCACTGCCTAAGGGCCTTCAACTAAGTAAAGGGTCCATGTAATATTTTAGTTTATTCTTTTGAATAAATTAGCAAAGATTTCTGAGGGACCAACATTGAAAGAGTAAGTTACCGTTCAATTGCAATGCAGATCAGTCCATACATGTGATATTATGCACTGAGGCCTGGGAGCACTGAGGCCTTATATAGTTTATTTTATGACTATAAATAATCCCTTTGCTCATTCACTGTGATCCATTGGGATTCATTACATTTGTTTATATCCATCACGGTGCCACTAAGGATGTATGGAGCAAGCTGCTGACTCGAGCCTACTCAATATGCAGTAATGAACCCTGGCTGATTTCAGTAGATGGGGGCAGCCACCAATAGCTGTAGCTGGTTATTAACCCTTTAGATCACCACTGACAAAGTTAACAGCGGCATCTACAAGAACCTTTAAACAGTCCCGGGTGGTCTAGTGGGTGGATCGCCACTCCTGCAGCGTGAATGCACACATGCCTGCATGGGGGGAGGCAGGGCTGGGGGGGGGGGATTTATCCACAGTAGACTTAGCCAAAAGGCTTACCTCTCATTTCTTCTCAGCCATAACTCGGCTCTACCAGTGATGCACAGATTACATAGATAAATGTACTTTAATAGAATTTCATTGATCTGCATTTTGATCAGAAAATGCTAATAAACTATATTTTTTCCGTTTCAAATTTTTTAAAATTAGTAAAACATGACAGAAACTATTCAAGTTTGGTATTGTTGTAATTGTTTCACTGGATTCTTGTGGTAATTCCACAGCTAATATATGACGTTGATGACTATAGGGCCTCAGTCTTGAAAATATTACATTGATTTTTTGAAATTTAAATATAAGATTTTGAAATTTTTATTTAATATTACACTCCCAAGTTTAATGTCCCAAGCCCCGGCGTTTACTTTGAATAAATAGTGTGGTTACAAAAGACCAAATCTAGCAAGGAGTAACATCTCACATGGCGGCACAATGACAGAGCCTGGAGGTGGCATCAGTATGAGGAGACCATATAGTGGCTGAATGACTCAGCCTGAAGTTGGCGGCAGCATGAAAAGAACATATAGTGGATGAATGACACAGTGTGGAGGTGGCGGGAGCATAAGGAGACCATATAGTGGCTGAAAGACACAACCTGGAGGTGGCATCAGCATGAGGAGAACATTAGGTGGCGGAATGAGACAGCCTGGAGTTTGCAGCAGCATGAGAAGAACATAAAGTGGCTGAATGACACAGCCTGGAGTTGGCGGCAGCATGAGGAGAACATATAGTGGCTGAATGACACAGCGTGGAGGTGGCGGCAGCGGCAGCATGAGGAGAACATATAGTGTCTGAATGACACATCATGGAGGTGGTGGCAGCATGAGGAGGAGAACATATAGTGGCTGAATGACACAGCCTGGAGTTGGCGGCAGCATGAGGTGACCATATAGTGGCTGAATGACAAAGCGTGGAGGTGGCGGCAGCATGAGAAGACCACAAAGTGGCTGAATGAAACAGCCTGGAGTATGTGGCAGCATGAGGAGAACATATAGTGGCTGAATTAAAAAGTCTGGAGTTGGCAGCAGCAGGAGGAGAACATATAGTGGCTGAATGACACAGCGTGGAGGAGGTGGCAGCATGAGGAGAACATACAGTGGCTGAATGACACAGCGTGGAGGTGCGGCAGCATGAGGAGAAAATACAGTGGCTAAATGACACAGCCTGGAGTTGGCGGCAGCATGAGGAGACCATATAGGGGCAGAATGAGACTGCCTGGAGGTGGCAACAGCAGCATGAGAAGAACATATGGTGGCAAAATAACCAGATTAAACACGTGACATGCCAACGAGATTAAAGACATGTGCCATGAGGGCGCATGACTCAGGCTTCCTTTTCGCAGCGCAGACAAGATGTTCTTCCCGTTGTCGGTCACCATGATTCCAATTTCCAGTTTTCGTGGAGTAAGCCATGATTCGATTTCTTGAATGACTTTTAGCAGTTCCTCCCCTGTGTGACTCCGTTCGCCAAGGCAAACCATGTGAACAACAACGTGACAAACAAAGTGCCACACCGCTGAGTAGCTGATTTTCCCACCAACAGTCCGCACTGATGGACTGCTACTGCTGCCGACTCCAGGAACCCCTGTTTCACTACCTCCCGGGAAGGTAGGCTGCCGCGAAGCAGGTGGTCTACCCCGGGCATGTTTGGTTCCAGACTTTCCACTTCTGCCACCATGCTGACTGCCAACCATGCTACCACCTTGCTGGCTCAGCTGCTGCCTCACAGGCAACCTGCAACTTTTTCTCCTGATGATGATGAAGCCCCTTCTTCACCCGGCTCCCAAGTGCAATTGGCTTCATCATCATCATCATCATCATCATCATCGAGTTGTGTCTTCATGTCACTGATGTCCTCCTCAACAGTGTCTGCTTTAGGAGCCTGAATGCAGGCAACACCACCTCCCACGCCACTCTCCTCATGACTACTTGACCGCCTAGCGTAGGAAGTGGTGGATGTCTCCTCCAATTCTTGGCTGGGCAGCAGATTCTGAACCCACAGCATAACATACTTCTGTGGGGGAGGGAACAGCATAGGACAGAGGCAATGGGAGGACAGGGACTGCTCATTGGCCATGTCAACTTAAGGTTGGGTCTGAGGAACCCCCCCTACTGTTGACTGGGGGTATCAGATGTCACTTGTGATGAAGTGGATGACCGTGTTAACCAATCGATGACGGCAGATGGGTTGCTGGTCGAGACATGACCGCTAGCTAATACCGGGAGCTCAGACCTGTCGCTGTGACTCCTGCTGCTACTCGCCCCTAGTCTGCTGCGACCTCTGCCTGATGAATTTAGGCCTCTGCCACTCCTCTGTGTACGTCCTGGCACTTCTCTGCCTGACATACTTCATGAGTATATGAGGGGAGTACAATACACTCCACTACGCTTAAAAAAGTATATGGGGGAGATTTATCAAAAAATGTGCAAAGGAAGATTGGTGCAGTTGCCCATGGCAACCAATAAGATTGCTTCTTTCATTTTTCCCAGGCCTCTTTAAAAATGAATGAAGCAATCTGATTGGTTGCCATGGGCAACTGCACCACTCTTCCTCTGCACAGCTTTTGATAAATCTCCCCCTGTGTGTACAATAACAGCCGGTGAGTACTTATGCCTGGCCTTTCACAGTATCTAGGCGCTTGAGACTTTAACAGGAACAAAATAGTACACCACTTAGATGTACGTATGTGGTATGCACTTATGAGGGGAGGACAATGCGCTACAGTACGCTTAAAAAAGTGTTTGTGTACAACACCAGCTGCTGAGTACTTTTGCCTGGCCTTTCACAGTATCTAGGCCCTTGAAACTTTAACCCCTTAAGGACTCTGGGTTTTTCAATTTTTTGCACTTTTGTTTTTCCTCCTTACCTTTAAAAAATCATAACCCTTTCAATTTTGCACCAAAAAATCCATATGATGGCTTATTTTTTGTGCCACCAATTCTACTTTGTAATGACATCAGTCATTTGACCCAAAAGTCTACGGTGAAACGGAAAAAAAATCATTGTGCGACAAAATGTAATAAAAAATGCAATTTTGTAACTTTTGGGGGCTTCCGTTTCTATGCAGTAAATTTTTCGGTAAAAATGACACCTTCTCTTTATTCTGTAGGTCCATATGATTAAAATGATACACTACTTATGTAGGTTTGATTTTGTCGTACTTCAGAAAAAAATCATAACTACATGCAGAAAATGTTATATCTTTAAAATTGTCATCTTCTGACCCCTATAACTTTTTTTTATTTTTCCGCGTATGGGACGGTATGAGGGCGCCGTGATCTAAAGTTTTTAGCGGTACCATTCAACTTTGAATGCTGCGTCCAAAGGGTTAATAGCGCTGTGGCCCCACGTTATAGAATGGGAGTGGACTCAGGACGTACAGGTACACCCCGAGCCCTTAAGAAGTTAACAGGTACAAAATAGTACACCACTTAGATGTATGTATGTGGTATGCACTTATGAGGGGAGGACAATGCGCCACAGTATGCTTAAAAAAGTATTTGTGCACAACACCAGCAGTACACACTAGTGCTGCAGCACACAGTCTCTTTCTCTCTCAATCTCACTCCCTTTCCTATCAGTGCATCAAGGCAGGATTTGTGCTTGAGCTGAATCGCTGCTGTTCTGTGCAACATACTGTGCAACACACTGCTCCCTGTCCCTCTCTATAACAGAACGCTGTTGACAGTGACTGGGAGGTGAATCACTGCAATAAGAATGCTTTTCTCTGCAAAACACACTGCTCTCTTTCCCTCTCTATGTGCAACAGAACGCTGACTTGAATAGGAGGTGAATCGCAGCTCAATGATGATGAAGCCGATCGCACTTTGGAGCTGGGTGCAGAAGGGGTTTCATCATCATCAGGATAATAGGGTGGCAGCAGTGGGAAGTCTGGAGCCAAACATGCCCGGGGCAGACCACCGTGTGGCAGTTTTTTGTCAAGCACCGGAGGAGGTTAACATGGCCACATGTAAGATATATAAGCAGAAGGTGAAGCGTGGCCAGGATCCTAATGTCTTCACCACGGCCCCGTGTCAACATATGCAGCGTCACCATAAAGCAGCCTGGGAGGACCGTGGCTCCGATGTGGTGGTCCAGCCTGCTGCAGCAACCGCTGCATCACCCAGTGGCACGCCGCTCCCTGTTTCACCCAGCCAAGACTCCACCACCTCAGCCGAAGGGAGCTGTCTGGTATACCCTCCTTCTGTTGGTCAAGATGCTCCTGCTCCTTCTTCTTCTAGTCAGTCATTCCGGCAGCAATCCATCACCGAAGCGATTTCCAAGAGATAGCATGCGACCACTAATCCAACGGCGAGAAGCTGAATGTGCTCCTGTCCAAGTTGCTGATGCTGCATTCCCTCCCAATTTAAGTGGTGGACTCTGCACCTTTCAGAGAACTGATGGCTTATGCTGAGCCGTGGTGGAGAGTCCTAAGCCGTAATTTCTTTTAAAAAAAAGGCAGTTCCAGCCCTGCACAATTATGTAGAACAGAAGGTGGGCCAGTCCTTGAGCCTGTCGGTGTGTACTAAAGTGCACAGTAGCACCGATGTGTGGAGCTGTAATTATGGTCAGGGATAATACATGTCCTTTACGGCCCACTGAGTGAATGTGGTTCCTGCTAAGGCACACCAGCAACTTGGTCAGGTCGCGCCACTTCTGCCTCTACACTCTCAAACCGTTGTTCCTGCAACAATGTCTTACTCTGCCTCCTCATCCTCCAGCATGTCCTCAGCCTCCACTGCACGGACAAGTCACAGTGCCCCTCCAGCATACCATGTGTGCAGGGCACGGTGGTGTCACACTGTTCTTCAAATGGTTTGCCTTGGCGAACGGAGTCACACAGGGGAGGAACTGCTCAAAGTGACTCATCAAGAAATCAAATCATGGCTTTCCCCATGAAAATGAGAACCATGGTGACCGACAACGGGAAGAACATCTTGTCTGCGCTGCGTCAATGATGCCTAAGCCATTCAATCTGGTTGTCAAGCAGTTCCTAAAGTGTTCTACCCATCTGCAAGACATCCTAACAATGGCAAGGAAACTTTCATGCACTTCAGCCACTCGTACACCGCAAAGCACACTACCCCCAAAGCGGCATTCCCCAACATTGTCTTGTGGTAGCTTGGGGGTGTAGGGTAGGTAGGATGTAGCTGTGCAGTGATGAAAGGGTGTTGCATTAACCCTTAACTGTCGTGATGCCAGAGTGCAGGTTCCTCTCTGTATTTTATATATATATCCTACCGCCACCCGTCCGAGGAACGATAGGGAGGAATAAAGGATTGTCCATAACCGGAATTGGAGTAAACGGAAGATAACTTTACTGCAGATTTTATGCAGGATGAAACTAGTAACAGTCTTTACAGAGGACCGGACTTTAAGTTCTCACAGGTGGTTGGGACCTGGTAGTGAATAAGCTCTGAGGCTTGCTTTACGCTGTTCCACTGAATTTAGGGGTTTAGTTTAGGTTCAGTAGTCACGTAGAATTAGGATTGAGTTGGATTGAACTCACGGTTTAGTATGAGGCCGAAGTTAGCAGGCTTCAGGCCTAGATTTGTCTTGAAGGTATGCACGGAGCTCTTCTCTCTCTCTGCTAGTCCGGAACCCAAGAGAGCGAGGATTGGACACAGCGCCCTTATATGGCAAAGGGGCAGGCTCACAGCTTATTGGTTCCCACCCCCTGTCAGTCCTTTAACAAAGCATTGTGGTACATTATGTGACACAATCAATTGACCTAGGAAGGTCCTTAACCTTAACACAACAATAAAATTATTGATCATGTGACCTAAGGTCCTGTAAGTAACAATTACGCTATGCAATATATAAAATTTGTACATAAAATTAAAGAAGGAAGAGGCGACTAGGGGTTATCCCACTAAGAGCATCCTATCAGCACAGAGGAACTCTGACATTGGGGACTTACTACACAAGGTACAGTACATGTACAGTACCGGAACACCCCAGTCTGATATGCAACGCTTCCACCCGTTTGAATTCCCTCCTCCATATGTTGGACTGACTATAAGAACAGAGACGATTACTTGATGATCCAAGTGGATAGGGGTACTCCCTTGTGTAACTTAGATTTCAACCAGTGGCAGCTAACAGGTGACACCTTGTTACGCCGAGCGCTCCGGGTCCCCGCTCCTCCCCGGAGCGCTCGCCACATCCTCGCTACTGCAGCGCCCCGGTCAGATCCACTGACCGGGTGCGCTGCGATACCGCCTCCAGCCGGGATGCGATTCGCAATGCGGGTGGCGCCCGCTCGCGATGCGCACCCCGGCTCCCGTACCTGACTCGCTCTCCGTCGGTCCTGTCCCGGCGCGCGCGGCCTTGCTCCATAGGGCGCGCGCGCGCCGGGTCTCTGCGATTTAAAGGGCCACTGCGCCACTGATTGGCGCAGTTGTTCTAATTAGTGTGTTCACCTGTGCACTCCCTATGTATACCTCACTTCCCCTGCACTCCCTCGCCGGATCTTGTTTCCATTGTGCCAGTGAAAGCGTTTCCTAGTGTGTTCCTAGCCTGTGTTCCAGACCTCCTGCCGTTGCCCCTGACTACGATCCTTGCTGCCTGCCCCGACCTTCTGCTACGTCCGACCTTGCTCTTGTCTACTCCCTTGTACCGCGCCTATCTTCAGCAGTCAGAGAGGTTGAGCCGTTGCTAGTGGATACGACCTGGTTACTACCGCCGCTGCAAGACCATCCCGCTTTGCGGCGGGCTCTGGTGAATACCAGTAGTAACTTAGAACCGGTCCACTAGCACGGTCCACGCCAATCCCTCTCTGGCACAGAGGATCCACCTCCTGCCAGCCGAATCGTGACAGTAGATCCGGCCATGGATCCCGCTGAAGTTCCACTGCCAGTTGTCGCCGACCTCACCACGGTGGTCGCCCAGCAGTCGCAACAGATAGCGCAACAAGGCCATCAGCTGTCTCAACTGACCGTGATGCTACAGCAGCTACTACCACAGCTCCAGCAATCATCTCCTCCGCCAGCTCCTGCACCTCCTCCGCAGCGAGTGGCCGCTTCCGGCCTACGACTATCCTTGCCGGATAAATTTGATGGGGACTCTAAGTTTTGCCGTGGCTTTCTTTCGCAATGTTCCCTGCACTTGGAGATGATGTCGGACCAGTTTCCTACTGAAAGGTCTAAGGTGGCTTTCGTAGTCAGCCTTCTGTCTGGAAAAGCTCTGTCATGGGCCACACCGCTCTGGGACTGCAATGACCCCGTCACTGCCTCTGTACACTCCTTCTTCTCGGAAATTCGAAGTGTCTTTGAGGAACCTGCCCGAGCCTCTTCTGCTGAGACTGCCCTGCTGAACCTGGTCCAGGGTAATTCTTCCGTTGGCGAGTACGCCATCCAATTCCGTACTCTTGCTTCCGAATTATCCTGGAATAATGAGGCCCTCTGCGCGACCTTTAAAAAAGGCCTATCCAGCAACATTAAAGATGTTCTGGCCGCACGAGAAATTCCTGCTAACCTGCATGAACTCATTCATCTAGCCACTCGCATTGACATGCGTTTTTCCGAAAGGCGTCAGGAGCTCCGCCAGGATATGGACTTTGTTCGCACGAGGCGTTTTTTCTCCCCGGCTCCTCTCTCCTCTGGTCCTCTGCAATCCGTTCCTGTGCCTCCCGCCGTGGAGGCTATGCAAGTTGACCGGTCTCGCTTGACACCTCAAGAGAGGACACGACGCCGCATGGAGAATCTTTGCCTGTACTGTGCCGGTACCGAACACTTCCTGAAGGATTGTCCTATCCGTCCTCCCCGCCTGGAAAGACGTACGCTGACTCCGCACAAAGGTGAGACAGTTCTTGATGTCAACTCTGCTTCTCCACGCCTTACTGTGCCTGTGCGGATATCTGCCTCTACCTTCTCCTTCTCCACTAAGGCCTTCTTGGATTCCGGATCTGCAGGAAATTTTATTTTGGCCTCTCTCATCAACAGGTTCAACATCCCAGTGACCAGTCTCGCCAGACCTCTCTACATCAATTGTGTTAACAATGAAAGATTGGACTGTGCCGTGCGTTACCGCACGGAACCCCTCCTAATGTGCATCGGACCTCATCACGAAAAAATTGAGTTTTTGGTCCTCTCCAATTGCACTTCCGAAATTCTCCTTGGACTACCGTGGCTTCAACGCCATTCCCCAACCCTTGATTGGTCCACAGGAGAGATCAAGAGCTGGGGTACTTCTTGTTTCAAGGACTGTCTTAAACCGGTTTCCAGAACTCCCTGCCATGACCCTGTGGGTCCCCCTGTAACCGGTCTCCCTAAGGCTTATATGGACTATGCAGACGTATTTTGCAAAAAACAAGCTGAGACTTTACCTCCTCACAGGCCTTATGACTGTCCTATTGACCTCCTCCCGGGCACTACTCCACCCCGGGGCAGAATTTATCCTCTGTCCGCCCCAGAGACTCTTGCTATGTCTGAATACATCCAGGAAAATTTAAAAAAGGGGTTTATCCGCAAATCCTCCTCTCCTGCCGGAGCTGGATTTTTCTTTGTGTCCAAAAAAGATGGCTCCCTACGTCCTTGCATTGATTACCGCGGACTTAATAAAATCACGGTAAAGAACCGCTACCCCCTACCTCTTATCTCAGAACTCTTTGATCGTCTTCAAGGTGCCCACATCTTTACCAAACTGGACTTAAGAGGTGCTTATAATCTCATCCGCATCAGGGAGGGGGACGAATGGAAAACTGCATTTAACACCAGAGATGGACACTTTGAGTATCTAGTCATGCCCTTTGGCCTGTGCAACGCCCCTGCCGTCTTCCAAGACTTTGTTAATGAAATTTTTCGTGATCTCTTATATTCCTGTGTTGTTGTGTATCTGGACGATATTCTGATTTTTTCTGCCAACTTAGAAGAACATCGCCAGCATGTCCGCATGGTTCTTCAGAGACTTCGAGACAATCAACTTTATGCCAAAATGGAGAAATGTCTGTTTGAATGTCAATCTCTTCCTTTCCTAGGATACTTGGTCTCTGGCCAGGGACTACAAATGGACCCAGATAAACTCTCTGCCGTCTTAGATTGGCCACGCCCCTCCGGACTCCGTGCTATCCAACGTTTTTTGGGGTTCGCCAATTATTACAGACAATTTATTCCACATTTTTCCACTATTGTGGCTCCTATCGTGGCTTTAACCAAGAAGAATGCCAATCCTAAGTCCTGGTCTCCTCAAGCGGAAGACGCATTTAAACGGCTCAAGTCTGCCTTTTCTTCTGCTCCCGTGCTCTCCAGACCTGACCCATCTAAACCCTTCCTATTGGAGGTTGATGCCTCCTCTGTGGGAGCTGGAGCGGTCCTTCTACAAATAAATTCTTCCGGCATGCTGTTACTTGTGTTTTTTTTTCTAGGACCTTCTCTCCGGCGGAGAGGAACTACTCCATCGGGGATCGAGAACTACTGGCCATTAAATTGGCACTTGAGGAATGGAGGCATCTGCTGGAGGGATCAAAATTTCCAGTTATCATTTACACCGACCACAAGAATCTATCCTATCTCCAGTCTGCCCAACGGCTGAATCCTCGCCAGGCCAGGTGGTCTTTGTTCTTTGCCCGTTTTAACTTTGAAATTCATTTTCGCCCTGCCGACAAGAACATTAGGGCCGATGCTCTCTCTCGTTCCTCGGATGCTTCGGAAGTAGAGGTCTCTCCGCAACACATCATTCCTCCTGACTGTCTGATCTCCACTTCTCCAGCCTCCATCAGGCAAACTCCTCCAGGGAAGACCTTCGTTTCTCCACGCCAACGTCTCGGGATTCTCAAATGGGGTCACTCCTCCCACCTCGCTGGCCATGCGGGCATCAAAAAGTCTTTGCAACTCATCTCTCGCTTCTATTGGTGGCCGACTCTGGAGACGGATGTTGTTGATTTTGTGTGGGCCTGTACTGTCTGTGCCCGGGATAAGACTCCTCGCCAGAAGCCTGCTGGTC
Source organism: Hyla sarda (assembly GCF_029499605.1). Lineage (NCBI taxonomy): Eukaryota > Metazoa > Chordata > Amphibia > Anura > Hylidae > Hyla > Hyla sarda. The sequence continues at coordinate 160,910,278 of NC_079197.1, forward strand.
TCCTTCATCCTCTGCCTGTCCCCGAACAGCCTTGGTCTCTGATTGGTATGGACTTTATTACAGACTTACCCCCATCCCGTGGCAACACTGTTGTTTGGGTGGTCGTTGATCGATTTTCAGCGCCTCAGTTGGCAAAACAATTTTTTGTACACATTTTTCGTCTTCACGGTTTGCCCACGCAGATCGTCTCGGATAGAGGCGTCCAATTTGTGTCAAAATTCTGGAGGGCTCTCTGTAAACAACTCAAGATTAAATTAAACTTCTCTTCTGCTTATCATCCTCAATCCAATGGGCAAGTAGAAAGAATTAACCAGGTCCTGGGTGACTATTTACGGCATTTTGTTTCCTCCCGCCAGGATGACTGGGCAGATCTTCTACCATGGGCCGAATTCTCGTACAACTTCAGAGTCTCTGAATCTTCTTCTAAATCCCCATTTTTCGTGGTGTACGGCCGTCACCCTCTTCCCCCCCTCCCTACTCCCTTGCCCTCTGGTTTGCCCGCTGTGGATGAAGTGACTCGTGATCTTTCCACCATATGGAAAGAGACCCAAAATTCTCTTTTACAGGCTTCATCTCGCATGAAAAAGTTTGCCGATAAGAAAAGAAGAGCTCCCCCCATTTTTTCTCCCGGAGACAAGGTATGGCTCTCCGCTAAATATGTCCGCTTCCGTGTCCCCAGCTACAAACTGGGACCACGCTATCTTGGTCCTTTCAAAATCTTGTGCCAAATTAATCCTGTCTCTTACAAACTTCTTCTTCCTCCTTCTCTTCGTATTCCTAATGCCTTTCATGTCTCTCTTCTTAAACCACTCATCATCAACCGTTTCTCTCCCAAACGTGTTTCTCCCACTCCTGTTTCCGGTACCTCTGACATTTTCTCCGTAAAGGAGATACTGGCCTCCAAGACGGTCAGAGGAAAAAAAAATTTCTTGGTCGATTGGGAGGGCTGTGGTCCTGAAGAGAGATCCTGGGAACCTGAGGACAACATCCTAGACAAAAGTCTGGTCCTCAGGTTCTCAGGCTCCAAGAAGAGGGGGAGACCCAAGGGGGGGGGTACTGTTACGCCGAGCGCTCCGGGTCCCCGCTCCTCCCCGGAGCGCTCGCCACATCCTCGCTACTGCAGCGCCCCGGTCAGATCCACTGACCGGGTGCGCTGCGATACCGCCTCCAGCCGGGATGCGATTCGCGATGCGGGTGGCGCCCGCTCGCGATGCGCACCCCGGCTCCCGTACCTGACTCGCTCTCCGTCGGTCCTGTCCTGGCGCGCGCGGCCTCGCTCCCTAGGGCGCGCGCGCGCCAGGTCTCTGCGATTTAAAGGGCCACTGCGCCACTGATTGGCGCAGTTGTTCTAATTAGTGTGTTCACCTGTGCACTCCCTATGTATACCTCACTTCCCCTGCACTCCCTCGCCGGATCTTGTTGCCATTGTGCCAGTGAAAGCGTTTCCTAGTGTGTTCCTAGCCTGTGTTCCAGACCTAATGCCGTTGCCCCTGACTACGATCCTTGCTGCCTGCCCCGACCTTCTGCTACGTCCGACCTTGCTCTTGTCTACTCCCTTGTACCGCGCCTATCTTCAGCAGTCAGAGAGGTTGAGCTGTTGCTAGTGGATACGACCTGGTTACTACCGCCGCTGCAAGACCATCCCGCTTTGCGGCGGGCTCTGGTGAATACCAGTAGTAACTTAGAACCGGTCCACTAGCACGGTCCACGCCAATCCCTCTCTGGCACAGAGGATCCACCTCCTGCCAGCCGAATCGTGACACACCTGCTGTTTGCATGGCCACATGAGCCCTGTGGGAGCTGAACTGGAAGAAGAGGAGGGGAGTGAGACAGTGGAGCACAGGCAATGTGTAGTGAAAAGGGTGGTTTTTATACTCAGCTGACAGGAGAGGAGGAGCAGGGGCAGCCAGAGGAGCTAAAGGGTGATGAGAAATATAGGACAGAGGATCCAGACACACCGTGGCAGTATGCAGTGTAGATGGAGGCAGGGAGTCCCTCCGAGTCACTTGCACAAATGGCACGATGCATGCTCACTTGCTTGTGTAGTGACTACCGAATTGTCAGAATTCGGCAGCGGGATGACTTCTGGCTCTCCGCCTTGTTGGACCCTCACTACCAGCACAAAATGGTGGCCTTTTTTACAACCACTGAGAGGGAGGACAAGCTGACCTACTACAGAGACATCCTACATAGTCAGTTGGCCGATGCCTACCTGCGCCATCGTCTATCCTCTCACAGGTCTGACTTGGGGGGGGGGGGCTCTGTGCTCACCTTCCACTGCCATGGCTACTGGGGAGGGGTGAGGTTGCAGGAGCAGTACCAGCTCCATCAGCAGCAGCAGCCTGAGTCTACAGTCAATGATGATTAGCTTTCTTCAATAGCATAGTGAAGCAACTAATCAGCAGCAGGTAGACCTGGAGCAGGACTTGAATCAGCAGGTGGTGGCATACCCAGACATGGCCTCGCCAACCCACATTGAAGATCTGCTAGACTTCTGGGCAGCCAATCTGGATTTGTGGCTGCAACTAGCAGAGCTTGCCCTGGAAAATCTGTCCTGCTTGGCCAGTAGTGTGCCATCAGAGCGGTTGTTTAGTGCTGCATGGGCCATAATAACCCCAAGGAGAACTCGCCTGTACACAAAAAATGTGGAGAGACTGACCTTTGTGAAGATGAATCAAGCTTGGATCAGCCAGGATTTCCACCCACCAATGCCTGATGCATCAGACTAGATTATTTATGGAGCCACACCAACACTGACAAAAGAGACTGGTTTCTTCTGCCTACCTGCCTCAGCTACTATTCTGATCCTGCCACCCTCCTGATGCCACACATTTGATGCAAAGTGCTCCTTCTTTCACTCACCTTCGTCAGCGGGTACTAGTATTGCCACCCACTGCCCTAATCTGTCACCGGGTCACTTTCAGGACTCCTAATTCTTCTGCTGCTACCTCCAGGCTCTGTCATTGTGCCGCCATATGATCTCATCATGCTGTTTCTGCCACCTGCAGGCTCTGTCATTATGCTGCCATATGGTCGCCTCATGCTGCTGCCACCTCCAGGCTCTGTCATTGTGCCGCCCTATGATCTCATGCTGCTGGTGGCACGTTAAACTCATTCATCTCTTTAAACTCTTAAATTGACATCTCAAAAATCTCTTTAATATCTTCAATTGTGACGCCATATGGTCTCACAACCCTGCTGCCACATCCAGACTCTGTCATTGTGCCGCTCTGCGTCACTGATTCTAATAGAGATGCCTGTAAATGGCATGTCAGTATTATTTCACTACTCCAGCACACTCTCTATGTGTGTTACAGCAAGGCAAAGTGTTCTACACCCCTATTGAGGCTCTCAGTAGCCCGGAAATAGCCTCTTTAATTGACATCTCAAAAATCTCTTTAATATCTTCAATTGTGACGCCATATGGTCTCCCAACCCTGCTGCCACATCCAGACTCTGTCATTGTGCCGCTCTGCGTCAGTGATTCTAATAGACACGCCTGTAAATGGCATGTCAGTATTATTTCACTACTCCAGCACACTCTCTATGTGTGTTACAGCAAGGCAAAGTGTTCTACACCCCTACTGAGGCTCTCTGTAGCCCGGAAATAGCCGTTTTTAATAGCAATTTGCCAAATATATATTCGGATCAACCACAATTTTTGGGGAAAATTTGGGAAAATTGGCCGATTGGAATTTTTAAAAAATTGTCCCATCTCTATTCTTTACTATCTTTCCAGATGCAGGAAACCAGACACAGTGCCATACAGTGATCCCTCAACTTACAGTGGCCTCAAAATGCAATAATGTCAACATGCAATGGTCTTTCCTGGACCACTGTAACTTGAAACCAGACTCAACATACAATGCTACGAGACAGTCCAGATCTGTGAAACGTGTCAATGGCTGGAAGAACCGACCAATCAGAATGGACATTTTACTAATAAAACCCCTGTATTACTGAAGTGCATGCACTGACTGGATGTCTAGTAGTGCCCCCTACAGTACAGGGTGGTATTACATGTTCTGTACTACTCTTAACCTGTGCCACAGTTAGCTGCTCCTTTGGACACCAGGTGAGGGTGGCTCCATTTTACTTTTTTAGCACATTGTATACTGTATAGGACCCTGAAGAAGCTCCTGACCTCTACATACACAGTGATTTACAGATCCCAGCAGCTTTTTGTTTCTTACTTTTATATGTAAGGACTTGCTTTATCAGTATTATTTATCTACTTATTTTTCTTTAATCCTCACTTTTTCCTATTTTTGGATGACATTTTGGGGACTTCAGAACCAATTACCAGGTTTCCATAGAATTATGGTCTCAACATACAATGGTTTCAACATACAATGGTCATTCTGGAACCAATTAGTATTGTAACTTGAGGGACCTATGTATATGCAGAGGGAAAGGAAGGCACAGCCAGGGTCCAACTTTAGGAACCATGTCAACACATGAAGAGGCATCTCAAGGCCTGGTGGCTACATCTAGGACTACCTCACCTCTGCCTGCTATCTGTTGGCTACAGTTACCACTAGTCACTTCTGTGCACAATAATGTCTCCATGCAGTTGTCGGTGTGCAGTACAGTACATGCAGTGCAAAATTTGACAAACCTCAATTCTTGAAACTCCTGCTGTCCTGGGCAAATGTGAAAAAACTATATTTTTTTCAGATGGCAAATATTTAATTACATTTTACTTTACATATACTTTACTTAGTGATTCACTAACTCCAGATTCTAAGGTGAATGTGCAATGAACTGTTTATACGTTTAAAGGGGTTACCACCATAAGGTGATTTTAGTAAGTACCTGACAGACAGTAATGGACATGCTTAGGAAGAATTTGCGCTTTGTCTTGGTGCTAAATGGCTATGTTGTGAAATTACCATAACACTGTGGCTAGCTTTTTGTGAACTGGTATTTCCTGTTTGAGTTTTCTTCTTTTGCCTACAAATCCCATAATATAATTTTCCTCCCTCCCACAGATCAGCCACCCCAACCATTTAAACATAAATGAGCTGCATCAATTCAAAATACCTGTGGTTTTCAATCAGGGTGCCTACAGCTGTTGCATTAGTTGCAGATTGATCTCTCTCCCACCAAGCGATCGCTCCACCCAATGAAGCAGACAGGCTCCCTGTCATCAGCTGACTAGTGAGTCAGTTCTCGGCCGCATTGCAACCTGGGAAAATTCTGAGACAACAGTCATTTTGTATGCTGTTAAAAATAAATATTGGGGTGAAAATCACATAAGGATTGTGAGAAAACCATCACACACAGGTACAGACACCATGACACTATATTATGAACTACACTAACTTTACAGCCCCTATGAATGTGAAGTGAATTTGAGAGTTTTTGTGTTAGAAATACCCCATTATGAAAACTGCACTCCTCAAAGTATTCAAAATGAATTTCAGAAAGTCTGTTAACCCTTTTGGTGTTTCACAGAAATAGCAGCAAAGGGGAGGAGAAAATTTAAAATATTTTTTTACACTAACATGTTCTTGTAGACCCATTTTTTTTATTTTTCATTTTTACAAGGGGTAAAAGGAGAAAAAAAGATTAAAGAGGTACTCCAGTGCTCCAGTGTTCTGAACATTTTGTTCAGAACGCTCGGAGCCAGAGGCCATGATTGTGATCTCACTGCCACACCCCTTGTGATGTCACACCACACCCCCTCCCATAGACAAGAATAGAGGGGGCGTGGCCGTGATGTCATGACCACTGCTGCACGAGATCACGGGGGGCCCCGGCAGCGGAACCCCCGCATTCAGACATCTTATCCCCTATCTTTTGGATAGGGGATAAGATGTCTAGCAGCGGAGTACCCCTTCAAGTTTATTGGAAGAAAACTGTTCAAACGAAGGTAGGCTCTAGTTCCCTCTAGCCTTGATACAAGATGAGATATGATTGGGCATGGAGGTATTTAAATTCCGTATAGCATCCTGTGGCACATTTGGTTACCAATGCTGGTTTCCCATCTGGTTAAATAAATGCTTGATTGAGGATAAATCTGGTGACCAAACAGGCCTAAGAAGTGTTGCAATCTGGCATAGATAATCATGGGAAGCAATTGCTGTGTGGGCAACCATTGTTCATGCCAGTTGGATGCCCTGAGAAGTAACATGTGGCCACAGGATTCCCTTCTCATATTACTGAGCTGTTAGTGTTCTTCATATGACTTCTAGGTGTGACCAACTCTCCTATTATATGGTTGCCCAGATCATCACAGCAGCAGTTAGGGAAGTTTGTTGCTTCACAGAAAAGGCAGGATTGAAACGCCCACCACGAGGCCTCCATACTCCAACCGGACCATCATCAGTTCCAAAACAGAACCTGGATTTGTAGCTAAAGACAATACAATTCCAGTCCATAGCAGTCCAGGATTCTTATTCATGAATCCGATGCAAACAAAGACAACTGTGGTTGGCTGTTGATGGCAGGACATGTAATGGGTGCCATAATATTGAATTTCCTTCAGCTGAGCATTTGGAAATGGTACAAGCAGAGACTGGGGAGTATAATGAATGTGTCAACTGTGCCTGGATGGTTGACAAGAAAACTTGCTGCTTGTGCTTGTGCTTGTTGGTGGATAAATGTTCCTCACTACTGGTGGTCTGTCTCAGCCATCAGGAGTCTGTTTACCTCATGTGAATACCCACATGTAACCATTGCTCCCAATGCCTCTTAACAGCTTGGTCAGGACAGCGTAGATTGCAGGCAATTTGTTGAAACAACTAACCCCCCCCCCCTCCAATAGAGGCATGCCTGGTAGTCAATGATCTCTTACTAAGAGGTACGCTACCCACAAGCAGTCCCTACATTTATTGGAACAAAAACAACACTTTGTTTTCCAACTTAAAATTTAATTTATTATAAATTAAACTGTTAGGTTTCTATACCGAAACATAATATTAACATAAAGGGCAACTTATTTTGCATAAAAGGTGACAATAAAACAAGTTAGATTTGTTTCTTTATTCTGCCGACATTGCCGACTGTTATACAGCAAAATGCGTTCACTTTACACTTCCCAATTCTTCTTTTAAAAGCTGTTTTGATGTCCTTATTCTTAAGGCTATATATGAATGGGTTGAGCATTGGGACAATTGCCATGTTAAACAAAGAAAATAATTTTTTCGAGCCTGAGACATTACTTGGTGTAAGATATTGAAAGGTCAATGTAGTGTAAAGCAACATGATGACTGTGAGGTGTGAGGAACACGTGTAGAAGGCTTTTCTTCTACCAATACTGGAACGTATCTTCATTATGGACCTAATGATAAAGATATAAGATGATAAAATGAGAATAAGTGGAATAGCGATATAAACCATAAGCCCTTCTGTATTGGACAGTATTTCCAATATTGTGATATCACTGCAGGCAATTTCCATAATAGGCACAAGGTCACAGCAGAAGTGGTCAATAACATTGGTGGAAAAACAAGAGATCTTATATACAAACCAGACAAAGGGAATAATCTGTATAAAACCAAATATCCAACAAAATGAGACCAAAAGTAGACATATCTTAAAGTTCATAATAATATTATAATTTAAGGGCCTACAAATAGCTACATATCGATCATAACTCATGGCCGTCAGTATGTATAGTTCATGTGATGTTAAGGATGCAAATATATAGAATTGCAGCAGACAAGGTATGTAGGGCACCATGTTATCTCCAGTGATGAAGGTTAGAAGGATCTTATGTAGGGTGACAGTAGGAGACATCATGTCCACTATAGACAAATTAGCAAGGAAGAAATACATGGGAGTGTGAAGATGAGAGTCCAGGCAGACCAGGAGGAGAAGACTCATATTCCCGACAAGAACAACGAGATAAATGAGTAAAACCAGAACAAATATAGGAGCCTGGAGCTCAGGATCATCAGATATTCCCTTTATAATTAAATATATCATTGTTTGATTTGCCTTAATATTTCTCATTGGAATGAATAAGGTTCTATTATGTTAGCTTAATAAATCAATACATCTTCACCATTTAAGAGCTTCCAGCAAAACATCTTGACCACACGACACGTGGTACAAACTTCATCCCTGGTGGCTTGTCACAAACTTTTACAATGAAGTAAAAGATTGGCATCAGAAGTCAGCATAAAAGACTAAGCAGGGTAGAGATATTGTAGTCAGGACATTACACTACCTTGATTTTAAGTTTTTTGTAGCTACAGCCTTGGTGTATTCATTTTTTTCTCCTAAAGCGAGCAATAATTTTTCAAGTCTTTTATTTTTCTCAACCTTGGACAAACACAATTGTTTTATAAAAGCTAAGAAATTCCTACATGTGTTTTTGTCCTCATTAAGAAGTTCAACCTGTACTTTAGAAGCTCCATGGATATTAAATTGCCATGAATGTTCAGTAAAATGTTCTATGATGATCTGTTACTCCTGTTGGCCTGGTGTACATGGTAAATGTACCCAAAATCTTAAGTTAATAATTTTTAGGCAAAGTTTATGGTCCAGAAGTTGAGGTCTCAGAATGTACCTGGTAAATGTTTCAGGGGAGACTGAAAATATATCAAATTTATTCAAAGTTACTAATTTCAAGCAAAAAAAATAAATAATCTTAAAACATTTTTTATAAATAGAAATGATTAATATTTCCTGCCATTGTGTATGCACATCTTTTACCTAAATAAATATGTATTAATGGTTACAACTGACTTACAGAATCCAGTGTAGTCTTATACCACAGCCATGTATTAATCCACCTTATCTATGTTCTCGCATATCCCGCATAAAAGATGGGTAAATACGTCAACAACAAATCTCTACTTCAGCCTCCCTCATCTAACATAGAATATGTGTATTCTCATTTCATGAATTTGAAATTGTAACACCCGCTGTGGACCCGATGTTTCACCTACCAGTTTGAATTTGGCCAAATTTGGGAGCAGAATTTAAGTATTTCCCTGGTTTTTACCCTTTTCCTCGCTCCAGGATGTGGAAGCGGGACTTCAGCTGCAGGAAAGATAGCAGGTCACTACTGCAAGAGTGGTCCCGCTTAGGTGGCAGTTGCTCAGGTATGCCAGAATATCCCAGTGCGAAAGCACTGGGGATACAACAGGGATACAGACACTGTAGTTGGTAGTAGCTCAACACAGTACAGAGTAGCAGGGCTGAAAAGATGTTAATGTGGCGCTGAGTATTTAGCACAGCAAAGCTAAGCAGCTCAAATGCAGCCAGGTGGTGCAGGCTTTTTGAGAATACAGGCGTTGTTGACAGTCTGGATCATACACTGGAGAATCAGCAAGGTCTCGAGGAAGAAGAAAGAGGCAACATCAGGAAACAGGCACAGGTCATGAACACAGATCAGCAGGATAGAATTCAATGTTCAATGTTCTGGCAGATTTTTCAACCGTAAAGTATGTCTTTAAAACTCTGCAGTATGCACTGTGCAGCAAAATCTCATTGCCAGTAATGCTGCTCTGGAATTTCTCAGCAGAATTTCAAAATAAAATTCTACTCGAAAATGTTGTAATGTTAACCCAGCCTAACTGTACCATCTGACAGTCTACCGTCTGATTTCTCTTTTGGACATTTTAAAACGTTTTATTTAATAAATTGGAAAACTATGTTTTAACACTACTATGGTTACATTTATTTATTGTTATAGGGATTACTTGAGGACTGATCTTTTTTTATTTTATTCAACTTTTTTGCTAAGCACAAGCAAGTATCTGTGCCATTTCAGTTAATCTTATTTTCCATCATGCTATTTCTATTTTAATCAATGGCAAGGGCACAGGTACAGTGGGGCAAAAATGTATTTAGTCAGCCACCAATTGTGCATGTCCTCCCACTTAAAAAGATGTGAGAGGCCTGTTATTTTCAGCATAGATATACCGCAACTGTGAGAGACATAATGAGAAATAAAATCGCATTGTCTGATTTTTAAAGAATTTATTTGCAAATTATGGTGGAAAATAAGTATTTGGTCAACAACAAAAGTTCATCTAAATACTTTGTTATATACCTTTTGTTGGCAATGACAGAGGTCAAACGTTTTCTGTAAGTCATCACAAGGTTTTCACACACTGATGCTGGTATTTTGGCCCATTCCTCCATGCAGATCTCCTCTAGAGTAGTGATGTTTTGGGGCTGTCGCTGGGCAACAAAGACTTTCAACTCCCTCCAAAGGTTTTCTATGGGGTTGAGATCTGGAGACTGGCTGGCTAGGCCACTCCAGGACCTTGAAATGCTTCTTACAAAGCCACTCCTTTGTTGCCTGTGCGGTGTGTTTGGGATCATTGTCATGCTGAAAGACCCAGCCACGTTTCGTCTTCAATGACCTTGCTGATGGAAGGAGGTTTTCACTCAAAATCTCACAGTACATGGCTCCATTCATTCTTTCCTTTACACGGATCAGTCGTTCTGGTTCTTTAGCAGAAAAACAGCCCCAAATCATGATGTTTCCACCCCCATTCTTCACAGTAGGTATGGTGTTCTTGGGATGCAACTAAGCATTCTTTCTCCTCCAAACACGACGCGTTGAGTTTTTACCAAAAAGTTCTACTTTGGTTTCATCTGACCATATGACATTCTCCCAATACTCCTATGGATCATCCAAATGCTCTCTAGCAAACTTAAGACGGGCCCGGACATGTACTGACTTAAACAGGGGGACATGTCTGGCACTGCATGATTTGAGTCCCTGGCGGTGTAGTGTGTTACTGATGGTAGCCTTTGTTACTTTGGTCCCAGCTCTCTATAGGTCATTCATTTGGTCCCCCATGTGGTTCTGGGATTTTTGCTCACCTTTCTTGTGATCATTTTCGCACCACGGGGTGAGATCTTGCGTGGAGCCCCAGATTGAGGGAGATTATCAGTGGTCTTCCAATGTCTTCCATTTTCTGATAATTGCTCCCACAGTTGATTTTTTCACACCAAGATGCTTACCTATTGCAGATTCAGTCTTCCCAGCCTGGTGCAGGTCTACAATTTTGTTTCTGGTGTCCTTCGACAGCTCTTTGGTCTTGGAGTTTGGAGTGTGACTGTTTGAGGTGGTGGACAGGTGTTTTTATACCGATAACAAGTTCAAACAGGTGCCATTAATACAGGTTATGAGTGGAGTAAAGAGGATACTCTTAAAGGGGTACTCCCCTGGAAAACATTTTTTTTTTATCAACTGGTGCCAGAAAGTTAAACAGATTTGTAAATTACTTCTATTTAAAAATCTTAATCCTTCCAGTACTTATCAGCTGCTATATGCTCCACAGGAAGTTCTTTTCTTTTTGAATTTCTTTCCAGTCTGACCACAGTGCTCTCTGCTGACACCTCTGTCCATGTCAGGAACTGTCCAGAGCAGGAGAGGTTTGCTATGGGGATTTGCTCCTACTCTGAACAGTTCCTAAAATGGACAGAGTTGTCAGCGGAGAGCACTGTGGTCAGAAAGAAAGGAAATTCAAAAATAAATGAACTTCCTGTAGAACATATAGCAGCTGATAAGTACTGGAAGGGTTAAGATTTTTAAATAGAAGTAATTTATAAGTCTGTTTAATTTTCTGGCACCGGTTGATTTTTTTTTCAGTGGAGTACCCCTTTAAAGAAGAAATGACAGGTCTGTGAGAGCCAGAAATCTTGCTTGTTTGTAGGTGACCAAATACTTATTTTCCACCATAATTTGCTAATAAATTATTTAAAAATCAGACAATGTGATTTTTATGGATTTTTTTCTCATTATGTCTCTCATAGTTGAGGTATACCTATGATGAAAATTGCAGGCTCATCTCATCTCTCATCTTTTTAAGTGGAAGAACCCGCACAATTGGTGGCTGACTAAAAATGTTTTGGCCCCACTGTAGTACCCCAACTGGGTTTCTCTTTTTTCTATTCACTTTTGCAGTGCATGAACATTTTTATTTTAAGTAAAATATGCAAAATATAAAAAGAAAACAAAACAAAAATCAAACATTAAATCTGATCATTTGTTCAAAAATCTTCACAACCTTTCACTTTTTTCATATTTTGCTGTGTTGTGGCCTTGTGCTAAAATAAAAAAAATCTTATTTTCCTTTTAGTCTACATTTAATACCCCATAATGAAAATGGGGAAAAAATTTGCACATTTATTAAAAAGTAAAAACTAAAAGTATTTATACCCTTTGCTAAGACAACAAGACATGAGGTCGAAAAATTCTGCTGCATGGAAAGTTCCCAAGAGCACAGTGGCCTTCAAATTTCTTAAATGTAATAAAGTTGGAACATGGGGAACACTTCCTAGAGCTGCTGCCCCATCACAATAAGTAATCTGAGGAGAAGGGCCTTAAAGGGGTACTCTACCTCTAGACATCTCATCCCCTATCTAAAGGATAGGGGATAAGATGTCTCATCCCGCAATCTCGGCTGCGGCACCCCAGACATCTGGTACATGGAGCGAACTTCGCTCTGTACTGGATGGCTGGCGATGTGGGGCAGATGCTCGTCACGTCCCCTCCCATAGACTTGCATTGAGGGGCAATGACGTCACGAGCCGCCGACACTGCATGCAACACTCTAAACAAACATCGGGTACAGAAGGAAGATCGCGGGGGTCCTCAGTGGCAGGACCCCCATGATAAGATGTCTAGGGGCGGAGTACCCTTTTAATAAAAGAGGTGGCCGAGAACTCAATGGTCACTCTGGCTGAAAATGGCTTCTACCGACAGTCCCCACCCAACCTGACAAAGCTTGAGAGGATATGCAAAGAAGAATGACAGAAAATCTCCAGGCTCAATCCTGCTGTCACTGCACTATGAATGGCTACTTTACCACCTGCTCAGAGATTATCTGCCATTCTCCTCCCATATTGTTTCCTTCCCCTCTCCTTGTAGATTGTAAGCCCTTACGGGCAGGGCCCTCTCCCCTTCTGTGTCAGTTGGCAAGTTACTCTGAGTAATACTCAATGTTCCTACGTTAGTGTGATGTACTGTTAAAATTATTATGTGCAAAGTGCCCTGTAACCAAGAGAGGTATATAAATAAATAATAATAATAATTAAGTAATTGCTTCCAAAGGGGGTTATACTAAGTCCTGAGTAAAGGGTATGAATACTTATATCACAGCAAGATTTTAGTTTTTCCTTTTCAATAAATTAGCAAAGATTTCTAACATTTCTACTTTGTCGTTATGGGGTAATGAGAAGATATTTTAGCACAAAGAGCAACATAAAAAATCTAAAAAAAAAAAAGTGAAAGGGTCTGAAGTTGTTCTGAATGCATTATATACACTTATATTCACATCCATACATACACATTCATACCTTTAATAAAAATAAAAAAATAAACAATATAAAACCTATTTAAATATTAAGTTACAAACATTGCAATAGTTAGTTACCATACAATTGCCGTGCAAATCTGTCCATAGATGTGATATCTTGGTAATAATTGGGAGCACTGAGGCCTTATATAGTATGTTTTATGACTTTAATGAATCCCTCTGCTCTTTCATGGTCCATTGGGATTCATTACATTTGTTTCTATATTTCCTAATTGGCTCCAACATTTATATTTACAGTTTTATTGATATCTTCTTTAATGGTGATGCCCCATTACACCTTATTTGTATCTAGTAAATGGGGCAGTAAGGACCTGTGCAAGGTTCCCTCTACAGAGATTTGGCATCCAAAACACCATCAGATAATCATGGCATTTATTTCCCAAATATTTGCTCATACCAGGGCTAGATACAGTATACGTTACCATACATTGCCCAGATGAATCGTATTCTGCAGTATCCTGATAAATAATGTATACTATGCCCAAATCAGAGCAGCCAAGGAATGTTTGTGATCCAAAGCAAAATTTGTCTCCTGTGGTTGTTTGTGGGTAGTAAAGGTGTTAATGGCCATAACATGTGCGGTATATATTATTAAAGGGGTATTCCAGGAAAAAACGTAATCCTTCCAATAATTGTCAGCTGCTGAAGATGAGTTGTTCTTTTCTGTCTGGCAACAGTGCTCTCTGCTGACATCTCTGCTTGTCTCGGGAACTGCACAGAGTAGAAGAGGTTTGCTATGGGGATTTGCTTCTACTCTGGACAGTTCTCGAGACAGGTGTCATTAGAGAGCACTTAGACAGAAAAGAACAACTCAAATTCAGCAGCTCATAAGTACTGAAAGGATTAAGATTTTTTAATAGAAGTAATTTACAAATCTAAGGTAAAGAAAAAAAAAAAAAGAGACTGTGTGTGCAGCTCACAGCCTGGGATATTCGAGGTTAATGTGGATAAAAATCAGTCCCCACCGATCAAATAATGAAAAATTAAGTATGCAAATTTAACCACACCTCAAGAATATCACGCTACTGGATACACAATGAATAAAAAATGAGACAGATGGTTTCTGAAAAATTGCAAATTTTAATAAAAAACAGAAATATCAATATAAAATAGTAGTTAAAAGATCAGAGCATTAGTAATAATAAACTGTCATTGGGCCCTAATGACAGATAGATGTTGAAGCAACTACCTAAACAATTCTAGGATAGTCCATGGATATTGCTCCGAATTGGACCGTTTGTCCGGCAAAAAAATACAGTAGATGTTTCAATGATGGCACAATTTTTAAAGTGGCATTAGATGGATTCGCTCACAGTTTGTATAGAATGAATGGAACAGTCTCACCCTGGGTGCTGGTTCTGCACTGCGGCGGGCCAATGGAAACAAGTGCTGTATTCTCTGCGATGTTCTCGGCGTGAATGCCTTGGCAGCTGGAGGGTTCCGGCAAGGAGCTCCCTCGTAAGCGGTCCATGGTGTCAGCAAACACCGATGTCGGTAACGGACTCACACTAGAAGCAGCAGACTTGTGGTAGGCTCAGTGAGCGAGATCAGTAGTTAGTGCAGCAGGTGGTTTGGGTTGCGAACTTCCGTGCCGGCTAAAGTTCAGATGTTGTTGGTAATTAAGGTAGTGCTTGTATAGCGCTCTGTTCAGATGAAACGGCCTAGACACGTTTCAGGGTGGTCAATTTGAGCACCCTGAAACGCGTCTAGGCCGTTTCATCTGAACAGAGCGCTATACAAGCACTACCTTAATTACCAACAACATCTGAACCTTAGCAGGCACGGAAGTTCGCAACCCAAACCACCTGCTGCACTAACTACTGATCTCGCTCACTGAGCCTACCACAAGTCTGCTACTTCTAGTGTGAGTGTGAGCATATTACTAATGCTCTGATCTTTTAACTACTATTTTATATTGATATTTCAGTTTTTTATTAAAATTAGCTTTTTCTCAGAAACCATCTGTCTCATTTTTTATTCATTGTGTACCCAGTAGGGTGATATTCTTGAGGTGTGGTTAAATTTGCATACTTAATTTACAAATCTGCTTAACTTTCTGGAGCCAGTTGATAAATAAAAAAAGATTTTTTCCTGGATAACCCCTTTAAAGGGATTAAAAATAACATCCCTAATGACCAAGGGTATTCAAGGAGGTAATTTTAACCCCTAAAGTTAAAAAGATTTGCGTTTTTGCAGTTTAGTTGAACTTTGTAATGACATCTATCATTTTATAACAAAATCTATGGCAAAAGAAAAAAAAATTGTGGGGTGAAATTGAAAAAAAACCCAGCCATTTTGTAAATTTGGGCGCAGTGTACGTTTCGGTAAAAATGACACCTTATCTTTATTCTGTAGGTCCATATGGATACAAAGATACCCAAATGATGTACCT
Organism: Hyla sarda; assembly: GCF_029499605.1. Lineage (NCBI taxonomy): Eukaryota > Metazoa > Chordata > Amphibia > Anura > Hylidae > Hyla > Hyla sarda. Next base: position 160,925,962 of record NC_079197.1, read on the forward strand.
TTGGTTTTATTTTACTACTTTAAAAAAATTATAACTACATGCACCAAAATTAGTATGCTTAAAATTGTCATCTTCTGACCTATAGTTTATTTTTTATTTTTCTGCATACATGAGGGCTCACACATCGGTACCACTTTTATTTTAATGGGACTTTTGATCTCTTTTTATAATTTTTTTATGGTATATGAAGTGACCAAAAATGTGCAATTTTGGGCTTTAGCATTTGGTTACGTGTACGCCATCAACCGTGCAATTTAAATTAACATCATATTTTAATAGTTCGGACATATGCATGTGGCAATACCACATATGATTATGTTTATTTTTTATTACAATTTTTTATAAAAAAAAAAGGGGGAAAAAAGGGCAGTGATTCAAACTTTTATTAGGTAAGGTGTTAATTCACTTTTATTAACTCTTTTTACTTTTTCTTTAGTCCCCATAAGGGGCTATAACATGCAATCTTTTGATTGCATACACTAATAACACTTTGGCTCAGCATTGATCAGTGTCATCGGTGCTCTGCTGCTTTAGCCTGCACAGCCTGGCTGGGACATCAGAGGACAGATCGGATGGTGAGGAGGGAGGTAAGGCCCTCCCGCTGTCCATTCAGCTGATGGGGACCCGCAATTTTGCCACAGATGTCCCGATCAGCTCCGCTGAGCTACCAGCACAGTTGCGATCAACATTGATCGGGGATTCTAAAGGTTTAATGCCGTGCATCGCCCCATTCGGCGATGTCCGGCATAAACTGTGGGTCCTGTAATGTAATAACGGAGGTCCCAGCACTCACCGATGCAAGCAAATGGTATTTATTGTATATCCTAGTCACAGGACGCGTTTCGGCACTTAGCCTTCCTCTGCTGTCCAGAGGAAGGCTAAGTGCCGAAACGCGTCCTGTGACTAGGATATACAATAAATACCATTTGCTTGCATCGGTGAGTGCTGGGACCTCCGTTATTACATTACAGCATTTTTTTTTCCTCGTGCACCACCACTTTTCAGATAAGTGCCGACCATTGTTCCACTTTAAACTGTGGGTCCTGGCTGTTGATAGCAACTGTGACCCACCGGGTATGATGCTCGCTCAGCTCATGATCAAGCTTTAAACTATGGTAACAGGACCAGGGCGTACAAGTACTTAAGGGGTTTAAAGGGGTACTCCAGTGGAAATTTTTTTTATTCTTAAATCAACTGATGCAAGAGAGTTAAACAGATTTGTAAATTACTTCTATTAAAAAATCTTAATCCTTCCAGTACTTATTAGCTGCTGAATACTACAGAGGAAATTATTTTCTTTTTGGAACACAGAGCTCTCTGCTGACATCACGAGCACAGTGCTCTCTGCTGACATCTCTGTCCATTTTAAGAACTGTCCAGAGTAGGAGAAAGCTACCGCCGCTTCTAAAGCGAAAGTGAAACTATCCCGGCTAGTCAGTCGGGCTGTTCGAACAGCTTACAGGACACCGGGAGGGCCCTGACCTGCCTCCTCGGTGTCCGATCGACGAATGACTGCTCCGTGCCTGAGATCCCGGTAGGAGCAGTCAAGCGCCGATAACGCTGATCACAGGTGTGTTAATACACGCCAGTGATCAGCATAGGAGATCAGTGTGTGCAGTGTTATAGGTCCCTATGGGAGCTATAACACTGCAAAGAAAAAGTAAAAAAAAAGTGTTAATAAAGGTCATTTAACCCCTTTCCCTAATAAAAGTTTGAATCACCCCCCTTTTCCCATAAAAAAAATAAAACTGTGTAAATAAAAATAAACATATGTGGTATCACCACGTGCGTAAATGTCCGAACTATAAAAAGATATCATTAATTAAACCGCATGGTCAATGGCGTACGCGCAAAAAAAAAATCCAAAGTCCAAAAAAGCTTATTTTTGGTCACTTTTTATACCATTTAAAATGAATAAATCGTACCGATAAAAACTTCATATCACTGCGCAAAAAATGAGTCCTCATACCGCCCTGTACGTGGAAAAATAAAAAAGTTATAGGTCATGATTTTTAAAAGGTAAGGAGGAAAAAACAAAAGTGCAAAAACTGAAAAACCCTGAGACCTTAAGGGGTTAAGTGACATTTCAAATGTTTTTTTTTATTGACCAGGACACTTTAGAGAGGATCTGTGACCAATCCACAAAAATTGAGAATGCAATTACATAGCTTAGTGTGCCCTGATTTACAGTGTCTTGCCCTTCTGTTCCAGAAATAGGAGAAATCTGGTAAAGACATTCCTGGGAAACCATTGCCAGAATAAGACCTCTGATGCTGCCATTGCATGAAACAACTTATAAACTTAACTCAACTCCTTATGCACATGCAGTGAAATACAAATACTTGAATTCAGTTTGGTTAGATACAACTTTGGAGTCAGAAGAATAGAGTTTTGGTTGATGTCCCTTTAATTGGTGCCTCTTTAACATCTTAGGTGATGTTAATACACTTTATGTACTTTAGCACTTGTATGTGTAGTGTCTACTGCAGATGTACAGTATGTGCAGATGTTAATGTTCACTGGTTCTTAAATCCTCAGTCCCAACTGCTTTAACTGCTGGATGAGGATCATTACTGGTTGGTTAATGGTGGCACAAGGTGCGACATAGGACTTGACTTGACTTCACTTACTCATTGGCAGTAATCTGTGGCACAGCACTAGAAAAGGCACATCCAGGGAAGTCCTTCTTACAAGGCAGACTGACAGCACTGACCCAATTGTTTGGCCTACAAAATATGCGTATACGACAGAGAAGCTCTTTTAGGCTGGGTTCCCATTACGCTTTCCCCCATGCGGGAGCGCATACGGCAGGGGAGAGCTAAAAACTCACGCTCCCGTATGTAATTCATTTCAGTGAGCCGACCGCAGTGAAACGTTCGGTCCAGTCAGCTCATTTTTGCTCCGTATGCGCTTTTTCCCTGCACCTAAAACCATGGTTGACCGATTGTAAAAGCGCATACGGGGCAAAAATGAGCCGACTGGACTGAACGTTTCACTGCGGTTGGCTCATTGAAATGAATTACATACGGGAGCGCATAGAAAGGCCGGTCAGCTGATTTTTGCCCCGTATGCGCTTTTTCCCTGCACCTAAAACCGTGGTTGACCGGTTGTAAAAGCGCATACGGGGCAAAAATGAGCCGACCGGACTGAACGTTTCACTGCGGTCGGCTCATTGAAATGAATTACATACGGGGGCGCATAGAAAGGCATACGGGAGCGCAAGTTTTTAGCTCTCCCCTGCCGTATGCGCTCCCGTATGGGGGAAGACATAAGGGGAACCCAGCCTTACAAAGACTTTTCTCTTGCAAAAAAACCTCTCCCACTTAGGGGCTGAAGTGTAGCAGAACAATTACTCATAATGTGGATGGGAACAAGGATTAGGAACAGTGACTTTCTTGAAGACTTAAAGGGGTACTCAGGTGGAAAACTATTTTTTTCATATCAACTGGCTCCAGAAAGTTAAACAGATTTGTAAATTACTACTATTAAAAAATCTTAACCCTTCCAGTACTTATCAGCTGCTGTATACTACAGAGGAAGTTGAGTTGTAGTTTTCTGTCTAACCACAGTGCTCTCTGCTGACACCTTTGTCCATGTCAGGAACTATCCAGAGTAGGAGCAAATCCCCATAGCATACCTATCCTGCTCTGGACAATTCCTGACACTGACAGAGGTGTCAGCAGAGAGCACATCCTGTGAACACAGCAGTCCAGAGCACTTTCAGTGTGAGCAGCGTGCGGGTGTGTCCCTTTTTGAGCTCCACAAACTTCCAGCAGATCAGACCAGAGCAAGTGATCCATCAGCCTTCCCAGGAGTGTGTCAGGCTCCTGGGGAGAGCCTCCCTGCATGGAGCCCAGGGCCTCCATTCCCCGTTCTTCCAGGCTGGCGGGGGATGGAGAGAATACAGCAACAGCCATTTTTTCAGCCGGAGGAAGAAGATCCAGCAGAGTCTGCAGCAATGCAGGCTCTGCTCCTCCGGCAATGGGTGCAAGCCAGAGATTCAGTGGAAGGAAGGCGAGGAGAAAGAGTCTGGAGATGTGGGCTGAAAGAGGAGCCAAGGAGTCCAGTGCGACATACTGCTCCTGCATGACCGCGTGGTTTGCAGAGTATGAGCAGTGTGGTAAAAAGCTCAGGCTGGCCAGAGGTGACCTGCGTGGGGCTCAGAATCTGGCAAACACGGCAACCAAAAAGAACCGGCCTGAGCTGAAGAAAAGAATCACGGCGCTGAAAAGTAAGATCGTGAAGCTGGAGGAGCGGAGGGCAGAAATCCTGGAAGGGAGCGGTCTCTTCCGGGAAAAGCTGATGAATAAGGACCGGTTTGCCGCTGTCACGATTCGGCTGGCAGGAGGTGGATCCTCTGTGCCAGAGAGGGATTGGCGTGGACCGTGCTAGTGGACCGGTTCTAAGCTGCTACTGGTTTTCACCAGAGCCCGCCGCAAAGCGGGATGGTCTTGCAGCGGCGGTAGCAACCAGGTCGTATCCACTAGCAACGGCTCAACCTCTCTGACTGCTGAAGATAGGCGCGGTACAAGGGAGTAGACAAGAGCAAGGTCGGACGTAGCAGAAGGTCGGGGCAGGCAGCAAGGATCGTAGTCAGGGGCAACGGCAGGAGGTCTGGAACACAGGCTAGGAACACACTGGGAAACGCTTTCACTGGCACGATGGCAAAAAGATCCGGCGAGGGAGTGCAGGGGAAGTGAGGTATACATAGGGAGTGCACAGGTGAACACACTAATTAGACCAACTGCGCCAATCAGTGGCGCAGTGGCCCTTTAAATCGCAGAGACCCGGCGCGCGCGCGCCCTAGGGAGCGGGGCCGCGCGCGCCGGGACAGGACCGACGGAGAGCGAGTCAGGTACGGGAGCCGGGGTGCGCATCGCGAGCGGGCGCCACCCGCATCGCGAATCGCATCCCGGCTGGGGGCGGTATCGCAGCGCACCCGGTCAGTAGATCTGACCGGGGCGCTGCAGTAGCGAGGATGTTGCGAGTGCTCCGGGGAGGAGCGGGGACCCGGAGTGCTCGGCGTAACAGTACCCCCCCCCTTGGGTCTCCCCCTCTTCTTGGAGCCTGAGAACCTGAGGACCAGACTTTTGTCTAGGATGTTGTCCTCAGGTTCCCAGGATCTCTCTTCAGGACCACAACCATCCCAATCAACCCAAAAATTTTTTTTCCCTCTGACCGTCTTGGAGGCCAGTATCTCCTTCACGGAGAAGATGTCAGAAGAACCGGAAACAGGAGTGGGAGAAACAAGTTTGGGAGAGAAACGGTTGATGATGAGTGGTTTAAGGAGAGAGACATGAAAGGCATTGGGAATGCGAAGAGAAGGAGGAAGAAGAAGTTTGTAAGAGACAGGATTAATTTGGCACAAGACTTTGAAAGGACCAAGATAGCGTGGTCCCAGTTTGTAACTGGGGACACGAAAGCGGACATATTTAGCGGAGAGCCATACCTTGTCTCCGGGAGCAAAAATGGGGGGAGCTCTTCTTTTCTTATCGGCAAACTTTTTCATGCGAGATGAAGCCTGTAAAAGAGAATTTTGGGTCTCTTTCCATATGGTGGAAAGGTCACGAGTCACTTCATCCACAGCGGGCAAACCAGAGGGCAAGGGAGTAGGGAGGGGGGGAAGAGGGTGACGGCCGTACACCACGAAAAATGGGGATTTAGCAGAAGATTCAGAGACTCTGAAGTTGTACGAGAATTCGGCCCATGGTAGAAGATCTGCCCAGTCATCCTGGCGGGAGGAAACAAAATGCCGTAAATAGTCACCCAGGACCTGGTTAATTCTTTCTACTTGCCCATTGGATTGAGGATGATAAGCAGAAGAGAAGTTTAATTTAATCTTGAGTTGTTTACAGAGAGCCCTCCAGAATTTAGACACGAATTGAACGCCTCTATCCGAGACGATCTGCGTGGGCAAACCGTGAAGACGAAAAATGTGTACAAAAAATTGTTTTGCCAATTGAGGCGCTGAAGGAAGACCAGGAAGAGGAATAAAATGCGCCATCTTGGAAAATCGATCAACGACCACCCAAACAACAGTGTTGCCACGGGAAGGGGGTAAGTCTGTAATAAAGTCCATACCAATCAGAGACCAAGGCTGTTCGGGGACAGGCAGAGGATGAAGGAGACCAGCAGGCTTCTGGCGAGGAGTCTTATCCCGGGCACAGACAGTACAGGCCCGCATAAAATCAACAACATCCGTCTCCAGAGTCGGCCACCAATAGAAACGAGAGATGAGTTGCAAGGACTTTTTGATGCCCGCATGGCCTGCGAGGTGGGAGGAGTGACCCCATTTGAGAATCCCGAGACGTTGGCGTGGAGAAACGAAGGTCTTCCCTGGAGGAGTTTGCCTGATGGAGGCTGGAGAAGTGGAAATCAGACAGTCAGGAGGAATGATGTGTTGCGGAGAGACCTCTACTTCCGAGGCATCCGAGGAACGAGAGAGAGCATCGGCCCTAATGTTCTTGTCGGCAGGGCGAAAATGAATTTCAAAGTTAAAACGGGCAAAGAACAACGACCACCTGGCCTGGCGAGGATTCAGCCGTTGGGCAGACTGGAGGTAGGAGAGATTCTTGTGATCGGTGTAAATGATAACTGGAAATTTTGATCCCTCCAGCAGATGCCTCCATTCCTCAAGTGCCAATTTAATGGCCAGTAGTTCTCGATCCCCGATGGAGTAGTTCCTCTCCACCGGAGAGAAGGTCCTAGAAAAAAAAACACAAGTAACAGCATGCCCGGAAGAATTTTTTTGTAGAAGGACCGCTCCAGCTCCCACTGAGGAGGCATCAACCTCCAATAGGAAGGGTTTAGATGGGTCAGGTCTGGAGAGCACGGGAGCAGAAGAAAAGGCAGACTTGAGCCGTTTAAATGCGTCTTCCGCTTGGGGAGACCAGGACTTAGGATTGGCATTCTTCTTGGTTAAAGCCACGATAGGAGCCACAATAGTGGAAAAATGTGGAATAAATTGTCTGTAATAATTGGCGAACCCCAAAAAACGTTGGATAGCACGGAGTCCGGAGGGGCGTGGCCAATCTAAGACGGCAGAGAGTTTATCTGGGTCTATTTGTAGTCCCTGGCCAGAGACCAAGTATCCTAGGAAAGGAAGAGATAGACATTCAAACAGACATTTCTACATTTTAGCATAAAGTTGATTGTCTCGAAGTCTCTGAAGAACCATGCGGACATGCTGGCGATGTTCTTCTAAGTTGGCAGAAAAAATCAGAATATCGTCCAGATACACAACAACACAGGAATATAAGAGATCACGAAAAATTTCATTAACAAAGTCTTGGAAGACGGCAGGGGCGTTGCACAGGCCAAAGGGCATGACCAGATACTCAAAGTGTCCATCTCTGGTGTTAAATGCAGTTTTCCATTCGTCCCCCTCCCTGATGCGGATGAGATTATAAGCACCTCTTAAGTCCAGTTTGGTGAAGATGTGGGCACCTTGAAGGCGATCAAAGAGTTCTGAGATAAGAGGTAGGGGGTAGCGGTTCTTTACCATGATTTTATTAAGTCCGCGGTAATCAATGCAAGGACGTAGGGAGCCATCTTTTTTGGACACAAAGAAAAATCCAGCTCCGGCAGGAGAGGAGGATTTGCGGATAAACCCCTTTTTTAAATTTTCCTGGATGTATTCAGACATAGCAAGAGTCTCTGGGGCGGACAAAGGATAAATTCTGCCCCGGGGTGGAGTAGTGCCCGGGAGGAGGTCAATAGGACAGTCATAAGGCCTGTGAGGAGGTAAAGTCTCAGCTTGCTTTTTGCAAAATACGTCAGCATAGTCCATATAAGCCTTAGGGAGGCCGGTTACAGGGGGAACCACAGGGTCACGGCAGGGAGTCCTGGGAACCGGTTTAAGACAGTCCTTGAAACAAGAAGTACCCCAGCTCTTGATCTCTCCTGTGGACCAATCAAGGGTTGGGGAATGGCGTTGAAGCCACGGTAGTCCAAGGAGAATTTCGGAAGTGCAATTGGAGAGGACCAAAAACTCAATTTTTTCGTGATGAGGTCCGATGCACATTAGGAGGGGCTCCGTGCGGTAACGCACGGTACAGTCCAATCTTTCATTGTTAACACAATTGATGTAGAGGGGTCTGGCGAGACTTGTCACCGGGATGTTGAACCTGTTGATGAGAGAGGCCAAAATAAAATTTCCTGCAGATCCGGAATCCAAGAAGGCCATAGTAGAGAAGGTAGAGGCAGATATCCGCACAGGCACAGTAAGGCGTGGAGAAGCAGAGTTGACATCAAGCACTGTCTCACCTTTGTGCGGAGTCTGCGTACGTCTTTCCAGGCGGGGAGGACGGATAGGACAATCCTTCAGGAAGTGTTCGGTACCAGCACAGTACAGGCAAAGATTCTCCATGCGGCGTCGTGTCCTCTCTTGAGGTGTCAAGCGAGACCGGTCAACTTGCATAGCCTCCACGGCGGGAGGCACAGGAACGGATTGCAGAGGACCAGAGGAGAGAGGAGCCGGGGAGAAAAAACGCCTCGTGCGAACAAAGTCCATATCCTGGCGGAGCTCCTGACGCCTTTCGGAAAAACGCATGTCAATGCGAGTGGCTAGATGAATGAGTTCATGCAGGTTAGCAGGAATTTCTCGTGCGGCCAGAACATCTTTAATGTTGCTGGATAGGCCTTTTTTAAAGGTCGCGCAGAGGGCCTCATTATTCCAGGATAATTCAGAAGCAAGAGTACGGAATTGGATGGCGTACTCGCCAACGGAAGAATTACCCTGGACCAGGTTCAGCAGGGCAGTCTCAGCAGAAGAGGCTCGGGCAGGTTCCTCAAAGACACTTCGAATTTCCGAGAAGAAGGAGTGTACAGAGGCAGTGACGGGGTCATTGCGGTCCCAGAGCGGTGTGGCCCATGACAGAGCTTTCCCAGACAGAAGGCTGACTACGAAAGCCACCTTAGACCTTTCAGTAGGAAACTGGTCCGACATCATCTCCAAGTGCAGGGAACATTGTGAAAGAAAGCCACGGCAAAACTTAGAGTCCCCATCAAATTTATCCGGCAAGGATAGTCGTAGGCCGGAAGCGGCCACTCGCTGCGGAGGAGGTGCAGGAGCTGGCGGAGGAGATGATTGCTGAAGCTGTGGTAGTAGCTGCTGTAGCATCACGGTCAGTTGAGACAGCTGGTGGCCTTGTTGCGCTATCTGTTGCGACTGCTGGGCGACCACCGTGGTGAGGTCGGCGACAACTGGCAATGGAACTTCAGCGGGATCCATGGCCGGATCTACTGTCACGATTCGGCTGGCAGGAGGTGGATCCTCTGTGCCAGAGAGGGATTGGCGTGGACCGTGCTAGTGGACCGGTTCTAAGCTGCTACTGGTTTTCACCAGAGCCCGCCGCAAAGCGGGATGGTCTTGCAGCGGCGGTAGCAACCAGGTCGTATCCACTAGCAACGGCTCAACCTCTCTGACTGCTGAAGATAGGCGCGGTACAAGGGAGTAGACAATAGCAAGGTCGGACGTAGCAGAAGGTCGGGGCAGGCAGCAAGGATCGTAGTCAGGGGCAACGGCAGGAGGTCTGGAACACAGGCTAGGAACACACTGGGAAACGCTTTCACTGGCACGATGGCGACAAGATCCGGCGAGGGAGTGCAGGGGAAGTGAGGTATACATAGGGAGTGCACAGGTGAATACACTAATTAGACCAACTGCGCCAATCAGTGGCGCAGTGGCCCTTTAAATCGCAGAAACCCGGCGCGCGCGCGCCCTAGGGAGCGGGGCCGCGCGCGCCGGGACAGGACCGACGGAGAGCGAGTCAGGTACGGGAGCCGGGGTGCGCATCGCGAGCGGGCGCCACCCGCATCGCGAATCGCATCCCGGCTGGGGGCGGTATCGCAGCGCACCCGGTCAGTAGATCTGACCGGGGCGCTGCAGTAGCGAGGATGTTGTGAGCGCTCCGGGGAGGAGCGGGGACCCGGAGCGCTCGGCGTAACAGCCGCCATGAAATCCCCAGGTAAGGTGGAGGTGGATGGTGGGGAGAGTAGTGGTGGTGAAGAAAGTGAGGATGGTGGTGATGAGGAAAAGGATGAGAAGGTGGAGGAAAACGCTGTACCTGTGGCTGCTCCCTGTGACACCCAGGACAGCTATATTGAACCGGCCCAGGTGGCTCTTCCTTCAAGTGAGAGCGAGGAGGATGATGTGGAGAGTGAGGCTGGGGGATTGCTAAGGGCGATAGTCATGCAGGAGTACCCAGCCCACCTCCAGCATTTCACCTTTGGTGATGATCTCTGTGATGATGTGGCAGTGAAGAGGAAAAAGCAAAAGACACAAGAATCAGTGAAATATGTGTTTGTTCCTTTCCAGCAGTCTGGGCCAGCTGCATAGCTGGTTCAGGCTGCTGGGCCCCCCAGACTGCCAGACTCCGTTTCTGTGGTGGAACGGAGCCAGCATGGGGGATACAGCATGGCGTCAGGAAAGGCTGTGGACGCAATAGATGTGAAGCCCACCCATCCTGCCGGTAGGGAGGGGCAGGATGGACTCATGGTGGGCAGTGGCGAGGCAAGGTATGCTGACGTGTGCTCGAGGGACTGTTCCCCGAGTGCCGTGGGCATTGCCGACGCTGCAGGGCACTCCCCTGTGAGGGGGGGGAGTGTCCGGGCGCCGGTGGCAGAAAGCGGTGGGTCCATGTGCTCGGTGGGCAGTCCCCCGAGTACTGTGTGTTCTGCGGGCGCTGCGGCGCACTCCTCTGTGAGGGGGGGGAGTGTCCGGGCGCAAGGATCAATGGCAGAGCCCATGCAGCTGGGAAAACACAGTCCAGGCACTGTGGGAGGAGCTGGGGTGCGCTCGGAGGGGCAGCCCCAGACTTTTGAAGTCACATCACCCATGGAGAAGGAGCCATTAGCATCGACCCCAGCAGCTAAGCCAGAACAGAAAATCTATTAAAAGCCAGAAACACTACAAGTCCCAGCCAGCCCAGAATTTGTTAGGCAGGATGCGATGAGTGCAAGATGTGAGAATGATGGGTGTAGTAGTGTTGTGGATGAGAGGAGTGTATGTGGGAGTGTTAGTGGAATGAATGTTGGTGGTAGTAGTAGAGGTATGAATGGGAAGTCTAGCATGAAAGGAAATAAAGATGATGAGAGTAGTGGTGTGAATGGTGGTATTAATGGTTCTGGGTCTGGTTCTGGGTCTAAGTGTGTGTCTGGTCCGGCTGCCCCCCCGGTAGTGACTGCTCCTAGGAGCTATGCCAATGTCACTGCCGGGGTTTCAGGGGGGTCCCCGTCTCCATCCGGCTCTGGAGGCCATTTGCAACAGCGCCTCCTGGAGGCTCTACGCAGGGGCGACAGGTCGATCCAGGTAGAGGGAAGGGGTGAGGTCGATCTGTCTTTCTGGATAAAGAGGCACGGTTTGGGGGCTTTCCGAGAGCAGAATGGGGAGGTGGTCTGGTCCCTCCCGACACCCGGGCAGGACAATAACCATAGGAATGTGGTCCGTCTGATTTGGAGGGGCGAAGATGCGTGTCCACCTCGCGCTAAAGTGGTTGAGCTCCTCCTTCAGATGGAATTCAGGGCGAGTGACATCTTTGCCCTGATTCACCCCTACGGTTCGTCTGAGTTTGACGTCAGTTTCGTTCGGCCAGAGGGTCTTGAACTCTTCTGGTCAAACTACGAAGTGGCGAAGAACGAGCCCGGCTGGCGGGATTTCTCCGTAAAGGCGATTTCCCGTCAGAACTCTGTCAAGAAAGTGACCGTTTTGACCCGTAACGAGTCGCTTTCTTGTTATGACATTATGACCTGGCTCGGACGGTATGGGGATGTGACGGACATGCCCAAGAAAAACTTTGATGAGCACGGGATCTGGTCCGGGGCCTGGACGTTTTTCGTCAAACTCAAACGTTCAGGGAGTACGGTTGCCCACATTCCGTCAGTCGCCTTCCTTGGACGTGATAGGATTCAGCTCTTCTATCAGGGGCAACCTAAGGTCTGTCACAGGTGTGGCAGCCCCACCCACTTTAGCGCAGCCTGTACTGTGCAGGTCTGCGCTTTGTGTGGTGGGGTGGGTTATCTGGCCGCATCCTGTCGGCAGATCCGGTGCCACCTGTGTGGTGTCCTCGGGCACCCTTTCAGCCGTTGTCCTAGCACCTTCGCCCGTGCAGCGGCCGCTCCGGCTGAGGAGAGCTGTGAAGTTGCCTCGGCTGGGGAGGGTACGGGCAGGGATGGGGGCGCAACAGGGCTAGTGAGGAGGAAAAAGGGCCCTGCCAAACTAAGGCGGGAGGAAAATCGTAGAAGGAGTAGGGAGCTGGAGAGTGCCCAGGTGGCGGGGGTAGCTTCAGCCCCTGCTCCTGAAGCTGGCCCTGTAACTGCTGAAGCCCTGGAGGAGAACGTGCTAGATGAGGAGATCGGGAGACTTCACAGAGAGGAAGGCAATATGGCCGACCCTTCCTATTCCTCCCACTATGAAAGTGTGGATGAGGATAGTGGGAAGAGGCCCAAAAAGAAAGACAAGGGCAAAAGGAAAGAGAGAAAGAAGAGGTCAGAGCCCTCTGTTCCTTGTACTGCGGGCCAGATCCAAAACGGAAGCCTGACTGCCCCCCTCTGATTGACCTGTCAAACCGTTACCTCGTCCTCGATACCATCTCCTCCCCCTCCTTGGAGGGGGAAGGTGAGGGCGGGGTGCCTCGGGAGAAGGAGCCTCTGGGGGGAACTGGGCCCTGTCCTGTCGAGGCACCTTCCTCGGAGGGCAGGGCTAGACCGGGGCCGGACGGAGACGGGGACCTTATGGACCAATCAGAGTAAAAAAAAAAGATGTAAGAGTGGTCCTGCCCTCTCGTCGTCTTCGGGGGATGAGGGGGCTAAACAGAAGGGGAAAAAGAAATAAACGGTGAGGCCATCTAATTCAATCACCCTGTATGGCGGCACTCACCCCATTGACGCTGGCATCTATTAACTGTGCCAGCATTAAGTCGGATACGGCTAGATTTGCTTTTTAGATTTGATTTTCTCGGCCGTGTTGAAGCTGACATTTTCTTTTTACAGGAGACCAGGTTGTCAGATCTAGCCTCTCTGGTAAAAGCCAGAAGAGAGTGGAGGCGCGGTCCCTCCCACTGGTCTCTTGCGGCTGAGCCGTATAGTGGGGTGGCGGTCCTTTTTACCGCTCCTGTTGAATGCCGACGGGTTATTGAATTAGAAATGGGGAGGTGCCTGATCTTAGATGTCTTCATGAAGGGACAAGAGCTCCGGCTCATTAACATCTATGCCCCGCAAACTAAGAGGGGCCGTAAAGATCTCTTTATGAGGATTAAGCCCTTTCTTTTTACGAGTCGGCAAGTGATCTTTGGAGGGGACTTCAATAATGTCACGAGGTCCCAAGATAGGAGAGGCTCCAATGGTCCACTGACTTGCGATAGTGTGGCACTGATTAGCATAGCTAGAGAAGCTCACCTGGAGGATGCCCACATCCGGAACCTATCATCAAGGTAGTCGCAGGTCTAGGATAGATAGGTTTTATTTAAAGGAGGAATCCGTCTCTTCCGCAGTGTCCGTGGTTGAGGTGGAGTTCTCCGACCACTGTATGATTTTGTTTTCCCTGAATTTTTCAGAGACCCCCCGGATGGGAAAAGGTTATTGGAAGCTGAATTCGTCCCTCCTGGAGGAAGCGGAGATAAGACAGTCCTTTGAGGATTTTCTTCAGAGTCAGGTACCTTTACTGGACCTATGTAGTAGTAAGTCAGAGTGGTGGGAGATATTCAAGAAGCGGGTTGCGGGGTTCTTCCGCCAGCTCTCGAGCCTCAGGTCCCTGAACAGGTACCGCTTGTATCAGGGTCTGAGGAGGAAACTCGAGCTTCTCGTCTCGACTGGAGGTAGCCGAGAGGATATCTCCAGAGTGAAATCCTTGCTGATGGGGTGTAAGTACGATAGGCATGCATCTTTGGTTTTTGAGAGGGATTTCGGGAAGTACCGCTCGCCCAACCCTTACAGAAACTGTAAGATGTCAGTGAGTAGTAAAGTCATTTCAGGACTGATTGATAGTACGGGATCTCTGAATCGGTCCAGATCAGGGATCTTGGAGGTCGTCAGATCCTTCTACTCTCACCTCTTGGGAAGGAAGGATCTAGATCGAGACAGGATGTCGGCTTTCCTGGCTGAAACCATTCCTGAGCCAGGGGTAGACCCCTCTCTTGATATTTTGGCAGAAGAAATCAGGGAAGAGGAAGTGAGACTGGCGATCGAGGGGCTCGCCCCTAAGAAGTCGCCAGGTACGGATGGCTTAACATCCGAGTGGTACAGGACCTTTAAGGAGTCTTTAGCTCCCCTCTTAACTGAGGTATTCAATGAGTGTCTCTCCTCGGGCACTCTGCCGAAGTCAATGAGGAGGTCAGCCCTGATTCTTCTCTCAAAGGGTAAAGATCCCAGCCGAATTGAGAATTGGAGGCCCATAGCTCTTCTCAATACGGACAGGAAGCTTCTGGCCAAGATACTGTTTAATCGGCTGGTGAAGTTTGCACCCCGGCTCCTTTCGGGGACTCAGCACTGCTCTGTTCCAGGCCGAAGCACCTTAAGTGCTGTCCTTAGTGTCAGGGAGGCAGTGGAGCGGAGTAGTGCGGGTTTCTGGAAGGGGTACTTGCTGTCCCTGGATCAGGCCAAGGCGTTTGATCGGGTGAACCACGAGTACCTCTGGTCCGTCCTCCTGAGATATGGCTTACCGAGTACTTTTGTTAATTGGCTTAAGATCTTGTATGCAGGGGCAGAGAGTTTCCCGCTGGTGAACGGTTGGTCTGGCCGCTCTTTTGAGGTGGGGTCCGGAGTCCGTCAGGGTTGTCCTTTGAGCCTGCTTTTATACGTGTTCGCAATCGATCCCTTCGTCCGGAGGGTAGATTGTGGGCCGTTGGCGGGAGTCGGGATGAGTCTGGCGGAGCTGGATGTCACCCAGAGTGTGGTGGCATACGCTGACGATGTCACTATTTTCGTCTCCTCGAGAGAGGAGGACGATGTGGTGATGTCGGAGGTGGATCGCTACTCGGAGGCATCCGGGTCTAAGATCAACCGGGATAAGTGTGAGAGTCTCTGGCTGGGAGGGGGGATCCCACGTTTGATCTCCCGGACACCCTTCCAGGGCCCCAAGAATCAGCAAAAGTCTTAGGCATCACATTCGGCCAGGATGATTATCCCACCAAAAACTGGGAAGGGTTGGTCTATGACCCTCAGGGAAAGGGTACACCTGATCAAATCGTACCTGCTCCCCTTGTTTATCTATCTGGGCAGCGTATGTATCTTGCCAGAGGCTTACTACACTAGGATCTACAGCCTGTTTTTCCAACTGTTATGGGGGACAGGATGAACCTAGTCAAGAGGGAGGTTACGTACCGCACAAGGAGACTAGGGGGTTTATCTATGGTAAACCCTGTGGTGTTCCTTATGAACACCTTCTTGAAAGTTAACATTGCAAACCTCTGGAAAGAGAGGGCTCCTCCGTGGGTACTCTCCTGCAGGGAATGGTTTCAGCCTTTCTTCCAGGAATGGGAGAGAGGAGGGCAAGTGAAGGACCTCCGTACGCCCCATGGATATCTTCCGGCTTACGCTACCCCGACTCTGAAGGCGATACGTCGGTGGGGTCTGGGAGTGTGGGAGATCAGGACCCAGTCAAGGAAGTTCCTTGACAAACGGGTTCTGTTGACCCATTTCCAGAAGCCTCTGGCGCTCAGGGACTGCCCAGGTCGGGATCTGAGGGTGGGGTTGTACCTTTTAAACATGAAAAGGATCCCCCAGAAGTTTTGGGACTTGGCCTGGCGCTGCTTTCAGGGGAAGCTATATGTAAGGGACAACCTGAAGTGCAGGAACTCTGATAACCGGGGATGTCCCCGAGAAGAGTGCGGGGACACGCTGGAAAGCATGGACCACTTCCTGCTTCATTATCCCTTTAATATAGAGGTTTACAACAGAGTGGGTGCTTCCAACTTGCTGGCCTAACCTATCCGGAGTGGGCTTATGGGGCATTCAGGAACCTGGGTGGCCGAGATCGGGGCACTTTATTCTTAGTTAGTTTAGTGGTTAGGTACTAGACGTGGAATGCACGGTGTTTAGTGTCGACCCAGCAGAAAATCCTCTCAGAGGTGGAGGTCTGTAGGAACATCACCGGTGACCTCGGGAAGATCAGGTCTTTGGAGTATGGCAGTATTGGTACCAGTAGGGCTTCTCTCCTGTGGAGAGGTTTTTCTTTTAATGTGCCCTAGGTACTAGACCTTTTTAGGTAGAGTACCTTTATTTTGGTTAGGGGCAGTGTTATAGGGATAGTGATAGGGTGAGAGCAGGGTCAGTTTTAATGGAGGGATAGAATGAGGGAAAATTGTAGGGGGGAGTTAGGGAAAGAGTTTAAAATTATTTTCATGTATCAGGTCTGCCATCCTTCTTCCTGGTGGTGGGCTAATGCATGTGCACGCTAGCTTTTTGTTTTGTTTTAAGCTGATATGGTATGAAGGGCTTACAGGCGACCAAAACTAAGGTAGCTTTGGTTCAGTGTGTATATGTTAGTATGTATAAGTTTGTGTGTAAGTTGGTTGGGAGGAGTGCTAGGTGGGAAGGGTGTATTTGTGGGTGGTGGTTTTGCTTTTGCTTTTCTTTTGGGGACCTGGCATGGGTCAGTTAGGGACAGGACTTTGTGTACGAACGGTATGGACTCTGACCCATGTGCAGGAGGGGTGGTGTGGGAGAGGGTACAGTTTTAGTCTAGGGATTTTGGTAGGGTTTTCTATTGTTTTTGTAGGTTTTCTGTAGTGTATATATATTTATTTTTAATGAAATACTATATTATTATGTTCATGTGATTTTGTATGTATATTGTTTATATATATATATATATATATATATATATATATATATATATATATAAAATATTACAGCATTACAGTAGTTATGGCAGTTGGACCAGTTATTCAGTTACGTGGTTAATTTGAGTTTATTATGTCGTTACATTGTTTATTTGAGTTTTTTTGGTCTAATTTTTATTTTTTATTTATTTTTATTTATTTATTTATTTATTTTTTATTTTTATTTTTATTTTTTTTGTAGCCAGGTAGTGCTAAATTTTATGTTTATGTTTATATTTTGCTAAGCCAAGTTGTGCTTTATTTATTTATTTATTTTTTTTCTTTTTTTTTTTCTTGTTGTGTTTCCCGAATATGGATGGTTTTGAGTTGTAGCCAGGTAGTGCTAAATTTTATTTTCATATTTTGATAAGCCAAGTGCTATTTTTATGTTCATTTATGGTATGTGTGTGAGTGTGTTGTTTGGTTCGGTTAGGTGGGTTGGCATATTTTAGGTTTTTGTAAAGCTGGGCTGGCCGGTTAGGCAGGGTTTTGTTTTTGTTCTTTGGTACCAGTATATTTCTTATTTATGTTATAGCTGGTTAAGCTTGTTTTGTGTTTTTGTATAAGTTTTGTACTTTTATAATAAAAAAGAGTGTCAGCAGAAAGCACTGTGGTCAGACTGAAAAGAACTACACAACTTCCTCTGGAGCATATGAGGTGAGCTAGGGTGTTGCTATAGTGTAGCAGGGTCTGGTGGTATTAACCCTGGGGGGAAAGATGTTGTTAACCCCTTAAAGTTTGTGACACCAGGATGCGGTTATTCCGGTATGGTAAATGCCGTCAACCAACCCAAAACGGTTTTCAATAAAGGAATGTCCACAGCAGGAATTATACAAGAACTGAAACTTTTACTTGTAATTCTTAAGAAACAGTCTTTACAGTTATGCAGTTTCTCTAGAGGCAACTGGGACACAGGATACCTCGCAGGCTTGCTGGGACTTGTAGTATTGAGAATATCTATGCAGGCCACTGTGCTACTAATATTATTCTTGAGTTGAGTAGTAGTCACTAGAATTGTAGATAGAGCTTGATAACTCACGTTTTGAAGTGGCTGCAGGTTCTTTAGGCTTTGGCCTAGCTGAGATGAATTTAGATAGTACAGGTATTGTGCTTGGCTGAAATACAGGAGATAAGAGAGACAAGAGAGTGCAGGAACAAGAGAGCTAACTGAGAGACTACAGCCCCTTATATACTAAGGGGGCTGGACTTAAGCCCATTGGTTGCTAAGCCTGTGGTTCCTGTGCCCATGGCACTCTGGCACAGTGTCACATGACAGGGGTTCACATGACTAACCTCTATACATTTGTACAACTTTATTTGTAATGAACAATATGTACACAACACATTTACAATACATTAACAGAAGGTGAGCAAGGGGTGAGCCCTGCAGGAGAGCCCTAAGAACTGCAGGGACTCTTCTGGAGGGGACCTAGAGAATACAGGACCATGTCCTGTACCAGGACACCGCACACACAGCAACTGATAAGTACTGGAAGGAATAAGATTTTTTAATAGAAACAATTTACACATTTTTTTATTTTCATGCACCAGCTGATTTAAAAAAAAAGTGAAAAAAAAAGTTAATAAAGATGATTTAACCCCTTTCCTAATAAAAGTTAAAATCACCCCCCTTTCCCATATATTGTTAATTAAATTACACGGTCAATGGTGTACGCGCAAAAAAATTCCAAAGTACAAAATTGCTTTCTTTTGGTAACTTTTTATACCATAAAAAATGAATAAAAAGCGATCAAAAAGTCAGATCAGAACAAAAATGGTACCGACAAAAAATTGAGATCTCATACCACCTCGTACGTGGAAAAATGAAAAAGTTCTAGGAGTCAGAAGATTACAATTTTAAAGGTATACATTTTCCTGCATGTAGTTATAATTATTTTCAGAACAAAATCAAACCTATATAAAAAGGGTATCATTTTAATCTTATGGACCTACAGAATAAAGATAAGGTGTCATTTTTACAGAAAAACGTACTTTGTAGAAACAGAAGCCCCCAAAACATGCAAAACATGCAAAAACATTGTCGCACAATGATTTTTCATTCCCTTTTGCTGAAGATCTTTGTGTAGAATGACTGATGTCCTTACAAAGTAGAATTGGTGGCGCAAAAAATAAGCCCTCATATGGATTTTTAGGTGAAAAATTGTAAGGGTTATGATTTTTAAAAAGTAAGGAGGAAAAAACGAAAGTGCAAAACAGAAAAATGCTATGTCCTTAAGGGGTTAAGTAGGTTACATGTAGCCTATATGTATGTAAGCCTAGCAAAAACAGGAACTACTGCCAGAAATGTAAGAAATATTAGCCCTTAGAACTTTGCAAGACCTTATTGTATGCATTAGATTAAAGGGGTATTCCAGTTTCTGATTTTTTATTTTTAAAATATACTATCACCCCAAGATATATTACTTACTAATATAGTGTTATCACAAATTGTGCTGGCTTCAGCATTCTTTTGTGTGATGTACACACATATCTTTTTTGGGACATTTAGGAAAAATAAGGTGTGTTTACAGCATGGTACCTTGTGGTAAACAATATCACAGGTGGAGGAGCAGACAGAAAATGAATGTCGCAGCTGATGTTAAAGTGCCATGCACAAAAACACATTTTATAGATTTTCCAATACCTGATAAATACATTTTGCATCCAGCAAACCTTTATAAACTGCCCCTGACAATTTTTAATGGAAAGCAGCCGAAACAGCTATACTGGGACACCTAAACGACATATAAGAAGTTGTACAGTATTTCCTGACATTCAGCAGTTGTTTCTCCGGTATTTCCCATTTTATTGTTTTAAAGGGGTACTCCAGTGGAATTTTTTTTTTAAATCAACTGGTGCCACAAAGTTAAACAGATTTGTTAATTACTTCTATTAATTACTTCTATTAAAAAATCTTAAACCTTTCAGTACTTATCAGCTGCTGTATGCTTCAGAGGAAGTTGAGCTGTTCTTCTCTGTCTGACAACAGTGCTTCCCCCTGACACCTCTGTCCGTGTCAGGAACTGTCCAGAGAAGGAGCTAAACTAACACTACCCCTTGAACCATCCAAGCCACAATCACCGGACATGTTACATAGGTTTTATTCCAGGAAACAAAAATTGCCCAGTAATTGAATAGATTAACATATAGTAAGTTACACTTTTTTCTTAAATTATATTCTGATAACCCTGCCTGTCATACTAAAGCAGAATGTGTTCACTTAACAATTCCCGATCCTCCTTCTAAAAGCTGCTTTGACATCTTTGTTCTTAAGACTATATATAAATGGATTGAGCACTGGAATAAGAGCCATGTTAAACAAAGAAAACATTTTTTTGGAACCTAATAGATTGCCTGGTACAATATATTGACAGATCAATGTTGTATAAAGCAGCACGATGACTGTGAGGTGTGAAGAACACGTGTAGAAGGCTTTTCTTCTACCAATACTGGAACGTATCTTTATTATGGATCTAATTATAAAGATATAAGATGTTAAAGTGAGAAAACATGGAATAATGATAAATACCATAAACCCTTGTGTATTGGAAACTCTTTGCAATATTGTGATATCACTGCAGGCAATTTCCATTATGGGGACAAGGTCACAGCAGAAGTGGTCAAGTACATTGGTGATGAAACAAGAGATCTTAGATACAAACCAGACGAATGGAATGTATTGTAAAAAACCAAATACCCAACAAAATGAGGCCAATAGAAGGCGTATTTTAAAGTTCATAATAATGGTATAATACAGAGGCCTACAAATGGCTACATAGCGATCATAACTCATGGCCGTCAATAGGAAAATTTCATCTCCTGTTAAGGATGAATATGTATAGAATTGTACTATACAGCTAATGTAAGGCACAGTGTTGTCTCCAGTGATGAACGTTAGAAGAGTCTTATGTAGGTTGACAGTAGAAGACATCATGTCCACTATAGACAAGTTAGAAAGGAAGAAATACATGGGAGTGTGAAGATGAGAGTCCAGACAGACCAGGAGGAGGAGACTCATATTCCCGACAAGAGACATGAGATAAATGAGTAAAACCAGAACAAATATAGGGGCCTGGAGCTCAGGATCATCAGATATCCCCTTTATAATGAAATATGTTATTGTCTGATTTGGATTCATGGTTCTTTTTTGGTATAAATAAAGTGCTAAGATGTCACCTACAGCAAACATATAATTTACTATTAGATCTCCACTATTTCGGGGACACCACCACATCTTGACTACACAAGACCTTCTACAAATTCCATGCCTAGGAGATGGTTATAAACAAACAATGAAACCGGCTGTAATATAACTTACAGAAACATAGAAGATTGATGGCACAAAAAGACCACCTGGCCATTTTGAATTGACCTTTTATCTTATTTAATTTCCCTTTATCGTTATCTTAGGAATGATATATATGTGTGTATCCAAGGCAGGTTTACATTTACCAACCACATTTGCTGTAAGTTTGTTTCAAGCATCTACTACTCTTTCAGTAAAGTAATATTTTAGATTTTTCATAGTCTGTAAGCTCTCAGGAGCAGGCCCCTCACTCCTTCTGTTTGAATAGTTAGTGTGTATTATCATGTCTGATACTTGTCTTTTATTTGTACCCCAAAATTGTAAAGTGCTGGGGAATTTGTTGGCGCTATATAAATAAAATTATTATTATTATTATTATTATTGTTATTATTATCTTCCCCCAACTAACCTCAGCTTCTGCTACTTAAAAAAAAAAAAAAAAAAAACAACCAAAGCAAAAATCTAAACATTTCCCTTCTGAACATCAATAAACCCTTTTACGTTTTAAAGGTTTGACGATGCCCCTTTTCCATTTTTCTTCTATAATATTAAGGTTTAGTTTATTTAGTTAAGTATTTACTGATAAGTTTTATGCTTAAAGGGATACTTCAGTGGGACAACTTTTTTTCTAATCAACTGGTGGTAGAAAATTATATTGATTTGTAAATTACTTCTACGAAAAAAACTTAATCCTTCCAATACTTATTAGCTGCTGTACGCTTCAGAGGAAGTTGTGTAGTTCTTTCCAGTCTGACCACAGTGCTCTCTGCTGACACATCTGTCCATGTCAGAAACTGATCAGAGCAGGAGAGGTACCCCTTTAAGATCTTCCCCCATTTCTGTAGCCCATCTTTTGACCCTGTTACCACTGGAGATATGGATCCGCTGTACCTTGTGTGGATGATGGCTTGAGCCGTACCAGAGAGCGGAGTCTAAGGAGCCGCTGGTTTTCACCAGAGCCCGCCGCAAAGCGGGATAGACTTCCTGCGGCAGGCAGCTCCCATGTCACTACCCCCGATACGATTTATCCATTAAGGCAACCGAGGTGATGCGTGGCACTGAAGGATGAGGCAAACTCGTAGTCTGGGACAGGCAGAGGATCACGGCAGGCGGCACAGCAACAAGTTCAGGAGACGTAGCAAGAAGATCAGAGGGCAGGTAGCAAAGGAGCGTGGTCAGGGAACGAGGCAGGCGGAACTGGTACATTGTAAGACTAGACAAAATTCAGGTAACGCTTTCTCAAAGGCACAAGGGCACAAAGATCGGGCAAGGGTCTGGAGGAAGTGTGGGGTTTAATAGGGTCAGTACAGACAAGCACCAATTAAAGGTGCGCTGGCTTTTAAAACACGGACAGGAGAGAAGACCCGGCGGCCGGACAGGAGTGCGCTCGCAGTCAGCATTTCTGGCCACAGAGCTACCCGTGACAGACCTATTCTATTTTATTAATGTCTTTTTGTAGGTGAGGTCTCCAGACTTGCTAACAGTATTCCAGATGTGGACTCACTAGAGCTCCATACAACGGGAGATCAGTCTCTGACTATACAGCCGAGCAGTCAACGTGTTTGCCCTACCGCTTGGCTGTACTGTTGACTAATTTTAAGGCTGTCAGGAATCCCTACCAATAAGTCCTTCTCTTCTGAAGTCTTCACTAGCGCAGAGATTTTACATAAAAAAAAATTGAAGTGCAGTTTCCATTGTTTTGACCAGCTAAATGTTTTAATGTTGCGGATGTTGTGGATACCTTCAGGTATATAAACCATGGTGCACACCATTGTGTCATTGTCAAGCAGGCAAACCTAACAGTAGCTACCAAACCTTCTCCTATGTCAGTTATAAACATATGAACAGAAGGACCCAATACGTTGTAGCGCACTACTTTTAATCAGCATGTAACCAATGTATCACTGTATGGTGGTATTATTATCACTATACAGTATTATTGCAGTGTTATGTCCCATCTTCCTCATTGGAATGGAGATGAGCGACTTCACAAGTTTTGCTCAGAGACCTCTGTTTATTTTATCTGGTCCTGTACAGAAATCAGCAAAGAAGACCAAGCAGGGTATAGATTTTAGTAATATTATCATTTTTGACTAACAAAATAGTTACTTTTTTAGAAGCTACAAAATTAGATTTTTATTCTTTATTGAGAAGTTCTAGCTACATGTTAGAAGCTCTATGGGGGGAATTTATCATTGGTTTTACCCTGGTTTTGTGGTGTACATTTGTCTCACAGTTTGTCACAGATGCTGTTTTGAGACTTTTTATTGTGACTTTGGCTTTAGAAGGTTTTTCTAAAGGAACATACCAAATCTTGATTTCAGTTGAAATTATGTAGCGGTCAGGAATTCATGAATTGCGACTTTTCAGTTTGTTGCATCTTTTGTTGCAACTGCGCTCAGTTAGGCGCAATTCTACACCAGCCCTGACTTGGCTTACACAACTGACTGTTGACAGCATTATTAAAAAGTCACACTTTTTGTCGCACGGGATAAAAAGTCGCACAAAAAGTTGCAGAGGAATGACCATACAAAGTGAAGTACTGAAGTAAGAAATGTGATCAGCACCAGATTCATCACATGACCTGCACCGTGTAGTACATTTGGTGCCGGTACACAGTTTCCTCCACATGAATTAATGGGGTAAAAAGATGTTTACCTACACCACTCTTGATGAATAACCCCCTATATGTATTTACTCACCATAGTTATTCATTAAAAAGTATTCAACCAATTACATGAAACTCCTACAGGGAGATTTATTAAAACCTGTCCAGAGAAAGTTCAGAGGCCTTTTCAAAATGAAAGAAGCGATCTTATTGGTTGCCATGGACAACACAGCAACTTTTTCTCTGGACAGGTTTTGACAAATCTCCCCCCTGGTGTCTGTGGAAAACACAGGTTGGTAGTGGGGTCTCTCATTCCCTTCCTGACAAGTCCAGTTTAATGATACAGCCCCAGTCAGCCCAGGTGCTGGAAGCTTCTCCTTACATGTCTAATAAAGGTTCTGCACAATGTACACTGACAGAGGCTGTGAGGGGATAGACCTTCTGGGGTTGAGGCTGTAATACAGAGTTCTGCTATCCTCTATGGGACATAAGCTGTAATGAGAGATAACACATTTATTGTTGTGGTGGCTGGTAGTAAGTCAAAGTTTCCTCTGGACAGGTTTGGATAAATCTATCCCCTGGTGTCTGGGGAAAACACAGGTTGGTAGTGGGGTCTCTCATTCACTTCCTGAGAGATAACACATTGATTGTTGGGGTGGCTGGTAGTAAGTCATCTGTGTTGTCTGGGCAAGTTAACACATGAAGCAAGATTTTCAAAACTTCTGTGCCTTTGGCCAATAAAGATCAGAAGAAACCTTTCTTTCGACTGTCTCACTGTCTCTGGCAGCTGCTTCATGCTATTTGCCTGTCTTTACCTAGCTAAACTCTTACACATACACAGATTAGTTAATAACTCTATTTTGGAGTCATACAGGTTTGCAAATGACTATAGATATCAAACAGTAAAATACCTTCGAAATTGTTCTTTTTTTATTTTTGGTGTTTTGGATTAATACAAAATATACAAAATCATACAAATCATACAAAGCAAGTATAGAGAAATAAGATATTTAATTTGAAAGAGAAAAGTTCAGAGGAGAGAAAAGCAGTGACTATAGGGGCTGAAGTGAGGGCTATCACACCAGGGCCCAATGACCCCTTTGCCCCAGCTCTATTATAAAGACAGTAGATGGACTCTTTACAGATTCTCCATCAGTGCCCAAAAGCCTCAGTTCACATATCATGGTCAGTGAAGATAGGCGTGATGTTATACAGTGCATGCAAATTGCAGTTTTGAATAATACCTGGAAAATATTACAAAAAACATTTAGAATTCAATCTTATATACACCTATGTGTTCACACCCGTGCATACACATGTATAGCTTTTTTTTAGACCTCATATAAATATTAAGGTACAAATGTTGAATTAGTCAGTTACCGTACAGTTAGAGTGCAGTTCTGCCCATTGATGTGATATTGTGATTACAATTGGGAGCACTGAGGTCTTATATAGTATATTTTCTGACTGTAATTAATCCCTTTGCTTTTTTAAGGACCATTGAGACTCATTACACTTCTTTCAGTTTTTTTCTGGATTATTCTAACATTTACATTTCTTTTATTATTGATATTGTCTGCATAAAAATATGGTGGTGCTCAATGTTTCCTCTTTGTAGAGAGTACAATGGGCAGTTAGGACCGGCCACTACAATAATTTGAATCTGAAACTACATGGGGGCAGTATGGAGCCTAGTAGAACATAATGGCAGTGGGAGGACCTAACTACTATATATGAACACAGAGGGAACCTATCTGCTGTATGGCGGCACTGAGGGGCTTAACTACTTAATTGAGGCTAAGAGTGGGCCAACTACTATATTGGGACACAGAGGGGCCTAAATGCAGTTTGAGGGTACAGATGGGCCTATTACTAAATGGGGACAGAAAGTGGGAACTACTACTCTGTGAGGCAATACAGATGGGGATTTGTAAATAGATGGTGATTGTGTTGGAGATAGGAGCCTAAAATGCTTCTGTGGCAGAATCTGTGGCAGGAAAAGTGTCCAAGAAGGGCCAGACCAGATGGAGACAAAAAAGAAAAGTGAATGGCTCTGATCAGAGAAGACGTCCCCTGTGAATCACTGGATGTAACTGCAATCACTTACATTGTCTGCATAGCATATATTTTAGGAATCTCCCCTATATGTCTACTGTGCTGATCCAACCAGAGCAGTGTTTCCCACATGTGGTCCTCAAGTCCCCCAAACAAGTCATGTTTTCAGGATTTCTTTAGTCTTTCACAGGGGACATAATTATGGTCAGTGCATCAGGCATCACCACCATTATATCAACTGTGAAAGACTAAGGAGATCCTGAAAACATGGCCTGTTGGAGGGACTTGAGGACCTCGCTTGAAAAACACTGATCCAGAGGAAAGCAAAAAACTCTTATGAGGCAGATGCCAAGTGCCCCAAATCAGGGGGGGGGGGGGGGAATCCTTTCCGAGTCCAAATATGGCAATCAGAATAAATCTCTGGATCAACGTTCTTTGGTGCGCCCCTTCTTGGTCACCACATATTAGGGAATGTCCCTTCAGGAATGTCCCTGTGTGGCCAGTGCATCTGAAGAGCATTGTGCAATGCTGCATGGCTCATGTACAATGCCACCAACACATCTGAAAAGCACAAAACCATTGTACTATGCTGCACAGGTCATGTTCAGCACACAGTACATTGGGGTAAAATAAGAATGGGGTAAATCAGAAAATAATACCCCATGGATGTATGCTAAGCCTTGAAGCATTCGTTTATGCAGAGGCCTGGTTTCTCATAACAGGAGTGATACTAGAAAATGCTGTCCCTCCTTTTCTAGGACCGTCCCTTCTTTCCAGTGTGGAGAAAGTATTGCCCTTGTAAGATAACGGGAACCATCAGTTCCAGAGGTACTAGGCTCAAACCTTCCTGGTCACCAAATACTAAGGCCTTGATGACCTGTTTTGGAACTTAAGGAATGTTCCAAACACAAGGATTGTACAATGCCATTTGGACCATGTACACCACCACCTTTTTGTACCTATTGATTTTGCGTGTGGCATTGTATGGTTTAAGCACTTGATCACAGAGATTAACTCCTTCCATACACTCCTTGTATTCCATAAAAAAAATCAGGTTTGAGGACCATTGTAGTGGCAACGTTCTAATTTGGCTAAAAAGTTTGCAATTTTTTTAAAGCGCAACAGTAATAGAAAAGTATGTAAAGTATTGACCCAAAGAATGAAGTACACATATCATTTTTACTGTAAATTGTACAGCGTGAAAACGAAACCTTCCAAAATTGGCAAAATTGCGGTTTTCTTTTTAATTTCCCCACACAAACAGTATTTTTTGGTTGCACCATACATTTTATGGTAAAGTGAGTGATGGCATTACAAAGGACAACTGGTCATGCAAAAAACAAGCCCTCATACTAGTCTGTGGATGAAAATATAAAAGAGTTATGATTTTTTGAAGGCGAGGAGGAAAAAACTAAAAAGTAAAAATAAAGTAAAATAAAAGTCCTTAAAGCGTACCTGTCATAGTGAAAAAAAAAAGAAAAAGGGGATATGTTACTCAGGACCCAATCCTGATCATGTGCATATAATTTTTATGTGTCTCGGACCTATATATCCAGAGATATAAGCATTTATCTGCTCGTGAGTTACTTTTTCATTGTGCAGGCTGGAGGGGGCGTGTCAGTCTGTCTCCCTCACAGGAGCAAGCCTGTGCAGTCAGCCAATCAGTGCTCTCTACTCTGTAACCCTTTCCTCTCTGGTTTTATGCTGTGTCATGTGTCAGAGGAAGATACTTGGAGCTTGCCTGCAGTAATCAGAAGACATTATGGTGAATTCATAACAGGATAAAATGTAGAAATATAAGAATAGATCTTTATAAAATTAGTGCAAGGATTTTTTTTTAGATAAAAGCATTTTTATGAATACATGTTCTATCTGTTTTATCTTCTCCTAGTAAAGCTGGATGTTAATCAGCATAGCTGTCCCTATGTGTGTCCCATCTTTTACAGACTCCTGAATGTCTGATCAACTTCTTTGTCATTCAGGAGTCCGAGAAAGCTTTGACTATTTCAGCATGCTGGGAGTTGTAGTTTAGTAATAACTGAAGCTGCAATGTTTGTAAATAACTGTGTTAGAGCAGTGTTGCCTCTAGCTGTTGTAAAACTACAGCTCCCAGCATGTCCACACATCCTTTATCTGTAGTTTTGCATACACTCAATAGAAATCTCCTATACTGGATACCAGTATGCTTTACGGCCGGTATCCAGTATGCTGTAAAATCTAGACTAGTCTGTCTGGCTAAAAGACAGGCGACCCCTAATGGCGGCTATTTTGAGCCTGAATTTCAGGTGAAAATTTAAATTTTTTTAAACAGATGTATATTGTGAAATGTCATATTATAATGAGTCCTGCAATATATGAAAAGTTTATAACAATGACAGTGCCTCTTTAAAGCCAAAATGGGCTGAGTCCTTAAGGGGTTAAGAGTCTCCTCAGTCCACTCATTACCTGTATTAATGGCACCTGTTTGATCTTGTTATCAGTATAAAAGACACCTGTCCACAACCTCAAACAGTCCCACTCAAAACTCCACTATGGCCAAGACCAAAGAGCTGTTGAAGGACACCAGAAACAAAATTGTAGACCAGCACCAGGCTGGGAAGACTGAATCTGCAATAGGCAGGCAACTTTGTGTGAAGAAATCAGCTGTGGGAGCAATTATTAGAAAATGGAAGACATACAAGACCACTGATAATCTCCCTCGATCTGGGGCTACACGCAAGATCTCACTCTGTAATGTCAAAATTATCACAAGAACAGTGAGCAAAAATCCGAGAACCACACGGGGGGAACTAGTAAAGGACCTGCAGAGAGCCTTGACCAAAGAAACAAAGGCTACCATCAGTAGCACACTACGCCGCCAAGGACTCAAATCATGCAGTGCCAGACGTGTTCCCCTTTTTAAGCCAGTACATGTCCGGGCCCATCTGAAGTTTGCTAGAGAGCATTTGGATGATCCAGAAGAGTATTGGGAGAATGTCATATGGTCAGATGAAACCAGAGTAGAACTTTTTGGTAAAGACTCAACTCGTCGTATTTGAAGGAGAAAGAATGCTGAGTTGCATCCAAAGAACACCATACCTACTGTGAAGCATGGGGGTGGAAACATCATGCTTTGGGGCTGTTTTTCTACAAAGGGACCAGGACGACTGATCCATGTAAAGGAAAGAATAAATGGGGCCATGTATTGTGAGGTTTTGAGTGAAAACCTCCTTTCCATCAGCAAGGGCATTGAACATGAAACTTGGCTGGGTCTTTTAGCATGACACTGATCCCAAACACACCCTCCGGGGCAACAAAGGAGTGGCTTTGTAAGAAGCATTTCAAGGTCCTGGAGTACCCTAGCAAGTCTCCAGATCTCAACCCCATAGAAAACCTTTAGAGGGATTTGAAAGTCTGTGTTGCCCAGTGACAGCCCCAAAACATAACTGCTCTAGAGGACATCTGCATAGAGGAATGGGCCAAAATACCAGCAACAGTGTGTGAAAACCTTGTGAAGACTTAAAGAAACGTTTGACCTCTGTCATTGCCAACCAAGGTTATATAACAAAGTATTGAGATGCACTTTTGTTATTCCCCAAATATTTATTTTCCACCATAATTTGCAAATAAATTCTTTAAAAATCAGACAATGTGATTTTATGGGTTTTATTTTTTCTCATTCTGTCTTTCATAGTTGAGGTATACCTATGGTGAAAATTACAGGCCTCTCTTATCTTTTTAAGTGGGAGATCTTGCACAATTGGTGGCTGACTAAATACCTTTTCCCCCCACTGTATATACAGTATATATATATTTTACAAACAAATTCACTTAAAGGAGTACTCGGGATATAAAAATGTATTCTAAGGTTAGGGAAGAAGTGTCAGATTGCGGGGGTCCCAGAAGTTTTTATATCCCAGAGTAATCCTATAAGAGAATTTGTTTGTTAATTGATCTCCTGTACAGGGCCCCGGATCTCCTAAATGTAGCATTTTGAGCACTGCAAAATGTGGCGGCCAACAAGCTTAGGATAAGGGATAAGTTTTTATATCCCAGAGTACTCCTTTAAGCCTCTGTCGATCAACAAAAGTTAAAGTTATAACATCCTGAATGCAAACAGGCAAAAACCAAAAATATTCATGTCTTCAGGGGAAACAATTTGCCCAACCCTTAAGAGGCCAAACATATAGCAATTTAGACTTGTTTCTTCATTTTGATGGCACTTCCTAAAATGATACATTGAATGCGTTCCCATTTTACTTCCCGATCCTCCTTCTTAAAGCTGCTTTGACATCTTTATTCTTAAGACTATATATAAATGGGTTGAGCATGGGGACAACTGCCATGTTAAACAAAGAAAACATTTTTTTGGAGCCTAAGCTTTTACTTGGTATAAGATACTGAAGGATCAATGTTGTGTAAAGCAGCCCGATGACTGTGAGGTGTGAGGAACACGTGTAGAAGGCTTTTCTTCTACCAATACTTGAACGAATCTTCATTATGGTTGTAATAATACAAATATATGATGCTAAAATGAGAACAAATGGAATAAGGATATAGACAAACAACCCCTGTATATTAGACACTCTTTCCAATATTGTTAGATCACTGCAGGCAATTTCCATGATGGGGACAAGGTCACAGCAGAAGTGGTCAATAACCTTGGTGATAAAACAAGAGATCTTAGATACAAACCAGATGAAGGATGCATATTGTGTAAAACCAAATATCCAACAAAATAAGACCAACAGAAGACATATCTTAAAGTTCATGATAATATTATAATTCAATGGTTTACAAATAGCTACATATCGATCATAGCTCATGGATGTCAGTATGAAAAGTTCATGTGTTGTAACAGATGCAAACATATATAACTGTACCATACAGGCCAGATAGAGCATTGTGTGATCTCCAGTGATGAACGTTAGAAGGATCTTATGTAAGGTGACAGTGGGAGACATCATGTCCACTATAGACAAATTAGCAAGGAAGAAATACATGGGAGTGTGAAGATGAGAGTCCAGGCAGACCAGGAGGAGAAGACTCATATTCCCCACAAGAGAGATGAGGTAAATGAGTAAAACCAGAACAAATATAGGAGCCTGGAGCTCAGGAACATCAGAGATTCCCTTGATGATGAAATATATCATTGTTTGATTTACCTTCATATTTCTCATTGGTATAAAGAAAGGACTTTGATGGAACCTACAGCAAACAAATAATAGACGATGAAATCTTAACCAATAATGTGCCTACAGCCACAACTGTCATCCCTGGTGGCTGTCACACACATGATGAAACTGGCAGGGCTGGTATTAGTATGGGAAAAACTTGCCCATTGCCCAGGTCTCCCATCTCCAATATTCCAGTCATCCTTGGGATCCAGGGCACTAGACTTTTGGCCTGGTGCCCTGGATCAGGGCTAAGACAATGGGTCACTACCACCAGAAAAATCGGGGCATGAGGGCTGCTTTCAACTGCATGCACATAACATTGGCTACTTGTCACTTACAAGAAAGCAGAGGACCTGGTGTAGGCCTATTTATCTAATGGGGTACCCCTCTCACACCAGCACACATTCAATTTTCCTTTGAAGCCCAACCAACAGGGTAAGCCACAGAGTTTTAAATCTTTACCATAATGAGAACAATCTATATGGAGAAAAAACAAAAAAGAGCTGGTGCGCACCTAGTGAATCCTACAAGGCTGGAGGGTACAGGAGAAGGTAAGCAGATGGACCCTTACCAGATGTGGTTGTGTGCTGGGAACAACACCAATAGTAGTATATAATGTGGGTGAGCAGCCACAAGGTTTGTCTGGACAAATGCAAGAAGCCACCAGGTAGAATGAATGGAGTTAATAAATGACAATAACAATGATCAGCTGAGAGATAACAACTATTAAATCATTTTTTCAGGTTCTCCTCCCAAGAAGTTTTCATCTTTTACCTGCTGAATTCTCGGAAGAAGCACCCGAAGAAAGGTTTTATTTTTCTAATCTGTGACCTGTTCGTGGTTTCCATAAGGAGGATAAAGGTTTTCTTCTGTTTTTATCTATCACTGACATCCGACAATCAGGACCCGACCAACTCTTTTCCCCAGTTATTCCTTGTCTTCAGAATGTGTTTGAGACCATCAGTTTAGTTGTGCAGAGTTAGGATTGGTATACAGTTCCATAAAATGTCTAGTTCTATTCAAATACTGTTCTAATCCACATTTTAGCAACAACCACTTATCTAGATAAAGAGAAACAATGATATTATCCTTAAGGTCAGTCAATCTTATGGTTAAATTACAAAGGAACCACTACTGAAGGCCAAGATACACAAGGAAAATACATGAGACCAGTAGAACTCTGTAATTTGGTCTGATGACTCCAAATTCCATAATTTTGGTTTCAATCATGTGATGGTGTGAGAATGTTTTGCTGGTGACACTGCTAGTGATATTATGAAAATAGAAGGCAAGCTTAACCAACACGGCTCTTACAGAATTCTGCAGCAACATCCCATCTAAAATTCCTACATTTCGTTACAATGTGCATTAAGTTGCCATCATTATTCAGTACAATGTATTTTACCAGATGATCCTGAATTCCTGTTATCCTGGTGTCCATAGAAAATAAACCCAGAATATGAAATCAACAATTTTTTCATGATCATGGTCCAGAATCAATGTTGAGACCTCAGAATGCACCTGGTATATGTATGTACAGTGACCCCCTGACCTACGAAATATGATCAAATCGACATACGATGGCCTCTCAGAGGCCATCGCATGTCGATGTCAGCATCGACATACAATGCTTTTTTATGTCGGGGCCATCGCATTAAGTGCTATCCGGCAGCGCAAAATGCTTAAGCTGCTGCCGGATAGCAGCTTAATGTTCCCCGTGTGGTGCGGTAAGTATTACTTACCCCCCCACGATGCTCCGGGGTGCCCTCCAGCGCTGGTCTTCCGGTGTCTTCTCGGCCCTCTCCGATGACGTCAATACGCCTCTGCGCACGTCATCCAATAGGAATGGCATACGCAGCGGCGTAATGACGTCGCCACGCAGGCCGAGTAAGGCCTTGCGGAAGAAAGCAGAGGACCGGAGAAGACAGCAGAGGACCGGAGAAGACAGCGGAGGACCGGAGAAGACAGAAGAGGACCGGAGAAGACAGCGGAGGCCGGAGAAGACAGCGGAGAGCCCAGCGGAGGCCCAGGATCACCATCGGGAGCGGCGGGGACACCATCCCGAGCGGCGGGGACAGGTGAGTACAGCTTCCTATACTTTACATTGCACGAATCCCTCAACATGCGATGGATTCGACAAACGATGGCTCGTTTGGAACGAATTACCATCGTATGTTGAGGGACCACTGTGCATGAAAATGTATGAAATGTATTAATTGTGACTGATTCCAGGCAAAAGATAATATTAGAATATATTTTAATAAATATTTATGATTATACACAGCTTTTAGACAGACTTATGTGTCTCCATGGTTACAGACTACATACATAATCCATTGTGTAGTCTGATATCACATTCTTAAGTTGCTCCACTCTCTCTATCTCCTTTCTTTTTATGGCTTTCAACGTATCTTAAATTTATTACTATGGACCCATATATCCTGTATGTAAATGATGGAGGGTGAAATAAAGTAACTTAATATAATCTCTACCACAGTCTCCCTCAAGTAGTATTACAAAATGGGATATTTTGCTAATTTCTTCATCTCTAGAGGGTAGTAATACATGACCACTGGATCAGACTGTACACAGGTTAGTTGTAACAGCAAATTTGGAGTCTTATATGTCTGGATGAAAGCTGTGTACACCAAACGGTAGGATGCCTTCAATCAAGGCCATGTGAATTGTTCTATATTATGAGCAATAACTGATGCTTTCAAAACTAAACATACTCCTTCATTTGTTATGATGTCATTCGACATTAAATCAAACAAAAAAAATAGATACAAATGACATCTTTAATTTGAAACAAGAAAATCTGAGAAATAAGAAGGAAAGAGAAGCGGAATCTATAGGGCCAGGTTCACACGGCAGAATTTCTGCACAGAATTCGGCATAAAATTCTGCATGAATATATAGCCAACTAACTTCAATGAATTTCTTCTTTGGGAATGGGACAGCGGAATCTTACTGAAGTGTATTGGCTATAATTTGATGCAGAATTTTGATGCAGAATTCCAGGCAGAATTTTGTGCAGAAATTCTACCGTGTAAACAAAGCCTAAAAGGTGCAGTGATAGCCATCACTACAAGGCCAGGTTCTTGAGGGACCCATTGACTCTTCTGTCACAACTTTATTATAAATGATATATGACAGTCATTGGCTTCTGTCACTGATTCTATCTGCCCACAATGGTCAGTGGACATGGCTTTGTGCTGTATAGTGCATGAAAATTGGCAATTTTGAAATAAAAGATTAAAAAATCTAAATCCAATAATATATAGACATTGATAGTAACATCCCTACACATGTTTTCATATCTTTTTTAATGCCACATATAAATATAAAGCTAGACAGTATCAGTTACCATC
This sequence comes from Hyla sarda, assembly GCF_029499605.1. Lineage (NCBI taxonomy): Eukaryota > Metazoa > Chordata > Amphibia > Anura > Hylidae > Hyla > Hyla sarda. The sequence continues at coordinate 160,960,275 of NC_079197.1, forward strand.
CAACTGCTGTGCAAACCTTCCATAGATGTGATATGGTGGCAAGTTTTGGGAGCCCCGAGGCGTTATATAATGTATTTCATGACTATAATTGATCCCTTTGCTCTTCCAATCTCTATTCGGACTCATTATGCTTGGTACAATTTTAATAAATTGAATGCATTATTTATAATCACAATATTATTGCTATTTTCAACATAAACATTGGGATTGGGTCCATTGGGATTCATCACACTTGTTTACATTTTTTAGAGTTGATTCTAATGATGATATTGGCTATATTATTGATATCACATAGGGACCTGGTGATGTTGTCTCTGTAAAGATGTTGCCACCACTAACTTGATAGAAGGCATGCTACACTTTTTACCTGGCACGCTACACTATTTGTGTAGAGACAAACATCTAAAAAAATCAAACATCTAAATCTGCAGAAAGTAATTTGCCAGGGCCTAAGATTAGGACCTATGGATCTACGTAACCAAATAGAGCGGCATCAATTGAAATGTCCCCATTTGTCAACAAAACTCTGCTGCTGCTGCTGCTGCTACAGCTCCTATTTCCCATCAGTTGTCTAGTATCCAGGCCTCATCCATACACATTATGGATTCCCCATCATTTTCTCCAAAAATTAGTTTCGGTCCAAATTTATTTGCGGCGTATCGCTATTAAAAATGGCTATTTCTGGCCTAAAGAGAGCCTCAATAGGGATGTAGAACACTGTCACAGGACCAACGGCCTGAGAGAGTGGAGGAGGAAGCGGCGTGACTTTTCCAAGTTGCTGTTGTGGCTGTGCAGAAACCACATTAACCCAGTGGGCCGTAAAGGACATGTATTGTCCCTCACCGTAGTTACAGCTCCAAACGTCAGCGCTGCCATGCACTTTGGTACACACCAACAGGCTCAATGGCTGGCCCACCTTCTCTTCCACAAAATTGTGCAGGCTGGTACTGCCTTCTTCTCAAAGAAATGACTCTCCACCTCGGCACAAGCCATCAGTTCTCTGAAAGGTGCAGAGTCTCCCACTTGAAAAGGGAGAAAAATCAAAACCGAATGACCAGGGAGTCAGGAGTTTGTCTGGCGCAGAGAGGAACCATCAGGCATCCAAGTAAAATCAATGGATTTATTAGATGCAACGCGTTTCGCTGCGCATTCGCAGCTTCATCAGGCATGACAAGGGAAGGCTGGTAACAGATATATATACCTCCAAGAATTAACCATTAGAGTACTTTTTGAAAGAGTTGTTACATAAAATTACATATCCACATATGAATGTGACAATGTATGAAAAATATATAAATAGATATAAATAAATATAAATAAGCCGACAAAGATCACAAAAATAATAATAATGAAATAATAATGTAAAAGCACAATGGAATCATATAAACATATATATATAATATAATTATCGCATGTGGTGTGAATATACCACCACAAGCGATTCAAGCAATCACACCGCTTAGTCACCGGTGCGGCATTCAACAACGCAAGTTGGAAATTATTTCAAAAAATATATATATAATATAAAGAGATGTGGACCTGTAAGGTGCTATGTATGTTAATTCAAAGAATGAAAAACTGATTTGTGTATCGCTGCATTATTAGATAAAAAATAATAATAAATAATAAACAGTGCGGTAGACCAAATCGCAACTGACCAGAAAGTGATGTATGAACACTACTTAGAGAAAGTGAAAAAAATGAACTGGAATGACTAGTGAGGTATTGAATACAGCACCTGGCGAAAACGCAGGGTGTGAATATTCGTAAAGAGATCCAAATTTACAGACATTAAATAGAAAATACAGAAGTTTCTGTATGCAGAAAGGAAGGGAAGAACAAAAAACGGAACTTGAATAATAAAACATAAGGAATAATAAATACACAGTGGGGCGCTCCAGGGTGAACAGCACAGAAGGAACAACGAAAAAAATAGATCGAGATATAATATTTTGGAGATTAATCCATTGGAAGAAATGGAAAGTTTTTAAACCCTAATTTAACAGATCATTTAACTGTATCAATACATTCATTAAAACCTTGAGGGTGCAAAGTATGTAGTTTGTGAATCCAGAAGGATTCACGATTATTTAATCTTTGTATTCTGCTAGGTAAATGAATGGGGATAGTTTCTAGAATAATTAATTTCAAAGTTTCGGTATTTTTTTGATGATGAAGAGTGAAGTGTCGAGACAAACTATGCAACATATAACATTTTGTTGCATAGTTTGTCTCGACACTTCACTCTTCATCATCAAAAAAATACCGAAACTTTGAAATTAATTATTCTAGAAACTATCCCCATTCATTTACCTAGCAGAATACAAAGATTAAATAATCGTGAATCCTTCTGGATTCACAAACTACATACTTTGCACCCTCAAGGTTTTAATGAATGTATCGATACAGTTAAATGATCTGATAAATTAGGGTTTAAAAACTTTCCATTTCTTCCAATGGATTAATCTCCAAAATATTATATCTCGATCTATTTTTTTCGTTGTTCCTTCTGTGCTGTTCACCCTGGAGCGCCCCACTGTGTATTTATTATTCCTTATGTTTTATTATTCAAGTTCCGTTTTTTGTTCTTCCCTTCCTTTCTGCATACAGAAACTTCTGTATTTTCTATTTAATGTCTGTAAATTTGGATCTCTTTACGAATATTCACACCCTGCGTTTTCGCCGGGTGCTGTATTCAATACCGCACTAGTCATTCCAGTTCATTTTTTTCACTTTCTCTAAGTAGTGTTCATACATCACATTCTGATCAGTTGCGATTTGGTCTACTGCACTGTTTATTATTTATTATTATTTTTTATCTAATAATGCAGCGATACACAAATCAGTTTTTCATTCTTTGAATTAACATACATAGCACCTTACAGGTCCACATCTCTTTATATTATATATATTTTTTGAAATAATTTCCAACTTGCGTTGTTGAATGCCGCACCGGTGACTAAGCGGTGTGATTGCTTGAATCGCTTGTGGTGGTATATTCACACCACATGCGATAATTATATTATATATATATATATATATGTTTATATGATTCCATTGTGCTTTTACATTATTATTTCATTATTATTATTTTTGTGATTTTTGTCTGCTTATTTATATTTATTTATATCTATTTATATATTTTTCATACATTATCACATTCATATGTGGATATGTAATTTTATGTAACAACTCTTTCAAAAAGTACTCTAATGGTTAATTCCTGGAGGTATATATATCTGTTACCAGCCTTCCCTTGTCATGCCTGATGAAGCTGCGCATGCGCAGCGAAACGCGTTGCATCTAATAAATCCATTGATTTTACTTGGCTGCCTGATGGTTCCTCTCTGCGCCAGACAAACTCCTGACTCCCTGGTCATTCGGTTTTGATTTTACTCTTACCCAAGAGGGCTGCAGTGGACCTTCTTCTACATCTCTTCTGCTCTTTACCTTGTTGTGTGTGGGCGCACAACCAACTTTGGTAAGCGGCTTGGGAATTACCGTCCTCTACCCCCACCCACAAGATCTACTGATCCCGCACATGAGGCGCCTTCCTCCCTCTCTCTAGACTTGAAAAGGGAGGGACTGCAGCACCAGCAACTTGGACAGGAGCACAATCTGCTTCTGAACCGTTGGATGAGTGGGCACATACTGTTGTTTTTTGGACATGGCTTTGCCGATGGATTGCTGACGGAATGACTGGCTCAAAGTCAGAGGAGCAGGAGCAGGAACAGTCTGCACTAATTGAGTGCTATTGCCGCCATCTCCAGGAACCCCTGTTTCACTACCTCCCGGGAAGGTATGCTGCCGCAAAGCAGGTGGTCTCCCCCGGGAACGTTTGGCTCCAGAATTTCCACTTCTGCCACCATGCTGACTGCCAACCATGCTACCACCTTGCTGGCTCAGCTGCTTCCTCAAGGGCAACCTGCACGTCACTCTCCTCATCAATACTTTCCCGCTTAGCGGAGGTAGCAGCAGATGTCTCCTCCACTTCTTGGCTGGGCATTAGCTGCTGACTGTCCTCTATTAAATCGTCCTCACTGTATAGTGGAGCTGAACCCAAAGCATAAGATACTTCTGCATGGGAGGGAACAGCATAGGACAGAGGCAATGGGAGAACAGGGACTGCTCCCTGGCCATGCCAACTAAGGGTTGTGCCTGAGGAACCCACCGACTGTCGACTGGGGGTATCCGATTTCACTTGTGATGAAGTGGATGACCATGTTAACCAATCGATGATGGCAGATGGGTTGCTGGTCCAGACATGACTGCTAGCTGATAACGGGAGATCAGACCTCTCGCTGCGACTCCTGCTGCGACTCGCCCCTAGTCTTCTGTGACCTCTGCCTGATGAATTTAGGCCTCTGCCACTCCTCTGTGCACGTCCTGGCACTTCTCTGCCTGACACACTTAGAGCGTATATGAGGGGAGTATAATACGCTTCACTACTTAAAACATTATTTGTTTAGAACAGCAGGTGTGTACTTTTGGCTGTCCGTTTACAGTTAATAGGCCCTTGAGACTTTAACAGGAACAAAATAGTCCACTACTTAGATGTAAGTATGTGGTATGCGCTTCTGAGGTTAGAAAAATGCGCTACTGTACACTTAAATAATTATTTGTGTACAACACCAGCCGGGGATTACTTTTGCCTGGACTTTCACAGTATGTAGGCCCTTGACAGATTAACAGGAAAAAAATAATACACCACTTAGATATAGGTATGTGGTATGCACTTATGAGGGCATAAAAATGCACTACAGTACGCTAAAAAACTAAATTTTGTGCACACCCCTAACCGGTGAGTACTTTTGCCTGGCCTTTGACACTATCCAGGCCCTTGAGACTTTAACAGGAACAAAATAGTATACCGTTTAGATGTACATATGTGGTATGCACTTATGAGGGCAGAAAAATGCGCTACAGTATGCTAAAAAAAACATTTCTGCCACAACACCAGCAGTACACAACAGTGTACTAAACCCAAAATTCCACTCACTCTCAAAAACTATTAGGAATGGACTGGATATCTATTATACCGTCTACAGACTAGTATAACCAGCACACCAGTTGTTGTGGAACAAAGACACAGATTTGCCCTAAAAAATTATTTATCCCTCCTCTGCTAACACACAGCTCTCTGTCCCTCTCTGTAATACAATACTGTGGGCAGTGACTGGGAGGTTAATCACTGCAGTAAGAAAAAAATTTTTGTGCAAAAACGCACTGCTCTCTGTCCAACAGAAGGCTGAAGTGACTAGGAGGTGAAACGCTGCTGTAGTAAGCTTTTCTGTGTAACACATACACAGGATGTCCGTCCTATCTCTCTGCAGTGTAATGAATTAAGTGACTATCCGGCATATGGCTGCCGAATATATAGTTCTGTGACATCACAGGGGTGACTGGCTGCTGATAGGCTGCATCCTGCATGCGATTCAGGGTAATCCCGCCTACCCTTGTTCCCGCCTTCCCAGGATAAATTTGCCCCATGTCCTCACATGTGGATCCGCCATTTTAGATGCCCTGGAGCCTCGACCTCATTAAATGGAGTTTAATAAAGCGATTAGTGCGATAGAATCGCGGCGATATTCACATTTGTTGTGAATTGAATTTCAGCCATCTAATGGGGTGTGCCCAGCTTTTGAGCACATACTCAGTTGCCACTAGATGGTCTCATCATGCGGCCGCCACCTCCACGCTTTGTCATTCAGGCATTGTATGTTCTCCCCATGCTGCCGCCAAATCCAGGCTGTGTCATTCCGACACTATATGTTCTCCTCATGCTTCAGCCACCTCCACGCTGTGTCATTCAGCCACTATATGTTCTCCTCATGCTGCCGCCAACTCCAGGCTGTGTCATTCAGGCACTATATGGTCTCCTCATGCTGCCGCCACCTCCACGCTGTGTCATTCAGGCACTTTATGGTTTCCTCATGCTACCACCAACTCCAAGCTATGTCATTCAGCCACTATATGTTCTCCTCATGCTGCCACCAACTCCAGGCTGTGTGATTCAGTCACTGTATGTTCTCCTCATGCTGCCGTCACCTCGGGGCGGTGTCATTTAGCCACTTTATGTTCTCCTCATGCTGCCACAAACTCCAGGCTGTGTCATTCAGCCGCTATGTGTTCTCCTCATGCTGCTGCAACCACCATTCTGTGTCATTCAGCCACTTTGTGGTCTCTTCATGCTGCCGCCACCTCCACGCTGTGTCATTCAGCCACTATATGTTCTCCTCATGCTGCGGCAAACTCAAGGCTGTGTCATTCAGCCACTTTGTGGTCTCCACATGCTGCCGCCACCTCCACGCTGTGTAATTCAGGCACTATATGGTTTCCTCATGCTGCCACCACCTCCACACTGTGTCATTCTGCCAATATGTGGTCTCCTCATGCTGCCACCACCTCCACGCTGTGTCATTCAACCACTACATGTTCTTCTCATAATGCAGCAAACTCCAGGCTGTGTCATTCAGCCACTATGTGCTCTCCTCATGCTACCACCACATCCATGCTGTGTTATTCTGCCACTATATGGTCTCCTTATACTGATGCCACCTCCAGGCTCTGTCACTGTGCCGCCCTGTGACATGTGACTCCTTTTAGAAAGATAGTGAGGGGAATGATTAAAACTTAGCTTTTATTTCTATTGCTAAAAATAGTAAACAAATAAGTGCATGTATAATCAGGTGACTAGTGGTGTCTATCCTGAATAAAGACAATTATCCAATATATCACAAACTGTTAAATGACTATGACACAAAAAATGTCAGTCTGTACAATATCATAAGCAAACATGTCAGTCTGGACACTATCCTATGCAAACAGAGGATTAACCCATACAATTCGACGCGTTTCGGTCAGCATCAGTGACCTCCTCAGGGAATAAATGGGTCCAAATAGTGTCACAGGATACCATATAAAAGCTGTATATAATAAATGTCAGACTCAAGAGCCATAAAATATGGGTATACAGAAACCGTTTTATGGCATGTGACCTGTAAAATGCAAAATACGGGAATTCCCAGATCTTGGTATACTGTAGGTACTGTACTCCTTATATGGTATAGGTCCACCCTAAAGGAGAAAAACATGCAAAAAAGAGAAAGTCATCAGGCTAGATTCGGCATTTATGCCATACCTGTAAAGAGAAAGCTCTATGTGCTACTCACCGTTTCAGCGTCTACGTTGTCCTCCTGTGCAACGCGCAGTAGCGGGGAGCCGTGCAGTCTTGCCGGCTGCTCCGTGCACATGGAGGGACGCAGCGGCGTGTGATGTAATATCCAGTGTCGGGGTTAGGCGGGGGAGTTTGGCTAATGACGCGTCCACCAACCAACGCTGTAGGTCAGGGGGCGCGTCCTCCGCCGCTATGTTTGCAGCAGCTGTCAGGCCACAGATTAACCCCGCAATCCCCGGTGCCAGACAGTTAGATATTGGCGATGTGTATTTTGCCGATCAATACAGAGCAACTGGCTTATTAGCCGCTGCAGAAGCCCTCATATGTGAATGACTAAAGCAAAGATTGGTGAGGCGGTTTACCGATGTATGTGACTGCATAGACAATAGCTACTAGTTGAACATCACGCATAAAGTCATACATATGCCCCTCCCACAATGAAGGGGGTAATGATACCTACGTAGCTATAGTTGTAATACAAGTTATAAATCCAATCACGCAGACAGAGAAAGTAAAATAAAAAAAACGATTTGTGTAATGCAAGTATATGTGTTGAATACACCTTATGACAGACTTCTCATCCAAAAGGAGAACACTGCACAGGTCAGAGATATAAAAATGGACTATCACTAAAGAAAATTAGATATCAAGGGTAAACATGGGTATAGGAAAAAGAGGCCATGATTGGGAGTAATGGGGGAAGGGTCACCTCCTAAAGTGTTTGAGCAGGGAGTAGCGGTGGCCTAGGGAACCTGTTATAAATCTAGTCAGGTACTGCTCTAGACCCTAAGTCTAGGCGGGGTAGCTGCCCTAAAAAGGGCGGTCCCACTCTGGAACCTAGCCTATTAGGCCCTATTGTTCCCTACGCTCACGGAAGGGGTGTGGTGACTACAACCCCACTGACTACCTCAGTAATCACCCCATGGGGGCCCCCATCATTATGTCTCTATGAAACTAGAAAATCATGGCCTCTTTTTCTTAAACCCATTTTTACCCTTGATATCTAATTTTTTTTAGTGACAGTCCATTATCATATCTCTGACCTGTGCCGTGTTCTCCTTTTGGATGAGAAGTCTGTCACCACTGCTTAATCTGCAATTTTCCAATATGGTGGAACTCAACCTTACACAAATCAGACTGGCTATACCAGTAGCGGAAAACTGTGGCTGATTTCCTAAGGCAGCAGATGTAAAGCTATTAGAGACAGTGCAACTTTTAGCTAAGGCATTGGCAGCTAACCAGAGACATGTGTCACATGCTAAGGCTTTTAAAGAAGGAACTAGATTTGTCAGCAGGAACAACAGCAGAATGAATTGTATTATGCCATTTATATTTTGTCTGTTTGATGTTGATGATTAAGTAAGAGATGGAAGAATATTTAGACTGCATTCACATCACATTTAAGCACTACGGCTGCCGGGGCCGGCTGGGGGGAACTGGGAGCTCCCATATGCCAGCTGGACTGGCGCCAAAACCCATTCACTTTAATGAGCTGGGGCTAATTTTTTGCCCCATATCGGGTTTTGTGACCGGACTTAAAACTGTGGTAAACTACACTTTTAGGTCTTGTCACACCGGATCCAGGGCAAACATGAGCCAGACCCAGCTGCCGTAGTGCCTAAACGTGATGTGAATGCAGCCTTATATATGGCTCACTGCAGTATAAAAAAGGGAAAGTGAATATACTGGGTTATAATGTGGGTGAGCAGCATTAAAAAAAATTGGTCACTTACTTTAATCTATCATGTAATATCGGAGTGATTTTCATTTATTCATCCATTGCTATTGCGTTGCAGTGCAAAATGAAGGCAGGGGGCCGGCTCACCAAGCTCTGCTGCCTTATTATTCACTGACCCCCATAAGTATGCAAATTTATTCTGCCTTGTCACTAGATTGTGAGTGAGGAAGCGGTACTCTGTTCACGCGCCAGTAGGCGTGAAGAAATTTGCATATCCATTATGGGGGGCGGCCGGGTAGTGAATATTGAGGGGGCAGGGGAGCTCTGCTTCCCGACTCTATTGTCCACCACAACACAATAGAAATGGATGAATAAACAGGCATAACTCTGATACCACACTAAGGGTTGAAGAAAGTGACCATTGTTTTTAATGCTGTTCAACTGGCTTGATGTGAGTGAACAGCCTGTCAGTTTTCATTTAAGAAGGAGCTGAATGAGAATAAGGGATAATGATCTGAGGAGGATTTGGAGATTGAATCAGTCGATGGGATATGAAGGAATTGTTTCCGACTTCCAAGATGAAAGCTAAATTGGACTTTTACAACAGCAAAAAACTTGCCAAACGGTGGGCCATTCTTCTACCAGCTGAGTCCTCGCTCCACTGCCTCTGCCAGGGCTATCCTTTCGAGAGGCAACAGCAGCAGCATGTTCACATTGGAGAACATGATGACTACATTTTTACATCCAGTATATCAACCTGTCATTAATCTTCGCCAGAGGGATATTCACAACCACTTGATAAACCAATTAGATTTATAACTGACCTATGCCCTTTCTCTGACAGACACAATCAACCCTGACCCCATGGAATTCTGAGTCACCAGCTTAGACCATTGGCCAGAACTTGCCCAGTTTACCATGGGTGTCTTTCTTTGTATATCCTCCAGTGCAGCATCAGAGAAAATGTTCAGTGCAGCCGGTGATGTCATCAGCCATAAGTGATCAAGATTGTCTGCCAGCAATGTGGAAAAAGACATGGATCAGTGAGTAACCTAAACCTCCTGTGCCCTATACCACATATCAGATAGTTGTACTAACACTATCCCCGCTGTTTACTACTAACTCCACTACACCACCCCTGCTGTCAACTTACTAGTACTATCATTGCCCCTGCTGTTTACTGGCTACAACTAACTCCAGTCCACTCCTGCTGTCGACTGTCTACAACTACTTCTGGTTCACCAACCCTGCTGTCGACACAGTACTAACAACATTCTTGCAGCAGCCTCACTACAACTATTACTACCCCTGCTGTCAACTTACTACTACTACTTCCAGTCCACAACCTCTGCTGTCAACTTGCTGCTACTACAACCAGTCCACCACCACTGCTGGCACCCACTATTACCACACCTATATAAGCACAGATCCCATCTCCTGTTCTTTGTTTTACACTGTACTGCTGCTGATGCAGCTACTTCCACCACCACCCCTCCACTACAGCCAGATGATCTCTAAAAACTGGTAAGTTTTTTGGCTTTCATTTCCGGCAAGTGCTTTTTCACTTGCTATATGCAAATCATGTTGCTACTCAAGATCATCAAAGGGATCATTTTGGACTGCTTGGAAAAAAAAAATTGGTTCTTCTGATACTTCCTCAGGCATTTTAACAGTGGCAGTCAGCTGTCACCAAAAAGGATTTAAAAAAAAATCCCCCCGTACAGTGTGTTTTTGAACAAGCTGTTAGCTACCACAGGTCACTGTAACTTTTACATTAACTGAGCCTTAAAACCAGTTTCAAAGTACTTGGATACACTCCTAGGTGACCCAGCAGTGTTGTACATGGTGTTAGGGCTCTTAGGCAGTATTCACACAAGTTTTTAAGGTTATTACTTCCAGACTCGGTATAATTGTATTTGCTCAAAACCAACATTTTCGACAAGATTTGGCAAACCTGCTGTAAATTTTTTTTTGAAAAGTTCTCTCACTGAGCTGTTAGGCCATGTTCACATGATGGAACTTCCATGCAGAATTCCTTTTAAAGGGGTTACCCACCATAAGATGATTTTAGTACGTGCCTGGCAGAGAGTTATGGACATGCTTAGGAAGGATTTGCGCTTGTCTTGGGGCTAAATGGCTATGTCATGAGATTACCATAACACTGTGGCTAGCTTTTTGTGAACTAGTATTTCCTGTTTTTTTATCTACAAATCCCACAATTCCATTTTCTTCCCTCCCAAACATCAGCCACCCCACCCATTGAAACATAAATGAGCTGCATCCATCAAAAGCCCTGTGGTTTTCAATCAGGGTGCCTACAGCTCTTGCAGATTGATCCCTCTCCCACCAAGCGATCACTCCACCCAATGAAGCAGACAGGCTCCCTGTCATCAGCTGACTAATGAGTCAGGTCTCGGCCGCATTGCAAACTGGGAAAAATCTGAGACAACAGTAATTTTGTATGCTGTTAAAAATAAATATTGGGGTGAAAATCGCAGAAGAATTGGGAGAAAACCGTCACACACAGGTACAGACATTATATTATGAACTACACTAACTTTACAGCCCCTGTAGCATAGTCAAATAAAAAAAAATTCCTGGAATACCCCTTTAACCTCTTTAGGACAATGGACGTACATTTACGTGCATTGCCTGCTATCGTTATATGAAGCTTCATACATGGTGAGCGAGCTTCATACATGGTGGGTCCTGGGTGCTACCAGCAACCAGGACCCGCGGCTAATACCGGACATCACCAATCAGGTTAATGTCCAGTATTAACCCTTTAGACATCACAATCAAAATTGATTGCGGCGTCTAAAACCGGAGAAAAGACATCCCGGCTAGCTCAGCAGGCTGTTCAGGACCGCAGTGGTGAAATTGCGGCATCCAGAACGGCTGAGAGGACAGCGGGAGGGCCCTTACCTGCCTCCTTGCCATCTGATCTGTGCCTCAATGCTCCAGCCAGGCTCTGCAGCACAGATAACACTGATCAATGCTATGCTATGGCATAGCATTGTGCAGTGTATGCAATCTAAGGATTGTAATGTAATGTAATAGTCCTCTATGGGGACTAAGGAAAAGTGTAAAAAAAAAGTTAATAAATGTGATTTAACCCCTTCCATAAGAAAAGTTTCACCCTCCTTTTCCCATTTAAAAAATATATATGTAAACAAAAATAAACATATGTGGTACCATTGCGTGCGTAAAATGTCCGAACTATAAAAATATAACATTAATTAAACCGCACAGTCGATGGCGTACACATAAAAAAAATTCCAAAGTCCAAAATTGCATATTTTTGGTCACTTTGTATACCTTAAAAAATGTATAAGAAGTGATCAAAACGTCCCATCAAAACAAAAATTGAACCAATAAAAACTTTAGATCACGGGACATAAAAAAAGATCCCTCATACATCCCTGTATACGTAAAAATAAAAAAGTTGTAGGGGTCAAAAGAGGACATTTTAAATATGCTAATTTTCTTACAAATAGTTATAGAAGTAAAACAAATAAAACCTATATAAGTTGAGTATCATTTTAATCATATGGACATACAGAATAAAGATGAGGTGTCATTTTTAAGGAAAAGTGCACTGTGTAGAATCAAAAGCCCCCAAAAGTCACAAAATTGCATTTTTCCCCCCCACAAAGATTTTATGGTGGAACGATTAATGTCATTACAAAGAACAATTGGTGGCACAAAAAAGCCCTCATATGGGTCTGCAGGTGGAAAATTGAAAGAGTTATGATTTTTAATAGGTGAGGTGGAAAATACGAAAGTACAAAAATGAAAAAAAAACTGTGGTCCTTAGGGGTTAAAGTCTGTCAACTGAGCGAAATATCACAGAGGCATGTCTAGAAGACACCAATCTCTTCCCAAGAGGTACACTACCCATATGTAGCCTCTGAGAGGCCTTTTTACACTGCAGTGGGAGAAACACTATGATACATTACTACATGAGACATTACTGCATGCAGCAATCGGACATTTCTACCTGGGTGAGCTATTGTTAATAAAGTACTAGATATCCCCACCAAAGTAACAACATGTACAATAAATTAAAGGGATTATCTACCATAAGGTGATTTTAGTATGTACATGGCAGACAGTAATGGACATGCTTAGGAAGGATCTGCGCTTGTCTTGGGGCTAAATGGCTATGTTGTGAGATTACCATAACACTGTGGTTAGCTTTTTGTGAACTGGTATTTCCTTTTTGAGTTTTCTTTTTTGCCTACAAATCCCATAATTCCATTTCCTCCCTCCCACACATCAGCCACCCCACCCATTGAAACATAAATGAGCTGCATCCCTTCAAAAGACCTGTGGTTTTCAATCAGGGTGCCTACAGTTGTTGCATTAGTTGCAGATTGATCTCTCTCCCACCAAGCGATCCCTCCACCCATTGAAGCAGGCAGGCTCCCTGTCATCAGCTGACTAATGAGGTCAGGTCTTGGCCGCATTGCAACCTGGGAAAAATCTGAGACAACAGTCATTTTGTATACTGTTAAAAATAAATATTGGGGTGAAAATCACAGAAGAATTGTGAGAAAACCGTCACACACAGGTACATACACTATATTATGAACTACACTGACTTTACAGCCCCTGTAGCAAAGTCAAATAAAAAAAAATCCTGGAATACCCCTTTAATTAGACCATTTATGATGATCAGTGGAACAGCAGCAGAATTGCTTTAGTTTTGCAATTTCACTTTACACTTCCCGATCCTCCTTTTAAAAGCTGCTTTGACATCTTTATTCTTAAGACTGTATATAAATGGGTTGAGCACTGGGATAATTGCCATGTTCAATAAAGAATGTAATTTCTTGGAGCCTAAGCTATTACTTGGTATAAGATACTGAAAAATCAATGTAGCATATAGCAACATGATGACTGTGAGGTGTGAGGAACACGTGTAGAAGGCTTTTCTTCTACCAATAGTGGAACGTATCTTCATTATGGACCGAATTATAAATATATAAGATGTTAGGATGACAAGAAATGGAATAACGAAATATACCATGAGCCCTTGTGTATTGGACAGTGTTTTCAATATTGTGATATCACTGCAGGCAATTTCCAAGATGGGGACAAGGTCACAGCAGAAGTGGTCAATAACATTGGTGGAAAAGCAAGAGATCTTGGATACAAACCAGATGAAGGAAACATATTGTATAAAACCAAATGTCCAACAAAATGAAGCCAATAGAAGACATATCTTAAAGTTCATAATAATATTATAATTTAGGGGTCTACAAATAGCTACATATCGATCATAACTCATGGCCATCAAAATGAGGAGTTCATCTGCTGTTAAAGATGTAAACATATAGAATTGAGCTATGCAGGCCAGGTAGGACACAGTGTTGTCTGCAGTGATGAAGGTTAGAAGGATCTTATGTAGGGTGACAGTAGGAGACATCATGTCCACTATAGACAAATTAGCAAGGAAGAAATACATGGGAGTGTGAAGATGAGAGTCCAGACAGACCAGGAGGAGAAGACTCATATTCCCAACAAGAGAGATGAGATAAATGAGTAAAACCAGAAGAAATATAGGAGCCTGGAGCTCAGGATCATCAGATATCCCCTTTATAATGAAATATGTCATTGTTTGATTGGCCTTCATATTTCTCATTGGTATAAATAAAGTAATATGATGTCACCTATAGCAAACAAATAATAGATTATAAAATCTTGACCAGGACACCATCTTGACCATTTTTACCATCAATAACTGTCATCCCTGGTGGCTTGTCACAAACTTTCATGATTGATTTGGCAAGGTTGGCATTAGGATGTGGCCAATTGGGCCATTGCCCATAGTTTACATCTCCAATATAGGCACACTGGAGATCCAGGGCACTGGACTTTCGGCCTGGTGGCCTGTATCAGGGCTGGGATGTTGGACCCCAGAGAATCCAGGGCATGAGGGTTATTTTTGTCCTTTTGAACAATACCTTCCAAAACCATAAAAAAAATAGTTAAGATCCAATCATATATAGACATTCATAGTAACATCTGTTTACATGTTTTTTTTTTTGCCATATAAAAATATTAAGTTACAGACATTGATAGTATCAGTTACCGTACAATTTCCGTGCAGATCTGTGCATAGATGTGATCTTGTGGTAAGTATTGGGAGCCATGAGGCTTTATATATTATGTTTCATGACAATAATTGATCCCTTTGCTCTTCCAATCTCTATTGAGACTTATTACACTTGGTTTAATTTTGCCAATTTTATCCTAATATTTATATTCACAATATTATTGATATTTTCTACGTAAACTCTTGGAGATCCCACTGTTCCCTTTTCCTCATAGACTTTGTCTTTTGGGATTCATTATACTTGTTTAAATTTTTCTGCATTCATTGTAACATTTATATTTACTGTATTATTGATATCACATAAGGACCTGGTGATGTAGCCTTTGTACAGATATAGCCACTGGCAACCTACATGCAAAATATTCTTTTCACGTGGCACATAACGTTATTGGTGTAGGGCACCACAGAGAGTACATACAGGAGCAGGGACTCCTGTCAATGGCCAGACTTCTTGCTCCTATGCACTGAGCAGATATGCCTACACTACTGTAAACATCACCATTCACTCATCATTTGCTTGGCTTGGTGCAACACTGTCACCAAATATGGGTGAGTATTTAAATGGCATTAGTTTTAGTTAAATCAAAGGACCAAAACAAACGCATCCCATTGGACCCCGATAGTCTGACATACAGCACCTGGCAAGACAGCAATAAATAGATGTCATGCTCTAGCTTGCCATTCTAGCAGAGCCAGTACACTTTAAGGGCCTTAATGACCCTACCGAGGATTCTTACTCTTATGTGCTTAAACACCATGCCTGCCCCTGGATGACATTACTAATATCTGTCATATCCCACAAAAAAAGTTATATGTTACTAAGTACTTACTCAGTTTTTATGGGTCTAGCGCCTATGTTTCTCTTGCATATACCTTATTTCTGTTGCTCACTTGGTTTATCATTTTGGAGGGGGGGTGTCTTCACTCTTCTTGACTCATGTGCCTCCCTAAGTCTGCTGAGCTGTGCTGGGTTATTTTCATCCAATCACTACAGGCTGCTCTGCAACCCCCTCCTCTCAGTTTCCATGAGTCAGATAGGACAGGACATGAGTGAGCACAGAGCAGTGCTCCTCACTTTCTCAGCAGATCCTCATCCTCTATATGGAAAAAATAATAAATATGACACTGCCAAACACTCTGCCCCCTGAAAAGAACCCTGCTACACATTATACCCATTATAATAATACTGTCACACACTGTACCCATAATACTAATACTGCCACACACTGTATCCATAATACTAATACTGCCACACACTGTACCAGTAATACTAATACTGCTACACACTGTATCTGTAATACTAATACTGCCACACAATGTACCTGTAATACTAATACTGCTACACACTGTATACGTAATACTATTACTGCCATACTCTGTACCCGTAATACTAACACTGCCACACACTGTATCTGTAATACTTATACTGCCACACACTGTACCAGTAATACTAATACTGCTACACACTGTATCTGTAATACTAATACTGCCACACAATGTACCTGTAATACTAATACTGCTACACACTGTATACGTAATACTATTACTGCCACACACTGTACCCGTAATACTAACACTGCCACACACTGTATCTGTAATACTTATACTGCCACACACTGTACCTGTAATACTAATATTTCTACACACTGTATACATAATACTAATACTGCCACACACTGTACCCGTGATACTTATACTGCTACACATTGTACCTGTAATACTTATACTGTTACACACTGTAACTGTAATACTAATACTGCCACACACTGTACCCGTAATAATAATGCTGCTACACACTGTACCTGCAATACTAACATTGCCACACTGTACCTGTAATACTAATACTACCACACACTGTACCTGTAATAATAAATACTGCCACACACTGTATCCGTAATACTAATACTGCTACACACTGTACCTGTAATACTAATACTGCCACACACTGTACCTGTACTAAATACTGCTACACACTGTACCTGTAATACTAATACTGCTTCACACTCCCTTATCCTCCTCCAGACCTCTCTGTCCTTCTCCTCCAGACCACTCTGTCCTCCTTCAGATCCCTCTGTCCTTCTCCTCCATCCTCCTTCATCCTCCTCCTCCAAATCACTCTGCCCTCCTCCAGACCCTTTTGTCCTCCTCCATCCTCCTTTGTCCTCCTTCTTCCTTCTCCCCTGGACCCTTTTGTCCTCCTCCATCCTCGTTTGTCCTCCTTCTTCCTTCTCCTCTGGACCCTTTTGTCCTCCTCCATCCTCCTTTGTCCTCCTTCATCCTTCTCCTCCAGACCCCTTTGTCCTCCTCCATCCTCCTGCTCCAGACCCCTCTGTCCTCCTTCTCTAGACTCCTCTTTCCTCATCCACCCTCCTCCTCCAGACCACTCTATCCTCCTTCAGATCCCTCTGTCCTTCTCCTTCATCCTCCTTCATCCTTCTCCTCCAGACCCTCCATCCTCCTCCAGACCCCTTTGTCCTCCTCCATCCTCCTTTGTCCTCCTTCATCCTTCTCCTCCAGACCCCTCTGTCATCCACCATCCTCCTCCAGAT
The DNA here is from genome assembly GCF_029499605.1 of Hyla sarda. NCBI lineage: Eukaryota > Metazoa > Chordata > Amphibia > Anura > Hylidae > Hyla > Hyla sarda. Next base: position 160,977,800 of record NC_079197.1, read on the forward strand.
CCCTCTTTACTCCTCCATCTTCCTCCTGAGCCCTCTGTCCTCCTCCTCAATACTACTCTTTTCTCTTCTCCTCCAGACCCATCTGTACTCCTCCCCTAGACCTCTCTGTCCTTCTCTGTCCTCCTGCTTCAGACCCCTCTGTCCTTCTCCATTCTCCTCCTCCAGATGCCTCTGTCCTTCTCCATCCTCCTCCTCCAGATGCCTATGTCCTTCTCCATCCCCCTCCTTCAGACCCTTCTTTACTCCTCCATCCTCCTTCCTCCTCCTCCAGATCCTCTGTCCTCCTCCTTCTCCAGAGCCCTCTGTCCTCCATCCTTTTCCTTCAGACTCCTCTTTTCTCCTCAACCTTCCTCCCCCAGACCCCTCTGTCCTCCTCCATCCTACTGTTCCAGACCCCTCTTTTCCCTACTCTTCCAGACTCCTCTTTATTTCTCCATCCCCCTCCTCCAGAGCTCCCTGTCCACCGCAGACCCCTGAGGTCATAACACATACATCAGTCTGGCTTACAAACATCAGAAAATATAAGTAAAGTGAAGACCAGCTCACCCCGCCTCGGACAGCAGAGCACGGATCCAGGTGGTGGACGGCACCAGCCAATCAGAAGAACAAAGAGAGATGGATCCAGCTCGGTGCAGATAAAATGATTCTAATCCATAGGACAAGGAGTATACAAGTAACGCGTTTCAAGCGCTGTACGCTTGTATAATCATATAATCATTTTATCTGCACCGAGCTGGATCCATCTCTCTTTGTACTTCTGATCAGAAAATATAGTATTATTGTGTCAATATTGTGTCTATTGGTTTGTATGTAGCTAACACACATATACACATCATTCATACATCCATTTAACTTACACACATCATACACACATACACACATCGCCACTCCCCCACATCATACATTTCATACATCCACACATCATAAATACACACACATCCTACTAACATTATGCATATACACACATCATACAAACATACACATCATACATACACCCGCCGCTGCCCCCACATCATACATTACATACATACACACACATTATACATACACTTCACACAAACACCCGAAACAAACATACACACGCAATAATACATACATGCATAATACATATACACACATATATCATACATACATATATAACATACACATCATACATACATGCAAACATCATACATACACACATCATACATACACACATTGTACATACATGCAAACATCATTCATACACACATCATATATGCATGCAAACATCATACATACACACACATCATACATACAAACATGCATACATCATATATGCACACACATCATACATACTAACATCATACACACACATCACATATACATGCAAACATCATACATACATGCAAACATCATACAAACACATCATACATACATGCAAACATCACACATACACACATCATACATACAAGCAAACATCATACATACAAAGATCACACATACACACTTCATGCATACATGCAAACATCATACATACACACATCATACATACATGCAAACATCATACTTACACACATCATACAAATATGCAAACATTATACATACACACATAATACATACACGCATCATACATATGCAAACATCATACATACACATACATACATACACATCATACATACATGCAATTATACATGCACACATCACACATACATACAAACATCATACATACATGCAAATGTCATACATACACATCATACATACACACCATACATACATGCAAACATCATACATACACACATCATACATACATGCAAACATCATATTTACACACACATCATACAAACGCATCATACTTACACACATTATACATACATGCAAACATTATACATACACACACATCATACATAACACCCCCCCCTACTTGTCCTCCTCACCTGCATCTGCCAAAAGTTCAGGGAGATCAGGTCCCGGGAATCCAGCGTTGGAGATCAGAGCAGCAGGCAGCACTAAGCCGCTAACAACAAGGCCACGTGGAAGCTTTAGTGCTCGAGGTAGGCCACATTATACACATACACACATCATACAAACATACATATCATACATACACCCGCCACTGCCCCGCACATCCTACATTACATACATAGATTAGGGCAACATAGGTAGAGGCCACGCATCCTAGGCCATACAGTTCCCTAGGCCCTCCCTCCCCCTCCCACATACCTTATCCCCCATATCTATCCTTTAGTATCTACATACTTGTCTGGACTCTTTATGAAAGTCTCTTAATATCAGGAGCATTTGTAGTGCCCCACTGTGGGTATTTATTTAGATCCATATCGTAGCCTCTTATGTTTGGGGTAAGATATACAGGGATCCCGTGGTTTATCACACTCTCATATGCTATATGAGAATCACGTGTTTGGTTTTTGGTGGTCCGTTCTGTGGACATTTTTAGAGAATCAATATTAAAAGTTACATTTTAAAGTGTCTTTTCGGTGACAGTACATTATATACACACACACACATTATACATACACTTCATACACACGGAAAATACATACACACAATAATACATACATGGATAATACATATACACATATCTATCATACATACATATATAACATACACATCATACCTACATGCAAACATCCTACATACACACACATCATACATACACACACATTGTACATACATGCAAACATCATACATACACACATCATACATACATCCAAACATCGTACATACACACATTATATATACACACACACATACATACACACATCATACATACATGCATACATCACATATACACACATCATACATACAAATATCATACACACACATCACATATACATGCAAACATCATACATACATGCAAACATCATACAAACACACTTCATACATACACACACATCAAACATACATGCAAACATACATACACACATAATAAATACAAGCAAACATCATACATATACATCATACATGCAAACATCATACATACACACATCATACTTACATGCAAACATCATACATACACATCATACATACATAAACACATCATACATACAGTACATGCAAACATCATGCATACACACATCATACATATACACATCATACATATGCAAACATCATGCATACACACATAAATAAATACACATCATACATATATGCAATCATCATACATACACAGATCATACATACACACATCTTGCATACACACATCATACATACACACATCACACATACAAACAAACATCATACATACATGCAAACATCATACATACACACACATCATACACACATACAAACATCATACATACACACATCATACATACACATCATACATATGCAAACATCATGCATACACACATACATAAATACATACATGCAATCATCATACATACACACAGATCATACATACACACACAAACAAACATCATACATACATGCAAACATCATACTTACACACACATCATACATACACACACATCATACAGAACACCCCCTACGTGGCCTCCTCACCTGCATCCACCACGAGTTCAGGGAGATCAGGTTTCGGGGATCCAGCATCGGAGATCAGAGGCAGCAGGCAGCACTAAGCCACTAACAGCAAGGCCACGTGGCAGCTTTAGTGCCTGAGGTAGGCCAAAGGCCTACGTCCAACCCCGGGGGGTGCCTCCGGGTTGGACATCAGGTGCCCCCCGCACCGCAGAGCCTTCGCTACGTCACTGCCTACTGGCCATGTGGCTGCCATGAAGATGTTGCCGGAGATGTTGTGGTCAGAGGCAGATAGGGCGCGCCAATTCCCATCTGCTTGCCAGCCTCCACTTCCACGGCGCCAAGGCAAACAGACGTGTGTGCTTCCAGCAGCCAATGCACCTGCGGCCGGAGGAGGGGTAAGAGCGGCTGGAGCCGCAAACTAAAATAAAAAAGGTTTTAAACATTGCGTCAAGGTAGATGGCCCACTTGATGGCCCGGCCCACCTGGCAAATGCCCGCTTTGCCCGATGGCCAGTCCAGCCCTGGTCCTGGCTCACTCAACCTCAACCACTTACCACAATGAATTACCAATCTTGTGCCCTATGCCAGAGTGAAAGGGGAAGAAGTTGGTGGTTCCTTGAGTAAAATCAAGGAGATTAGTTTTTTTTTTACCTACCTCCCCAAAGGAGAGCATTAAAAAGAGGGAGGAGGATGCATCTATTTACTAAAGGAACCTACCTACCTTCCAATAAGGGTCCTCTATCTACATACTAGGGGATATACTGCCCTACCTACATATAAAGGAACTACTAAACTATTAACCTACTAACCCATTAGGGTCACAATTTATCTACTTGGATCCTAACTAATTGCATCTACCTCCCTTCTGAGGGACCTACTAGCCTCTTGACAACTTGATGGTGGACTTACCTACCAACCTACTGGTGGAATGTACCTACATACTTATTAGGTGGACCAACTTATTGGAATGGCCCAAAGGGGGCATAATTACAAGATGCCCTATATATCTACCCACTTGGGGGGGGGGGGGGTACCTAATGTGAGGGACACAACTAAATACCTAACTATCAACTGGGGGGACCTACTTATTAATGCTTTTACATAACTATTGGGGGGGACCTACCTACATTTCCAACAGGAAGACCTACCTACCGAAAGACCAAAGTAGTATATTGTAGTGTTTTTCTTCATTAACAGTGTAAACCAAAAACAGTCACTAATATTGGAGTATAAAAATAAAAACAATCTTTATTTTAACAGAAAAAAATCCATACAGATGTAAAAAAAAAAAAAAAAAAAACATTAAAAATAAGGAACCAGCATATGAAAAGGCTACAAATCTAGGACCCACACACTGGTGCAAAGTACAGGAATTGTACTAATAGTGAGGTAGCAGCAGAAAAAAAAAACATCTTACTTATACCAGTATATACAATACATTGAGCAGCAAATAAAATAAAAAAACAGCAAGAGATGCCAGTTTTATAAGAGTTCATATAAAGAGTAATACAATTGGATACAGCCAAAAACATATAGGCATCTGAAGCAACCCTACCAACCAAAATTGTAACAGAAAATCAGCATGAATCCCAGGCTGTCCCATGACCTTCCTCAGAGGAATCAAAATGTGCCATTTTTAGTTTCAATAGTCATGTCTTTGTAGAATTAAGAAAATGTGAGCGGAGGGTTTTTACATGTGTGATTCCCGCCATGAAGCATGGATTTGTGATGTTGTGAAGGTTCTTTACTGATGACTCTGTTAGTTCAAGGCAAATTCAAGACACACACAACCAGCATGGCTACCACAGCATCCTGCAGCAACACACCATCCCATCAGGCTTGGGCTTAGTGGGACTATTATTTATTTTTCAACGGGAAAATAACCTCAAACACTTGTCCAGGCTATATCTGGACTATTGGACCAAGAAGGAGAGTCAGTCCTGTGTCAGATAACATGACCTTCACAATCATCCATCCTAAACCCAACTGAGATGGTTTTGGATGAGTAAAGAAAAAGCAGTTAACAAGTGAGACCTCTGGAAATTACTTTGAGGATGTTGGTAAGGAATTCCAAGATGTTTACAAGAGATTGCAATTAGAGATGAGCACATTTTTCTGAAAAAATTTGGTTCAGTCCGAATTTATTCGCTGCAAATCTCTATTAAAAATGGTTATTTCTGGCCTACAGAGAGCCTCAATAGGGGTGTAGAACACTCTGCCTTGCTGTAATATGCATAGGATTAGTGAAATAATACTGTTATTCAGTAGGACATGCAGATTAGAGGCATCACTATTAGAATCACTGTCGCAGATTGGCACAATGACAGAGCCTGGAGGTGGCATCAGTATGAGGAGACCATATAGTGCCTGAATGACACAGCGTGGAGGTGGCAACAGCCTGACAAGACCATAGGGCCTCTCATTTGAAAAGATTAAAGATATTTTTTAACATTTAAATTGAAGATTTCAAATGCATGAACCTAAAAAGTTTTATTTAATGTGTCAGCAGCATGAGGAGACAACATGGCGGTACAGTGACACAGCCTGCAGGTGGCAGAAGCATGACGAGACCATGTAGTGGCTGAATAACACAGTGGTACAACACTTAGATGTACGTGCGTGGTATGCACTTATGAGGGGAGTACAATGCGCTCAACTACGCTTAAAACAGTGTTTGTCTAGAATAGCAGCAGGTGTGTACTTTTGGCTGGCCTTTCACAGTAACTAGGCCCTTAAGACTTGAACAGGAACAAAATGATACACCATCTATGTACGCACAGGTTACACTTAATAGAGGACAATATGCTCCGCTACTCAACCAGTATTAGGCACTAATAGCAGGTGATTGTGGCTTTTAGTGCTCTGCTCACCCTATCTGGCTGGCTACTATTAACTTTTCAGTTTTTGTATACACCAGTGCTGCAGCACACAGTCAATCTCTCTCCCTTTCATATCTGTGCTTTTAGGCTGAATTTAGGCTTGAGGGGAATCGCTGCTGTAAAAATGCTTCTCTGTGCAACACACACTGCTCTCTGTCCCTCTCTATCTGCAATAGAACACTGATGGGAGTGGCTACAAGATGGCTGCCGATTATATGGGGCTGTGACATCACAGGGGTGGCTGGCTGCTGATAGGCTGCATGCTGCATGTGATTCAGGGTCATCCCGTCTACCCTTGTTCCTGCCTTCCTAGAATTCCTTGCCCCATATCCTGACATGTGAAGCTGCCATCTTAGATGGAGATGGAGCCTGAACTGCACTAAATGGAGTTTAATGAAGCGATTCGTGCGATCAAATGGCGGCGATATTCGCATTAGTTGAGAAGCTAATTTTTCCTGAAATTCGTAACAAATTTGAATTCGTCAGATTCGCTCATCCCTAGTTGCAATAGCTGTCAACAAAGTAAAAGGGGGCTACTTTGATGAGACTAAAATTTCAAATATATATTCTGGTTTGCTTAACACCACTTTGTGTACTACTTAATTCTACTTATGTTCGTTCTGTAATGTCAAGGACAGTGATGTGCAGCCCTTATCTCCACCCACACCCTTGTCCCTACCTACTTGGAGAATGCACCCTAGACGACAGTGCCCAACTTCATAAGTTCACAGAGAAAGAAAGAATAGCCAGTCAGCTATATCAGAACAAAACAGCCACATAAGTAACAAAATCAGAACCAACTCCACAGTCAATAGGCAGAACTAGAGCCAGAACATGGAGGGAACATCAGGACCAAAAGTAAATCAAAGTAAATAGCCAGGGAAACAAGCCAGAGGTAAGAATGTCAGAGATCCAGTCAGAAGAACAAATGTGTGTGCAGCACAGTATAGAATATCAGCACCGACCACGTAGGATCTCACCACCAAGCCTGATTGGCCTGGTACCCCCACTCCCAACTCACTTTATCAATGTCCTTACCATTTGTCTTCGTCTGATTTGCCTCGTATTCCTGGTTATACCTCTAGCTTTACAGCCAAGCATTTGATTTGCTTTCCCCACTGTCCGGTTGTTCTGTTTGAGAATGTCAGAAATTACAACCCCTGAATCCTTCTGAAGTCTTTACTGACACAGGACTGCCTATTCTATAGTTAAAGTATTCATCTTCTCCATTATTTTACACTTGGAAACATTGAACTGCAATATGTATTATATTTACAACTTATCCAGTAAAGGAAAATAATTTTCCATATTTCAAACACCTCCATGGATATAAACGATATTGTACAACGTTTTGTCAACAGCAAACAGACAATCTTTACCTGCTAAACCATTTCCTAAGTAATTGTATCCTGTTATTCATTACTTATTATTGCGTATTCACACCTGTCTCTGTAGCCTTGAATCCTTACCTGTGCTTATATGTGTATTGGAGTTTAAGTTCCTCCAAGGTCAGGCCCTGTCCCACACAGTTGTCTTCCCCTAACTTGGAGCCTATTTGGATTTGGTATTTTGTTTCCCTCCATGCCTGGAGTTTGGGTTTGTAGTTTATCTGGTTTCATCTATTGTTAGATCACTTTCCTGAACTTCACTTTGGGGGAGATTAATCAAAACCTGTCTAGAGGAAAAGTAGTTGAGTTGCCCATAGCAACCAATCAGATCGCTTCTTTCATTTCTGAAAAGGCCTCTGAAAAATGAAAGCAGTCGTCTGATTGGTTGCTATGGGCATCTCAGCAACTTTTCCTTTGGACAGGTTTTGATAAATCTCCCCCATAGTCCCTAACATAGGAGTCAGTTTTGGTTCTTAGTTCTAGTATATCCTGATCTGTTTAGTATATTGGTCCATGTTTAGACCTGTGGGTCTTTGTGTGTTTTTGTATTTTGTCTAGTGTGAATTGGTTCTTATGCATCCTTGATTTATATTGTGTCTACAATTGTGTCTGTCCATCCCCTGAATTCCAGATCTAGTCTCTCTGTTATATATTTATGCCATTTACCTTGTTTTGGTTCTTAGGCAGTTGTCTAAACAATACCTACTGCCATGTTTCCCTGATATCTGTTTGTACTACTTTGCATTCCTGCCTATATTTATTATTCTGGTATCCTGACTTGTTTGTCCCGACCTTGTACAGTTCTTGTTTATTGTTTTTACCATGACGCCCTTGCACTTTAGTTAGAGTATGATTGTAGAGTATGATTTAAGGGTGACTATGAAAGAAGCAGAAAAAGAGGTTCAGGGTCAGCTTAGGGCTCACTCTTCCCTGCTCTACATGACCCATAATCACAACATTTATCTTCTCAATATAAAAAGGTATTATTTACAAAAAATAAAGAGAGTGTTCCCATGTGTAAAGCCCTTTTACCAACTAAAAAGAAGAGATTGGATATAGAAACCACTCACCTTTTCAAGTTGTGCTAATCTGGGCACAACTCATATAAACATGTAGGATATTGTTTGGCAATGTCCAGCCAGGCTGCTGCTCCTCCCCAAACACACTCCAAGAAGCAATAAATTCAGTAACCACCAATACTTCCTCCTCAGGGATATCTGAGTGCCACCACATAAAAATCCACAAAAATGGATCAAGGATAGATAACAGAAAGTTGTGATTTATAAAAAAAAAAAGTGCAACATGTTTCAAACCCAGTCTGGCTTCTTCCTCACTTTGCTATGTTCATGGACTAGAAGTTGAGCCCTCAGAATGCACCTGGTATATGTTCCAGAGGAGCCTGAAAATATATAACATGTATTCATTGTGACTGATTTCAAGCAAATGATAATATTATATTCCTCTATGTTTGAGATTTGCCATTATCTCTTATGATCTACACCTCCACGCTCTACCAATTGTGCTCATTCCCATTCCTGCATCCATATCCACAGGAATAACATACCGCTAAGGTGAAGTGCCAGACATCCATTTCTACTTTGTATTTTATAAAATTATATTATGTTTCCATTTTATGCTTCCATTTTGTATACACAGCTCCTGAATAGGTTATTGTGTCTTCATGGTTACATAGTTATATATACACATTTATGGAAACATCCATACACATATTTTTATAACTTTACAAATGCCACATATGAATATTAAGTTACAAACATTGAAAGTATTAGTTACCATACAATTGATGGGCAAATCTGTCCATAGAGGTGATATCTAGGTAAGAAGTAGGGGCCCTGAGGCTTTATATAATGTATTTAATGACTATAATTGATCCCTTTGTTGTTCCAATATCTATTGGGACTTATTACACTTGGTTTAATTTTGATTGTAATGTTTATATGCACGATACTATTGTTAAATCTCAACAGAATCCCACAATGCGGGTGTGCAGGCTATGCGCACCTTCTTGTCAGGTGGCGACAGACCCCCAAATTTTGTTTGTGAGTCACTCCTCTTCGTCCTACAAAATAACACCTTTCTTCATGATGGGCAGTGGTACAGGCCGGCCCATGGCACAGCCATGGGCACGCCTGTATCATGTATCTATGCCAATATTTTTGTTACGCCTAGCGCTCCGGGTCCCCGCTCCTCCCCGGAGCGCTCACGGCGTCTTTCTCCCTGCAGCGCCCCGGTCAGTCCCGCTGACCGGGAGCGCTGCACTGTCTTGGCCGTTGGGGATGCGATTCGCACAGCGGGACGCGCCCGCTCGCGAATCGCATCCCAGGTCACTTACCCGTCCCGGTCCCCTGCTGTCATGTGCTGGCGCGCGCGGCTCCGCTCTCTAGGGCGCGCGCGCGCCAGCTCTCTGAGACTTAAAGGGCCAGTGCACCAATGATTGGTGCCTGGCCCAATTAGCTTAATTGGCTTCCACCTGCTCCCTGCCTTTATCTGACCTCCTCCCATGCACTCCCTTGCCGGATCTTGTTGCCTTGTGCCAGTGAAAGCGTTTAGTGTGTCCAAAGCCTGTGTACCTGAACTTCTGCTACCCATCCTGACTACGAACCTTGCCGCCTGCCCCCGACCTTCTGCTACGTCCGACCTTGCCTCTGCCTAGTCCTTCTGTCCCACGCCTTCTCAGCAGTCAGCGAGGTAGAGCCGTTGCTAGTGGATACGACCTGGTTGCTACTGCCGCAGCAAGACCATCCCGCTTTGCAGCGGGCTCTGGTGAATACCAGTAGCCTCTTAGAACCGGTCCACTAGCACGGTCCACGCCAATCCCTCGCTGACACAGAGGATCCACTACCTGGAAGCCGAATCGTGACAGTAGATCCGGCCATGGATCCCGCTGAGGTGCCGCTGCCAAGTCTCGCTGATCTTCCCACGGTGGTCGCTCAGCAATCGCAGCAGATTGCCCAACAAGGACAGCAGCTGTCGCAGTTGACCGCCATGTTACAGCAACTTCTGCCTCTGCTACAGCAGCAACCATCTCCTCCGCCAGCTCCTGCACCTCCTCCGCAGCGAGTGGCCGCTCCTAACCTCCGCTTGTCCCTGCCGGACAAATTTGATGGGGACTCTAAACTCTGCCGTGGATTTTTGTCTCAGTGTTCCCTGCATATGGAGATATTGTCGGACTTGTTTCCTTCAGAACGGTCTAAGGTGGCGTTCATAGTAAGCCTTCTTTCAGGAAAGGCCTTGTCTTGGGCCACACCGCTCTGGGACCGCAATGATCCTGCCACAGCCACAGTCCAGGCCTTCTTCGCTGAACTCCGGAGTGTCTTCGAGGAGCCAGTCCGAGCTTCTTCTGCCGAGACTGCCCTGTTGAACCTGGTCCAGGGTAATTCTTCAGTGGGCGAGTACGCCATCCAATTTCGTACTCTTGCCTCCGAGTTATCATGGAATAACGAGGCTCTCTGCGCGACCTTTAAAAAAGGCCTATCCAGTCGCATCAAGGATGTGCTGGCCGCACGAGAGATTCCTGCCAATCTGCAAGAACTCATCCATCTAGCTACCCGCATTGACATGCGTTTTTCTGAGCGACACCAAGAGCTCCGCCAGGAAAAAGACTTAGATCTCTGGGCACCTCTCCCACAGTATCCGTTGCAATCTACGCCTGGGCCTCCCGCCGAGGAGGCCATGCAAGTGGATAAGTCTCGCCTGACCCAGGAAGAGAGGAATCGCCGTAGGGAAGAAAATCTCTGTCTTTACTGTGCCAGTACCGAGCATTTCTTGGTGGATTGCCCTATCCGTCCTCCACGCCTGGGAAACGCACGCACGCACCCAGCTCACGTGGGTGTGGCGTCTCTTGGTTCCAAGTCTGCTCCTCCACGTCTCACGGTACCCGTGCGGATTTCTTCTTCAGCCAACTCCTCCCTCTCAGCCGTGGCCTGCTTGGACTCCGGTGCCTCTGGAAATTTTATTTTGGAGTGGTTTGTTAATAAATTCAGCATCCCGGTGACCCGTCTCGTCAAGCCGCTCTACATTTCCGCGGTCAACGGAGCCAGATTGGACTGCACCGTGCGTTACCGCACAGAGCCCCTCCTCATGTCTATTGGACCCCACCTTGAGAGGATTGAGTTCTTCATTCTCCCCAACTGTACCTCTGAGGTCCTCCTCGGTCTGCCTTGGCTCCGGCTTCATTCCCCCACCATTGATTGGACCACCGGGGAGATCAGGAACTGGGACTCTGCCTGCCACAGGAAGTGCCTCTCCCCCCCTCCCAGTCCCGTCAGGCAAGCCTCTGTGCCTCCCCATGGCCCCCGTCCTGGTGTCACACTGCCCCGTGCCAGGCCTCGCCCTCTGCCCTCCCTCCCCATTCCCACTCCTGCTGTACTGCCTGCCGTTGAGGAAACCCTCCATTCTTTCCCGGTGTCCTCATCCCAGGGGAGGCAGTTACCGGACAAAGAGAAGGGGAGACCTAAGGGGGGGGGTACTGTTACGCCTAGCGCTCCGGGTCCCCGCTCCTCCCCGGAGTGCTCACGGCGTCTTTCTCCCTGCAGCGCCCCGGTCAGTCCCGCTGACCGGGAGCGCTGCACTGTCTTGGCCGTTGGGGATGCGATTCGCACAGCGGGACGCGCCCGCTCGCGAATCGTATCCCAGGTCACTTACCCGTCCCGGTCCCCTGCTGTCATGTGCTGGCGCGCGCGGCTCCGCTCTCTAGGGCGCGCGCGCGCCAGCTCTCTGAGACTTAAAGGGCCAGTGCACCAATGATTGGTGCCTGGCCCAATTAGCTTAATTGGCTTCCACCTGCTCCCTGCCTTTATCTGACCTCCTCCCATGCACTCCCTTGCCGGATCTTGTTGCCTTGTGCCAGTGAAAGCGTTTAGTGTGTCCAAAGCCTGTGTACCTGAACTTCTGCTACCCATCCTGACTACGAACCTTGCCGCCTGCCCCCGACCTTCTGCTGCGTCCGACCTTGCCTCTGCCTAGTCCTTCTGTCCCACGCCTTCTCAGCAGTCAGCGAGGTAGAGCCGTTGCTAGTGGATACGACCTGGTTGCTACTGCCGCAGCAAGACCATCCCGCTTTGCGGCGGGCTCTGGTGAATACCAGTAGCCTCTTAGAACCGGTCCACTAGCACGGTCCACGCCAATCCCTCGCTGACACAGAGGATCCACTACCTGGAAGCCGAATCGTGACAATTTTTTTGGCTGTTTTTGAACAGGATTTCATTTTTTCTACTAAGAACCCATTCATTAATTTTATTAAGTATTATTTACGCTATGTGGACGATGTCCTGTTGGTGTGGGACGGAGAGGAGACAGACTTTAATGCTTTTCTACAATATATGAATGTGAAAACACAGTGAACATGTTATTCACCAGTTTGTTTGGAGACAAGAGGTTGGATTTCTTGGATGTCCGCCTAGAAATCATTGGTGGATCTTTAGTCATGTCTGGGTACCGTAAGGACATAGCAAAGAACGCCCTGTTGCATTATGAGAGTTTCCATCCCAGGTATGTCAAGGACAATATTCATTGTCAGTTCCCATATAGCCAGTTCCTTCGATTAAAAAGGGTCAACAGTGACCCTGATGCTTATCTTGCACAAGCAGGTGCTTTGAAAAAGGGCCTTATGGAGCGTGGCTATCCAGAAAAGGTCATTGAGAGAGCTTACAGAAAAACAGAAAAAAAGACACGCGCTGAATTATTAGGTCCAAAAAAACGTATTGACAGTAATGATGGAAACAAAAACGACAGACGCTTCACATTTTCCTTTGCCAATTCCCCCATTAACCATTTAGTCCGTAAGGCCATACATGATAATAGTTTTTTTTTCTACAATGATGAAGAGTTGGGGCCAGTGGCAAAGGAAAAACCTATAGTTACCTTTAGGAAGTCGAAGACTCTAGGTGACGTGGTCAAAAGAAATGACAACAAAAAGGTCAAGGCTGTTACTAATTGGCTCAGTGACTCAGAGCCCAAGGGGAATTTTGCATGCAGAAATTGCAGGTACTGTCGTTATAATTTAGCAATTAAACAGTTTTCCCTGGGAGGCACTGCGGTCACTGTAAACCAATTAATAACATGTAAGTCCACCTACGTAGTTTATTGCCTTATTTGCCCTTGTAGGTTTTTCTACATAGGAAAGACAAAACGGGCACTATATACATGTTTTAGGGAACATCTCCACTCGCTCAGGTAGGGCAAAGGCTCACCCAGGTTTATCTCGCATATGGCCGAAAGCCATGGAGGTAGCCCTGATGGTTTGAGGCTTGCCGGCCTTGAGCGATTAGGCCCCGCCCCCGTAGGTGAGGATAGGCATCGGTATCTATTACAGCGAGAAACGCTGTGGATACTGAAATTGAATGCCGTTGGTCCTCTTGGACTGAATGAAAGACACGATTTTTCTCCTTTCTTGTGAATATCGTTCATGCTTTTTCTAAGTGTTTTTAAATATGCACATTATTGTTTTATTTTTTCGCCTCACTGTTTTGTATAATGTACTGTGGGACGGTGCGTATATAAAGAGACTTACCTTAGAGGAGGCGTACACCTGCAGCCGGAAGAAGCGTTGGTGTGACGCAAAACTAGTTGCTGTTCATTGGTGCGCCCCCGCGTCTGACCGTGGCTACGGTCTTTGTCCTCCCCGCTGTATGTTCTTCTACTCCCTGTTTTACCACTACTTGGAATAAAGAATCGCTCCTGTCTGCACAAGTCATCTGGGGTGAGTGCTGCTTTATTACACTTCTCTCCGCTATCTACAATATTATTGTTACCTTCAACATAAACCCCTGGAGATCCCACTGTTCCATATCCTTGTAGACTTTGTAATTGGTCGATTGGGATTAATTAAACTTGTTACATTTTTCTACATTGATTCTAACATTTATATTTACTGTATTATTGATATCAAATAAGGACCTGGTGATGCAGATTTTGTACATTTGTAGTCTCTGTCAACTTGATTGAAGGCACGCTACTCTTTCCACATGGCTCATTACGCTATCAGAGTTAGGGCCCCACAGAGTGTACATACAAGAGCAGGGACTTCCTTGCTCCTATTCATCAAGCAGTGATGCCTACACTGCTATAAACATCTCTATTCATTTATCATTTGCTGGGTGCAATGCCACTAAGCCCAATGAATGTATACTACACTTAGTGAGCAGCATACATACAGGATATCACTTATCATTTGTTGAGTCAGTAGACAGAGCACCACGTCCAGGGAATGTACACTACATAACTTTTGGACATGGGATGGACCCACACTTTCCTTTGAAACAAATCCAATTGCAGTAAATATAGATGATGAACTAAATACACCTGTCATGACCGACTGGGTGGATAGGGAGAGTGAGCCCTAAGCTGACCCTAGAGACACTCTCCCTGCCTACTTGCCCATACACCCTAAGCGGTGAATCAACAACTTGCAGACGGTCCCTGCCTGTGCTGAAGTGCAGTGGTGTAAAAACAAATAATATGCATAGTCGGTCACAGGCCAGAAACAGAATGGGAATACAAAAACCTGAACAGATAAACCAGACAGGATACAAATACTAACAGGGCAGAATATAGTGTATTGACAAACAGTTCACAAACCGGAATCCAGATAAATGGCAGACATGGATAAATGAACAAGACTAGGCATGGTGTGAGTATACAGCAGAAACCATAGAGATAGTCCGTGAATAGGTTCCTCTCAAAAAGGCGCTGGTACCCGGGGATAGAGGTAAAGTTCTTTTATTTGCAACGCGTTTCGATCCCGAACCGGGATCTTCGTCAGGCATGAACGAAGATCCCGGTTCGGGATCGAAACGCGTTGCAAATAAAAGAACTTTACCTCTATCCCCGGGTACCAGCGCCTTTTTGAGAGGAACCTATTCACGGACTATCTCTATTGCTACTCACCGGACTGACGAGTGTCTCACCGGGCTTGTTCCTCGTGGCAGCGGTTTCCCTTTACCTTCCACACACTGATGCTACTGTAGGTGTTGTGCTCTGAGCGCAACACCTAGGGGTAAGAACCCATCTTTATGTTAACTTCTTTCATTGTTTAACGGTCCTCACTGGGGGCGCACCTCCTGTGTTTTTTTTTCTTCGTTTGTATTACAGCAGAAACCAGGAATTGCAGGTGATGAGCAGAAGAACTGAAAGCTAGAACACTAAACTGATAAGGAACATAGGACACTGTTCACACTTGGACACAGAACAAACAAACTGGACACTTCACTCCACAAAAGGAGTAGCCATTATAATAAAGCCAAATAGGCTGCTAGCTTGCAGGCACACTCCCCCGTGTGATCAGGAGGCTGACCCAGTAGGAAACAGAAATAAAAAAATATAATACATGAAACTGTAGACCAGGACCAGATGAGTCTTAATACACTCCAGGATACCAAACAGGAATTAAAGGGGTACTCCACTGGAAAACATTTTCTTTTAAATCAACTGATGCGAGAAAGTTAAACAAATTTGTACATTACTTCTGTTAAAAAATCCCAATCCTTCCACTACTTATCAGCTGCTGTATAATACACAGGAAGTTTTTTTCTTTTTGAATTTCTTTTCTGTCTGACCACAGTGCTCTCTGCTGACACCTCTGTCCATGTCAGGAACTTTTCAGAGCCGGAGAAGTTTGCTATGGGGATTTGCTCCTGCTCTGGACAGTTCCTAAAATGGACAGTGGTGTCAGCAGAGAGCACTGTGGTCAGACAGAAAGGAAATTCAAAAAGAAAAGAACTTCCTCTGTATTATACAGCAGCTGATATGTACTAAAAGGATTGGGATTTTTTAAGAGAAATAATTTACATATCTGTTTAAAGGGGTACTCTGCCCCTAGACATCTTATCCCCTATCCAAAGGATAGGGGATAAGATGTCAGATCGCTGGGGTCCTGCTGCTGGGGACCCCCTGGATCTACCATACAGCACCCACCTGTGGCGGCTTCCGGAACTGCTGTAGGTCCTCAGGCTGAGTCCATCTCGACCACCGGGATGGAAGATCATGACGTCACGACTCCGCCCCCGTGTGATTTCACACCCTGCCCCTCAATGCAAGTCTATGGGAGGGGGCGTGACGTCACGATCTTCCATCCCGGTGGTCGAGATGGACTTAGCCTGAGGACCTCCAGCGGTTACAGAAACCGCTACAGGTGGGTGCTGCATGGTAGATCCAGGGGGTCCCAAGCAGCAGGACCCTGGCGATCTGACATCTTATCCCCTATCCTTTGGATAGGGGATAAGATGTCTAGGGGCGGAATACCCCTTTAACTTTCTGGCACCAGTTGATGTTGAGATGTTTAATACATACAGAGCACAGGTAAAACTAGACTAAAACCGGACAAGTCTGAACAGACTCCAAGATACCAAACAGGAATAATTACATACAGAGCACAGGTAACACTAGACTAATACAGTGTGAACACAGACTAAGCGGAATGGACATACTAATCCTAAAACAAAACAAGACTATTTAACCATGGCTAAAACTCAGATAAAATCACAAGATAAATACAAGGTAAATGCTCAAGCAGACATAGTCAGAGTATTGCACAAACAGACATCAAAGTAGCATTATTGCACAAAATAACCAGCAGAGAATGCAGGAGAACTCTGGTTAAAATAGAAACACCCAAGATCTCATTGGTTCTGAGCATTAACCATTCCCAATCCAGGGAGAATAGAAAACTGCTCAGAGCAAACTAGTGTGTGAATACACACCTAAACAGAAAAATACTTAAATAAATGGACATTACAACACCAAACACTGGGTGTTAAAATGGCATAGGCTCAATTTAAACAACAGGACTTAAACAATCCCAGGAAGTGTTAGGCCTTTGGGACGAATACTGTGAGATCCCAAGCTGTTTAAAATATTGCTAACCAGACAGCAATAAACTGGAGAATACCTTTAGTGAAATATGGCTGTATTGCATTTCTTTTGGGCAACCAACCTGTAACTCATCAAATTAACATAAAATGGTCCGTAATACCGTGAGATCTACAGTGGCAATATCAAACACATAAAACATACAAGAGTACATGCATCATTTTTACAGGCAAAAATGGTAGAATAATAGCTAACAGTGCTGGGAGTAGCCTCCTTCTCTGCCCAGATCAGCAAAGATGCTGGCAGTAACCTTTTCTCTAGTTTAGACCACCAGGATACAGATATTAACCCATGCACTTCCCTAGATATCAGTGTTGCTGACATTAACCCTTTCTCTGTCCTACACTTAGGAATGTTACCAAAAACTCATTATTTGGCTAATTAGAGCTATACATCAATATTTATTTGTGCTGATTTGGATCATAAAGTTTAGATGGAACAGCATCCAGCATTACTTTATTGACCAGCCCTGGTAGTGGAAGGACTGTTCTGCCATGGGAGATCAGGGACATTGGGCCAATTAGGGATTCTGATTTTATCCTTGTTATGATTGTTTGTTTTTGACCCAGCCATTGATTATGTCAGTTCTTTTCCTTGCTGTGCACTTATTCATAGTAGGGGTTACCACTTAGTTGGGGACCATTGTTTAAAGTTAATAATCCAAATAGGTAGGTACAGAAAACTGTGATAATTTAGTGCTCACATTATTCCCCTATGAGATGGGACACTTAAAGGGATTCTTTGCCACTAAACACCACTGTTTTTCTTCCATTATCTATTGAATTATTCCAAAAGATTACTAACCTCCACATTATTGACACAGTACATACCACCATAGGGGTACTGGGAAGAGATAGGTACCATCAGGCCCAGAGCATCAAAAATATTACTCGAGGTCTGGGGCAGTAGCAGGCTAGTATTATTAGGCTAGGAAGGACCAAAATAAATGCACTTTTTACTCAGGTAGTACCAGGCTACTAATGTTTATTTTTTATTTTTATCTGGCTGTGTATGGAATAGAGAGGGGACCCCATGTTTTTTTTTCCTTTAATTATTTATTTACTGATTTAAAAAAAGAAAGTTAAGAGTGCCAAGGCTGTGTTCCCACATTACATTTTTAACATGTGCTTTCTAAAACATTTAAAAATTAAAAAGGCATATTAAAAATGCTACGTTTGTAGTAGGGATCGACTGATATTGATTTTTTAGGGCCGATACCGATAATCTGTGGTTTTTCAGGCCGATAGCCGATAACATATACCGATGTTTCGGTGTAAGTTATCGGCTATTTCAACCCCCCCGGCGGGGTAGAAGCCGTTGCAGATCAATGATTTTAAGCGGGCGCTTTAAATCAATGAACTGCAGTGGCTTTTGCGGTGCCAGAGACCGCCGTCGCTGCCCGCTTCTCTCCCCCTGCCTGTCCTGAGTCTAACCACCACAGTTGCCCCAACACCCCCCCATCCTCTGCCCACATACCGCCGCCGCTGTCCCATTACCTCCCCCCATCCTCTGCCCACATACTGCCGCCCCCCCATCGCCTCCCCCCATCCGCTGCCCACATACTGCCGCTGCCCCATCTCCTCCCCCCATCCCCGGTGTTATAATTACCTGTTCCCGGGGGTCTGCGATCCTTCTGGCTCCGTCCGCATTCTGCACTGTCACTGTGTGTACTGACGGTGACGTCGCGTTGGGGACGTCACTTGTCACTACGCAGCGCAGCACACAGCAATAGCGCAGGAGCCAGAAGGATCGCGGACCCCTGGGAACAGGTAATTATAGGTAGGCGATGGGGCAGCGGCGGCGGTATGTGGGCAGAGGATGGGGGGAGGCAATGGGGCAGCGGCGGCGATGGTCATCTCTGGCCGGGGGGCAGGTCATTATCGGCATATCGGCAAGGTAATTGCCAATACCCATAATGTCCAAAATCGCGATTATCGGCCGATAATATTGGTCAAACCCATAATCGGCCGATCCCTAGTTTGTAGGATATAAGTATATCTTCCAGTCTGCTGCAAAATATATAACTTGTTTCTATTGTAGAATTGTTTACATTACACAATGATTGGCCAAAAGCTTCCTCTATCTGGATAGTCGACTCATTTGATACTTTAATGCAAAAATACTTTTCTTTTTTCATAAAATTATACTTAAAGGGTAACTCTCCTTAAAATTAATTATTGCTAATGCACTCCTTAAGGTAAATAAAAAATATTTCTAATATACTTTGTTTAAAAAAAATTAAGTTTTCCATGTTTCCCCCCATCTTATACACAGACTTAGGACCGAGGTCCAAACACAGAAAGTGCAACCTGGAGTGCTGAGGGGGGGGTGTCCAGCCTCATCCAATCATAGCTCCTGTCACACTTTACTGCCATATGCTGTTAGTTGGACACCCCTCCCCCCCCCTCCCCCTCAGCACTCCAGACTGTGCTTCCTGTGTTTGGGCTTCGGTCCTAAGTTTGTGTATGAGGTGGTGGGAAATGTGCTCTTGAGCTCTTTTAAGCACAAATAAAACATAGAAAACTTCATTTTTTTAACCAAAGTATATTAGAAATCTTTTTTATTTACCATAAGGAGTGCAATAGCAAAAATTAGTTTCAATGAGAGTGCCCATTTAAGTTGCCTGAAAGAGTACGACAATTATTTATATTTATTCGAATATTCTAATTGAAGGTTAAGATCTGTGGGATTTTTAATATACATAAAGATTTTTTTTCTCATTGATTTACATCTTTTCTTAACATGAATAAACACCTATTTCAGCAGGTAATGGGAATATAGCCGCAATATCAGCCGCTCTGCAATGTCATTCAGCACACTTGCACATCATTTCTCCCATGTTAACAGGTTATGTGTTCTCTGCACCAAAAACAAGCGGAAGGACACCAGCAAACACAGCAATTCAGGGGTTGTCGGAGGGCAAAAGGGGCTGTTAGAAATCGTGTGCATTCAGGGGCCAGATGATTTGATGGTCAACAGCGAGTGGTGCTTTCTAATGAAGACAAATGCCTCTCTTTTTTTTTATCTTTTTTTTTTTAAGGGTTGGTTGTCAGTCAAGGAGGCACCATTACTGTGACTTAAACTGTGATCAAAATTGCTCCCCTTGAATAATACAAAAGTACTTCCCATGGTGTGAAATATACTGACATATTAACATAGTAACATGGTTCATAAGGTTGAATAAAGACCAGAGTCCATCAAGTTCAACCTATAACCCTAATAAGTCCCTATTAAGTTGACATAGACCCCCTGGCTTGTTTCTGGCACAATTAACTTCTCCCCGATGCACCCTCATCCTCTGCCCAATGCTCCATTTCTCTCTGCTCTTCTGCCTGCACACCCTAATAAAACTGCATTTCCCAGCAGTTCTCACTTCTTCACTTGGCAGTAGGATGTCAGAAGGGGTGTGGCCTAATAAGTAATGATAGATAGGTGGTTTGGTTGGACGATGTTAGAAATGGGATGGCTTGACAGTATGATGTCAAAAAGGAACGTGGCTTATAACACAAGAGTGCTAAAAGCCAGGACAAAGTGTCACATGATCTCAGTTTCTGTTCGATGGGAGAGAAAGAAGAGAGTAGACAAAGTGGACAGAGGATGTCAGGATTCTCTGAAAGGGGTACTCCGCTGCTCAGCATTTGGAACAAACCGTTCCAAACGCTGGAGCCGGCACCGGGAGCCGTCACGCCCCCTCCTATAGACTTGCATTGAGGAGCGGGGCATCATAAACTTGACATGTTTTTACTTTTTGAAGACATTAGAGGGCTTCAAAGCTTAGCAGCAATTTTCCAATTTTTCAGGAAAATTTCAAAATCGGAGTTTTTCAGGGATCAGTTCAGTTTTGAAGTGAATTTGAAGGTCTTTATGTTAGAAATCCTACATAATGAAAAATACACCCCTCAAAGTATTTAAAATGACATTCAGAAAGTTTGTTAACCATTTAGATGTTTCACAGGAATAGCAGAAAATTAAAAATCTCCATTTTTTACACTAACATGTTATTGCAGCCCCATTTATTTTTTTCATTTTTACAAGGGGTAAAAAGTGAAAAAGCCCCCCAAAATTTGTAAACCAATTACTCTCGAGTGAGGAAATAGATATGTGGATGTAAAGTGCTGTTTTGATGCACTAGAGGGCTCAGAAGGGAAAGAGCGACAATGGGCTTTTAGAGAGCGGATTTTGCTCAAATTTTTGGGGGCATGTTGAATTTAGGTGCCAGAACAGCAAAAAACATGGCACACTTTTTGGAATACTACACCCCTCAAGGAACGTAACAAGGGGTAAAGTGAGCCTTAATATCCCACAGGTGATTGATGAACTTTCATTAAAATAGGATGCGAAAATTAAAAATTAAATTTTGTTCACTAATATGCTTATCTTACCCCAAATGTTTCATTTTTACAAGGTGTAATAGGAGAAAATGCCCCCCAAAATGTGTAACCTAATTTCTCTTGAGAATGGAAATACCTCATATGTGGATGTAAACAGGGCCAGCCCTAACATTGGGACCCGGTGGGACAAGGCAGCACTTTTCAGGGGCAGCACTTTGCTGCCCCCCTTTTTTATTTAAAATAAATGCCACCGCCGGTCTGGCAGGGTCGGCTCTGCCGCTGCGTCACGGCTCACTGTTCCAAAGCAGCTGCAATGCCGACGCAGCCCAGCCCGAGCCTCTTAATAGTCAGCCAGCACCACAGTTACTTTTTCAATTCAGTGAGTCTGCGACCTGCCATCCGGGACTGCGGTGGGACATCACGTCGCACAAGTGACGTTCCTCCGCAGAGCCGCGCAGGAGGACATCAGTGACATCACTCCTCAGTCACGGCCGCCGCAGTAAAGAAGAGAAAACACCCTGTTTCCGCAGTCAGCACTGGTGAGTGTGTAAGGGGGGGAGGTGTTAATAAAAATGGCCCAGGGTGATTGGGAGTAATGAAAATGGCACAGAGGGATCAGAGAGGGGTAATTAAAATGGCACAGGAGGATCAGAGGGGGTAATTAAAATGGCCCTTTTGCCATTTCAATTCCCAAACCCCCTCTGATCCATCCTGTACCATTTCAATCCCCCCGAATCCCCTGTGCCATTTCAACCACCCCCCTGAACCCCCTGTTCCATTTCAATTCCCTCCCAATCCCGCTCTGCCATTAAAACCACCCCCTTATTCCCCTGTTCCATTTCACCCCCCCTCATCCCCCTGTGCCATTTTAACTCCCCCTCCCGATCCCCCTGTGCCATTTCCATCCCCTCCCATCCCCCCTTTGCCAGAGTGGACGGATTGAAATGGTACAAGGGGCCAGGGAATTATAATGGCAAAGAAGCAGAATCTAACATGTTTGACTTGTTTGTCCTGTAGATGCAGAAATGAAGAGTTTTGACTGGAAAACAGATGACATGGATGAAGAAGAATCGAGGACGGATAGAGGACGATGCTGATCCGAAAAGACATCAAATGTGAATCCCCAGATGTAACTGTAATCAATTATATGGTATACAATCCTGTGTACAGCTGGTATATAGCACTATATGGTCACTGTATGGGGGGGGGTGAGGTAGTTGGGGAGTCTTGGTCTGTATATAGTGGTCACTAGTCCCTTTGTGGTGCAATGGTCCTTGTGTGGCGGTATTATGTGTGCCTAGGTGGCGGCAGCATGAGGAGACCATATAGTGGCTGAATGACACAGCCTGGAGGTGGCGAAAGCATAAGGAGACCATATAGTGGCAGAAAGACACAGCCTGGAGGTGGCGGCAGCATGAGGAGACCATATAGTGGCAGAATGACAAAGCCTGGAGGTGGCAGAAGCATGAGGAGACCATATAGTGGCTGAATGACACAGCCTGGAGGTGGCGGAAACATGAACAGACCATATAGTGGCTGAATAACACAGCCTGGAGGTGGCCTCAGCATGAGGAGACCATATAGTGGCTGAATGACACAGCCTGGAGGTGGCGGAAGCATGAAGAGAACATATGGTGGCAGAATGAAACAGCCTCGAGGTGGCATCAGCATGAGGAGAACATATGGTCGCAGAATGACCCCGCCTGGAGGTGGCATCAGCAGCATCAGGAGCAGGAGTCCTGAAATTGACTAACATGTTTGACTTGTTTGTCCTGTAGATGCAGAAAAGAAGAGTTTTGGCTGGAAAAAAAGATGACATGGATGAAGAAGAAAAGGATAGAGGACGATGTTGATCAGAAAAGACATCACATGTGAATCTCCAGATGTAACTGTAATCAATTATGTGGTATACAATCCTGTGTACAGCTGGTATATAGCACTATATGGTCACAGTATGGGGGTGAGGTAGTTGTGGAATCTTGGTCTGTATATAGTGGTCACTAGTCCCTTTGTGGAGCAATGGTCCTTGTGTGGTGGTATTATGTGTCCCTAGGTGGTGGCATATGGTGGCTGAATGACACAGCCTGGATGTGGCATCAGAATGAAGAGAACATATGGTGGCAGAATGAAACAGCCTGGAGGTGGCATCAGCATGAGGAGACATAATAGTGGCTGAATGACACAGCTTGGAGGTGGCGGTAGCATGAAGAGACCAAACAGTGGCTGAATGACACAACCAGGAGGTGGCGGAAGCATGAGGAGACCATGTAGTGGCTGAATAACACAGCCTGGAGGTGGTGGAAGTATGAGGAGACCATATAGTGGCTGAATGACACAGCCTGTAGATGGTGGAAACATGAGGAGACCATATAGTGGCTGTATGACACAGCCTGGAGGTGGCGGAAGCAGGAGGAGACCATATAGTGGCAGAAAGACATAGTCTGGAGGTGGCGGCAGCAGGAGGAGACAATATAGTGGCTGAATAGCACAGCCTGGAGGTGGTGGAAGCATGAACAGACCATATAATGGCTGAATGACACAGTATAGAGGTGGTAGAAGCATGAGGAGACCACATAGTGTCTGAATTAAACAGCCTGGAGGTGGCGGAAGCATGAGGAAACCATATAGTGGTTGAATGACACAGCCTGGAAGTGGCAGAAGCATGAGGAGGCCATAAAGTGGCTGAATGACACAGCGTGGAGGTGGAGGCAGCATGGCGGAAGCATGAGGAGACCATCTGGTGGTTGAATGACACAGCCAGGAGGTGGCGGAAGCATGAGGAGACCATGTGGTGGCTGAATAACACAGCCTGGAGGTGGTGGAAGCATGAGGAGACCATATAGTGGCTGAATGACACAGCCTGTAGATGGTGGAAACATGAGGAGACCATATAGTGGCTGAATGACACAGCCTGGAGGTGGCGGAAGCAGGAGGAGACCATATAGTGGCAGAAAGACATAGCCTGGAGGTGGCGGCAGCATGAGGAGACCATATAGTGGCTTAATGGAACACCCTGGAGGTGGCAGAAGCATGAGGAGACCATATAGTGGCTGAATGACACAGCCTGGAGGTGGTGGAAGCATGAACAGACCATATAATGGCTGAATGACAAAGCATAGAGGTGGTAGAAGCATGAGGAGACCACATAGTGTCTGAATGAAACAGCCTGGAGGTGGCGGAAGCATGAGGAGACCATATAGTGGTTGAATGACACATCCTAGAAGTGGCGGAAGGATGAGGAGACCATATAGTGGCAGAATGACACATCGTGGAGGTAGAGGCAGCATGGCAGAAGCATGAGGAGACCATATGGTGGTTGAATGACACAGCCTGGAAGTGGTGGAAGCATGCAGAGACCATTTAGCGGCTGAATGACACAGCGTGGAGGTGGAGGCAGCATGAGGAGACCATATAGTGGCTGAATGACATAGCCTGGAGGTGGCGGTAGCATGAAGAGACCATTTAGCGGCAGAAAGACACAGCGTGGAGGTGGAGGCAGCATGGCGGAAGCATGAGGAGACCATATGGTGGTTGAAGGACACAGCCTGGAAGTGGCGGAAGCATGCGGAGACCATATAGTGGCTGAATGACATAACCTGGAGGTGGCGATAGGATGAAGAGACCATACAGTGGCTGAATGACACAGCCAGGAGGTGGCGGCAGCATGAGGAGACCATATAGTGGCTGAATGGCAAAGCCTGGAGGTGGCAGAAGCATGAGGAGACCATATAGTTGCTGAATGACACAGCCTGGAGGTGGCGGAAGCATGAACAGACCATATAATTGCGGAATGAGACAGCATAGGTGGTAGAAGCATGAGGAGACCACATATTGTCTGAATGAAACAGCCTGGAGGTGGCGGAAGCATGAGGAGATCATATGGTGTTTGAATGACACAGCCTGGAGGTGGCGGTAGCATGAAGAGACCATACAGTGGCTGAATGACACAGCCAGGAGATGGCGGAAGCATGAGGAGACCATGTAGTGGCTGAATAGCACAGCCTGGAGGTGGTGAAAGCCTGAGGAGACCATATAGTGGCTGAATGATACAGCTTGGAGGTGGCAGGAGCATGAGACCATATAGTAGCTGAATGACACAGTGTGGATATGGCAGCAGCCTGAGGAGACCATAAAGTGTCAGAATGACACAGCCTGGCAGTGGTGGAAGCATGAAGAGAACATATAGTGGCTGAATGACACAGCCTGGAGGGGGCATGAGCATGAGGAGAATATATGATGGCAGAATGAAACAGCCTGGAGGTGGCATCAGCATGAGGAGAACATATGGTGGCAAAATGAGACAGCCTGCAGGTGGCATCAGCATGAGGAGAACACTTGTGGCAGAATGAAATAGCCTGGGGCTGGCATCAGCATGAGGAGAACATATGGTGGCAGAATGACACAGCCTGGAGTTTGCATCAGCAGCATCAGGAGCAGGAGTCCTGAAATTGACCCAGTGACAGAGTGGGGCGGTTTGTGGCAATACCAGTACCCGGTGAGGAAGGTGGGTGAAAGAGGGTGAACTTGGCATCAGATGTGTGGCATCAGGTGGGTGGCAGGATCAGAATAGTAGCTGGGGCAGGTAGGCAGAAGAAAACGGTCTCTTTTGTCAAAGTTTTGGTGTGCACAAGGAAGTATTGAGGATATTCATTACTTAAAACCTAACTTTAAATATTATTCTTAGGATAAAATATATGGACCCAAAATTTCTTTCATATCTAACAAAAGGAAAGGTGTGCAAAGAACACCTTGTGCCACCTACACCAAGTATTGATGTGATGCAAAGACCTCTAAAAAGGACAGCCCCACAAAGGAACCTCTCCCTATTTCCACTTAAAAACACTTCCATTTTCCAGGGTTTCTTTTTTAATTAGAAATAGGGAGAGGTTCCTGTGTGGGGCTACTCTTTTTAGGAAGAGTAACACTTGCCTCCAAATGGTGGAAGGGAACAACGTATTGTCCATTGTAGCAGGTGGGGGTAAAATCTCCCCCTGTAAGGTCCTGCTCTCGCCCTATGAATTCACTTCTTGGCAAGTATTACTTGCCCTAAAAAACGGCAGCCCCACACAGGAGCCTCTCCCTATTTCCACCTAAAAACTCTGGGAAATGGTAGTGTTTTGTTAGGTGGAAATAGGGAGAGGTTCTTGTGTGGGGCCGCCCTTTTTAGGGGAGTAACATTTACCAAGAAGGGAATTAATCGCGCAGAGAGTAGGTCCTTACACGGGAAGTTTTTCGCCCCACCTGTTACAATGGACCATACGTTGTTCCCTTCCACCTTTTAGAAGTCTTTGCATCACATTAATACTTGGTGGTGTAGGTGGCAAATGGTGTTTTTTGCACACCTTTCATTTTCTTAGATTTTAAAAAAAATATTTGGGTCCATATGTTTTATCCAAAGAAAAGTTCAGTTTTAGCTAATGCATATCCTCCATACTTACTTGTGGTCTTATGCGGAGGAATTTCTGTAAATGGGGAGCAGCACCTTTAATATGTTTTGCACTATCCATATTTGTGAAGTGTTGGTGTTGCACCATGATCAATCTACTCTGAGGCATCTGATTCTTCTTCACAAAGGTAAGTCTCTCCACATTTTTCATGGACAGACAAGTTCTCCTTGGAGTTACTATGGCCCCCGCCGCACTAAACACCTGCTCTGATGGCACACTACTGGCCGGGTAGGGTAGCTTTTCCCAGGCAAACTCTGCTAGCTTCTGCCACAAATCAAGTTTGGCTGCCCAGAAGTCCAGTAGATCTTCAAAATTTGATGGCATGGTCATGTCAAGTTATGCCACCACCTGCTGGTTCAAGTCCTGCTCCAGGACTACCTGCTACTCATCAGTAACTGTAGACTCAGGCTGCTGCTGATGGAGCTGGTACTGCTCCTGCCACCCCACCCCTCCCCAGCAGCCATGGAAGGGGAAGGTGAGCACAGAGGGCCCCCCGAGTCAGACATGCAAGAGGATGGACGATTGCGCAGATTGGCATTGGCCGACTGACTACATAGGATGTTTCTGTAGTAGGTTAGTTTGTCCTTCTTCTCAGTGGGTATAAAAAAGGCCCGCATTTTGTGCTGTTAGCAAGGGTCAAACAAGGTGGAGAGACAAAAGTCATCCCGCTGCCAAATGGTGAAAATTCGGCGGTCACTACGCAAGCAAGTGAGAATGCATCATGCCATTTGTGCAAGTGACTCGGAGGGAGTCCCTGCTGCCATCTCCACTGCATCCTGTCCCGGTGTGTCTGGGCCCTCTGTCTTGTATCCTCGTCACCCTGTAGCTCCACAGCCTGCTCCTTCTCTCCTGTCAGATAACTATAAAAACCACCCATCTCACGAAACCTAAACTGTGCTGCACTGTCCCCCCTTCCCTCCTCCTCTTCCAGTTCAGCCCCCACAGGGCTAATGTGGCCGTGAGATGTAGGCACCACGTCTCCAGTTCCCTGACCAGGCATTGTTTCCAACACGTGTAGGAAATGAAGCAGTGGAATGATGTCGTTCATCCCATAATC
The DNA here is from genome assembly GCF_029499605.1 of Hyla sarda. Lineage (NCBI taxonomy): Eukaryota > Metazoa > Chordata > Amphibia > Anura > Hylidae > Hyla > Hyla sarda. The sequence continues at coordinate 161,006,251 of NC_079197.1, forward strand.
CTGGCAACTGACTAATAATGTGGCTTCCTCAAAGGGCCTAAGCAAACTGCAGGTGTCACGTATGAGCTTTCACTAATTGACATTGAAGTTACACAGGGGAGTCCCCCTATCCACTTGGATCATCAAGAAATTGGTGGTGGCTAGTCTCTGTTTGTATAGTCGGTCCAACATATAAAGGGTGGAATTCCAATGTGTGGAAATGTTGCAAATCAGACTATGTTGGGGGATGACGTTCTGACGCAGCAGCTCAAGGAGGGTGTGCTTTGCAGTGTACGAGTGGCTGAAGTGCATGCAAAGTTTCCTTCTCATTGTTAAGATGTCTTTCAGATGGAGGAACACTTCAGGAACCGCTTGACAACCAGATTGAACACGTTTGCCATGCATTGCGCATGACCCAGGCTTCCTTGACACAGTGCAGAGATGTTCTTCCTGTTGTCGGTCACCATGGTTCCCATTTCCCGTTTTCGTGGAGTAAGCCATGATTCGATATCTTGATGAATTCTCGATTTCTTGATGAATGACTTTTAGCAGTTCCTCCCCATTCGCCAAGGCAAACCATGTGAAGAACAGCTTGACACTGCCGTGCCCTGCACACATGGTATGCTGAAGGGGCACTGAGACTTGTCTGTGCAGTGGAGGCTGTGGACACGGTGGAGGATGAGGAGGCATAGTCGGACACTGTCACAGGACCAATGGCCAGAGAGCGTGGAGGCGGAAGCGGGTTGACCTATCCAAGTTGCTGTTGTGGCTGTGCAGGAACCACGTTCACCCAGTGGGCCGTAAAGGACATGTATTGTCCATGACCGTAGTTACAGCTCAACACATCAGCGCTGCCGTGTACTTTGGTATGCTCTGACAGGCTCAAGGACTGGCCCACCTTCAGTTCCACAAAATTGTGCAGCCCTGGAACTGCCTTTTTCGCAAAGAAATGACGGCTTGGGACTCTCCACCTCGGCTTGGCACAAGCCATCAGTTCTCTGAAAGGTGCAGAGTCCACCATTTGAAAAGGGAGGGACTGCAGAACCAGCAACTTGGACAGGAGCCCATTCAGCTTCTGCACCGTTGGATAAGTGGGCGCAAACTGTTGTCTCTTGGACATGGCTTCGCTGATGGATTGCTGGCGGAGTGACTGACTCAAAGTAGGAGGAGCAGGAGCATCTGGAGCGACAGAGGATGGGTATTATACACAGATCCCTTCGGCTGAGGTGGTGGAGCCTTGGCTGGCTGAAACAGGGAGCATCGTGCCACTGAGTGATGCAGCAGGCTGGACAACCGTATTGGAGCCACGGTTCTCCCAGGCTGCTTTATGGTGATGCTGCATATGTTGACACAGGGCGGTGCCAACATGGGGACCCTGCCCACGCTTCACCTTCTGCCGACACATCTTGCATGTGGCCAGGTCAACATCCTCCAGATAATTGATGAAAAACTGCCATTCCACAGAGTAGCTGATTTTTCTGCCAACAGTCTGCACTGATTGACTGTTACTGCCACCAGGGACGTGCACAGACATTTTGAAGGGCAGGGGCTCAATTAAAAAAAAGAGGGCACTTTTCATAAATTAAAAAACGTCTGCCAGACTTAATGGGCAGATGTGCTGCGGCCCAGGGATACAGTGGACTCCCGCCGGGCCTCCTCGACATTCCTATCCCCCATAAAAGTTGGTGTTTTTGTAAAATCGAGTCAAGAACAGTTTCTATGAAGGTCTGCCATGTGTATATACATTTTGGCTGTGCTGTCAGTCTTATTTACAGAAAACATGTGACAGCTGCCCTATAATATACTGTATTATAGAGGAGATTCATCAAAACCTGTGCAGAGAAAGAGCGGTGCAGTCGCCCATAGCAACCAATCAGATCGTTTTGCTGAGGGCTTTTCCTCTGCAAAGGTTTTAATAAATCTCCCCCTATATGCCCTCACCTGAGCTCTATATGACAGAACCCATCACCAATCACCCAGCACCCATCACCAATCACCCAGTGCCCATCACCCATCCCCAATCACCCAGCACCAATCACCTAGCACCAATCACCCAGCACCCATCACCCATCCCCAATCACCCAGCACCAATCCCCCATCACCCAGCACCCATCACCCAGCACCAATCACCCAGCACCCATCACCCAGCACCAATCACCCATCACCCAGCACCCATCACCCAGCACCAATCACCCATCACCCATCCCCAATCACCCAGCACCAATCACCTAGCACCAATCACCCATCCCCAATCACCTAGCACCAATCACCCAGCACCAATCACCCATCCCCAATCACCCAGCACCAATCACCTAGCATTAATCACCCAGCACCCATCACCCATCCCCAATCACCTAGCACCAATCACCCAGCACCCATCACCCATCCCCAATCACCCAGCACCAATCACCCAGCACCAATCACCCAGCACCCATCACCCAGCACCCATCACCCATCCCCAATAACCCAGCACCCACCTTATGCAGGAATCTCCACACAGCTCTGGTTCTTACACTGAAGAGATGGACACCACACTAATATATGCTTACATGCTACAATATACAATAGTTGGCAAAAAAAAAAGTATTATAAATATACAAAGACGGCCAGGCATAGCACAGCATACAGGATGGAGGCAGGGAAACTCCGCCTCCATTGCGCACAAGACTGACTTCACATATTAGCAATGTGGGGCAATATCTAGAAAATGGAAAGACCAACCTAGTGTATTGGGTTTAGTGCGAGTAAACAGCCTGTCAGTTTCCCTTTAATTATATACCGTACCCCCCTTAATTCCCTATATACTGGGCCACTATTCATCTATTAATTCCCTATATACTGTGCCACCATTCATCTATTAATTCCCTATATACTGTGCCACCATTCATCTATTAATTCCCTATATACTGTGCCACCATTCACATATTAATTCCCTATACAGTGACCCCCCGACTTATGATGGCCCCGACATATGATCATTTCAACCAATGATGGCCTCTCAGAGCCCATCGTATGTTGAAGGCAGCATCGACATATGATGCTGCTGTGTGTTGGGGCCATCATACAAACAGCTATCTGACAGCGCTGACAACTTCAGCAACTGACAGATAGTTGTTTAATGTGCCCGTGTGCCCCGTTCTGCCTCCTGTTACTCACATGCTGTCCTGCTAACTCACGCAGGCTTCCACTGTGAGCTCTGTGTAAGCCCCGCCCCCCAGTGCAGCCATAGCCAATAGCCTGGAGCATCTTGCTGCAGGCATCCAATGAGCTGCTGGCTGCCCTCCCCTTCCTTTCCTATAGAGCTGTAGTAGGCAGGATCGTAATGGAGGACATTCTGTCCCCCCTGAAGGTATTTAAAAAACTGTACAGTACTGTATGCGATGTCACACATCACATACAATACATATACACACTATACACCCCATACATCAATGTTTCCCTATCAGTGTGCCTCCAGCTGTTGCAAAACTATAACTCCCAGCATGCCCAGACAGTCAATGGCTGTACATGCATGCTGGAAGTTGTAGTTGTGCAACAGCTGGAGGCCCCCTGGTTTGTTAAACACTCCCCATACACTCCACATACAATGGTCATCCCAGAACCAATTAGCAGTTTCCCATAGAGATATGTATTCAACATACAATGGTTCCAAGGCCCCAGAACCAATTACCATTTTTACATAGGCATATGTAATCGACATATGATGGTTTCAACATACGATGGTTCTCCTGGAACCAATTAATATCATATGTTGAGGGACCACTGTATACTGTGCCACTATTAATGAACTATATACTGTGCCACCATTCATCTATTAATTCCCTATATACTGTGCCACTATTAATGAACTATATACTGTGCCACCATTCATCTATTAATTCCCTATATACTGTGCCACTATTAATTAACTATAAACTGTGCCACTATTAATTCCCTATATACTGTGCCACCATTCATCTATTAATTCCCTATATACTGTGCTACCATTCATCTATTAATTCCCTATATACTGTGACACCATTCATCTATTAATTCCCTATATACTGTGCCACCATTCATCTATTAATTCCCTATATACTGTGCCACCATTCATCTATTAATTCCCTATATACTGTGCCACCATTAATTCCCTTTATACTGTGCCACCATTAATGAACTATATACTGTGCCACTATTATTTAACTATACTGTGCCACTACTAAGGGTGCGTTCACACGTGCATATTTTCTGCTGCAGATTTGCTTTAGCAGATTTCTCTTCCCATTGTCAATGGGAAGCAAAATCTGCAGCAGCAAAATCTGCAGCAAAAATAGGCAATGTGAACGCACCCTAAGGATCTATACACAGTGCCAGCATACATAAAAATATAATGTTCCAATATAATGAAATATATACTGTGCTTCCATAAATTCCTTATATACTGTGCTTACATTCCTCCAATAATTCCCTAATAATGTGCTTCATACAATACATACAAGCACATAACATAAAGGCACATACAGTACATAGGTAATATACACACATACAAAGAGACAATTTGACACATACATACAGGTACAAATATACATTAAGAAACATAAATACACAGACACACATATAACATGGAATATAAAATAAAAGATATAGCCAATAAGCTCATCATACATACAGGTACACACATACAATCACTCACAGATTTATACACACATACATAGATTCACTTGCTCATATATATATATATATATATATATATATATATATATACACACACATACATATACACACATACATAGATTCACTTGCTCACATATATATATATATATATATATATACACACACATACATACATACACACACATATACATACACATATACACACATACACGGACATACATACACATACACACATATAGATTTACTTGCTCACATATATATATACACACACATACATACATACACACACACATGTACATACACATATACACACATACACACACACACACATACATACATACATACACACATACACACACATACACACACATACATACACACATACATACACACACATGCATACATACACACATACATACACACATACATACACACATACATACATACACACATACATACATACATACATAGATTCACTTGCTCACATATATATATATATATATATATATATACACACACACACATATACATACACATATACACACATACACACACACATGCATACACACATACCCACACATACATACACACACACACATACATACATAGATTCACTTGCCCACATATATATATATATATATATATATATATATATATACACACACATACACACACACACACATACATACACACATACACACACATACATACATACACACATACATACACACACATACATAGATTCACTTGCTCACATATATAGGCATATACATAGAGATAGACACACACACACACACATATATACACCTCACACTGACATACAATCACTCACATATATTTACAGTTACTTACAGTAAGGCCCCAGCCATCCCTCTCTGCATATACATAGAGATAGACACAAACACATATATACATACATACACACACACACACACACACATATATACATACACACACACTGACATACAATCACTCACATATATACATACACACACTGACATACAATCACTCACATATATACATACACACACACTGACATACAATCACTCACATATATACATACACACACACACTGACATACAATCACTCACATATATACATACACACACACACTGACATACAATCACTCACATATATACATACACACACACACATATATACACACACTGACATACAATCACTCACATATAATTACAGTTACTTACAGTAAGGGCTGCATAGACTGGAGTTTGTGTCCGGACATACTGTGGGCGGGGCTTCTCTCTGTCTCCTTTGCTCCTGTCTCCTCCGTGCGGAGAGAAGCAGAGAAATGGCAGATAATGACAGGGTGAGTGGCGCCCCATTGCTGCAGGGAGGGAACAGCACCCTCCATTAAACCACATACAAATCTCGCCAGCAATGGATCCCTTTTACTTCACCTGTCACCCTGAGGGCACTAGAGGGGCAGGTGAGGAAAAGGGCAGGGGCTCCAGCCCCCTTTCACTCCTATGTGTGCACGTCCCTGACTGCCACTGACTCCACGAACCCCTGTTCCACTATGTCCCGGGAAGGTAGGCTGCCGCAAAGCTGGTGGTCTACCCCGGGCACGTTTGGCTCCAGACTTCCCAGTTCTGTCACCATGCTGACTGCCAACCATGCTACCATCTTACTGGCTCAGCTGCTGCCTCACAGGCAACCTGCAACCCTCTTCTCCTGATGATCACTAGTGTTGAGCGGCATAGGCCATATTCGAATTTGCGATTATTTGCGAATGTATGGACGAATATTCGTCATATATTCGCTAAATTCTCATATTCGTAATATTCTCGTTTTATTTTCGCATATGCGAAAATTAGCATATACAAAAATAAGCATAAGCGAAAATTCGCATATGCAAAAATAAGCATATGCAAATTTTCGCATATGCGAAAATTCGCACGCCAGTCTCACACAGTAGTATTAGAGCCTTCTTTACACCACACAAGCTGGAAGCAGAGAGGAATGATCACTGTGATGTGTACTGTGAAAAAAAAAAAACGAATATTCTTGATTACAAATATATAGTGTAGTGTTGAGCGGCATAGGCCATATTCGAATTCGCGAATATTCGCGAATGTATGGACGAATATTCGTCATATATTCGCGAATATTCGCATATTCGTTATATTCTCGTTTTATTTTCGCGTATGCGAAAATACACGTATGCGAAAATTAACATATGTAAACATTCGCATATATGAAAATTACCATATGCTAATTTTCGCATATGCGAATTTTCGCACGCCAGTCTCACACAGTAGTATTACAGCCTTCTTTACACCACACAAGCTGGAAGCAGAGAGGGGTGATCACTGTGATGTGTACTGTGAAGAAAAAACAAAAAACAAAAATGAATATTCGTAATTACGAATATATAGCGCTATATTCGCGAAATTCGCGAATTCGCGAATATGCGATATTCGTGAATAATATTCGAATTGCGAATATTCGCGAGCAACACTAATATAGTGCTATATTCACGAATATTCGCGAATTCGCGAATATGCGATATTCGCGAATAAAATTTGCATTGCGAATATTCGCGAGCAACACTAATGAGCAATACTTGCCCGCCTAGCGAAAGAAGGGACGGATGTCTCCTCTACTTCTGGGCAGTAGCTGCTGACTGTCCTCTAGTAGATCATCCTCACTAAATAGTGGAGCTGAACCCACAGCATACAATACTTCTGTGGGGGAGGGAATAACATAGGACAGAGGGAAGGACAGGAACTGCTCCCGGGCAATGCCAACTGAGGGTTGTGTCTGAGGAACCCCCAACTGTTGACTGGGGGTGTCAGATGTCATTTGTGATGAAGTGGATGACCGCGTTAACCAATCAATGACGGCAGATGGGTTGCTGGTCGAGACACGACTGCTAGCTGATATCCCGGTATCAGGCCTCTCGCTTCGACTCCTGCTGCCACACGCCCCTTGTCTGCTGCGACCTCTCCCTGATGAATTTAGGCCTCTGCCACTCCTCTGTCCACGTTCTGGCACTTCTCTGTCTTACATACTTACACCAGCTGAGTGCTTATATGTTACACTTATGAGAGGAGGACAATACGCTCCACTACGCTTAAAACTGTATTTGGCTACAAAAGCAGGTATGTAGTTTTGGCTGGCCTTTTAGAGTAACTAAACCCTTATAACTTTAACAGGAACAAAAGCATACACCACGTAGGTGTACGTACAGTATAAACTTATGAGAGGAGGACAATATGCTTCACTATTCTTAAAACTGTATTAGACTACAGAAACAAGTGTGTAGTTTTGGATGGCCTTTCACAGTAACTAGGCCCAAATTAGTTTAACAGGAAAAATATGAAGGACATCATGTAGGTGTACATAGAGTTTACACTTATGAAAGGAGGACTATATGCTCCACTATGGTTAAAACTTTAATAGACTCCAGAAACAAGTGCAAGTTTAAGTTTTTTGCACAGACCTTAAAAGAATAAACATTAAGCAGGTCAGATTTTTTTCATCATTCTGATGACACTTCTCACATTTATACAACACAATGCGTTCTCTTTACACTTCCCGATCCTCCTTCTAAAAGCAGTTTTTACATCTTTATTCTTAAGACTATTTATAAATGGGTTGAGCATGGGGACAATTGCCATGTTAAATAGAGAATGTAATTTCTTGGAGCCTAAGCCATTACTTGGGATAAGATACTGAAGGATGAATGTTGCAAACAGCAACACAATGACTGTGAGGTGTGAGGAACACGTGTAAAAGGCTTTCCTTCTACCCATACTGGAACGTATCTTTATTATGGATCTAATTATAAAGATATAAGATGTTAATATGAGAAAAAATGGAAAAATGAAATATATGACAAGCCCTTGTGTATTAGATAGTGTTTCCAATATTGTTAGATCACTGCAGGCAATTTCCATGATGGGGACAAGATGACAGCAGAAGTGGTCAATAACATTTGTGGAGAAACAGTAAATCTTGTATGCAAACCAGATGAAGGAAACATATTGTTGTCACGATGCCGGCTGGCAGGTAGTGGACCCTCTGTGCCAGAGAGGGATTGGCGTGGACCGTGCTAGTGGACCGGTTCTAAGCCACTACTGGTTTTCACCAGAGCCCGCCGCAAAGCGGGATGGTCTTGCTGCGGCGGTAGTGACCAGGTCGTATCCACTAGCAACGGCTCACCTCTCTGGCTGCTGAAGATAGGCGCGGTACAAGGGAGTAGGCAGAAGCAAGGTCGGACGTAGCAGAAGGTCGGGGCAGGCAGCAAGGATCGTAGTCAGGGGCAACGGCAGAAGGTCTGGAAACACTGGCAAGGGACACACAAGGAACGCTTTCACTGGCACTAAGGCAACAAGATCCGGCAAGGGAGTGCAAGGGAAGTGAGGTAATATAGGGAGTGCACAGGTGATAACTCTAATTGGAACCACTGCGCCAATCAACGGCGCAGTGGCCCTTTAAATCGCAGAGACCCGGCGCGCGCGCGCCCTAGGGAGCGGGGCCGCGCGCGCCGGGACAGAACAGACGGGGAGCGAGTCAGGTAGGAGAGCCGGGGTGCGCATCGCGAGCGGGCGCTACCCGCATCGCGAATCGCATCCCGGCTAGCAGCAGGATCGCAGCGCCCCGGGTCAGAGGACGTGACCGGGGCGCTGCAGCGGAGGAGGTGAAGCGAGCGCTCCGGGGAGGAGCGGGAACCCGGAGCGCTCGGCGTAACAATTGTATAAATCCAAATATCCAACACAATGAGGCCAACAGAAGACATTTTTTAAAGTTCATAATAATTTTATAATACAAAGGCCTACAAATAGCTACATATCGATCATAGCTCATTGCCATTAGTATGAAAACTTCATGTGCTGTTAAGGATGCAAAAATATAGAATTGTATCATACAGGCCAGGTAAGGCACGGTGTGATCTCCAGTGATAAACGTTAGAAGGATCTTATGTAGGGTAACAGTAGGAGACATCATGTCCACTATAGACAAATTAGCAAGGAAGAAATACATGGGAGTGTGAAGATGAGAGTCCAGGCAGACCAGGAGAAGAAGACTCATATTCCCAACAAGAACAACGAGATAAATGAGTAAAACCAGAACAAATATAGGAGCCTGGAGCTCAGGATCATCCGATATTCCCTTTATAATGAAATATGTTATTGTTTGATTTGCCTTCATGTTTCTTATTGGCATAAATAAAGTGCTATGATGTTGCCTAAAGCAGACAAATATTAGATAATGAAGTCTCCACCATTTAAGATTCTTCAGGACATCATTTTAATTTAAACCTGCAACAATGGTCATCCCTGGTGGCTTGTTCAAACTTTCATGGTGAAATTGGCAGGGCTGTCATAAGTATGGGGCAAACTAGGCCATTGCCCACAGCGTCCAATTTTGTCACTCTGGGGATCAGGGAACTGGACTTTTTGCTGTTTTAACGATATGTACATCATTGACATTGGCTGTTTGCTTTTCAATTACAAGAAACCACAAGACATTACAAAAGCAACTGTGATGACATTGGTCATGGTCATTACAATAGGGGAAGAAGTTGTTATGTATGTTGTCTCAAAGAGAGGGAAATATTTAGAGAAAGCAAGGGCTGACCTTTCTACTGGGGAGATTTACCTGCCTACTGGAGAGGGGGGGGGGGGGGTCTATCAACTTTTTAACTAGGTGGCCTACCCGCATATATGAGCACCTACTAACATTTTGTGCTCACCTAATTATCTACTGGGAGAACCTACCCAATGGCGTCATCTAATTATCTTTCTTGGTGGCCAACTATTCTTCAGGGGGCACTGACTTAATAGGGAGCCTGCTACAGTGTGTCTGGTATGCTTTCCTACTTGTGAGGACCTACCTACTCGGGGAACACGCCTACCACCAAAGGGAGACCTGTCTACCTACTAAGGGACCTACTTTCAAGGGCCCTACCCCTACTGGGGCTCCTCTCTACCTGAGAAACCTACCTACGTATTAGGGTACTCTACCTACCTGGACTTTTTCCATATTTTGGCATACATTTTTTCTAAAAATACATCAGATTTTCACAATTTCAAAGTCGATAGGGAGTACTAAATAATTGATTCAAAAATATTCAACTTGACCTTTTATTTAACCCCTTAAGGACCAGGCCATTTTACACCTTAGGACCAGAGTGTTTTTTGCAATTCTGACCGCTGTCACATTAAACATTAATAACTCTGGAATGCTTTTAGTTATCATTCTGATTCCGAGATTGTTTTTTTGTAACATATTCTACTTTAACATAGTGGTAAAATTTTGTGGTAACTTGCATCCTTTCTTGGTGAAAAATACCAAAATTTTATGACAAATTTGAAAATGTTGCATTTTTCTAACTTTGAAGCTCTCTGCTTGTAAGGAAAATGGATATTCCAAAATATTTTTTTTAAATTCACATACACAATATGTCTACTTTATGATTACATCATAAAATTAACGAGTTTTTACTTTTGGAAGACACCAGAGGGCTTCAAAGTTCAGCAGCAATTTTCCAATTTTTCACAAAATTTTCAAACAATATTTTTCAGGGACCAGTTCAGGTTTGAAGTGGATTTGAAGGGTCTTCATATTAGAAATACCCTACAAATGACCCCATTATGAAAACTGCACCCCCCAAAGTATTCAAAATGACATTCAGTCAGCATTTTAACCCTTTAGGTGTTTCACAGGAATAGCAGCAAAGTGAAGGAGAAAATTCACAATCTTCATTTTTTACACTCGCATGTTCTTGTAGACCCAATTTTTGATTTTTTACAAGGGGTAAAAGGAGAAAATTTATACTTATAGCCCAATTTCTCTTGAGTAAGCACATACCTCATATGTCTATGTATATTGTTCGGCGGGCGCAGTAGAGGGCTCAGAAGGAAAGGAGCGACAAGGGGATTTTGGAGAGTAAGTTTTTCTGAAATGGTTTTTGGGGGGCATGTCACATTTAAGAAGCTCCTATGGTGCCAGAACAGCAAAAAAAAAACACATGGCATCACTAAAATGTGTGTTTCCCCCCAAATTTCACATTTATGCAAGGGTTAATAGCAGAAAATACCCCCCAAAATTTGTAACCCCATCTCTTCATAAGTGGAGCTGAAGTGTACTGCGGGCAAAGAGAAGGAGTAACATTTGGCTTTTTGAGAGCAAATTTTGCTCGGGGGGCATGTCACATTTAGGAAGCCCCTATGGTGCCAGGACAGCAAAAAAAAAACACATGCCATACCATTTTGGAAACTAGACCCCTTGGGGAACGTAACAAGGAATTAAGTGAGCCTTAATACCCCACAGGGGTTTCACGACTTTTGCATATGTAAAAAAAAAAAAATTCACAAAAATGTGTGTTTCCCCCCAAATTTCACATTTTTGCAAGGGTTAATAGCAGAAAAGACCCCCTAAAATTTGCAACCCCACCTCTTCTGAGTATTGCAGTACCCCATAAGTGGAGCTGAAGTGTACTGCGGTTGAACTACAATGCTCAGAAGAGAAGGCATAACATTTGGCTTTTTGAGAGCAAATTTTGATCGGGGGGCATGTCGCATTTAGGAAGCCCCTATGGTGCCAGGACAGCAAAAAAAAAAAAACACATGCCATACCATTTTGGAAACTAGACTCTTTAGGGAACGTAACAAGGAATTAAGTGAGCCATAATACCCCACAGGGGTTTCACGAATTTTGCATATGTAAAAAAAATATTTTTCACTAAAATGTGTGTTTCCCCCCAAATTTCACATTTTTGCAAGGGTTAATAGCAGAAAATACCCCCCAAAATTTGTAACCCCATCTCTTCTGAGTATGGCAGTACCCCATAAGTGGAGCTGAAGTGCACTGCTGGCGAACTACAATGCTCAGTAGAGAAGAAGTAACATTTGGCTTTTTGAGAGCAAATTTTTTCTCGGGGGGCATGTCACATTTAGGAAGCCCCTATGGTTGCAGGACAGCAAAAAAAAAAAAACACATGCCATACAATTTTGGAAACTAGACCCCACAGGGGTTTCACGACTTTTGCATATGTAAAAAAAAAAATTTTCACAAAAATGTGTGTTTCCCCCCAAATTTCCCATTTTTACAAGAGTTAATAGCAGAAAAGACCCCCCAAAATTTGTAATTCCATCTCTTCTGAGTATGGCAGTACCCCATAAGTGGAGCTGAAGTGCACTGCTGACGAACTACAATGCTCAGCAGAGAAGGAGTCACATTTGCAAACTTTGCTGAAATGGGGGGGACATGTTGCATTTAGGAAGCCCCTATGGAATTAAGGGAGCCTTAATACCCCACAGGGGTTTCACGATTTTTGCACATGTAAAAAAAAAATTGTTTTCACAAAAAATTTATGTTTTAACCAACATTTTACATTTTTACAAGGGTTAATAGCAGAAAAGACCCCCCACAATTTGTAAATACATTTCTTTGCAGTAAGGACATACCTTATTTTTGAATGATTATGGCTTGGAGGAGGCACAGCGGGTCTTGGTATAGCGTGAGGTCAGTCAGGGGCCTTGAGCTTCATATGAAGCCAGCATGTGGGACCCCCCTCAAGGAGCATTAATGGGGGAGCACTGAGCCCTAAAATAGGGGAACACTATGGGGGACAACGGGCCGTAACTGGGGTAGACAGGTGGGGTACAGAGGCCCGTAATATGGGGTACAGTGGGCCAGAAAATTATAAATAATAATAAAACAGGATATGTTCCCAGAATGATGACCCAGAGCATAGCCAAAACAAAAAAAATATGCCCACCCCAAACCCTATGCTCTGAATCATCATTCTGGGAATGTGATGTGTGTGGCCGTCCCTAACCTGTTGCCTCAAATGCGCACCCGCTCAGGTGGAGAGAGAGCGCTGCGCATTTGAGGCAACATAAAAAGTCCCCGATGAGAGTGATTCAGTGACCTATGACCCATTTAAAAAAAAAAAAAACAGAGGTCTTATCAGATTTTTTTTTTTTTTTTTTTTCAGTTTTTGGGGCAATTTAGTGATTTATGGGGTTACAATTTGGAATGTACTCTGGACTTGGTATATTGGTCAAAGTATGGACAATTCAAAATGTAAAGGCTCCATGGAAGTGTGATACTCCCTGAAGCAGCCTATGCAGAGGCCCGGATTATCTGCATCACACTCTGCATTTTTATTGCCCCTTCTTTCCAGTGTGGGGGACCTCACCTGGAAAGTGCTGGCTGGGGACGATCCTGGCGCCTATAACTCCAGACCCTTGAGAAGTCCGGCCTGATCTTTCCCGGTCGCCAAAGATCAGAAACCTTAGGACTTCTTCTTGGTACTGGAGGAATGTCCATGTGTTGCCAGCGTACTGGGATAGTACAAAAGCGTTGTACATGGCAACCTGTACCATGTAGACCGCAACTTTTTTGTACCATGCCCGTGTTTTCCGCATGGCGTTGTATGGCTTGAGGACGTGATCTGAGAGATCAACTCCCCCCATATAGCGATTGTAGTCCAGAATACAATCGGGCTTGAGGACCGATCCCACGGTACCTCGCACAGGGACAGGGGTGCTGCCATTCCCATGAATAGTGGTGAGTATAAGGACATCCCTCTTATCCTTATACTTCACCAACAACAGGTTATCATGGGTCAGGGCACGGGACTCACCCTTGGGGATAGGCGTCTTGACCAAATTTAGAGGGAGGCCTCTCTGGTTCTTCCGAAAGGTCCCACAAGCGGACGTGGATCTGGCGGAAAGGGATTTGAACAAAGGGATGCTGGTATAAAAGTTATCCACGTACACGTGGAAACCCTTATCCAGCATTGGGTGCACAAGGTCCCAAACGAGTTTCCTGCTAACACCCAGAGTGGGGGGACATTCTGGGGGTTCAATACGGGAATCTCGTCCCTCATATACTCTAAACTTGCAAGTGTACCCTGAGGTACTCTCGCAAAGTTTCTAGAGTTTCACGCCATACCGCGCCCGCTTCAAGGGAATATACTGGCAGAAGATGAGTCTCCCCTTAAAACTGATGAGAGACTCATCTACCGAGAGTTCCCTGAGGCCTCCAAAAATTTGGCCCCAAAGTGATCGATGACCGGCCTCACTTTGTAAAGCCGGTCATAGGCGGGATCACCTCGGGGCGGACATGCCGCATTATCTGCATAATGCAGGCATTTCCGAATCGCCTCGTACCACCTCCGTGTCATCGCCATACTGTAAAGCAGGGTCTGGTAGAGGACGTCCCCGCTCCAGTAATGACGAGCACTTGGTTTTTTGTCCAGGCCCATATGCAGCGTGAGGCCCCAAAATGTCCTCATTTCTGCTGCATTAATGGCGCGCCATTCATTCGGCCTGGCCAAAAGCGAATCTGGGTGGTGGGCAATGAACTGCTGGGCATACAAGTTCGTTTGCTCCACCATTAGATTGACAAGGCTGTCCCTGAAAAAAAACTTTAAAAAGTCCAGATCAGTGAATCCAGCATGGTCAATCCGGATTCCTGAGTCGCCAACAAACTCAGGAATCCGTGGCTGATAACCCTCTGGGGGGCTCCAGACAGGGTAATCGGAAGAAGGCTCCGGTGCACTTGTCTGGGGGGCCGGACTCCTATTACGAGTGGCATTGCCACCCGTACTAGTGTCGGCCACTGGGTCACTTTCATGGGGGGTGCGTGGCCTCGCATGGCGGTGTCTCCGCCGCCATACAGGGGACTCATCATCACTACTAGATGATGAGGAGGGCGAGGAAGAACACAAAAAAGTCGGATCTTCCTCGTCCTCACTGGCAGATTCGGAGTCGGAGGCAAAAAAAAAAGCGTAAGCCTCCACTGCCGAAAATGCCCGGCAGGCCATCGCTTTTTTTCTACGGTGGCAGGGATGGGGCGGGGGGGGGGGGGGGGGGGAGGGAAGTATGTAGTGTGTAGTGCTTGGTGTAAACTTACAGGGGAAAAAAAAGCTGCGGCCCAAAAAAAAATGGGTGGCACTTGCAGCACCCTGAACCCCTAATAGAGCCCGGGGTCACACGGATCAGGTGACAGTGGACCCTTGGTGACCTATTAGGGGGTCGGGGGGGGGATTTTTTTTTTAACTTTATTTTTTACTTTTGTTTACTTTTTTGGGACACAGAATGCCTACCTTGCCCTGAATACTGCTCTCCCTTATCTAGGGGCTCCTGAGGGTGCTCCGATCGTGCAGAGGGGGGGGGTCCCGGTCCTCTCGTGGCAGCTCTGCTCGCTGACTGAACTCAGCAAGCACGCAGAGCTGCGTGAGGGGACCGTTAACCCCTCCTCTGCTGGACTGCTATTGGCCGGACGATCACCGGCCAATAGCAGGGTTGCTGGGGCGGTGACAGTACTGAATTCGCGAGTGCTCTGCTGCGATCGCCGACATGTGGGGGTCCCGGGACCACCCTCAGCATTTGCACAGCATGCCTGCTGAACGATTTCAGCAGGCATGCCGTTCCAATCTCTGCCCGGCGCGCGGCAGGGATCGGAAAACGCCAGGGCGTAACATTGCGCCCTTGGTCCTTAAGAACCAGGGTGCAAGGGCGTAACATTATACCCTTGGTCCTTAACCTCTTCAGGACATAGGGCATATGGATACAGAGGGCGTATCCATACGCCCGTGGGAAATCCGGCCCCCACCGCTAGCCGGAGGGGCGCCGGAGCCGGATGCCTGCTGAAATCGTTCAGCAGGCATCCCGGCATATCGCCCAGGGGGGTCATTATGTCCCCCCATGTCGGCGATCGCAGCACATCGCTCATCAATTCAGATGAGCGATGCGCTGCGATTCCGTTCCCCGCCGCTCGCCGGGCGGGGATCGGAGCCGGATGTCTGCTGATTTCTATCAGCAGACATCCCGGCAGTGTGCCGGAGGAGGTCCGGAGGACCTCCTATACCGGCGATCGCTGCAGGACGCCGGTAACTACTAACCGGCGTTCTGCAGCGGTTCCGGGTCCTCAGGGTCACGTGTGACCCTGTTACCCGGATATAGATGGTGACTGGTGGTGTAGTATACACCACCAATCACCATCCGTACTGTACTGGGGGCTGGCATTGTGGCCACCCCCCTCAGTACAGTTGTGATTGGGTGGCCAGAGTGGCCACACCAATCACAATGTAATAGGAGGGAATGGTGGGGGCTAGGAGCACGTTGCTCCGTTCTGCCCACCATTCCACAGAGATCTGGTGTGCAGGACGGAGCCCCGTGCTGCCCACCATCCCCTCAGTAAAAAAAAAGTGCCCCTTGCCCCCTTTCTGTGGCCCCTTGGCACAGAAATCCCCAGGGATAGCTTTAGATTTAGGTAGGGACAGGTTAGGGTTAAAAAAAAAAAAAGTTTTTTTTTTTCTTCTTTTTTCGGCGTACCTCAGTGGGTGTCCGTGGGTCCGTAGCACCTTTAGCTGCGTGACCCCGGCCCTGCTGGGTCGCTGCGGTCTGCCGCCAGCCTTTTTTTTTTGGCGCAGATCTTTTTTTTTTTCTTTTTTCCCTAAGCGTGTGTGCGGACCCTCTTAGTTATAAAAGAGCGGTCCACCACCGTTTGTTAAAGCCCACCCGCCGCTGATCAGTCCCGTAGTACTGATCAGCGTTTTTTTTTGTGGTGCCGGCGCTTTTTTACGCGTTTTCTAGCGCTTTTTTTGCACCCATAGGCGGTCCGTGCCACCAGTAGCAGGCGTGTACTGTGTGGCCGGACCTTACCTGTGTGTGCGGCGTGCCTCACCGCTGTCAGTGATTTATCACTGATCAGCGTTTTTTTTTGTGGTTAAAGCACTTTTTTCGGTTAACGCATATTTTTTTTTGCACCCATAGGCGGTCCGTGCCACCAGTAGCAGGCGTGTACTGTGTGGATGGACCGTACCTGTGTGTGCAGCCTGTCCCACCGCTGTCGGTGATTTATCACTGATCAGCGTTTTTTTTTTTGTTCAGGCGGGTGCATTTTTTCCGAGGTTAAGCGTTTTTTTATTTTATTTTTCGGGTTTTTTTGTGTGGGGGTCTGAGTACAAGCCACCAGCCACTGTTCTGGGCTGAGTGGCCGGACCCCCCTCTGACTTCTGCGCCCCCTGCCGCCACAAGCGCTAATCAGTGCGCACACCACTGATTAGATAAACGCTTATTTTTTTGGCGCAGGGTTTTTTTTGCGCTAGAGGTCCCCCTTTTTTTTTTAAAAGTCCCCTTTTTATTTTATATTTTTTTCTGTTAGGGCGGGTTAGTTTAGTTAGGTTAGGTTAGGCTAGGGCGGGTTAGGGCGGGTTAGGGAGGTAGTATCGCACCACACCACACGCAGCACACACACCAATAAAGTTTCCCCCCCCACACACACACATACCCGTATCCCCATTAGAGTAGGGAAATGGCCCGCAGAGCGTTTTCGGCGGAGGAGGCATATGCCATAATTGCCTCCGACACCGAGAGCGGCTCAGAGGACGATGAAGACCCCACCTTCCTTATTTCATCGTCCTCCTTATCATCTAGTTCTGATGATGAGCCACCAAGGCGGCGGAGACGCCGCCGTGCAGTGCCGCAAACCTCCTCTGCCCTTGACCCTGTGCCCCATGCTAGTATGAGTCCCCCTGGCGCTCATACTAGTGAAGCCCCCCTGCCAAGGTCACTGGTACCTCGTACCAGAGAACTTGTCTGGGCTGAGCCAGCGGACCACGAGCCCGTGATTCCTGAGTTTGTTGGCGACTCAGGAATCAAGATTAACATCGCCGGGTTCACTGAAAAGGACTTTTTCGGTCATTTTTTCAGTGACGACTTTGTTAATCTAATGGTTACACAGACGAATCTGTATGCCCAACAGTTCGTCGCCGCTAACCCGGGCTCACTTTTAGCTAGACCCGGTGGCTGGACTCCAGTCGATGCAGCCGAAATGAGGACCTTTTGGGGCCTTGCGCTGCATATGGGTCTAGTTAAAAAACCCAGTGTCAGGCAATATTGGAGTGGGGACGTCTTTTACCAGACACCCCTCTACAGTATGGCCATGGCACGTTCCCGGTTCGAGGCCATTGGGAGATGTTTGCATTATGCTGATAATGCGGCATGTCCCCCCCGAACTGATCCCGCTTATGACCGCCTGTATAAAATCAGGCTGGTCATCAATCACTTCGGGGCCAGATTTTGGGAGGCCTATGTCCCTGGAAGGGAGGTCGCTATTGATGAGTCGCTCATCAGCTTTAAGGGGAGACTCAGCTTCCGGCAATACATCCCTACCAAGCGAGCGCGGTATTGCGTGAAGATGTATAAACTTTGCGAGAGTACCTCCGGGTACACTTGCAAGTTTATGGTGTATGAGGGACGAGATTCCTGCATTGAACCCCCAGATTGTTCCCCCACTCTGGGTGTTAGCGGGAAAATCGTTTGGGGCCTTTTGCACCCATTGCTAGATAAAGGTTACCACCTTTACGTGGATAACTTTTATACTAGTATCCCTCTCTTCACATCCCTCGCCGCCAGATCCACGCTCGCTTGTGGGACAGTCCGGAAGAATTAAAGAGGCCTTCCTTCCTATCCCCTGCAGACTCCTATCCCCCGGGGTGAGTCCCGTGCCCTCACCCATGATAACCTGTTGTTGGTCCGGTATAAGGACAAGAGGGATGTCCTTATGCTCACCACAATTCATGGGAATGGCAGCACCCCTGTCCCTGTGCGAGGTACCGTGGGACCGGTCCTCAAGCCCGATTGTATTCTGGACTACAATCGGTATATGGGGGGAGTTGATCTTTCTGATCAAGTCCTCAAGCCATATAATGCCATGCGGAAAACAAAGATATGGTACAAAAAAGTTGCGGTCTACATGGTACAGGTTGCCATGTACAACTCTTTTGTACTGTACAAGAACGCTGGCAACACAGGGACATACCTGGAGTTCCAAGAGGAAGTTCTAAAGGCCCTCATCTATGGTGACCGCCAAAGAGCGGGCCAGAGCACCTCTGGAACTTCAGGTCCCCGGATCGTCCCCGGCCAACACTTTCCAGGTGTGATCCCCCACACTGGAAAGAAGGGACGATCTCAGAAGAAATGCAGAGTGTGTCGCAAGAGGGGGATTCGGAAGGACACCACCACTCAATGCGACACTTGCCCCGATCATCCGGGCCTCTGCATAGGCTGCTTCAGGGAGTATCACACTTCCATGGAGTACTACATTTTCCGTCATTTGCCCTAATTTTCATTACCCACAATTCGACTCCAATGTACCAGTCCAGGGTACATTGTCTTCCAAATTTTATACCAACCCCCCCCCCCCCCCCCCCCCAAAAAAAAAAATATCAAATTTTTCAATTTAGGCCCACTTTTCAAAAAACCTGTGAGGTGTAAGAACTCACTGTAACACTGTTACGTTCCCCGAGGGGTCTAGTTTCCAAAATGTAATGCCATGTGGTTTTTTTTCTGCTATCCTGGCACCAAAGGGGCTTCCTAAATGAGGCATGCCCCAGAGCAAAATTTGCTTCCAAAAAGCCAAATGTGACTCCTTCTCTTCTGAGACCTGTAGTGCGCCAACAGAGCACTTTTTACCCCCATATGGGGTGTTTTCTGAATCGGGAGAAATTGGGCTTCAAATTTTGGGGGGTATTTTCTGCTATTACCCTTTTCAAAAATGTAAAATTTTTGGGAAAACAAGCATTTTAGGTAAAAATTTTAATTTTTTTTTACATTTGCAAAAGTCATGAAACCCCTGTGGGGTATTAAGGTTCACTTTACCCCTTGTTATGTTCCCCAAGGGGTCTAGTTTCCAAAATGGTATGCCATATGTTTTTTTTTGCTGTCCTGGCACCATAGGGGCTTCCTAAATGCGGCATGCCCCCAGAGCAAAATTTGCTTCCAAAAAGCCAAATGTGACTCCTTCTCTTCTGAGACCTGTAGTGCGCCAGCAGAGCACTTTTTACCCCCATATGGGGTGTTTTCTGAATCGGGAGAAATTGGGCTTCAAATTTTGGGGGGCATTTTCTGCTATTACCCTTTTCAAAAATGTTAAATTTTTGGGAAAACAAGCATTTTAGGTAAAAATTTTAATTTTTTTTTTACATTTGCAAAAGTCATGAAACCCCTGTGGGATATTAAGGTTCAGTTTACCCATTGTTATGTTCCCCAAGGGGTCTAGTTTCCAAAATGGTATGCCATATGTTTTTTTTTTGCTGTCCTGGCACCATAGGGGCTTCCTAAATGCGGCATGCCCCCAGAGCAAAATTTGCTTCTAAAAAGCCAAATGTGACTCCTTCTCTTCTGATACCTGTAGTGCGCCAGCAGAGCACTTTTTACCCCCATATGGGGTGTTTTCGGAATCGGGAGAAATTGGGCTTCAAATTTTGGGGGGCATTTTCTGCTATTACCCTTTTCAAAAATGTAAAATTTTTGGGAAAACAAGCATTTTAGGTAAAAAAGGTTACTTTTTTTTTACATTTGCAAAAGTCATGAAACCCCTGTGGGGTATTAAGGTTCACTTTACCCCTTGTTATGTTCCCCAAGGGGTCTAGTTTCCAAAATGGTATGCCATGTGTTATTTTTTTGCTGGTTTGACACCCTAGGGGCTTCCTAAAGGTGACATGCCCCCAAAAACCATTTCAGAAAAATGTTATCTCCAAAATCCCCTTGTCGCTCCTTCGCTTCTGAGCCCTCTACTGTGCCCGCCGGACAATTAACATAGACATATGAGGTATGTGCTTACTCAAGAGAAATTGGGCTACAAATACAAGTAAAAATTTTCTCCTTTTACCTCTTGCAAAAATTCAAAAATTGGGTCTACAAGAACATGCGAGTGTAAAAAATGAAGATTTTGAATTTTCTCCTTCAGATTGCTGCTATTCCTGTGAAACACCTAAAGGGTTAAAACACTGACTGAATGTCATTTTGAATACTTTGGGGGGTGTAGTTTTTATAATGGGGTCTTTCATGGGGTATTTCTAATATGAAGACCCTTCAAATCCACTTCAAACCTGAACTGGTGTCTGAAAAATAGCGAGTTTGAAAATTTTGTGAAAAATTGGAAAATTGCTGCTGAACTTTGAAGCCCTCTGGTGTCTTCCAAAAGTAAAAACTCATAAATTTTATGATGCAGACATAAAGTAGACATATTGTATATGTGAATAATAAAAAAAAAATTGGAATATCCATTTTCCTTACAAGCAGAGAGCTTCAAAGTTTGAAAAATGCAAAATTTTCATTTTTTTCATGAAATTTTGGGATTTTTCACCAAGAAAGGATGCAAGTTACCACAAAATCTTACCACTATGTTAAAGTAGAATATGTCACGAAAAAACAATCTCAGAATCAGAATGATAACTAAAAGCATTCCAGAGTTATTAATGTTTAAAGTGACAGTGGTCAGATGTGCAAAAAACGCTCCGGTCCTTAAGGCCAAAATGGGCTTGGTCCTGAAGGGGTTAAGGGGTTAAAGGGGTACTCCCGTGGAAAAGTTTTTTATTTTTTATCAACTGGTGCCAGAAAGTTAAACAGATTTGTAAATTACTTCTATTAAAAAATGTTAATCCTTCCAGTACTTTTTAAGGGCTATATACTACAAAGGAAATGCTTTACTTTTTAGATTTCTCTGATGTCATTACCACAGTGCTCTCTGCTGACCTCTGCTGTCCATTTTAGGAACTGTCCAGAGCAGGAGAAAATCCCCATAGCAAACATATGCTGCTATGTACAGTTCCTAAAATGGACAGCAGAGGTTAGAAGAAAGCACTGTGGTCATGACATCAGAGAAATCTAAAAAGTAAATAATTTCTTCTGTAGTAAACAGCCCCTAAAAAGTACAGGAATATTTTTTAATAGAAGTAATTTACAAATCTGTTTAACTTTCTGTCACCAGTTGATTTAAAAAAAAGTTTTCCATGGGAGTACCCCTTTAATGGGGGAAAATATTAAATTAATTTAATTACCCACATAAGGCTATAAAAGACCCTACCCCACTATAGTGTGCTTTATTTAAAGTGGGACAGGCTTGCAGTATTCTATGCTGGAGACTGCCATTTTACTTTTTTAATTGATTTGTTTGGCTACCTTCTGTACGGAAGATCTGTGTTGCCTGCTGTTACTTTCAGCAAGTTTGTTCCCTCTCCTGGCTCATGGCTCACAGCTTCCCACTGCTTATCTCGGCAGAGTCACACACTTGGTTCTTCCTTCTTGCTGCAGGCTCTGGACTTTCTCCTCTGCTGGCTCTGGACTTCCTCCTCATTTCTGGTGTACCCCATAGGGGCCAAACATGTGCATGCGCTGTTACTTTAAGGATCCATGCATAACTGTGATTCCTATCCTCTCCAATCCATGGCAGGCACCACCTGTATAAGAGTACTCCTCCCTTCCTGTAGTGCCTGAGCAATGTTGTGTATTTTCACAGCAAAGGTGTCAGTCTGTTCTCCTGTAATCCTGCATTCCTGGCCAAGCCTGTTTCCTGACCCTGCCATAGCCTGATCCCTCTGTACCTGTCTGCTTCTCTAGTGCAGGTCCCGCATTCGACCATGCCTCTGTCTGCTGATCAAGCCTGCTTCACTTGGCTGCATCTGAGCTCCTCAGTTCAACTGTTCTAAAAGGTCCAGCTCAGCTATACGCTAAGTCAGCTCTGCTTTATTAAACTCTAGTGCTGTGCTAATACCATATATAGCTTCACCTGCCTGTATCCCTGGTGATTGGCACAAAGGCATTCTGGCCTGCAAGAAGCCACTTAACTGGGACCACTCTTGCAGTAGCAACCTGGTGTCTCACCTGCAGCTGAAGTCCAGCTTCCGCATCATAGACCTGGATAAAGGAAAACACATGGCCCATAGCCAAACTAGGAAGTGCACAAGGGGTCCACAACATTGGTGCGTTACAACTACACTCCTGTGACATATTTTCTTCAAGTCATTATATTATATATATTTTTGATTTAAAAAAAATATAGTTATTTTTATGAAATTATGAAATATTTTTTCCCACTGTTTTTAAACTTTTGCTCAAAAATTTTCCCCTTTAGGATGAGTGTTTACAAACTGTGCCTGGTTAGAGATGGAGTACAAATGCCAATAATTTTGCACAATTTAAAAAAAAATTTGCACATACTTCATCACTCAAAAGACATGGTATTGAGAAACCAAGAGGAGAAATTACCCAGTAGCACACAAAACAAAATTCTCCAGCTGATACATATCCTGCACAAACCATTTAGACCATCAATTAGCATATTTTTGATAAATCTTCCCCCTATAAATGCCCAATCTTATTCAGTAAAATGTATTTTACCTGATGAACCAGGATTCCTGTTATCCTGGCATCCATGGAAAATTAACCCAAAATCTGTAATCAACAATTTTTTCCAATGTTCATGATTCAGAAGTTGAAGCCTCTTGATACACCTGGAATAAGTACCATGGGTGCCTGAAAATGTTTGAAATGTATTCATCATGTCCGTTTTTAAGCAGAAAATAATATTATAAGATGATATTGATCATTTTTATTTTTTTTATTATATTTGGTTTACACAGCTCCTAAGCGGACTAATGTGTCTTCATGGTTACAGACTACAAACTACACTACACAGTGCAGATGGTTTTATGCTGTATAGTACATGAAAATTTACATTTTGAATATCTGTAAAAAAAAAATGTAAACTAAATAAAATTCAATCATATTTAGACATTTATAGTAACATCTATTCACATGTTTTGATAACCCTACGAATGCCACATATGAATATTAAGTTACAAACATTGACAGTATCAGTTACCGTACAGATGCTGTGCAAATGTAGCCATAGATGAGATATCTACGTAAGTATTGGGAGCCCTGAAGCTTTATACAATATATTTTATGACTATCATTTATCCCTTCGCTCTTCCAATCTCCATTGGGACTCATTACACTTGGTTTAATTTTAATTAATTGATTCTAATATTTTTATTCACAATATTGTTGAAGATCCCGCTTTCCCCTTTTCCTTGTAGATTTTGTAATTAGTCCATTGGGATTCATTATAGTTGTTTCAATTTTTCTGCATTAATTCTAACATTTTTATTTGCTGTATTATTGATACCACATATGGACCTGGTGATGTAGTCTTTGTACAGTCTTTGTATATACTCGAGTATAAGCCGACCCGAATATAAGCCAAGGCCCCTAATTTCACCCCAAAAACCCAGGAAAAGTTATTGACTCGACTATAAGCCTAGGGGGGGAAATACATCATCCCCCCATGTCATCATCCCCCCCTGTAATCATCCAGACCCTCCGTCATCATCACCCTGTCATCATCATCCTGTCATCATCACCCTGTCATCATCATCCTGTCATCATCACCCTGTCTTCATCACCCTGTCTTAATCACCCCGTCATCATCACCCTGTCATCATCCCCCCTGTTATCATCCAGACCCCTGTCATCATCACTCCCGTCATCATACCCCCCCCCTTTCATCATCACAGTCTGTCAATCCCTTCATCAGTGGTCTTCAACCTGCGGATGCCGATGGCTGTCCGGGCATGCTGGGAGTTGTAGTTTTGCAACATCTGGAGGTCCGCAGGTTGAAGACCACTGAGAAGGGATTGACAGGTGGAGAGTTCACTCGAGTATAAGCCGAGGGGGGCGTTTTCAGCACGAAAAATCGTGCTGAAAAACTCGGCTTATACTCGAGTATATATGGTATGTAACCACTGGCAACTTGACTGGAGGCACTCTACTCTTTTCACATGGTCCACTGCGCTATTGGTATAGAGCACAACAGAAAGCACACACAGGAGCAGGGACTCCTGTCACAGGTCGGATTCCTCGCTCATATACACCGAGCAGTGATTCCTACACTAGTGTAATCACCTTTCACTGATCATTTGCTGGGCAGGGTGCAAGATCATTTAGCCTAATAAATGTATACTACACTTAGTGAGCAGCGATACATACAGGATATTAGCACTCGTATCAATTGTAGCAAGTGCGCATATCCAGGGAATGTACGCTACATGACTTTTGGACATGGGACGGACCCTTACTTTCTATAACTGAAAACTACATGACCTAGCAAGAGCTATGAACATGGCACTAAACACAACAATTCCTTGACTTACAAGGTGTCATCCTCCAGAACTGAGCAGAGGAAAAACCTGCTGTGGTGGAAACCTCTAGAAAAACCATGGCTGAAGTATTGCACTCCCTTTGGGCTTACAGGCTTAATGCCAACCTGGAACTCATCAAACTAAACTAAAATGATCCGTGATACCAGATATACAATGGAAAGGTCAAACATATGAAATGTAAGAGGAAATCCATCATTATACAGGCGATACATGGACAGTTGTAGAATAATAGCTAACAGTGTCGGTAGTAGCCTCCTTCTCTGCCCAAATCAACAGAAATCCTGGCAGTAACAATCTGTTCCAGCTTAGACCACCAGGATAAAGAGATTAACCCTTTTAATTCCCTAGATGTCAATGTTACCAACATTAACCTTTTCTTTGCCCTGCACTTAGGAATGTTACCATAAACTTATTATTTGGCTAATTAGAGCTGATTATTTGGTGATCTACAGTAAGAAGGTTTAGGGGAAACAGCACTCAGATCCCCAAGATGACCTACAAACACTAAATGTTATATTTACCAGACCATGCTCCTGCATAGTCCTTGCCTGGCTTGTGGCTCTGTCAGGAGCTTGGTGGCATTGCTTCGGTGACCAGTCCTGATGATGACAGCTAAAACAAAATGGAAGAGCGCTCCATAGCGTAAAATTGCCAATGTAAGGTTCAGGCTAATGCAATGAGAAACGCTTACCAGAGGCGGTTGTGTGAGCTCACACACAACATGGTCAGTGTGGATGAGTAGACAAGCCTGGTCTGCAGCCTCCCCGACCTTACGAGACAAGACAGGTGAAGACTTCCACAGGGCGGTGGGTAGATATCGGTGCTGACCAAGATAGGACACGTCCGGTGAGTAAAAAAGATTAATCCTTTTTACTCACCGGACGTGTCCTATCTTGGTCAGCTCCGATATCCACCCACCGCCCTGTGGAAGTTTTCAACTGTCTGATGATGACAGGGCTTTTCGGCTATGAGAGATCAAAGACATTGGGCCCATCAAGGCTGACCACAGTGTTCCCTCCCTGGCACTTTTATACATATGCTTGAAGGCCACAGGCACTCATATTTTTGTCCCCTGACCATCAACAGGATTTATAGAAATGATCTATTGTGTTATTTCCTGTATTTCTAACCCCTTGCGTTGCTCCATTTGACATCTGCAGACTTGGATTGTGATTTGGACCATATGGGACCTTCTGTGACCTGGCTTTACCTCCGGTATTGTTCTTGGACTCTGATGCTTCCCTTTGGTTCTGACCCTGTTCTGACTCTGGTTTGCTGCTTGAATTCTGATGTGATCCTTTTTATGATTGTTAAGATTGCTACGAATTTAAAGGGGTACTGCGATGGAAAACTTTTTTTTTTTAAAATCAACTGATGCCAGAAAGTTAAACAGATTTGTAAGTTACTTCTATTTAAAAAATCTTAATCCTCCGAGTACTTAATTATTTACCTTTTGGATTTCTCTTCTGTGACGACCTCAGTGCTTTCTACTGACAACTCTGTCCATGTCAGGTCAGGAACTGTCCAGAGCAGGAGAAAATCCCCATAGCAAACATATGTTCCTTTTACAGTTCCTAAAATGGACAGAGGTGTCAGCAGAGAGCACTGTGATCGTGACAGAAAAGAAATGCCAAAAGAAAATAATTTTCTCTGTAGTATACCGCCGCTAATAAGTACTGTAAGGATTAAGAATTTTTAATAGAAGGTATTTACAAATCTGTTTAACTTTCGGGCACCAGTTGATTTAAAAACAAAGTTTTCCACCGGAGTGCCCCTTTAACCCAGTCATCGACGATGCAGAGGTATGAAAAAAAGAAAATTCCTGCGATGGTGCAGCCTCGGTGGATACGTATGGAGTCCGAGACGGGAGGATGAATTTTAATGTATTTTATTCATACATAGAAAATCAGATGACAGCAAGATGCGTTTCGAGGGCAAACTCCCTCTTTCTCAATTGCATACAGTAGGATAGCCTCAGTGCTCGTACATATGCAGATGTTAAATGGTGCCAAAAACAACTTGCGGGAGTCACTGGGTCAGGGTGGGCAGTGCATGACATAAGAAAAAAGTGCCAATATGTAACACTAAATAAGCAAAACAGAGTGCGTAGGACCGTACACAGTAGATTAGAGTTAGATACAAACATGTGGTTATTCGAGGTTACAGTCATTTTGTTAAAAAGCAGGCAAGTAAAAAGTCAGATTTATTCACAAATAGTGGGGACCAATCAGACGGTGGTATTGGCGTGAGGTTTCTACCTAGTGAGGTGGGCGTGACCAATGGGAGGCTTTGTTTGGTTGTTCGGAACAGAGTAATGCGGCGTATGTATATGCGTACAATTACTTCTGAGAGGCTGCGGGTGAGGCAGCCAATCAGAGCGCAGGTACATGATGGCGAAATGGCCAATCAGTGACTAGCCTACCGGGAAGGCAAAAAGACCATTGCGAATGCAGAACCCAATGAGGTGTATGGGAGGCGTACAATTACTTCTGAAAGGCTGTGGGTGAGGCAGCCAATCAGAGCGCAGGTACATGATGGCGAATTGGCCAATCAGGGAACCGCCTACCGGGACGGCACAAAGACCATTGCGAATGCATAACCCATTAAAGGAGTATTCCAGGCCAAAACTTTTCTTTATATATCAACTGGCTACGGTAAGTTAAACAGATTTGTATATTACTTCTATTAAAAAATCTTAATCCTTCCAATAGTTATTAGCTTCTGAAGTTGAGTTTTTGTTTTCTGTCTAACTGCTCTCTGATGACTCACGTCCCGGGACGTGACATCATCATTGAGCAGTTAGACAGAAAACTTCAGAAGCTAATAACTATTGGAAGGATTAAGGTTTTTTTAATAGAAGTAATTTACAAATCTAAAAATAGAAATATGGATGTGTAGCTCTACAACATAAAATGTACGAGGTTAACTGGATACCTCTCACCCAAAAGAGGAAAAAAGGGAATTGAATCAAGGAAAATAAAATATACCAGTCCTCAGTGCACTAACTCATCAAAGAGTTATATGGTATCAGTCTGGGAAATGCCAAGAAAAGAATTCAATACAATATACCAAAAATTGTAAATTTATTAATGTACCTCAATATATAAGATATAAATGTCAGATGACAATAAAATATAATTTTAAAATATTGATGTTAATAATGTGCCAAACGTGGGGCCCCACATTGGCACCTGAATATGCTAAACGGATACCACCATATGACTTGATAAAACCAATATGTAAATATGGTCACTATTCACACCAGGAATAGAAAAACGCACAATGGCTCAAATAAAGCCTATGGAAAAAATTGTATCCCCTATAACGGGGTGATTTGTCCTACAATACAAGGAACAACCTGTAAATGAAAATACAGCCTACAAATAAGATATAGTGTAACAACCTGTAAATAAAATGCAAATAAATACAATGTGAATCCTGCAATGAAAATGTGAATAAATACAAGATAAGACGCTGATGATATCAAATAGTTGTGGTTTCCAGTAATAACCTGTAAATGAATATATCGCAGTCCTGATATAATCTTGTGTGAATAGTGGCCACTTTCATATGTCCCGCATATAATCAAGCAGTCTTTCTTTTTTTGCCAATTGTATCCACTTAAGGATGGTAAACTGTATCAATGTTTCCATATGCTGTGTTCTCTAGGATTGCTGTATTATAGCTATGTTGGTATAAAGCGCAATAGCTGTAAATGAATTGTGGGCACTTTCGTGCCACCTCACCGCTCCTACGATCTGGTTGACTGTGTAACGCTCAATCTGGGGTGTCGATGTGCGGCCATGTCTCCCTCAGCGAGCTGCGAGGATAGCTGTGTTCGGCCGGTCAGCGTGTGTCTCGGCGCCGTCTGACGTCAGCAGTCAGCTGATTGCAGGTCAGCTGACTGTTTTGTAATGGACGTTTAGTTTGAGCAGATGTTAGTCTCTTAACTTTTCCGATATATTATTCAGCAAATGATCAGCATATGGTCAGCAATCCCAGGTGGATATAAGGCAATTCTTTCATTCCTGAGGTATCAATGGCAATAAGTCCTCATAGATATTAGCAGGTAATATCTATGAGGACTTATTGCCATTGATACCTCAGGAATGAAAGAATTGCCTTATATCCACCTGGGATTGCTGACCATATGCTGATCATTTGCTGAATAATATATCGGAAAAGTTAAGAGACTAACATCTGCTCAAACTAAACGTCCATTACAAAACAGTCAGCTGACCTGCAATCCGCTGACTGCTGACGTCAGACGGCGCCGAGACACACGCTGACCGGCCGAACACAGCTATCCTCGCAGCTCGCTGAGGGAGACGTGGCCGCACATCGCCACCCCAGCTTGAGCATTACACAGTCAACCAGATCGTAGGAGTGGTGAGTGGCACGAAAGTGCCGACAATTCATTTACAGCTATTGCGCTTTATACCAACATAGCTATAATACAGCAATCCTAGAGAACACAGCATATGGAAACATTGATACAGTTTACCATCCTTAAGTGGATACAATTGGCAAAAAAAGAAAGACTGCTTGATTATATGCGGGACATATGAAAGTGGCCACTATTCACACAAGATTATATCAGGACTGCGATATATTCATTTACAGGTTATTACTGGAAACCACAACTATTTGATATCATCAGCGTCTTATCTTGTATTTATTCACATTTTCATTGCAGGATTCACATTGTATTTATTTGCATTTTATTTACAGGTTGTTACACTATATTTTATTTGTAGGCTGTATTTTCATTTACAGGTTGTTCCTTGTATTGTAGGACAAATCACCCCGTTATAGGGGATACAATTTTTTCCATAGGTTTTATTTGAGCCATTGTGCGTTTTTCTATTCCTGGTGTGAATAGTGACCATATTTACATATTGGTTTTATCAAGTCATATGGTGGTATCCGTTTAGCATATTCAGGTGCCAACGTGGGGCCCCACGTTTGGCACATTATTAACATCAATATTTTAAAATTATATTTTATTGTCATCTGACATTTATATCTTATATATTGAGGTACATTAATAAATTTACAATTTTTGGTATATTGTATTGAATTCTTTTCTTGGCATTTCCCAGACTGATACCATATAACTCTTTGATGAGTTAGTGCACTGAGGACTGGTATATTTTATTTTCCTTAATTTGCAAATCTGTTTAACTTTCTGGAGCCAGTTGATAAATATAAAAAAAGGTTTTGCCTGGAATACCCCTTTAAGGTGTATGGTAGGCGTACAAATACTACATGGGAGACATGTCCAATCGGGTTCCGTTGCTTGATGGCACTTTGACCAATCAGGTGCATGCCTACTTGAATGGCAAATTACCTGAAGTTCGCAATACGGGCGTACATGGAGATGTAGAATGTCCGATAGGATTTCTTGATGGCATTTTAGCCAATCAGAGAGGGGCTTCTCAGGTAGGTGAATGTACCACTAAATAGTAAAAAGTAAATAGTAAATAGCATGGTCCCAGATGCGTGTACGGGGTGGTGTGATTGCGGTTAAAAATGAGAATTGATGGTAGCCAATCTTGTACTCATCCTCGATTGCGTGTGAGCCAATCAGGAGGGCGCATACTGAAATTATGTTTTTGAGGCGTTATCTCGAATCAGAGTTGATGCTGTTAGGACCAATCAGGTTTGAGCAAGATTATAAACTTATAACCCGGGAGTTTGCAGTGTTTTCAGATGCTGTGTTCTATGTATTCATTAAGACCCAGTGGGGTAAGAGTTTTCAGTTTGAAAATCCAATAATTTTCATGGTGGCAAAGTTGCATGAATGTTCTATTGCAAGAAGCAGGTATTTGTTCAATCGGAATCATGGAGAATTTGAAAAAAATCATTATTGTGTTTCTCAGCGGCATGCCTTGAAACACTGTGGAGCTGGTAGCCATTTTTAACATTGGAGTGGTGCTTGTTTAGTCTGCTACTGAGCATTTGGGTCGTTCTACCGACATTTTGTATCCCACATGGGCATTCCAGAAGATAGATGATGTATGAAGTTTTACATGGTGGTGATTCTGTCGGAATTGTGTGAAACTACTACGTCCAGGAATTCTGCATGGTTTGGATAATGTGTATGTGTAGATTTCGCTAACTTATTCGTGGGACATTTCAAAGAATCACTACTCTACTGTCACCCTCTATACCAGCACTGCAAAATCTACAGAAGATACATTGATGACATCTTTATTGTATGGGACAAAAGCACCGACGACCTCAATCATTTCATCACTTCACTCAATGATAACACTTGGAATGTCCATTTTACACATACACATTATCCAAACCATGCAGAATTCCTGGACGTAGTTGTTTCACACAATTCCGACAGAATCACCACCATGTAAAACTTCATACACCATCTATCTTCTGGAATGCCCGTGTGGGATACAATATGTCAGTAGGACGACCCAAATGCTCAGTAGCAGACTAAACAAGCACCGTTCCAATGTTAAAAATGGCTACCAGCTCCACAGTGTTTCAAGGCATGCCGCTGAGAAACACAATAACGATTTTTCCAAATTCTCTGTGATTCCGATTGAACAAATACCCGCTTCTTGCAATAGAAGATTCACGCAACTTTGCCGCCGTGAAGATTATTGGATTTTCAAACTGAAAACTCTTACCTCGCTGGGTCTTATTGAATTACATAGAACACAGCATCTGAAAACACTGCAAACTCCCGGGTTATAAGTTTATAATCTTGCTCAAACCTGATTGGTCCTAACAGCATCAACACGATAACGCCTCAGAAAAATAATTTCAGTAGGTGCCCTCCTGATTGGCTCACATGCAATCGAAGATCAGTACAGGATTGGCTACCATCAATTCTCATTCTTAACCGCAAACACACGACCCCGTACACGCATCTGGGACCATGCTATTTACTATTTACTTTTTACTATTTACTATTTATTGGTACATTCACCTACCTGAAAAGCCCCTCTCTGATTGGCTAAAATGCCATCAAGCACTCCTATCGGACATTCTACATCTCCATGTACGCCCGTATTGAGAACTTCAGGTAATTTGCCATTCAAGTAGGCATGCACCTGATTGGTCAAAGTGCCATTAAGCAACGGAAGCCGATTGGACATGTCTCCCGTGTAGAATTTGTAAGCCTCCCATACACCTTAATGGGTTATGCATTCGCAATGATCTTTGTGCCGTCCTGTAGGCACAAAGATTGGCCAATTCACCATCATGTACCTGCGCTCTGATTGGCTGCTTCACCCACAGCCTTTCAGAAGTAATTGTACGCCTCCCATACACCTCATTGGGTTCTGCATTCGCAATGGTATTTTTGCCGTCACGGTAGGCTAGTCACTGATTGGCCAATTCGCCATCATGTCCCTGCACTCTGATTGGCTGCCTCTCAGAAGTAATTGTACGCATATACATACGCCGCATTACTCTTTTCCGAACATCCAAACAAAGCCTCCCTTTGGTCACATATCTAACTCTAATCTACTGTGAACGGGCGAACGCATTCTGTTTTGCTTATTTAGTGTTACATATTGGCATTTTTTTTTTATGTCAAGCACCGCCCACCCTGACCCAGTGACTCCCGCCAGCTGTTTTTGGCGCCATTTTACATCTGTATATATACGAGCACTGAGGCTATCCTACTGTATGCAATTGAGAAAGAGGGAGTTTGCCCTCGAAACGCGTCTTGCTGTCATCTGATTTTCTATGTATGAATACAATTCATGAAAATTCATCCTCCCGTCTCTGACTCCATACATATCCACCGAGGCAGCACCATCGCAGGAATTTTCTTTTCTTCATACCTCTGCATCTCCACTGACTTCGCTCAGAAGCCCGGTTCTCCCTGCAGGCTGCAGCCCAGGATACACACCCACCAATCCCCATT
Organism: Hyla sarda; assembly: GCF_029499605.1. Taxonomy (NCBI): domain Eukaryota; kingdom Metazoa; phylum Chordata; class Amphibia; order Anura; family Hylidae; genus Hyla; species Hyla sarda. Next base: position 161,039,775 of record NC_079197.1, read on the forward strand.
ACATTTGGGTGCAATGCTCTGTTTTCAACCTTCAATAGGTGAGCACTTTTTCTACTAAAGGGCTATTTAAACAACTTAGCCCACAGAATTACACGAGGTGCTGTCCTCCACCTTTTTTTCTCCTATACTCTTCACAGTCATTGACGATGTCTGTTCTTATGCACTTATTCATTGTAGGGGCCACTGCCCAGTTGGGGACTACCATTTTGGGTGGATCATCCACGTATGTAGGGACAATGGCCTGGCATAATTTAGGGGTTACTTTCTTCCCCTACGAGACATGACACTTATAGGGAGTCTTCGCCCCTCAACACAAATGCCAACAGCATGTGCATTTAAGTGTAGGGTAAGATTATATGCTTGGTCTGGGGTCTATATATCTTTTTCTTGTCTTGGGTCAGAATTAGGGTCTGAGGTCCTAATTCATTTAAGAAAGATGTCTCAAGAAACATTGAGCAGCAATTGTCAAAAAGAGTCATCCTGGTGGTCTTGGTAGGATGGAAAGCAAAAAGACAAAGAATGTCGACAATTAAGGTACATTCTCACATACTGCATCCACATCGGATTTGAGCTTGCAAGTTTTTTGGCATCAAGTCAGCAGCAGATTCTGCTACTCATTGACTTTCATCGTAAGTAGATACACTTTTAAACTAGCAGCAAACCTACGAGTTCTACACTCCATGGATCAGTTGTAGAGGGCCCAGCCCACAAAGTATAAGGAGTTAAATAATGAACCATAGCATCACTACTTACCTCCATCAGCTGTACTGAAAACAGTGGTGCATAGCACACAGCTGTTTACTATATAGGAGCCAGATTACTGTTACTTTAATATCAGATATCCCTACTCTGATTGGGTCCCCTCCATAGGCGTGCGCAGCCTACTGCATTAGGGTGTGCACCCTAAAGCACATACTCACTCCGCGCACGCGTGTGTTTATGTATGTGTGTATATATATATATATATATTTATATATATATATATACATACATACATACATATACACACACACACACACACACACACACACACTCCTGCATGCATAGTATAGGAGGATTGGATCCAGGGCCGGTTTTAGGCTTAGTATGGCCCTGGGCAAAATCAGAAGTGGGGTCCCAAAAGTCATAATAGTGCACTAATCAGATTAGCACATTTTTGGTCACTAAAAACCCCCAAGAAATAAAAAAAATGGTACCGATAAAAACTACAAATCACAGCGCTAAAAATGACCCTCATACATCCCCATATACAGAAAAATAAAAGTGCTATAGGGATCAGAATAGTACAATTTTATATTTTTGTATAGTTCCCCCACATTAGGTTGGCAGCATAGTTCCCCCACATTAGGTTGGCAGTATAAATCTCCCACATTAGGATGGAAATATATTTCCCCCACATTAGGTTGGCAGTATAGTTCCCCCACATTAGGTTAGTAGTACAGTTTACCCACATTAGGTTGGCAGTATAGTTCCCCCACATTAGGTGGTAGTATAGTTCCCCCACATTAGGTTAGTAGCACAGTTCCTCCACATTAGGTGCAGTACAGTTCCCCCACATTAGGTGCAATATAGTTCCCCCACATTAGGTGCAATACAGTTCCCCCACATTAGGTGCAATATAGTTCCCCCCCATTAGGTGCAATATAATTCCCCACATTAGGTGCAGTACAGTTCCCCCACATTAGGTGCAGTATAGTTATAATTGTAGGGAGGAGGACAAGTCTAGAATTTACCATGAGGCTTACGGGACTAATTCTACCCCTGATCTTATATTTGCCAAGGGGTTCAATGGGCGGAGCCAAAGGGTTGTCAAAATTAGGTTTTGCCTAGAGTGTCAGAAATCCATGCACCAGCCCTGACTAGACCTCCCACTTGTGTGTATGTTTGCTGGTGTTTATAGGGAGGCATTTGATGTGGATTTGAAAAAAAATTGTAAGTTGAATGGTAAAACTCATGTTTTTCTTTACTTGGCAAACAGAAGAACGCTTTTACTATAAGATGGGGGCACAGAGGGGGGAATATTCCAAATAGAATTTTTTTTTGCACCAGATTGGTTGAAAAAGTGATGCGGCGCCCAGCAAGCTTGGAGCAGCATGCACGTTGTAGTTTTGGGTCTGCAGCTGACCCAAAACTAGGACTCCCAGCATGTTACACCATAATCTAAATTGTACTCCTATATAGATGTGTGGAGTTGTAGTTTTGGTCATCATAGATTGTATCAGGGCATGCTGGGAATTGTAGTTGGTAACTGCACCTCCCAGCATTGCATTCCTTCAAGGAATGCAATGCTGGGATTTTCAGTTACCAACTACAATTCCCAGCATGCCCTGATACAATATATGGTGACCAAAACTACAACTCCCATTATGTTGCACTGGGGGTGCTGTGTGTGTGTGTGTGTGTGAGGTGCTGTGTGTGAGTGTGGGGGATGCTGTGTGTGTGTGTTTGAGGGGTGCTGTGTGTGTTTGAGGGGTGCTATGGGTGCTGTGCGGATTGGGCACATAATACATACATAATATAAAATATATACATAATACATTAAAAAAAAATTATTTCAGCTCCCGGGTCGGTGCTGTAGTAGTTTTTAGTATATTTGCTGGTAGAAGAGCACGGACTGCAGAGAACAGGCCGTGTCCCGTGCATCAGAACAAAGGAAAAAAGAAAGTTGCCTCTTTCAATGTGCTTTTAGTATTAAAACATCAAACCTTTAATCTGTATGCATTAAAAATAGAAAAAGGTGACATCAATCATAAAAGAGAAACGAAACGCCAACACGTTTTGAGCAAAATGTTGCTCTTAATCATGGCTATATGTAGCCCAAAACGCACTGGAGGTTCACTTTTCTTTTATGATGTCACCTTTTTCTATTTATAATGTATACAGATTAAAGGTTTGATGGTTTAATACTACAAGCACCGTTATCCTTGGAAGAGCTGGAGGAAACTTTCTTTTTTCTTTTGTTCTGATTCATAATACATATATACATACGTCATACATACATACACACATCATACATGCATAATCTACACACATATATATATATATATATTATATATATATATATATATATATACCGTATATACACACATACACACACATACATACATAATGCATAAATACATACTATATGCATACAAACATCATACATATATAATACATACACACATCATACATGCATAACCTACACACACACACACACACACACACATATATATATATATATATATATATATATATACACACACACACACATACATCATACATATATAATACATACACACATCATACATGCATAACCTACACACATATATATACATATACACATATACATACATCATACATATATAATACATGCATACATCATACATAGATAATGCATGCATCATACATACATACGCACACCATACATAATGCATACACAAATTCATAATATATACATATACACATCATACATAAATACATCATACATACATAACATATGTATATGGTATGTATGTACTGTATGTATGATGTGTGTATGCATGATGTATTTATGTATGATGTGTATGTGTATATATTATGGATTTGTGTATGTATTATGTATGGTGTGCATATGTATTATGTATGTATTATATATGTATGATGTGTGCATGTGTATATTATGTATGTATGTATTATATATGTATGATGTTTGTATTTATGCATTATGTGTGTATATATATATATATATATATATATTATACATACATAATGCATAAATACAAACATCATACATATATAATACATACATACATAATATACACATGCACACATCATACAGCATACATCCATAATACATACATAATACACACCATACATACATATTACACACATCATACATATATATTACACACATCATATATACATATTACACACATCATACATACATATTACACACATCATACATACATATTACACACATACCACCCCCCTCCCGTCCTCGATCTGTGCACTTTTCTTACCTGCGGCAGCCATGTTGGGGTCAGAGGCCGGGCACGTCGACTCCCATCTGTTGCACACTTTGCACCATCGCCCACTTCTTCCTCATGCCGAGGAATGGACACTCGGTGTCAGGAGTTGCGGCCAGGATCATCCCAGGAGGTGGAGGCAGACGTGCGCAGCTGCGGGGCAGCCCCTGCGTCTGCAGTTAGCGCAGCAGTGTGCGCGGCCTGGGAAGGGGGAGGAGCGGCCCGGAGGAAGGGGAAAAGAGTGGCCCAGAGGAAGGGGGGATAGTACGGCCCGGAGGACAGGGGATAGAGCGGCCCGGAGGAAGGGGATAGAGTGGCCCGGAGGAAGGGGATAGAGTGGCCCGGAGGAAGGGGATAGAGCGGCCCGGAGGACGGGGGATAGAGCGGCCCGGAGGACAGGGGATAGAGCGGCCTGGAGGACAGGGGATAGAGCCGCAAATTCCGCAAATAAAAAAAAAATGCATTTTTAAACATCCGGTGTGCCCTGAAAGTCTTTCAGGGCACACCGGATGTTTAGAAATGCATTTTTTTTTTCATTTGCGGCTCCGGCCGCTCTATCCCTGCTGCCTGCTGCCATACATGATGGGGATGTAGTCCTGAACTGTGAGCATACATTATGTAGGTGGGGCTGGGGTTTAGTAGGGAGAAAAAAAAAGTCCTGCAGCAGCGGGCCGCGGCTGCGGTGATTAGGGTGTGCCTGTGCACACCCGGCACACCCCGTGCGCACGCCTATGGTCCCCTCTCAAGAGCAAGAGGCTCCTGCTCCCTGGGCCTGTGGGTATGCAGCAGCGGGTGCAGCGTGGAGGAGGCATACATTGTAGAAAGGAGCCAAGAAGGATTAAAGTGGCAATGCTGTACTTAATGTGTTATTAGCTAGGTGGTGTGATGTTCTGCTTTGTGGAACTAAAAGAAATAAAGACTGGATATTTTATGGACTTGCTGGATCACATTGCTTTATTTTTCACTGTACATATACATCACCGGGCCGGGTGAGCATCTGTGCAAATCGAGAAGGAGGTGAGATGAAAACTTTGTTTTCTAATTTTTTAGGGTACAGACATTAAAGGACAACTGCAGCGGCATTACACTTATCCCCTATCCACAGGATAGGGGATAAGTGTTTGATCGCGGGGCTCCGACTGCTGGGACCCCCCCCCACCAATCTCCCTAACGGGGTGAGCCATGAGTGCTCATGGTGACGTAGTGTCGACCTAGAGGTCGACGGTGACGCCCCGTCTCCTCCCCGTCCCTATACAGTTCTATGGGGGAGACGGGGAGGCACGAACGCTGCATCCCCGCCTCTCCCATAGAGATGTATGGAGGAGGCGTGCCGGCCGCAACGTCATGCTGCGGCTGGCACGCCCCCTGCACGGGAGAGCCGCGGACCCATACATGAGATCAAAGGCATCAAACACTTATCCCCTATCTTGAGGATAGGGGATAAGTGTTTGTAACGCTGCAGACGTCCTTTAAGCAATGATCTAGTGCAGGGGTCTCAAACTCAAATTATCTGGGGGCCACTGGAGGTAGTGGCTGGGTGAGTCTGGGCCGCATGCGCCCCTTACATATAATGCCCCATCATACTCCCCTCACATCTAATGCACCTATCATATGCCCCTCACATATAATGCCCCCAACATACGCCCCTCACATATATTGCCCCATCATGTGCCCCTCACATATAATGCCCTAATCATGTGCCCCTCATCATCCACCAGCAACACCCCTCCCCATTTCCCCTACCCCCCCTGTCTTAATAGCATGAGCTGATGGATGATGGGGGTGCTACTTCTGGGGGGGGGGGGGGGCATTAGTTAGGCAGCAGTTTCCCCACATTAGGAAGGTAGAAGTTTCCCCACATTAGGAAGGTAGCAGTTTCCCCACATTAGGGAAGTAGCAGTTTCTCCACATTAGGAAGGTAGCAGTTTCCTCACATTAGGAAGGTTGCATGTTCCCCACTTTAGGAAAATAGAGGTTTCCCCACATTAGGAAGGTAGCGGTTTCCCCACATTAGGAAGGTAATGGTGTCCCCACATTAGGAAGGTAGCGGTTTCCCCACATAAGCAGGTAGCGGTTTCCCCACATTAGGTAGGTAATGGTTTCTCCACATTAAGAAGGTAGCAATTTCCCCACATTAGGAAGGTTGCATGTACCCCACATTAGGAAGGTTGCATGTTCCCCACATTATGAAGGTAGCGGTTTCCCCACATTAGGAAGGTAGCGGTTTCCACACATTAGGATGGTAGCAGTTTCCCCACATTAGGAAGGTAGCAGTTTCCCCACATTAGGAAGGTAGCAGTTTCCCCACATTAGGAAGGTTACATGTTCCCCACATTAGGAAGGTTGCATGTTCACCACATTAGGAAGGTAGCTGTTTCCCCACATTAGGAAGGTAGCGGTTTCCACACATTAGGAAGGTAGCAGTTTCCCCACATTAGGAAGGTAGCGGTTTCCCCACATAAGGAAGCTAGCGGTTTCCCCACATTAGGAAGGTAGGAGTTTCCCCACATTAGAAAGGTAGCAGTTTCCCCACATTAGGAAGGTAGCATGTTCCCCACATTAGGCAGCATTGTGTCCCCTCCCCCCCCTGACACACACAGGCACATACAGACAGACACACACAGACAGGCAGACACACCCACACATGCACACACATAGACACACCTGTCCTGCGCTGCACTTCTCTTCTCCGGTGGTGGTCTGACGAGTGAGGAGACTGATGCCAGACGGGGTCGAAGTAGTGATGTCACGATACTCTGGCCCCGTGGTTGTCACATGGCAGATTCTGAGCTGGCCGCACGTCGTGCAGCTTCCCAAGGTGGGTGCTGAATGCAAGATTGCCGGGGTCCCCTGTGGCGGGACCCCCGCGATCAGACATCTTATCCCCTATCCTTTGGATAGGGGATAAGATGCCTTAGGGCCAGAGTACCCCTTTAACAGGGTGAAATTATCAAGACTTTTAACTTACATTGTTTTTACTACTATTCCACTAATGGACTAAGTAAAAGCAACATGTGGACCTATGAGGATATGACTTTCGTTGCACACAACCTGAATCTGAGTTGACATAAGTTTAGCTTTCTAGGAATATACAGTACAAATAGGGATGTCTTCACCATTCCGGAGCTATAGAAGCCTCCTGCTAGGGTGGGGAATCCCAAAACATTTCTATATTATCTGATAATCCAAGTTTCCTCTGAATTTTGATACTTTGGGTTCATCTTTTCACAATTGATCGAGACAACTTTTGTGTGAATCGAATATTTAGAAGAGGTGATGAAATGTTGTGTTTTAAGGAATATTTTATCAACAATGCTGCCATTTTAATAATGTCTTTGTTTTTCTAAATTAAATGAATTTTTCTTTTGCCCAGAACTTAAAAGGATAAACATAAAGCATAAACTTAGATTTTTTTCATCATTCGGATGACATTGCCCACATTTATCCAACAGAATGTGTTCACTTTACACTTCCAAATCCTCCTTCTAAAAGCTGTTTTGACATCTTTATTCTTAAGACTGTATATAAATGGGTTGAGCATGGGGACAATAGCCATGTTCAACAATGAATGTAATTTCTTTGAACCCAAGCTATTGCTTGGTATAAGGTACTGAAAGATCATCGTTGCAGACAGCAACACAAAGACTGTGAGGTGAGAGGAACACGTGTAGAAGGCTTTTCTTCTACCAACAGTGGAACGAATCTTCATTATAGATCTAATTATAAAGATATAAGATGTTGTTATGAGAAGAAATGGAATAATGAAATAGACGACAAGCCCTTGTGTATTGGACAGTGTTTCCAATATTGTGATATCACTGCAGGCAATTTCCATGATGGGGACAAGGTGACAGCAGAAGTGGTCGATAACATTGGTGGAGAAACAAGAGATCTTGTATGCAAACCAGATGAAGGAAACATATTGCATAAAACCCAAAACCCAACAAAATGAAGCCAATAGAAGACATATTTTAAAGTTCATAATAATTTTATAATACAAAGGCCTACAAATAGCTACATATCGATCATAGCTCATGGCCATCAATATGAAAAGTTCATGTGCTGTTAAGGATGCAAAAATATAGAATTGTATCATACAGGCCAGGTAGGGCACGGTGTGATCTCCAGTGATGAACGTTAGAAGGATCTTATGTAAGGTGACAGTGGAAGACATCATGTCCACTATAGACAAATTAGCAAGGAAGAAATACATGGGAGTGTGAAGATGAGAGTCCAGGCAGACCAGGAGGAGAAGACTCATATTCCCAACAAGAGAGATGAGATAAATGAGTAAAACCAGAACAAATATAGGAGCCTGGAGCTCAGGATCATCAGATATCCCCTTTATGATGAAATATGTTATTGTTTGATTGGCCTTCATATTTCTCATTGGTATAAATAAAGTGCTTTATTGTTACATACAGCAAACAAATACTAAAACAATTACATTTCCACCATTTAAGATTCTCCAGGACATCATCGTGATTCAAACCTACAACAATGGTCATCCCTGGTGGCTTGTCATAAACTGTTATGGTGAAACTGGCAGGGCAGACATTAGAATGAGGGAAATGGGACTATTGCCCAGGGCGTTGATCTCCAATCTGAGTAACTCTCAGGATAAGGGCACTGGAATTTTTGTTATTTTTTAACGGTAGGTACATCGTAAAGACATTGGCTTTTTGCATGTCAATTAAAAGAAACCAGAAGCCCTGAGATCACATCACTCATTGTGTGGTCAGTGCCAAGAGGTGTTGGCTCTAAGGGAGGGACTGATTAAGAGGGAACAGGGATCTATCTTTCTATGGGGGAGATCTACCTAAATACTGGGGGACCTACCTACCTTTTAACCTGCTAACATTTTGGTGCCACCTACTTATCTAATGCAAGAACCAACCTAATCGTGTCACCTATCTTTCTTGGGGGCCAATTAACCTCCTGGGGGGGGGGACCAACTTAATGAGGATACCTAATACAAAGTGTCTTGCCTGCTTTCCAACTTGTGGTTACCTACCTACTCGGGAGACACACCTACGCACTGAAGTGAGACCTGCTTATCAAGGGCCCTACACCTACTAGGAGTCAGGTCAGGTTTTCCCATTTTAAAAAACAGACATTACCAAATTAGTAAGTCAAATATATTAGTCTTGATAGTTTATGAAATGGGGAAAATATCACATACCTGAAGTTAGCTTCCTCTCCTGGCTCTTAGCTGTTGCCAGGTTGAGCCAGAATAAGTTCTGGTGGCTGCCATCTTGTCTGGGGTGGAAATTACTACAGCCTCCAATGCTGAGTGTCGGATTGTGCTTAAAATATAATTTATAGCTAGCGGACTTATGATGTCCCAGAGCAGAATCACCTGTTGCCACTCTAAACACTGTTCAGGTGGATGTAGTCATAAAAGTTACAGCCCTGTCTAAATTCTGGCTCCTTAAGGTTTACTGTAATGAAAATGTCGTTTTCTGTGTATTAACATATTTTCTCCATGGGCTGAGCCTCAAAGAGTGTTAGGGGGTTAACATTTACTACCCAAACTTTTCAGACAGCTATGCCTAAGGTCTGTCCAGATTCGACCCAATCTCCAGGTATAGAGAGAGGATTCTTAAAGCACATACTCCTGCCACACTCTCACTTTTAGTGGAAGTTTGCTTCCAGCTTTATCGTCTGGGCCAAAGGCATCAAAGCTGCATCCTGCCTAGTGTGCCCCACTACAGGGGCAATATAAGAGGTAGCATTCAAGTGAAACATATATTGTTAAAAGGGCCTTATTGCAGGGACAGAATAGGTGCGACTATTCCTCTGGACCTGGCCTAGTCAGCGACAGACTCACATCTGGGGATTTCCTTTCTGCATGCTCTCAAAGAAAGTAGTGTCTCGGATTACCCGAGGAAAGGTAAGTAAGGGAATGGATCCTTGAAGCTTGCTCAGGTAAATGTAGTGGGGAACAAACCGGCTACCCACTGAGGTAATTAATTAATTGATTCATCGATTTAATCAAAATTCAAGGCACACTTAACCAGCATGGCTACCACAATTCTGCAGCGACATGCCATCCAATCTGGTTTGCTCTTAGTGGGAACATCATTTGTTTTTGAACAGAATAATGACCCCAAAACAGAATAATGACCCAAGCATCTCTGGGAACATCAAGATTGTTGGAAGAGCATTCTAGGTGACCACCTCATAAAGCTGATTGAGAGAACAAAAATAGTGTGCAAAGCTGTCATGAAAGCAAACGGTGACTTTGAAGAGTCTAAAATTGAAAACATTTAATTATTTTCTGGTTTGTTAACTACTTAATTTCATTCCTGATTCTTCTGTAAGGCCAGGGACAGAGTATGCGGCACAGTCAACTCCCACTCTAAATGAATGGATTTCAAGAGCTGACCAGATATATAGGGGGAGATTTATCAAAACCTGTGCAGAGGAAGAGTGGTGCAGTTGCCCATAGCAACCAATCAGATTGCTTCTTTCATTTTCCACAGGCCTCTAAAGAGGCCTGTGGAAAATGAAAGAAGCAATCTGATTGGTTGCTATGGGCAACTGCACCACTCTTCCTCTGCACAGGTTTTGATAAATCTCCCCAATAGACTTGTGGAGTTGGCTGCTTGAGAACACGGTTCATATGCTAAATTCATTAACATTTGGCCGCCCTGGACTACATAGAGGAAATTATAAACTACTCCCAAATCCTACATTGAGGCTTCCCCTACAAAGAAAAGATTAACTATACCCTAAATGAAAACCACCAAAAGTTGCCCATAGCAACCAATCAGCTCGCTTCTTTCTTTTTTAACAAGGCCTCTGCAAAATGAAAAAAGCGATCTGATTGGTTGCTATGGGCAACTCAGCAACTTTTCCTCTGGACGGTTTTTGATAAATCTCCCTGTTTATGACAGTATTATTTGACCAGTATGACAGCATTTGTCTATTCTCATTTTTGAATGAAAGAGAGATTGGGGGAGATTTTTCAAGACCTGTTTAGAGGATGAGTAGTGCAGTTGCCCATAGCAACCAATCAGATTGATTCTTTCATTATTCAGAGGCCTTTTCAGAAATGAAAGAAGCGATCTGATTGGTTGCTATGGGCAACTCAGCAACTTTTCCTCCAGACAGGTTTTGCTAAATCTCCCCCAATGACCTCACAAGTGTCCTGCCTATGTGTTTTATCTGGCCTTGTATAGACGTCAGCATAATAGACCCGTATAAGAGACCCGTAGTCAGGACATTACACTCCATCACCTCCATCTATGGGAGATTTATTTTTCATCATTATATATATATTTTTTGACTAAACAATTTTTTTTCTTTCATAAAAGCTAAGAAATTCAACTTCTAGTGCTCTGTGGGAGAGATTTATCAAATCCTGTCCAGAGGAAAAGTTGCTGAGGTGCCCATAGCAACCAATCAGGTCGCCTCTTTCATTTTTAATAGGGCGTCTGAAAAATTAATCTTATTGGTTGCTATTGGCAACTGGACAACTTTTCCTCAGCACAGGTCTTGATGAATCTCCCCATATGTGCATTAAATTTCAATCCTTATTCAGTACAATATATTTTACCTTGAACTCCTGTTCCTGGAGTCCGAAATCCAAAATCCAAAATATAAAATCAACAATTTTTGCAATGCTCATGGTCCAGAATTGACGTTGAGGCCTCAGAATGCACCTGGTATATGTTCCAGGGGAACCTGAAAATGTATGAAATGTGTTTATTGTGATGATTTCAGCCAAAAGATGTTATTACAATATGTTTTATAATATATATATATATATATATATATATATATATATATATATATTCACAATTTAATATTTTGTATACACAGCTCCTGAGCAGACTAATGGATACAGACTATAAATTGCATATTATGGTCAGTGAAGATGGCTTAATGCTGTACAGTGCATGAAAATTGTCATTTTGAGTCATATCTGTAAGAAATAAAATCAAATTATCTGTAGACATATATAGTTACATCCATATGCATGTTTTTGTAGCTTTTGTAACAAAACATATAAATATTAACACTGCAAGGGTTAACAGTATCTGTTACTGTACAATTGTTGGGCAAATCTGTCCATAGATGTGATATTGTGGCTAGTATTGGAGCCCTGAGGCTTTATATAATGTATTTCATGGATATAATTGATCCCTTTGCTCTTCCAATCTCTATTCAGACTCATTACCCTTCTTTAATTTTAATGAATTTATTGTATTATTTATAATCAAAATATTATTGATATCTTTAACATAAACCCTTAAAGATCCTACTGTTCTCCTTTCCTTGTAGACGTTGTATTTAGTCCATCGGGATTCATTACACTTGTTTCAATTTTTCTGCAGGAATTCCAACATTTATATTTACTGGATTAAAGAAATCACATAAGGATTTGGTGTCTTTGTGCAAATATGGACACTACCAACTTGATTGGATATACTCTACTCTTTTCACGTGGCACACTGCGCTTTTGGTATAGGGTACCACCGAGAGTACATACAGGAGCAGGGACTCCTGTCAATAGGGGCACTCCTTGTTCCTATCCACTGAGCAGTGATGCCTACACTACTATAAACATCTCTATTCACTCCTCATTTGCTGGGCTAGGTTAAATGTACACTACACTTTGTGAGTAGTGATCCAAAAAGCAAAGACACTCACTAATCATTTGCTGGCCTAGGTGAATGACCACTTGGCCCACTGAATGCATTCAAGCATAACCGTTTACTTATCATTTGTTGATCTTTGGATATGCGATGAACCCTCACTTTCTCTCAAAATAAATTCTTTTTGGGTGTCAAAATCGCATAATATTTAACCCCTTAAGGACCAGGCCATTTTACACCTTAGGACCAGAGCGTTTTTTGCACATCTGACAACTGTCACTTTAAACATTAATAACTCTGGAATGCTTTTAGTTATCAATCTGATTCCGAGATTGTTTTTTCGTGACATATTCTACTTTAACATAGTGGTAAAATTTTGTGGTAACTTGCATCCTTTCTTGGTGAAAAATCCCAAAATTTGATGAAAAATTTGAAAATTTAGCATTTTTCTAACTTTGAAGCTCTCTGCTTGTAAGGAAAATGGATATTCAAAATATTTTTTTATTTTATTCACATTTCCAATATGTCTACTTTATGTTTGCATCATAAAATTGACGTGTTTTTACTTTTGGAAGACACCAGAGGGCTTCAAAGTTCAGCAGCAATTTTCCAATTTTTCACAAAATTTTGAACCTCGCTTTTTTTCAGAGACCAGTTCAGGTTTGAAGTGGATTTGAAGGGTCTTCCCATTAGAAATACCCCACAAATGACCCCATTATAAAAACTACACCCCCCAAAGTATTCAAAATGACAATCAGTAAGTGTTTTAACCCTTTAGGTGTTTCACAGGAATAGCAGCAAAGTGAAGGAGAAAATTCACAATCTTTATTTTTTACACTCACATGTTCTTGTAAACCCAATTTTTGAATTTTTACAAGGGGTAAAAGGAGAAAATGTATACTTATATTTGTAGCCCAATTTCTCTCGAGTAAGCACATACCTCATATGTCTATGTAAATTGTTCGGCGGGCGCAGTAGAGGGCTCAGAAGCGAAGGAGCGACAAGGGGATTTTGGAGAGTACGTTTTTCAGAAATGGTTTTTGGGGGGCATGTTGCATTTAGGAAGCCCCTATGGTGCCAGAACAGCAAAAATAACCCACATGGCATACCATTTTGGAAACTAGACCCCTTGGGGAACGTAACAAGGAATAAAGTGAGCCTTAATACCCCACAGGTGTTTCACGACTTTTGCATATGTAAAAAAAATATATTTTTTTTCCACTAAAATGTGTGTTTCCCCCCAAATTTCACATTTTTGCAAGGGTTAATAGCAGAAAATACCCCCCAAAATTTGTAACCCCATCTCTTCTGAGTATGGAGGTACCCCATAAGTTGGCATGAAGTGCATTACGGGCGAACTACAATGCTCCGAAGAGAAGGAGTGATATTTGACTTTTTGAGAGCAAATTTTGCTCAGGGGGCATGTCGCATTTAGGAAGCCCCTATGGTGCCAGAACAGCAAAAAAAAAACACATGGCATACCATTTTGGAAACTAGACCCCTTGAGGAACGTAACAAGGAATAAAGTGAGCCTTAATACCCCACACGGGTTTCACGACTTTTGCATATGTAAAAAAATATATATATTTTTTTCACTAAAATATGTGTTTCCCCCCAAATTTCAAATTTTTGCAAGGGTTAATAGCAGAAAATACCCCCCAAAATTTGTAACCCCATCTCTTCTGAGTATGGAGGTACCCCATAAGTGGACCTGAAGTGCACTACGTGCGAACTACAATGCTCAGAAGAGGAGGAGCACCATTGAGCTTTTGGAAAGAGAATTCGTTTGGAATGGTAGTCAGGGGCCATGTGCATTTACAAAGCCCCCCATGGTGCCAGAACAGTGGACCCCCCCCACATGTGACCCCATTTTGGAAACTACACCCCTCACAGAATGTAATAAGGGGTGCAGTGAGCATTTACACCCCACTGGCGTTTGACAGATCTTTGGGACAGTGGGCTGTGCAAATGGAAAATTACATTTTTCATTTTCACGGATCACTGTTCCAAAAATCTGTCAGACACCTGTGGGGCGTAAATGCTCACTGCACCCCTTATTACATTACATGAGGGGTGTAGTTTCCAAAATGGGGTCACATATGGGGGGTCCATTGTTCTGGTACCATGGGGGCTTTGTAAACACAAGTGGCCTTCAATTCCGGACAAATTTTCTCTTCAAAATCCCAATGGCGCTCCTTCTCTTCTGAGCATTGTAGTGCACCCATACAGCACTTTACATCCACATATGGGGTATGCTCTTACTCAGAAGAAATTGGGTTACAAATTTTGGGGGGCTTTTTTTTATTTTCCCTTGTGAAAATGAAAAATTTAGGGTGACACCAGCATTTTAGTGAAAAAAAAATTTTTTTTTTCACTTTCCCATCCAACTTTAATGAAAATTTGTGGGGTGTCCAGGCTTACTATACCCCTTGTTACGTTCCGTGAGGGGTGTCGTTTCCAAAATGGGGTCACATGTCTGTATTTATTGTTTTGTGTTTATGTCAGAACCACTGTAAAATCAGCCACCCCTGTGCAAATCACCAATTTAGGCCTCAAATGTACATGGTGCGCTCTCACTCCTGAGCCTTGTTGTGCGTCCGCAGAGCATTTTACGCCCACATATGGGGTATCTCCGTACTCAGGAGAAATTGCGTTACAAATTTTGGTGGTCTTTTTTTCCTTTTACCTCCCGTGAAAATAAAAAGTAAAGGACAACACCAGCATGTTAGTGTAAAAAAAAATTTTTTTTTACACTAACAGGCTGGTGTAGACCCCAACTTTTCTTTTTCATAAGGGGTAAAAGGAAAAAAAGCCCCCAAAATTAGTAACGCAATTTCTCCCGAGTACGGCGATACCACATATGTGGCACTAAACTGTTTCCTTGAAATACGACAGGGCTCCGAAGTGAGAGAGCGCCATGCGCATTTGAGGACTAAATTAGGGATTGCACAGGGGTGGACATAGGGGTATTCTACGCCAGTGATTCCCAAACAGGGTGCCTCCAGCTGTTGCTAAACTCCCAGCATGCCTGGACAGTCAGTGGCTGTCCGGAAATGCTGGGAGTTGTTGTTTTGCAACAGCTGGAGGCTCTGTTTTGGAAACACTGCCGTACAATACGTTTTTTATTTTTTATTAGGGGGACAGTGTAAGGGGGTGTATATGTTGTGTTTTACTCTTTATTATGTGTAGTGTAGTGTTTTTAGGGTACATTCACACTGGCGGGCGTTTACAGTGAATTTACGGCTAGGAGTTTGCGCTGCGGAGAAAAATTTGCCACAGCCCAAACTTGAAGCAGAAAACTTACTGTAAACCCGCCAGTGTGAATGTACCCTGTACGTTCACATGGGGGGGGGGGGGGGGCAAACCTCCAGCTGTTTCAAAACTACAACTCCCAGCATGTACTGACAGACCGTGCATGCTGGGAGTTGTACTTTTGCAACAGCTGGAGGTACACTGGTTGGAAAACCTTCAGTTAGGTTCTGTTACCTAACTCAGTATTTTCCAACCAGTGTGCCTCCAGCTGTTGCAAAACTTCAACTCCCAGCATGTACTGATCGCCGAAAGGCATGCTGGGAGATGTAGTTATGCAACAGCTGGAGAGATCGCAACTACAACTCCCAGCATGCCCAGAGAGCTGTTTAGGCATGATGGGAGTTGCAGTTTTGCAACATCTGGAGAGCTATAGTTTAGAGACCACTGCACAGTGGTCTCCAAACTGTGGACCTCCAGATGTTGCAAAACTACAACTCCCAGCATGCCCAGACAGCAAACTGCTGTCTGGGCATGCTGGGAGTTGTAGTTTTGCAATATCTGGAGGTGCACAGTATAGAGATCACTTTGCAGTGGTCTCAGACTGTAGACCTCCAGCTGTTGCAAAACTGCAACTCCCAGCAAGCCTAAACAGCTCTCTGGGCATGCTGGGAGTTGTAGTTTTGCCACATCTGGAGGGTTACAGTTTAGAGACCACTATAGTGGTCTCAGACTGTAGCCCTCCAGATGTTGCTAAGTAACTCACCGGCTTCCGTTGGATCCAGGGAGCTGCGTCGCGGTCCTCTTCTTCCGCCGATCGTCGCCCGCTGCCGCCGCTGATCGTCGCCGCTGCCGTCGCCGATGGGTAAGTGGATCTTCGGCGCCGGTCCCTGTCGGTTTCCCCGTTCTGCCCCGCCTATTGTGGGAGGGCAGGACGGGGAAACCGAAAGTAAACCCCTCCGCCCCCGATCTGCTATTGGTGGTCGCGTCTAGACCACCAATAGCAGAGATAGGAGGGGTGGCAACCCTGCCACCTCACTCCTATCGCTACAGGGGGATCGTGGGTGTCTTAGACACCCGCGATCCCCCTTCTATTCCGGGTCACCGGGTCACCATAGACCCGTATGACCCGGAATCGGCGCAAATCGCAAGTGTGAATTCACTTGCGATTTGCGCCGATCGCCGACATGGGGGGGTCTAATGACCCCCCTGGACATTTGCGCGGGGTGCCTGCTGATAGATATCAGCAGTCACCCCGGCGCGATCCCCGCCCGGCGCGCGGCGGGGACCGAAATTCCCACGGGCGTACAGGTACGCCCTTGGTCCTTAAGTACCAGGGAGCAAAGGCGTACCTGTACGCCCTTGGTCCTTAAGGGGTTAAATAACTCACAGGATTGAAACAATCACAGGAGTCCGGTGAAGTGATAAGCCATCGCGATTCACAAATACTGTGAGATGTTCAGCTATCTGATATACAGCACCTGTCCAGGCAGCAATAATGAGGAGGAACACTCTAGCTTGCCTTTTAAGCAGAACAAGTACTCTTTGAGGGTACCAATGACCCTACAGAAGATCCCTAAATGGGCACTGTCAGATCCAAAAACTTTTTATATGTTGTTACTTAAAGACCTTTTAGACCCATCAATCATCTCCCACCACCACAAGCAGGGACATGCCCGCTCCTACCACACACCAATCATCTCCCACCACCACAAGGAGGGACACGCCCCCTCCTACCACACACCAATCATCTCCCACCATCACAAGGAGGGACACACCCCCTCCTACCACACACCAATCATTTCCCACTATCATAAGGAGGGACACGCCTCCTCCTGCCACACACCAATCATCTCCCACCACCACAAGGAGGGACATACCCCCTCCAACCACACACCAATAATTTCCCACTACCATAAGGAGGGACACGCCCCCTCCTATCACACCCCAATCACCTCCCACCACCACAAGGGAGGGACATGCCCCCTCCAACCACACACCAATAATTTCCCACTACCATAAGGAGGGACACGCCCCCTCCTATCACACCCCAATCACCTCCCACCACCACAAGGGAGGGACATGCCCCCTTTCCCTGAAAGGATTTTTACAATACCTATAGGTGATAGAGGCAGAAAATGTAGATGTACATAGTAAGGATTATATACCGAGTAACATTATAATTTTAAATTTTTTTTTTGGGGGGGGGGGGGGGGGGGGGAGTGGATCTGAAAGGTATGCTTTAACAACCATGCCCATCCCTTGATGACATTAACATTGAAACATCTTTAAGGCTTGCCACTTCTAAAGCTAAGCCAGTTGACCACCATGAGGTTTAACATTCTCCATTAGTTATAATTAGTCCAACATAGCTTGCCTGCAACTTTAACCTAATTCCTGAACTGCCAAACCAAAGCTCCGACAGTGTATAAAATATAATATATATATAATAAATTACATCACATACATATATCATTATAGAGGCAATCAATGAACAGTTGTAACATAATCATTAAAATAGAGCAGACAGGAGAGAAACGTTTCCTTCAGTTTTTTCTGGTAAGAGAAAAAGAGAGATAAGCCTTGATGTCTATTCAGTTGGTAATACTTACCCTCCTCACTCTTAAAGGGGAATTCTACTGTCTAAATGATCGGAACAAATGTTCCGAACGCTGAGGCAGTGGAGTACCCCTTTGAGGTTCTTTTTTAGGTTCAGGCATCTGAGCACTGCATTCTGACACCATTCAAAGTCAAGACATAGTGTGCGGTAAGAAAGTAAAATGGGTAGCCGCACATGAACCTCAAGAAGAGGGTAAGTATATCAGCCTGATCTAGGGTCTAAATATATATTTTTCCTTTTGTCAGAAGTTAGAGGTGTGGTTTTAGATCATTAATATAGGGATCTACTCTGGGGTTTGAATGAATTTGAGTTGCTGTAGAGGCTGGAGATACCCGAAGACAAGAAGTGCAAAAGATGTTTCAGCCATAAACATTGCAGTTGTCAGAAGAGGTCATCCTGGCAGTCTTGGTAGGATGGAAAGCAAAAAAAATGAATGTTGGCAATCAAAGTAGATTTCACCCATCAGCCACCAGATTTATAGAGGAGCTGTTGGATTTCCTGATGTGTCTGGTATAGTAAATACTTGTATTGTACTTTGAAGTAGAGCTTTATTGTCAATGGGTGTTACCATTCCACTTGTCCCCACACAGTCTAGTACTGTCAGCAATGGATGGGCATATATGTTATATCTGGTGGCTTATAGTAAATACCAGTCTTCAGTGAATTGTTGGCAGGAAATTCAACAATTTTACCTTGCGAGTATGGAATACCAATGTACCCATGAACCCTATCAGGTGCATTTTTACCCAGTATTCCTAACAGACCCATCCAAAGGAACATTTTTTTTTAACTAGTTAAAGTTGACTTTGTTGGCTACTGTACTGTTGGCTGAAGCTTTCACCACCAACCCTTTCAGAAGTCCCAGATACTAGGAAACATTTATTATTTCTGGACTTAGAACTCACCCCCGTGTCATGGCCTTGGCCTGCATGAGTTACAGTTCATTCAGAGAACCATGAATGCCAACATGTACTGTGACATACTGAAGTGCTCTGCGTATAATTGAAAGCCCCCAAAAGTTAAAAATTGAGGGTTTTTTTCCAATTTTGCCCCACAAATATTTTTTTTCTGTTTACGCTGTAGATTGTGTGGTGAAATTATTCATGTCATTTCAAAGTAAAATTAGTGGCACAAAAAACAAGCCCTCAAATGGGTCTGTAGGTGGAAAATTGAAAGTCTTGTGATTTTTAGAAGGTGAAGAGGAAAAAAACGAAAGTGCAAAAATGAAAGAACCTGTGGGCCTGAAAGGGTTAAGGCACTGCTAGAAAATAATGGTAGCCATAAAAAATATCAACACATTGGGCCCAATTTGGACATTTCTACTTAAGAGTGTACTTACTTTTGTTGCCAAGGTTTAGACATTAACCCCTTAACCTCTTAAGGACAACGGGCGTATCCATACGCCCCCATTTTAAAGTCCTTAAGGACTGAGGGCGTATAGATACGCCCGTGGGAATTCTGGTTCCTACTGCTAGCCGGTTGGGGACCGGGATGCCTGCTGAAATCATTCAGCAGGCATCCTGGCACATTGCCGAGGGGGGTCCTGAGACCCCCCCAAGTCGGCGATCGCAGGAAATCGCATGTCAATTCTGACATGAAATTTTTCTGCTATTCTGGGCTGATTGGGTTTCTGGTGACCCAATCGCCCAGAAAATAGGGATGATCGGAGCTGTCAGTGACATCCCCGATCATCCTAAGGGATAGGAGTGAGGTTGCAGTGTAATCAGAATAATCGGTAAAAGTATCTTAGAGTTATTAAAGCTTAAAGTGACAGTGGTCAGAATTGCAAAAAAGGGCTCAGTCCTTAAGTGGTTAAGGATGCAGGGTTTTTCCGTTTTTGCATTTTAATTTTTTCCTCATCACCTTCTAAAAATCATTAAATTTTGCACCTAAAATTCCATATTATGGCTTATTTTTTGCAACACCAATTCTACTTTGCAATGACATTAGTCATTTTACCAAAAAATCCACGGCAAAACAAAAAAAAATTCATTGTGCGACAAAATTGAAGAAAAAATGCCATTTTGTAACTTTTGAGGGCTTCTGTTTCTATACAGTGCATTTTTAAGTAACAATTGCACTGTATCTTTATTATGTAGGTCCATACGGTTAAAATGATATCCTACTTATATAGGTTTGCATTTGTATTACTCCTGAAAAAAATCATAACTAATAACTACATGCAGGAAAATTTATACGTTTAAAACTGCCATCTTCTGACCCTTATAACTTTTTTATTTTCCCACATCCGGGCTGGTATGAGGACTAATTTTTTGTGCCGTGATCTGAAGTTTTTATTTGTACCATCTTTGTATTGATCGGACTTTTTGATCGCTTTTTATTATTTTTTTCATGATGTAAAAAGAGATAAAAAATACGCTATTTTGGACTTTGGAATATTTTTGCGTGTACGCCATTGATCGTGGGGTTTAATTAATGATATATTTTTATAGTTCGGACATTTCCAAATGCGGCGATACCACATATGTTTATTTTTATTTACACAGTTTTTTTTTTTTAAATCGGAAAAGGGGGGGGGGGGGGTCATTCTTACATTCATTAGGGAAGGGGTTAAATGATCTTTATTAAAGGGGTATTCCAGGCCAAAACTTTTTTTTTTTTATATATATCAACTGGCTCCGGAAAGTTCAACAGATTTGTAAATTACTTCCATTAAAAAATATTAATCCTTCCAATAGTTAATAGCTTCTGAAATTGAAATGTTGTTTTCTGTCTAACTGCTCTCTGATGACTCAAGTCCTGGGAGCTGTGCAGTTCCTATAGGGATATTCTCCCATCATGCACAGCTTCCAGGACGTGACATCATCATTGAGCAGTTAGACAGAAAACTTCAGAAGCTATAAACTATTGGAAGGATTAAGATTTTTTAATAGAAGTAATTTACAAATCTGTTTAACTTACCGGAGCCAGTTGATATATATAAAAAAAAGGTTTTGCCTGGAATACCCCTTTAACTTTTGTCACACTTTTTTTTTGCAGTGTTATAGCTCCCCCCTAGTGGCTATTACACTGCACATACCGATCTCATACACAGATCATTGACGTGCATTACCATGGCAAAGATCAGTGTTATCGGTGGTCGATTGCTCAAGCCTTGGTTTCAGGCTTGGAGCAATCAATCACCGAGCGGACGCAACGGAGGCAGGCAAAAAACCCTCTGCTGCGTCCTAGCTGATCAGGACATCGCAATTTCCCCGTGATAATCCCAATCTGCCCGACTGAGCTTTCACTTTCATTTTCGATGCCACGATCAACTTTGAACGCCACATCTAAAGGGTTAACAGCGTGCGGCACAACGATCGGTGCAGCATGCTTTTAGTCCAGGGTCCCGGCTTTCATTAGCCATCGGGACCGAACCAGTATGATGCGGGCTGACCCCGCATTATATACTGGGACCGGGCACATGGCATACAGGTACACCCTGTGTCCTTAAGAGGTTAATATGGGTGGACTCACTTATGGGAGATACTGTATATAATGTGAGGAGCGGACTCACTTATGGGAGATACTGTATATAATGTGAGGGGTGGACTCATGGGAGATACTGTATATATAATGTGATGGGTGGACTCTCTTATTGGAGATAGTGTATATAATGTGGGGAGTGGACTCACTTATGGGATATACTGTATATATAATGTGAGGGGTGGACTCACTTATGGGATATACTGTATATAATGTGAGGGGTGGACTCACTTATGGGATATACTGTATATATAATGTGAGGGGTGGACTCACTTATGGGAGATACTGTATATATAATGTGAGGGTGGAATCACTTATGGGATATACTGTATATAATGTGAGGGGTGGACTCACTTATGGGAGATACTGTATATAATGTGAGGAGCGGACTCACTTATGGGAGATACTGTATATAATGTGAGGGGTGGACTCATGGGAGATACTGTATATATAATGTGATGGGTGGACTCTCTTATTGGAGATAGTGTATATAATGTGGGGAGTGGACTCACTTATGGGATATACTGTATATATAATGTGAGGGGTGGAATCACTTATGGGAGATACTGTATATATAATGTGAGGGGTGGACTCACTAATGGTATATACTGTATATATAATGTGAGGGGTGGACTCACTTATGGGAGATACTGTATATATAATGTGAGGGGTGGACTCACTTATGGGAGATACTGTATATAATGTGAGGAGCGGACTCACTTATGGGAGAAACTGTATATAATGTGAGGGGCGGACTCACTTATGGGAGATACTGTATATATAATGTTAGGGGCGGACTCACTTATGGGAGATACTGTATATATAATGTGAGGGGTGGACTCACTTATGGGAGATACTGTATATATAATGTGAGGGATGGACTCACTTATGGGAGATACTATATATAATGTGAGGGGTGGAGTCACTTATGGGATATACTGTATATATAATGTGAGGGGTGGAGTCACTTATGGGAGATACTGTACATATAATGTGAGGGGTGGACTCACTTATGGGATATACTGTATATATAATGTGAGGGGTGGAGTCACTTATGGGATATACTGTATATATAATGTGAGGGGTGGACTCACTTATGGGATATACTGTATATAATGTGAGGGGTGGACTCACTTATGGGAGATACTGTACATATAATGTGAGGGGTGGAGTCACTTATGGGAGATACTGTATATATAATGTGAGGGGTGGAGTCACTTATGGGAGATACTGTATATAATGTGAGGGGTGGACTCACTTATGGGAGATACTGTATATATAATGTGAGGGGTGGACTCACTTATGGGATATACTGTATATAATGTGAGGTGTGGACTCACTTATGGGAGATACTGTATATATAATGTGAGGGGTGGAGTCACTTATGGGATATACTGTATATATAATGTGAGGGGTGGACTCATATATGGGAGATACTGTATATAATGTGAGGGGTGGACTCACTTATGGGATAAACTGTATATATAATGTGAGGGGTGGAGTCACTTATGGTAGATACTGTATATATAATGTGAGGGGTGGACTCACTTATGGGATATACTGTATATATAATGTGAGGGGTGGAGTCACTTATGGGATATACTGTATATATAATTTGAGGGGTGGAGTCACTTATGGTAGATACTGTATATATAATGTGAGGGGTGGACTCACTTATGGGATATACTGTATATATAATGTGAGGGGTGGACTCACTTATGGGATATACTGTATATATAATGTGAGGGGTGGAGTCACTTATGGGATATACTGTATATATAATGTGAGGGGTGGAGTCACTTATGGTAGATACTGTATATATAATGTGAGGGGTGGAGTCACTTATGGGATATACTGTATATATAATGTGAGGGGTGGAGTCACTTATGGGATATACTGTATATAATGTGAGGGATGGACTCGCTTATAGGAGATACTGTATATATAATGTGTGGGGTGGAGTCACTTATGGGATTTCCTGTACAGTATATAGTGTGAGAGGTGGATTCACTTACATGAGATACCAAAAACCTCAAGGGTGCATTCACACATATGCAGATTTGATGCACAGGATTTGAAGCACAGGATTTTCTGCTGCAGTTTTCAATGTACACTTACTTTCTGAGCGCAGCTTCTAATCGGCAGTTACAAACCCTGCGCATCAAATCTGCACGGGATCCTGTATGTGTGAACGCACCCTGAAGGTACTTTTGTGAATCTGGAGCTTTCCAAGACGTAGTGGGAGCAGCAAATGGCCACGCACATTTTCTATTTTCTTGAGGGATTGTTACAGGTTTTTTTTTTCTTCATTATTTATTTATTTATTTTTAATGCAGTATCTAGTATATTCTGTGCTGTAACATAATGCTCACACATCTAGGAAGCATACATTTGTTTTCTGTTTGGCCCTTTTTATCAAGAGGTGTGTGCCTTCAGGGAAGCAAAGGCACAGAAAGAATTATCTATTGCTCCAAAGCTAAATCCACAACAACATTGTTCAGCACTGCTGTATAGTGTCCTCCATGCTGCTGCTGCTTCTTAGGGTGTGCTACAAAGAGGGGTGCAGGATCTTCTCTTTTATCTAGTTTTATTAAACTCTGAAAAAGTGTTTGTGAAAATTGACAATTTGACTTGGTTCACACTACAGAATTTCTAAGTAAAATTTTGAACTTCCGCTGAGAAATTCCATTGCAGCAAAGTACAATTGCTGTCAATGGAATTCTGCTGCACAGTGCACACTGCAGAATTTCTGTGGATGACCGCCCGGTGCTGAAATTCCAATGCCAAAAGAAAAATTCGGTGCGTCTTATATGGCAAATACACCCCTATCGCGGCGGTCCTTGCGGCCATTAACGGCCGGGACCCGCAGCTAATACAGGACATCACCGATCGCGGTGATGCCCTGTATTAACCCTTCAGATGCGGCGCTCAAAGCTGACCGCCGCGTCTGAAGGGAAAGTGACGCTAACCCGGCTGTTCAGTCGGGCTGCCCAGGAACGCCGCGATTTCACCGCGGTGGTCCCTAACAGCCCGACTGAATAGCCGGGTTAGTGCTTACAGGACACCGGGAGGGACCTTACCTGCCTCCTCGGTGTCTTCTCCGTTCAGGGATCCCCTGTATGGCCGGCGCTCTCCTTCCTCGTCATCACGTTGTCGCGTACGTGCATCGGCGTGCGTAAAGACGTGATGACGGCGACGGAGAGCGAGGATACCCGGCCGGCAGCAGAGATATTCCAGAGCGACGGGGACACGGCGACAGCGATGAAGCAACATCCAGGGCAGCGGTGACGGGTCCGGAGTGGCGGGGACACGTGAGTATTACCTCCTATGCAGTGGTCTTCAATCTGCGGACCTCCAGATGTTGCAAAACTACAACACCCAGCATGGTCGGACAGCCAACGGCTGTCCGGGCATGCTGGGAGTTGTAGTTTTGCAACATCTGGAGGTCCGCAGGTTGAAGACCACTATTAGGTTCAAAATCTTTATTTTTTTAGATTTTGCACCTATAAATTGGGTGCGTCTTATACGCCGGTGCGTCCTATAGGGCGAAAAATACGATATACCTAGCCTAAGAATCAAAGCCTGCAGATGAAAACTTGTGTTTACCTCTATTGCTCAATGATGTGCACCAAAGTTATCATCTATCACTTGGTTTATTTATTGATTAATTTTTTTTTTGCGGTTTGCTTTTTTTGCGCCATGAACTATAGCTTTTACCGGCATCACTTTTATTGACTTCACTTTTTATAAAACTTTTTCTGGGATGGGAAGTGACCAAAATCAGCAATTTGGATTTTTTTTTTTTTTTGCATTTACGCTGTTGACTATTTTATTAATTTAAATATGCAGAAATATCAAATATGTTTATTTTATATATTTAAAATAAAATATCAAGAAAATGGAAAAAAAATGGGAGGGGAATGGGATTTGGTTTTAATTGGAGCAATTTTGTTTTTACTTTTTTTTTTTGAGCCACACCCCTCTGGGTGTGTTTGATTACCTACGTGGATCAATGTAATGTATAATCATGCATCTAATAGTTTGACACAGTTGAGCATGGAGGCATATAGGTTCTGTATGGCATCCATTGGCACATTGGTTCACAGTTGTTGCGACCAGATCTGTAGATCTGTAAGACTGGGGTCCCATCTGGTAACATGAATGCTCGGTTGGCTATACATATGGAGCCTGGTCAAGTCCAGGGAGTCTTGCAATTTTAAAACCCTTGCTGAGTGTGGGTGAGCATTAATCGGTTGAAAATTATCAGTAGAAAGCAATGAGAAAACACAAGTGGCAGCAGGATGTCCTGCATATATCACTGTGCTGTTAGTAACCCTCGTATCACAACTAGTGGTGACCGATTGTCATAGATTATATCCCCAGATCATTACCCTAGGAGTTGGGGCAGTAAGCACTCCACAGCAAAGGCAGGATTAAACCGCTAAGCTTGAAGCCTCCATTCTCGAACCTGACCATTCTTGGATCCCAAACATAACTTTGATTTGTCATTAAAGATGGGTGATGGTGGCTGGCTGTCAATGGGAAGACATGCAATGGACACCAAAACACCAAATTTCCTTCTGCTAAGGAGATGGTCCAGACAGAGACTGAAGTGTGTAATGAAGGAGCCAGTTGGGTCTGGATGGTAAACAAAGAAACGGAGGGAACTGCTCATGTTTGCTGGTGGATCAAACTATCCTCTCTACTGGTGAGCCGTTTAGGACTTCCAGAGCCTGTTTGACATGTGTGCTTGCCCACGTGTAACCTTTGCCTCCAAAACCTCTTAAAAGTTTTGTCAGAATGGTCCAGATGGTTGGCAATTTGTTAAAATGATCATCCTGCTTCCATCAAGTTGAACACTTGAACATCCCGACGAATAAAAACATTTGAATTGTCTCTACAACATATCAAAACATTTTTTTTATTAATGACAGTGTCTATTTATACCTATATTAATCAACAAAAAATAATGTTATAACCGCCGGAATGCAAAAAGGAAAAAATACCAAGTCTTTAGGGCCAAAAATTGCCCAGACCTTTAAAGGATTAACATAAAGCAAGTTAGATTTTTTTCTCCATTCTGATGACACTGCTCACATTTATATAACAGAATGTGTTCACTTTCCTGATCCTCCTTGTGAAAGCTGCTTTGACATCTTTATTCTTAAGACTATATATAAATGGGTTGAGCATTGGGACAATTGCCATGTTAAACAAAGAATGTAATTTCTTGGAGCCTAAGCTATTACTTGGTATAAGATACTGTAAGATGAACGTTGCAAACAGCAACACGATGACTGTGAGGTGTGAGGAACATGTGTAGAAGGCTTTTCTTCTACCAATACTGGAACGTATCTTCATTATGGACCGAATTATAAAGATATAAGATGTTAAGATGAGCAGAAAGGGAATAATGAAAAATACCATAAGCCCTTGTGTATTGGACAGCATTTCCAATATTGTGATGTCACTGCAGGCAATTTTCATGATGGGGACAAGATCACAGCAGAAGTGATCAATAACATTCGTGGAGAAACAAGAGATCTTATATAGAAACCAGATGAAGGAAACATGATGTATA
The DNA here is from genome assembly GCF_029499605.1 of Hyla sarda. NCBI lineage: Eukaryota > Metazoa > Chordata > Amphibia > Anura > Hylidae > Hyla > Hyla sarda. The sequence goes on from NC_079197.1 coordinate 161,067,300, forward strand.
AAACCAAATATCCAACAAAATGAAGTCAAAACAAGACATATCTTAAAGTTCATAATAATATTATAATTCAGGGGTCTACAAATAGCTACATATCGATCATAGCTCATGGCCACCAATATGAAAAGTTCATGTGTTGTTAAGGATGAAAACATATAGATTTCCACAATACAGGCCAGGTAGGGCACGGTGTTATCTCCTGTAATGAAGGTTAGAAGGATCTTATGTAGGGTGACAATGGGAGACATCATGTCCACTATAGACAAATTAGCAAGGAAGAAATACATGGGAGTGTGAAGATGAGAGTCCAGGCAGACCAGGAGGAGAAGACTCATATTCCCAACAAGAACAACGAGATAAATGAGTAAAACCAGAACAAATATAGGAGCCTGGAGCTCAGGATCATCAGATATCCCCTTTATGATGAAATATGTCATTGTTTGATTTGTCTTCATATTTTTCATTTGTACAAATAAAGTTCTTCAATGTTACCTACAGCAAAAAAAATACAAAAAACAAATATAAGACCTTGAAACATCCATCTAAAAGCCTCCAACACATGATCTTCATCATGGTGGCTTGTCACAAACTTTCATTATGAAACTGGCAGGACTGGAATTTGGACAGGAAAAAATTGACAATTGTTAAGGGCTTCCATGTCCAATTGGGTCACCTTTAGGGTCTATAGAACTGGACTTTTGGCTGGTGCTCTGAATCTAGGGCATAAGGGTCACATACACATCATAAAGATAGTGGATCCTTGCATGTTACTTAGAAGAAACCAAAAGACCTGGTGCAAGCAAACCAAGATATCACATGGAAGTGACGTGTTTCGGCCAATCACAGTGGCCTTACTCATACTACCTTAGTATGAATAAGGACACTGCGATTAGCCAAAATCCATAATTTCCTGTGATTCCATGTAGCAAGGTAAAATAAAGATCACATTACGTTTGTGAGCAGTCAGGCTGAACATCCGTTCCTGCTTCTCTTGTTGAATTCGATGTGATCCACACTGGTCCCCGCCGTGGCTAAGAGAAGCGGGGTGAGCTGACTGATAAATGTTTTGACTGTTCTTTTTTTCATATTATATTACTACTTAATTCCATTCAATGACAAGGATGTGCAGACCTAAACTCCCTTGTCCACCTACCTTCTTGGTGTATCTCCCAGAGATAACAGCCCCCAACTTTGCAATGGTCCCATGCTAAGTGCACAGAGCAGAATCAGAACACAAAACTGAAGTCAATGGTCTAATCCAATCAGCAGAACAAATGTGTATGAATCACAGGTGAATATGGCCAGCAGCTGCCTGTTTGAAGCCTGCAATGTATGTCAACTGATTGGCTCCCATCCAGCCCCGCTGTTAGGGATTGTCAGCCATTGCAACAGAGTAACACTGTTGGGGCTGTGGGAAAGAGCAGTCTGGGTACCAGAAAAGTTAATACATTACACCTTGATCTTCACCTACATCATCTGTATGAGTCTACAGTATAAAAAATGGGAATTAATAGGTGTGTCTTTTGGCTGGTACTCTGTATGGTAATCCCAGGCAGGTTTATATTTATTTATTGTGGATACATCATTTGTTGGAAGTTTGTTCCAAGTATCTATTACTCTTTCAGTAAAACAATACACTGCTCAAAAAATAAAGGGAACACTTAAACAACACAGTGTAACTCCAAGTCAAATCACACTGTCCACTCAGGAAGCAACACTCATTGACAATCAATTTCACATGCTGTTGTACAAATGGAACAGACAACAGGTGGAAATTATAGACAATTAGCAAGACACCCCCAATAAAGGAGGGGTTCTGCAGGTGGTGACCACAGACCACTTCTCAGTTCCTATGCTTCCTGGCTGATGTTTTGGTCACTTTTGAATGCTGGCGGTGCTTTCACTCTAGTGGTAGCATGAGACGGAGTCTACAGCCCACACAAGTGGCTCAAGTAGCGCAGCTCATCCAGGATGGAACATCAATGCAAGCTGGGGCAAAAAGATTTGCTCTGTGTGTCAAGGTAGTGCCCAGAGCATGGAGGCGCTACCAGGAGACAGGCCAGTACATCAGGAGATGTGGAGGAGGCCGTAGGAGGGCAACAACCCAGCAGCTGGAATGCTACCTCCACCTTTGTGCAAGGAGGAGCACTGCCAGAGCCCTGCAAAATGATCTCCAGCAGGCCACAAATGTGCATGTGTCCACTCAAACGGTCAGAAACAGACTCTATGAGGGCCCAATGTCCACAGGTGGGGGCTGTGCTTACAGCCCAACACCGTGCAGGACGTTTGGCATTTGCCAGAGAACACCAAGATTGGCAAATTCGCCACTGATGCACTGTGCTCTTCACAGATGAAAGCAGGTTCACACTGAGCACATGTGACAGAGTCTGTAGATGCCGTGGAGAATGTTCTGCTGCCTGGAACATTCTCCAGCATGACCGGTTTGGCGGAGGGTAAATAATGGTGTGGGGTGGAATTTCCTTGGGGGGTCACACAGCCCTCCATGTGCTTACCAGGGGTAGCCTGACTGTCATTAGGTACCGAGATGAGATCGATCCTCAGACCCCTTGTGAGATCATATGCTGGTGCGGTTGGCCCTGGGTTCCTCATAATGCAAGACAATGCTAGACCTCATGTGGCTGGAGTGTGTCAGCAGTTCCTGCAAGAGGAAGGCATTGATGCTATGGACTGACCTGCTCGTTCCCCAGTCCTAAATCCGATTGAGCATATCTGGGACATCATGTCCTGCTCCATCCACCAACGCCACGTTGCACCACAGACTGTCCAGGAGTTGGCGGATGCTTTAGTCCAGGTCTGGGAGGACATCCCTCAGGAGACCATCCTCCACCTCATCAGGAGCATACCCAGGCATTGTAGGGAGGTCATACGGACACGTGGAGGCCACACACACTACTGAGCCTCATTTTGACTTGTTTTAAGGATATTACCTCAAAGTTGGATCAGCCTGTAGTGGGGTTTTCCACTTTGATTTTGAGTGTGACTCCATATCCAGACCTCCATGGGTTGATAAATTTGATTTCCATTCATAATTTTTGTGTGATTTTGTTGTCAGCACATTCAACTATGTAAAGACGAAAGGACTTCATACAATCAGTTCATTCATTTATATCTAGGGTGTGTTATCTTAGTGTTCCCTTTATTTTTTTGAGCAGTGTATTTTAAAGATCTTTCCCTTCTTTCTCCCAAACTATACAGATTTAGCTCAATAAGTCTTTCCTGAAACTTTAATACTAGTGTTGAGTTATGTTTTCAAAAGTTAAGCTTTGCAGGCTCACCAAGCTTTCCGGAAAAATTTTGATTTGTGACAAACAGGTTCCCTGAGAACAGGCAATGAAAAAAGCCTAAAAACATGTGCATAACATTGCCTGAACTCTAAAGCCCTGTATAGCACTGCTTGGGTCGATTAGGAATGTTTTCAAGTAGTTTTAAAGTGTGTTTAAGGTCAAGGTAATGTCAGATTTATGGCAACGTGTAGTAATCCATGGTAACTAACAGCTTGTTTAATTTTGTATGTTTTTTTTTACCAATAAAATAAATCTGCATAAAGGATCCTTGGTTGTTTGCAGATGCCTGCCAGTGTTAAAAATACAAACATAGTTTTCAGAAGACGCAATGATTTTTTCCAAGTGTTCCAAAAAGATCACTTTTTGGGAGCTTCATAAGGTCTGGTATCCAAAAATAGTGAAAAAGAAATAGCTAATAGCTTTTGTATGAAAATCCCCCAAAATTATCCAATTTTTTGGAGGATGTCCATGTGTAGATCCCATTAGTTGCCTAAACATTGTGGAGTCAACAAGATGGTACCGGAGCAGCTGCACCCCTAATAACTTTGCCAGGTGTGAATTGAGGTGCAAAACAACGGGGTAAGTGAGCAAACACTGCCATCTGTATGAAATAGATTCCCCAAGAGATAACTGATGGGATAGAGAAGGAGGACAGAACAGGGATGAGGACTAGACAGAGAATGCACTGCCTGTGGACAAAGCTCAGCTGTTAGACACATGAGAGGGATTTGGAGGAGCAGCAACGGCAGGGGCAAGGTTTTATTTACACTGTTTCTGTCACCTACTCCTGAGCTGATCAGACCTGCGGGCCTATGCCTGTTACATTTCACAGGTATTCAGGCTTTAGTTTGGCTATGCTCTTCTTTGCTGACAGTACCACTACTCTCCTGCTCTGAACATGTTACCTTCTTCTGAGCTGGTTCCCATGATCTGTCCAAAGCTAAATCATCATTATTAAACTCCTCCTTATCCAACACCTCTCAGCATGAACTTCTGATGTCCAATCATGAGTTACTTGCTCCCTCTCAGCATATTCACCACAATGCCTTACAATAAGTAGCCATTCTGCTACTGTCGTGACCCAGTACAGGATGTTGTCCTGTCCAGTAGATGTTGCTTTAGGCACTTCCAGTGTGACTTTTCTGGGCTCACTACTCCTGGGTATATTGCGTTATGTTATTTACAAGTTTATGTAATGTTCATCAGTGTTACTGTACCTTTAAGTGAAGTCATGCAGAGTAAGCCATGTGATCCTGATGGCTCAGTAGGACTCCCCCTAGTTTAATCCTTATACAGTATAGGGGGGAGGAGTTAGTCTAAGAGTTGGTGAAGAGGAGAGCTGAGGTACAGTGGGAAAAGGAGTAAGAAGAAGTCTGTGGTAATCTGAAGACCTGAGGAGAAGTCAACAGTTAGTAACCACGCCATTTTTAAGCACATCATTGCACAGATCCAGTCTGCAGTGTCGCATAGTAGGAGATAGGCAGCCTCAGGCAACTCTTGGTCCTAAAGTCTACAGTTCATGCCTGGCGATAAGCGAAAGCACTGGGGGAAATTACAACAGTCAGTCTTAAGTCAGCGTGGGTGATCACAAGTCACAAGTTTAAAGTCTAATATTCAAAGTCTAAAGTAACTAGAAGTCAGTCAAGTGAAAGCAACTACAAGTCCTAGCAAGGCAAAGGCTCCCAATGGTAACTCTGCACTTACTTCTGCTCCGATTTGTTCTATAAAGGATGTTACCATCATTCTTGCCTACTATATAAAGATAGTTTTACGTAACCCTGCATCTGTGGTCATTACCTTGGAGAACTGTCTAAACCTTGGAGCGTGGTGGTTAATGCTACCCTAGCGTTACGAACTGTACATTATTTCCACCCAAAACCACAATTAGTGTGCATTACACCATTGCCTTCCACACTAACACCAACTTACTATATCAATGTCCTTACCAATGTTTGATCTCCCTCTTATTCCTGGTTACACATCAAGCTATACAGCCAAGCATTTAACTTGCTCTCCCTACCGTCTGGTCAATGAATTTTTTTCAGGCCCTGCACAGATGTCAGAATAATAGACTAAGCAGGTTCGAGACTTGTAGTCAGGACTCTATACTCCCTCCATCTATGGGAGATTTTCTTTTCTAGTTTTTACTTAACAGTACAGTAACTTTCATAAAAGCTAAGAAATTCAACTTCAAATGCTCTATGTGTTTTAATTTCAATCATTATTCAGCAAAATATATATTACCTGGAACTCCTATTCCTGGCGTTCATAATAAATTAACTCAAAATCTGAAATCAACTATTTTTTTTTTTTTTGCTAAATTCTTTGTCCAGAATCAAAGTTGAGGCCTCAGAATGCACCTAGTGTATGTTCCAGGAAAGCCTAAAAATGTATAAAATGTATTCATTGTGACTGATTTCAAGCAAAATATAATATTATAATGTGTTTTAATAAATCATCATGATTAGCATTTCCTACCATTTTGTATACAGCAGACTTATGTGTCTTCATGGTTACAGACTATAACTTACATTTTATGGCCAGTGAAGATGTTTTTTTGCTGTATCGTGCATGAAAATTTCCATTTTGAGTAGTATCTAGAAAAAATATATTAAAATAAATAAAATCTAATATAGACATTTATAGCTACAACTATACACATTTTTATACCTTTACGAATGGCATATATAAATATTAAATTACAAACGTTGACAGTATCAGTTACCCTACAATTACAGTGGAAGTTGGTCCATAAATGTGATATTGTGGTAACTATTGGGAGCCATGAGGCTTTATATAATATATTACAAGACAATAATTGATCCCTTTGCTTTTCCCTGCTCTATGGGGACTCATTACACTTGGTTAAATAAATTGATTGTAATATTTACATTAACAGTATTATTGTTATCTTCAGCATAAACACCTACAGGTCCCCTTTTCCTTGTAGACTTTGTATGTAGTCCATAGGGATTCATTACACTTCTTTCAAATTTTTCCTGCATTGATAACAATTATATTTACTATATTATTGATACAGTATTTGTACAGATATAACCACACACAACTTGATTGGAGGCAGGTTACTTTTTCACTTGGCATAATATGGTATCAGTGAAGCACACCACAGAGAGTACATATATGAGTAGGGAGCTCCTGTTAAAGACCGGACTCCTTGTTCCTATACACTACCGTAAACATCGTCATTTACCCACTAGGTGTAGTATACATTTATTTAGCCCAGTAAATGTACACTACCCTTAGCAGCGATACATATAGCATAGCAACTCACTTACCATTTGTTGAGTCAGAAGCAAGTCTTCCACTTTCAGTGATGTACCATGATTTTTATACATGAGATGCACCCTCACTTTCCCTTAAAACAGCGCCAACTGCAGAAACCATGGACTGAGATATAAATACATCAACACACTGTTTGAGTGTTAAAATGGCATCAGCTCAACCTAAATCACAATACTAAAACAATCACAGGGGTCGGGTTAAGTCCTAGGCTGTTGATATTCATAGTCATCGGCTGTCTGACATATAGCACTCGGCCAGACATGAATGCTTACCATTCTAGCAATATAAGTCCTATTTAAAGGGCACCAATGACCCTACTGACACTCCTTACTTCTGTGCTTAAAGCAAACCTGTCAGGTCTCACAAAAAATATGTTTTTCTCAGTATCTAATCCTGACCATGTACATGTAATTGCTATGCCTTTATCACCTATATTTAGTATACAAATACCTTACAGTGTTAGCTCACAGTGTTAGAAATCCTATCAGGAGAAGGGGGTGTGTCCTTCCCTTGTGGTGGTGGTAAAAGGTGATTGTGGTGGTAGAAGACTTGTCCATGAGTCATGGACAAGCCTGATGCTGATGCAGGACTGGTTAATGTCCCAGTAGGTATGGAGACCCCAATGGTGGGATATTCAGAAGCATTTTCTTTATTTATAAATCTGAGAGTGCCCATTTAACCACTATGCCCGCTTCAGGATGACATTATCAATATGACATCCTTTAAGCTGGCCACTTCCAAAGCTCAGCCTGTTCACCACAATGAAGTTTTACATCTTCTATTAATTAAAAATAATCCACCATTGCTTACCTGCAACTTCCACTTGACTTCTGAACTACCAACGAACGCAAAGACATAAAATATACCATGGATTTCTTAATTTGTCTATGTACTATATTTTTAACCCAGGAAAATGTTCTAAAAGTCGAGGGTCGTCTTATACCCCGGTTGTCGGGTGCTGCGGTTGGCCGGGACGCCCAGGGTATGGATTATGCATATCCCGGGCATCCCAGCCGAGATTAATTTCCCCCGTCACATTCGAAATATCTCCTGTGTCCCGAAAGGTCTTTTCAGGACACAAGGATGTCCAGGTTACCATTCTGTGGCCCCGCATTAACTTTGAAAATGCAGGTCCCGCCGGGAGGTAGCACACACAGGGACATCAGTGACGTCCCATGCGTGAGCCCATAGAAACAGAGCAGTGTGGAGTGGAGTAGCTAGGAGGAGGACGCGCGCATGGTAAGTTACCAGCAGCACGTCATCTTCGGTGCTCCGACCACCGCTCTTCTGGTCCCGGGACCTACTGCTAAGGCCTATGGCCTAGATCATGACCCCTGACCGGAGGAGCCTCAACCCATACACTGTATATGGCTGAAGGTTGTAAATCTGTGGGGGCCACTGCCTACCTAATGTGAGGGAACTGCAACCTAATGTGGGGGGAACTATACTGCCAGCCTAATGTGGTGGAACTATACTGCCAACCTAATGTGGGGGAACTATACTGCCAACCTAATGTGGGGCAAACTATACTGCCAACCTAATGTGGGAGAACTATACTGCCAACCTAAAGTGGGAACCTATACTGCCCACCTAATGTCGGGAAACTATGCTGACAACCTAATTTGGGAGAACTATGCTGACAACCTAATGTGGGGGAACTATGCTTACAACCTTATGTGGGGGAACTATGCTGACAACCTAATGTGGGGGAACAATACTGCCAACCTAATGTGGGAGAACTATGTTGACAACCTAGTGTGGGGGAACTATATTGCCTACCTAGTGTGGGGGGAACTATGCTGCCTACATAGTGTGGGGGAACTATGCTGCCTACCTAGTGTGGGGGAAATATGCTGCCTACCTAGTGTGGGGGAACAATGCTGCATACTTAAAGGGGTACTCCACTGCCCCAGCATTCGGAACATTTTAATCCGAACGCTGGGTGTAGGCTGCGGGGCTTTTGATGTCATAGCCATGCCCCTTGTGCCGTCAGACCACGCCCCCTCAATGCAAGTCTATGGGATGGGGCGTGTCGACCACTGCACAATACTCTGCTAGTGCCCCTCCCGAGGCTAGACTCTGGATCCGCCCCTGTATGGATAGAGAGAGAGTGTGGCACAAGGGGTATGGATAGAGAGAGAGAGAGCAGCGTTGTGCCCAGAAAAAACATGCATCTTTCACCCATCCAGCCTGCCCTTGTATGTATCCTATTACCGTACCTCTTTCAAGTTAAATCAGTCATTTCATTGCACATATCGCTTCTGGGAAGGGCGGCGATAGGCCGAAACATAGATTCAGCATACCAGCCCTTACCCTGGAGTCACGAGTGACACGGTTAATATTAACCCCTCATATATCAACCCCATACCATTCCTACCATACACCCCCCAAGGGCTACCACAAAGCCTTTTTGGTGTCATGAACAGGATTCGGGTGTGTATGCCTACCATTGCCACTAGTGAAAGTGTACTCCCCCCTAAGAAAATAACTTTATTCATGTGTTGCTGTGTACAGGAACGGTGTTTGTGGTGCATCATACAAGGGGGCCAAGAGAAAAGTAAGGGGGGAGGCGAAGATCTGTCTACAGTTAAAATGTGTAAACTGCGTAATGAGCTCATGCTGCGATCCTCTGGTCCGGTCGGCACAGGCGGAGCCGAACTGCTGCTGGAAAAGCGCGCAAAGAAAGCCCGCGCTGCCCCACACCCCGCACCTGGGCGTGGACGCCAAGTTGCTGTATCCCAGCCGAAAGGGAACTCAGAGGTGCAGGAGTCGTCTCTGGAGGGACCGGAAGTCGGGGCTGCACCGATAGCGTCCTTCCTGCCCAGCGCCATTTACAGTGCCGCTATAAAAGACGCCACGCAGAGCAACCTCTTCAGTCTGCAGAGAGAGCCGGAGAGTACAGACATGGCGGAGAGCAACGTTCCACGTGGTCAAGTTGGCAAAATGGCGCCGGAAACACGGAAAGTTGTGGCAGTCGCAGCCCAACTTTTTCAAGAGCTTGCTGACCGTCTGCAGCAGTTGTCATTGGACGAAGAGAGGGCCTGCAATCTTCCCCCACTGCCTGATGATGATGACGATTGTCCAGAGACACCCCCAGCGAACAGTGCAGGGACACCTGGAGGTGCGTCACTGGTGAGATTGTCCCCTCACCACAGAACCTGGGGCTCGTGGGCCGAGATCCCGTTGGAGGAGCCTGCTGTGAGTACCCTGCCAGAGGCGGCCTATTCTTCCTCCTCCAGCCCTGAGGTCATTCCTCCTTCAAGCTTGCCAAGTGCACGACCGTGCTCACCAAAATTACCGCAATGGGTGTTCGGAGATGAGCCGGAGCTGATCGAGTACATGCACAGAGTACTTCAACCGTTACCTGGGAAAACACTCCCACCAATCCCAATTGCAGAAAGGGAAAGGGCCCGTCAAGAAGCCGAGCTGGCCGAATTGATGGAAAAGTTAAAGGCCGGACACAAGGAACTCTATGCTCCAAAGCTTGTACACTTGCTTTATGAAGAAAGAGTGTGGTATCAAGAAAATACCAAAGAAATGGAGGCTTTGTATATCCGTAAATGGGATCACCCCCGAGAAGGGGAGGAGCCATTGGAAAGGAGAAGAGCAACTGTGTCCAAGTTCGACAAGGTCAGAGGTTATGGGACACTCCTTGCAGACCATCAGCCCCAACACAGCTTCCTTTCAAATATTTCCTGTCCACGGATTGGGAGTTTGATCCTTTCAACTTGAGGCCGACAAGGTCTGCTCCTAAAGCCTCCACCAGCGTACCCAAGGAGGAGGAGCCTAAAGAGTCAAGTTCATCATTTTTCTGTGTACAGCAAAGAGTCAAGTGCATCATCCTCTACGTACAGCAAAGAACCAAGTTCTTCATCTTCTTCATACCGTCGAGTGTCAAGTTCTACACAGGGTGAAGAAAACAGGACAAAATTGCGGCCACCCAAGTCGGTACCTAGACCCTCTCGGAGCAGTCAGAGTTTGTCTAACCCTGGGGTACCCACAGATGTACCAAGGCCCTCTCGGAGCAGTGAGAGTTTGCCAATTCCTACGGTACTAACGAAAGGGTCATGGGTTGCTCCTAATTTGGAGATGGTGCTCAAGCCCTATTGCCCCACTGTGATCCCGGCTTGTAAGCCTATAACCCCTTCTCAAGCTGACTTCCACAACTCCATTCTCACCAATGTGGTGTGGCAAAGCTATGTCAAGTCCGATCCTGCCCCTGATGTTGGCAGAGATAGGGGAACCAAGAATGGCACTACGAGACTCTAAAGTAATGTCTTATTGTTTTTTTTTTTTCTCTGTCTAACCATTTTGTCTTACAGTAACCAAGAAAGTTCAAGAAAAGTGTTCAAGAAAGTGCCTAGCTGGACTGTGCTAAGTTGTTTCAGTTTAAAGTTCAGCAATGTAACCACTAAGCTTGTGCCTGACTATTAAGTCAAGACACTCCTAGCCAGTAGGAAATTCATCAAGGACTGTACCCGGCTGAGTTGTGGTTAAGGCCGTGTTCATTTTTCTTTGGACTCCTAGTGTAGGTGGACTGCTGATCCTTACACGCCAATTTGTATATTGTTGTTACGCCTAGCGCTCCGGGTCCCCGCTCCTCCCCGGAGCGCTCACGGCGCCTTTCTCCCTGCAGCTCCCCGGTCAGCGCTGACCGGGAGCGCTGCCCTGTCATGGCCGTTGGGGATGCGATTCGCACAGCGGGACGCGCCCGCTCGCGAATCGCATCCCAGGTCACTTACCCGTTCCCGTCTCCTGCGGTCATGTGCTGGCGCGCGCGGCTCCGCTCTCTAGGGCGCGCGCGCGCCAGCTCCCTGAGACTTAAAGGGCCAGTGCACCAATGATTGGTGCCTGGCCCAATTAGCTTAATTGGTTCCCATCTGTTTCCTGGCTATATCTAGTCTCCTCCCTTGCACTCCCTTGCCGGATCTTGTTGCCCTAGAGCCTAGTGAAAGCGTTTTTGTGTGTTTATACCCTGTGTACCAGAACTTTGCTATCTCCCCTGACTACGAACCTTGCCGCCTGCCCCCGACCTTCTGCTACGTCCGACCTTGCTTCTGTCTACTCCCTTGTACCTCGCCTATCTTCAGCAGCCAGAGAGGTGAGCCGTTGCTAGTGGATACGACCTGGTCACTACCGCCGCAGCAAGACCATCCCGCTTTGCGGCGGGCTCTGGTGAAAACCTGTAGTGTCTTAGAACCGGTCCACTAGCACGGTCCTCGCTATCCCTCTCTGGCACAGAGGATCCACCTCCTGCCAGCCGGCATCGTGACAGTAGATCCGGCCATGGATCCCGCTGAAGTTCCTCTGCCTGTTGTCGCCGACCTCCCCACACTGGTCGCCCAGCAAGCCCGACAGATTGCCCAACAAGATCACCAGCTGTCGTACTTGACCACCATGACTCAGCAACTCCAGTCGCAGCTACAGCAGATTCAGTCTCAGCTACAGCAGCAGCAACCATCTCCTCCGCCAGCTCCTGCACCTCTTCCGCAGCGAGTGGCCACTCCTAGTCTCCGCCTGTCTTTGCCGGACAAATTTAATGGGGACTCTAAGTTTTGCCGTGGCTTTCTTTCCCAATGTTCCCTGCATCTGGAGATGATGTCGGATCAGTTTCCTACTGAAAGGTCTAAGGTGGCTTTCGTAGTCAGCCTTCTGTCTGGAAAAGCCCTGTCATGGGCCACACCGCTCTGGGACCGTGATGACCCCGTCACTGCCTCTGTACACTCCTTCTTCTCGGAAATCCGAAGTGTCTTTGAGGAACCTGCCCGAGCCTCTTCTGCTGAGACTGCCCTGCTGAACCTGGTCCAGGGTAATTCCTCCGTTGGCGAGTACGCCATACAATTCCGTACTCTTGCTTCTGAACTTTCCTGGAATAATGAGGCTCTCTGCGCGACCTTTAAAAAAGGCCTATCCAGCAACATTAAAGATGTTCTGGCCGCACGAGAGACTCCTGCTAACCTGCATGAACTCATTCATCTAGCCACTCGCATTGACATGCGTTTTTCTGAGAGGCATCAAGAGCTCCGCCAGGAAAAAGACTTAGATCTCTGGCCACCTCTCCCACAGTCTCCACTGCAATCTGCGCCTAGGCCTCCCGCCGAGGAGGCCATGCAAGTGGATCGGTCTCGCCTGACCCTGGAAGAGAGGAATCGCCGTAAGGAAGAGAATCTTTGTTTGTACTGTGCCAGTACTGAACATTTTCTGGTGGATTGCCCAATCCGTCCTCCACGTCTGGGAAACGCACGCTCACACTCAGCTCTCGTGGGTGTGGCGTCTCTTGATGCCAAGTCGGCTTCTCCACGTCTCACGGTACCTGTTCGGATTTCCACTTCAGCCAGCTCTCCCCTCTCAGCCGTGGCCTGTCTGGACTCTGGAGCTTCTGGGAATTTTGTTCGGGAGTCCTTTGTGAATAAATTCCATATTCCGGTGACCCGTCTTGTCAAGCCACTCCGCATCTCCGCGGTCAACGGAGCCAGGTTGGACTGTACCATACGTTTCCGCACGGAGCCCCTTCTTATGAGCATCGGATCTCATCACGAGAGGATTGAACTTTTGGTCCTCCCCAATTGCACCTCGGAAATTCTCCTTGGACTTCCCTGGCTTCAACTTCATTCCCCAACCCTGGATTGGTCCACTGGGGAGATCAAGAGTTGGGGGTCCTCTTGTGCCAAGAACTGTCTAAAACCGGTTCCCAGTAACCCTTGCCGTAACTCTGTGGTTCCTCCTGTATCCGGTCCCCCTAAGGTCATTAAGGACTCTGCCTGTCACAGGAAATGCCCCTCCCCCCCTCCCAGGCAAGCTTCTGTGTCCCCTCATGGCCCTCGTCCTGGTGTCACACTGCCCCGTGCCAGGTCTCGCCCTCTGCCCTCTCTCCCCATTCCTACTCCTGCGGTTCTGCCTGCCGTTGAGGAATCCCTCCTTCCTTTCCCGGTGTCCTCATCCCAGGGGAGGCAGTTACCCGATAAAGAGAAGGGGAGACCTAAGGGGGGGGGTACTGTTACGCCTAGCGCTCCGGGTCCCCGCTCCTCCCCGGAGCGCTCACGGCGCCTTTCTCCCTGCAGCTCCCCGGTCAGCGCTGACCGGGAGCGCTGCCCTGTCATGGCCGTTGGGGATGCGATTCGCACAGCGGGACGCGCCCGCTCGCGAATCGCATCCCAGGTCACTTACCCGTTCCCGTCTCCTGCGGTCATGTGCTGGCGCGCGCGGCTCCGCTCTCTAGGGCGCGCGCGCGCCAGCTCCCTGAGACTTAAAGGGCCAGTGCACCAATGATTGGTGCCTGGCCCAATTAGCTTAATTGGTTCCCATCTGTTTCCTGGCTATATCTAGTCTCCTCCCTTGCACTCCCTTGCCGGATCTTGTTGCCCTAGAGCCTAGTGAAAGCGTTTTTGTGTGTTTATACCCTGTGTACCAGAACTTTGCTATCTCCCCTGACTACGAACCTTGCCGCCTGCCCCCGACCTTCTGCTACGTCCGACCTTGCTTCTGTCTACTCCCTTGTACCTCGCCTATCTTCAGCAGCCAGAGAGGTGAGCCGTTGCTAGTGGATACGACCTGGTCACTACCGCCGCAGCAAGACCATCCCGCTTTGCGGCGGGCTCTGGTGAAAACCTGTAGTGTCTTAGAACCGGTCCACTAGCACGGTCCTCGCTATCCCTCTCTGGCACAGAGGATCCACCTCCTGCCAGCCGGCATCGTGACAATTGTCTTGGACTCCTAGTGTAGGTGGACTGCTGATCCTTACACGCCTGTTTTATGTATATACCACCATCCTCATAAGAACTCTTATGAAAAATGTTGCACTTATCAGGTGAACGCACCTGAAATATGTTGGAGTGTTAATAAATATATAATAAATATGTATATGGTTTTGTGCAGAGAAAGATGTCCTTGTGTCTGTGTACATAAGTAGTAAGTAAGGTTTGTACATAGAAAATATAGTCAAATGTCTATGGACATAAAAATGGCTTAGAGTTGTGCATGGAAAATATCGACGTACGTGCACACTCAATACTACAATTGAATCCAATTCTCGCACACACAAATGTATCGTAAATCAAGGTGTTTAGTAGTAACCCAATAGGGGACACCTCGGCTCCTCCGAGGGTAGTATTATTGCTGTTGCCCATCACTAGCACCTATCTCGGAACAAAAATAATAGGGAGGGTTCCCTTTCAAATAGTACTTGCACATAGTACCCTACATTATTCACTTAATGTACTACTTCAAAATTTCTCTAGTACATACACCAAAAACAAATAAATATCTCACTTAAGTAACACTTAAGGAATTGTAGCATACTTATACCCAGTTCCTGCCACTGTTAGGTACACTTCTTGTCTTTATTCATTGCATGTGTGAGATGCACTGCCTGGCCAGTAGATGCTCTTGCTAGTACAAAAATAAACACGTAATTTTCAGAATAACCTATTAGGTTGTTTAAAAAGTGCTCTAGGGGTACGTAGCTTGTAGTTGATAGACCCTAGCAGCCACCCTTACTGTGACCTAGCTTAGGGCTAGCCAGTATACCTTTCGTGTACTAACTAACAGGTAACTTATTGTTGGCAGAAAATGTGTGAGATAACAAAATGTCTAGAGAGCTGACAGTATAGAGAGCTGAACTAATGTCTAGTAAGCTTTAAAAAAATGTATAATAAGTTTTATAAAATTATATAGGAAGCTAGAAACTAAAGTATAGATAGCTCCTTTAAGTGTCTAGATAGCATTCAAATGTCTAGATAGCATTCAAGGGTCTAGATAGTATTCAAATGTCTAAGTAGGATGTCTAGCTTAAATGTAAATCATCCTGTTCTATAGCATCCTGTTCTAATTCTCGTCCTAGTCCCTCTGTCTCAGACGTCGAGGCCGACTTATGTTTAGTAAGGGGGTTTGTGGTGTCCCAGTACCGCATTTCATTCGGTACTTATTTATCTATGGGTCCCCGTTGCCAGAGTCCCTAGGACTTAGTAATCTCTGTTATTCAGTCCGCCCCTAGTCGCCTCTATTATAGTATATAGATTTCTAATTTGTCCATAGAATAATGTATATAGTATTATTTCTGTATATAAATGGTTAATTATCTGTTTCGATTAGCGTTACAGGACCTGCGGGTCATGTGACAAGGTGAACTCTATGGTTTTAGCTTAAGGACCTTTGGAGGCCCTCTTACGTCAGTAATCCCATCAAACCTGGTGGATGGCAGATGTTCGGACCAATCAGAATCGCCACGCCCCCTGCCCATATAAGGGAGCGGCGGCCATCTTCTCGCTCTCTTTCTCCTGGCTCTTGATGAAAGAAGACCTATATCGCAGTAATCAAAGTGAGTTAGGCCTGAGTCTTGCGGCAACGGCTGAACGATCTAAATTATAGAGTGTGTCATCCTCTAAGCACTCTGCAGTATCACCGGACCCAATATTTCCCCTAAATCCGGACGGATCTGCACATCACTCCCTAAATTCAGAGACTACAAGTTTAATGCAAGGTCTGCAACTTCTGCCAGTCGCTAAGCAACCTGGGAACTGTTATATGAGACTGTTACTACGCATTGGATATTGCAAGCACTGCAGTAAAGTTATTCAAGTTCAAGTTAAATCTGCTTGTGGAACTTCAGTCATTTCATTGCACCTATTGCTTCTGGGAAGGGCGGCGATAGGCCGGAACATAGATTCAGCATACCAGCCCTCACCCTGGCGTCACGAGTGACAGGGTTAATATTAACCCCTCATATATCAACACCATACCATTCCTACCATACACCCCCCAAGGGCTACCACATCTGTCTCTCATATCTTGCTCCTGAGGACTGCAGTGAAGCTGCGCACGTACGAGGTCTGAGGCGGTGCAGGCATGAATGCGCGAGATCTAAGAGGCGGCGCAGATGCGCATGTGGGAAATCTGACAGGCCGCTCTGGTGTGCATTTGCGAGAGTAGAGAGGCGGAGAAGGAGGTACAGCAATAGGATACAAGGGTTTAGCATGTGCGAGATCTGAGAGGCAGAGAAGGAGGTACGGTAATAGGATACAAGGGTGGGCCAGACGGGTGAAAGAGGCATGTACTGCTCTGATAGTCTTGGAAACAGGGAGGGCTGGGCAGGCGGGGAGAGCTGACCAATCCAAGCAGGCTTTGTATACATCAACCAGCCAATCACTGGTAAGGTACCGTACATCGCGGTACAGGGGTAGTCTCATACGATGTGTATATCCCAAACCCTATATTTTAACTGTAAAAGTTGGGGGTCGTCTTATACGCCCAGTTGTCTTATATGCAGGAAAATAAGCTATTTTTGGTCACTTTAATAAATTGTCATGAATGTATAACTAAAAACTACATGACCAGTCAAAAGTTATGAACAGGGCACTAAATACAACAAGCTCTCGACTTACAAAGAGTCATTTTACAGCATTCAGGAGAGGAAAAACCTGCTGTGGAGGAAACCTCTAGTAAACCATGGCTAAAAGATGGCACTTTCTTTAGGCTCACAGGTTTAATACAAACCTGTAGATCATTAAATTCTAATAAAATGGTCTTACCAGATATCCTGTGACAATACCAAACAAATAAGTGATACAATATTACAGGCATCATTATGCAGGCAAAGAAAGAGCTGCAGAATAATGGTTAAAATACAGCAGACAGGAGGAAAATAACTTTGACCTAGAATCATTAATGTCTTCACTGCGCTAGGTCGTCAGGGACACAAACATGAACCCCTATCTGTCCTGGGCTACCATGGATGCTGACCGTAACCTGTTAAGTGCCCTATACCTTCAGAGATGGTGTAACCCCTTGAACTCTTATTGTGCCCCAGACTACTTAAAATTCTTGTAGTAACCTCCTTCTCTTCCCAGACCAGATGAGATACTGGCAGTAGCCTCTTCTTGTAGACCACCAGGATACAGACTTTAAAGCCTTTACTGCCCTTTATGAGTTCCAGACACAAACCTTTTTCTGCCCTGCTTTTAGGATTGTTACCATTGACTCCCTTTCTGTTACGCCTAGCGCTCCGGGTCCCCGCTCCTCCCCGGAGCGCTCACGGCGTCCTTCTCCCTGCAGCTCCCCGGTCAGCGCTGACCGGGAGCGCTGCTCTGCCATGGCCGTTGGGGATGCGATTCGCACAGCGGGACGCGCCCGCTTGCGAGTCGCATCCCAGGTCACTTACCCGTTCCCGTCTCCTGCGGTCATGTGCTGGCGCGCGCGGCTCCGCTCTCTAGGGCGCGCGCGCGCCAGCTCCCTGAGACTTAAAGGGCCAGTGCACCAATGATTGGTGCCTGGCCCAATTAGCTTAATTGGTTCCCACCTGTTCCCTGCTTATATCTAGTCTCCTCCCTTGCACTCCCTTGCCGGATCTTGTTGCCTTAGTGCCAGTGAAAGCGTTCTTGTGTGTTTATACCCTGTGTACCAGAACTATTGCTATCTCCCCTGACTACGAACCTTGCCGCCTGCCCCCGACCTTCTGCTACGTCCGACTTTGCTTCTGCCTACTCCCTTGTACCTCGCCTATCTTCAGCAGCCAGAGAGGTGCCGTTGCTAGTGGATACGACCTGGTCACTACCGCCGCAGCAAGACCATCCCGCTTTGCGGCGGGCTCTGGTGAAAACCAGTAGTGTCTTAGAACCGGTCCACTAGCACGGTCCTCGCCATCCCTCTCTGGCACAGAGGATCCACCTCCTGCCAGCCGGCATCGTGACAGTAGATCCGGCCATGGATCCCGCTGAAGTTCCTCTGCCTGTTGTCGCCGACCTCCCCACACTGGTCGCCCAGCAAGCCCGACAGATTGCCCAACAAGATCACCAGCTGTCGTACTTGACCACCATGACTCAGCAACTCCAGTCGCAGCTACAGCAGATTCAGTCTCAGCTACAGCAGCAGCAACCATCTCCTCCGCCAGCTCCTGCACCTCTTCCGCAGCGAGTGGCCACTCCTAGCCTCCGCCTGTCTTTGCCGGACAAATTTAATGGGGACTCTAAGTTTTGCCGTGGCTTCCTTTCCCAATGTTCCCTGCATCTGGAGATGATGTCGGATCAGTTTCCTACTGAAAGGTCTAAGGTGGCTTTCGTAGTCAGCCTTCTGTCTGGAAAAGCCCTGTCATGGGCCACACCGCTCTGGGACCGCGATGACCCTGTCACTGCCTCTGTACACTCCTTCTTCTCGGAAATTCGAAGTGTCTTTGAGGAACCTGCCCGAGCCTCTTCTGCTGAGACTGCCCTGCTGAACCTGGTCCAGGGTAATTCCTCCGTTGGCGAGTACGCCATACAATTCCGTACTCTTGCTTCTGAACTATCCTGGAATAATGAGGCTCTCTGCGCGACCTTTAAAAAAGGCCTATCCAGCAACATTAAGGATGTTCTGGCCGCACGAGAGACTCCTGCTAACCTGCATGAACTCATTCATCTAGCCACTCGCATTGACATGCGTTTTTCTGAGAGGCATCAAGAGCTCCGCCAGGAAAAGGACTTAGATCTCTGGACACCTCTCCCACAGTCTCCACTGCAATCTGCGCCTAGGCCTCCCGCCGAGGAGGCCATGCAAGTGGATCGGTCTCGCCTGACCCTGGAAGAGAGGAATCGCCGTAAGGAAGAGAATCTTTGTTTGTACTGTGCCAGTACTGAACATTTTCTGGTGGATTGCCCAATCCGTCCTCCACGTCTGGGAAACGCACGCTCGCACTCAGCTCTCGTGGGTGTGGCGTCTCTTGATGCCAAGTCGGCTTCTCCACGTCTCACGGTACCTGTTCGGATTTCCACTTCAGCCAGCTCTCCCCTCTCAGCCGTGGCCTGCCTGGACTCTGGAGCTTCTGGGAATTTTATTCGGGACTCCTTTGTGAATAAATTCCGGATTCCGGTGACCCGTCTTGTCAAGCCACTCCACATTTCCGCGGTCAACGGAGCCAGGGTGGACTGTACCATACGTTTCCGCACGGAGCCCCTTCTTATGAGCATCGGATCTCACCACGAGAGGATTGAACTTTTGGTCCTCCCCAATTGCACCTCGGAAATTCTCCTTGGACTTCCCTGGCTTCAACTTCATTCCCCAACCCTGGATTGGTCCACTGGGGAGATCAAGAGTTGGGGGTCCTCTTGTTCCAAGAACTGTCTAAAACCGGTTCCCAGTAACCCTTGCCGTAACTCTGTGGTTCCTCCTGTATCTGGTCCCCCTAAGGTCATTAAGGACTCTGCCTGCCACAGGAAATGCCCCTCCCCCCCTCCCAGTTCCATCAGGCAAGCTTCTGTGTCCCCTCATGGCCCTCGTCCTGGTGTCACACTGCCCCGTGCCAGGTCCCGCCCTCTGCCCTCTCTCCCCATTCCTACTCCTGCGGTTCTGCCTGCCGTTGAGGAATCCCTCCATCCTTTCCCGGTGTCCTCATCCCAGGGGAGGCAGTTACCCGATAAAGAGAAGGGGAGACCTAAGGGGGGGGGGTACTGTTACGCCTAGCGCTCCGGGTCCCCGCTCCTCCCCGGAGCGCTCACGGCGTCCTTCTCCCTGCAGCTCCCCGGTCAGCGCTGACCGGGAGCGCTGCTCTGCCATGGCCGTTGGGGATGCGATTCGCACAGCGGGACGCGCCCGCTTGCGAGTCGCATCCCAGGTCACTTACCCGTTCCCGTCTCCTGCGGTCATGTGCTGGCGCGCGCGGCTCCGCTCTCTAGGGCGCGCGCGCGCCAGCTCCCTGAGACTTAAAGGGCCAGTGCACCAATGATTGGTGCCTGGCCCAATTAGCTTAATTGGTTCCCACCTGTTCCCTGCTTATATCTAGTCTCCTCCCTTGCACTCCCTTGCCGGATCTTGTTGCCTTAGTGCCAGTGAAAGCGTTCTTGTGTGTTTATACCCTGTGTACCAGAACTATTGCTATCTCCCCTGACTACGAACCTTGCCGCCTGCCCCCGACCTTCTGCTACGTCCGACTTTGCTTCTGCCTACTCCCTTGTACCTCGCCTATCTTCAGCAGCCAGAGAGGTGCCGTTGCTAGTGGATACGACCTGGTCACTACCGCCGCAGCAAGACCATCCCGCTTTGCGGCGGGCTCTGGTGAAAACCAGTAGTGTCTTAGAACCGGTCCACTAGCACGGTCCTCGCCATCCCTCTCTGGCACAGAGGATCCACCTCCTGCCAGCCGGCATCGTGACACTTTCCTTGCTTCTTTTTACCTTCACTGCTTGGATTGTGGTTTGGACCATACGTGACTTCCTGTGGTAAGACCTGGTTTGACCTTAGATTCTGATTCTGTTCTGATGATACCCTCTGATTCTTACCCTGACCTTACTCTGGTTTGCTTATTGGATTCTGATTTGATTCTTGTCATGATTGTTTGATTTTTACCCTGCTGTTGACTATGTCTGTTCTTTTCCTTCCGATGCATTATTCATTGTAGGGACCGCTGTCCAATTGGGGGCAAGTATATAGGGACAGTGGGCTGGGTTGACTATAAACACCAATAGGAAGCACGCCAAATATAATGACAAAATACTTAAATGTTTATTAAATTGCAAAAAATACAATACATATAAATCACTTATAAAAGCAGGAACTACAGATAGGAGCAGATTACATTGAGAGTCAGCATATGTTACATAACAGTGCAATGTGCATAACTACATTACAATATAATACATATAGGTATACAGCCTACAACAGCCATTAAATAATCTAAACAAGTGGGATGACTTGGGATGAGGGGTGAACAGGGGTGTTGCAGGGTAGTGTTGCTGGGTATAGGATTAACCCTTAATTGTGAGGGCTTCCTCTGTATCTCTATGTCCTACCGCCACCCGTCCCAAGAGCGATAGGGAGAAATAAAGGATTGTCCACAGCCGGAATTGTATTGTACTTGAAATAACTTTACTGCAGCTTTTATGCAGAATGCAATTAACAAATGTCTTTACAAGAGGACCGGAATTTAGGCTCGTCACAGGTTGGCTGGGACCTTGTAGGGAATAAGCTTTGAATCCTTGCTTTATGCTGTTCCACTGAATTTAGGGGTATGTTTTAGGTTCAGTAGTCACGTGGGATTTTAGGATGGAGTTGGATAAACTCACGGTTTAGTATGCGGCTAAAATTGGTAGGCTTCAGGCATAATTTGCTTGTAGAATTACACAGAGCTCCGCTCGCTGTCATATCCCAGAGGAAAGAGAGCGATCAATGGATACAGCGCCCTTATATCTGAAGGGGCAGGTTCAAAGCTTATTGGTTCCCCAAAGCTGTCAGTCCTAGTACAAAGGATTATGGATATAACACATGACCTAATCACATGACCCGAAGGTCCTTAACCTCTAATATAACACAAATATTATTGATCACGTGACCTAAGGTCCTGTACATTACTTATACTATATTATAACATATTAAACATGTACAATTTTAAGAATACTAAGAATACCAGTAGAGCCCTATCAGCATGAGGTACTCTGACAATGGGGACTTACAACCAAAGGTACGGGACCAAGTCCAGTACCGGGACACCTCACAAGCATTGCACAAAACCATCAATTACTAACTTTCAGGTATTGCTCTTGAATTCTGTTCTGATGCCGCCCTCTGATTCTGACCCTGACCTGACTGGGGTTTGCTTATTGGATTCTGATTTGATTCTTGATTGTTTGATTTGAACCCAGCCATTGACTATGTCTGGTATTTTTTAAACTACATGTGTAAATCACTTTCCAGGCTTAGTAGTAGAGCCATCAAACAGACTGCATCCATTGCTCAGCTGAGGCTTAGTGTAAGCCCATAGAATGGGTAACACTAACCCCCACATTAATATCTCAGGACTCACCACCTCAAGGGTACTGGGAAAAGCGAGGTACCATCAGGCCAAGGGCATCAAAAAATGGAACTTTGAGACTGGGGTGATCACAGGCTACTATTATTTAACATGGAAGGGCCAAAATAAATAGCACTTCCCACCAATGTAGTATCAGGCTGCTACTGTTTTTTTTTTCACCTGACTGGTTATGGTAAGAGATGAGCGAGTTTTTAAAAAATTCGATTCGGCCGATTTGGTGAATTTTCCCCAGAAATTTACACCACCTATGTACACACAGGTTACACCCGCCAGTAATGGCCGACATCCGCGATTGTGCAGCTCTGCCGCGGCTATCCGATAATCTCGAACAGCGCACAGAGGTCCCCTCACCTGTCTCCGCTGCCTTCCATGGGTCTTCTGCTCTGGTTTTAGATCGAGCTGACCAGAGCAGAAGATGACCGATAACACTGATCAGTGCTAAGCCCTATGCATAGCACTGAACAGTATCAATCAAAGGATTGCTTTAAATAGTCCCCTATGGGGACTATTAAAGTGTAAAAATGAAAGTAAAATAAGTTGAAAAAAATCCCATCCCCAATAAATATTTAAAATGTCCTTTTTTCCCATTTAACCCACATAAAGTGTAAAAAAAAAATAAAAATGAATACATATATTTGGTATCGGCGTATGCGTAAATGTCTGAACTATTAACATATAATGTTACTGATCCTGTATGGTGAACGGCGTGAACGTAAAAAAAAAATGCACAAAATTGCTGCTTTTTTGTCACATTTTATAATAAAATATTTTTATAAAAAATTAATAAAAGTTTTATATACATAAATGTGGTATCAATAAAAAGTACAGATCACAGCGCTACAAATGAGCCCTCTATAACATCAAAATAGAAGTATTTTAAACATTCTAATTTGGTTAAAAAGTTAGCGATTTTTTTTTAGCGCAACAGTAGAAAAGCATGAAATCATGGTATCATTTTAATCGTATTGAACCACAGAATAAAGAACACATGTAATTTTCACCATAAATTGTACGGCATGAAAACAAAACCTTCCAAAATTTGCTAAATTGCGGTTTTCTTTTTAATTTCCCCCCACAAATAGTATTTTTTTTGTTTTGCCATACATTTTATGGTAAAATGAGTGATGTCGTTACGCAGGAAAACTGGTTGTGCAAAAAACAAGCCCTCATGCTATCTGTGGATGAAAATATAAAAGAGTTATGATTTTTAGAAGACGAGGAGAAAAAAATGAAAATGCAAAAATAAAATTGTCCTGGTCCTAAAGGGGTTAAAACTGTATTAGGCTAAAAAAACAAGGGTGTAACTTTGGCTGGCCTTTCACAGTAACTAGGCCCAAATTAATTTTACAGGAAAAAAAAAGTACACCACCTATGTACGCACAGGTTACACTTATGAGATGACAATAAGCTTTGCTGCACAACCTGTATTAGATGCTGTAATCAGGTGACTATGGCTTTTCGTGCTCACCCTAACTGGCCCCTGTTAGCTTTACAGTTGTTGTACACCCAACTGCAGCAGTATAGAATCGCTGTGTAGTAGAGCCCAGTACATAATTATTAGGCACTAATAGCAGGAGACAATGTCTTTTAGTGCTCAACCTAACTGGCCCCTATAAGCTTTAGAGTTGCTGTACACCACTGCAGCAGTAGAGTCACAATGCTCTATCTCTCCCTGCAATGAAACGCTCTCTCTAAAATAAAACGCTGGAATGCCTGACCGCAATATGGCTGCCGACTATATAGGGGTGTGACATCACAGGGGTGACTGGCTGCTGATAGGCTGCATGCTGCATGTGATTCAGGGTCATCCCACCTACGCACCTTCCCAAAGTCCCTTGCCCCATTTCTTCACATGTGGATCCGCCATTTTAGATGCCCTGGAGCCTAGATGGCACTAAATGGAGTTTAATGAAGCTTTTTGTGCAATTGAATGGCGGCGATATTTGGATTAGGTGTGAAGCGAATATTTACTGAGATTCATAACGAATTCAGATTCATCAGATTTGATTCGCTCATCCCTAGTTATGGTATAGAGGGAGGACCCAATGCTTTTTTTCTGCAATTATTTTTTTATAACAAAAAAAAAAATTAAGTGCTCAAAAATGAAGTGCACCCAGAAATAAGCTTTATTTAGCCATTTATACAGTATTTTTAATTTGAGCTATTTATATTTGTTATCTTGCATGAATTTTTAGGTTGTGATTATATCATCTGTTATGTCTATTGTAGAAAGTTTACATTACACACTGATGGGCCAAAAGCCTGCCTCTCTATGGATGGTGGACACTTTAATCCAATAATTTAAAAAAAAAAAATTTGTTGTAAAATTATACTAACTCTTTCTAAAAAAAGATGTCAATAGCAGGTCAAGATCTGTGGGATTTGCAATATATAATATGATCTTTGCTCATTTATTCACATTTTTGTTTACATCAATGAACACCTAAATGAGCAGGTTGATTAAGGAGAAATATGAGAGATCATTGTATAAAAGCATGAAATCATGGTATCATTTTAATCGTATTGAACCACAGAATAAAGAACACATGTAATTTTCACCATAAATTGTACAGCATGAAAACAAAACCTTCCAAAATTTGCTAAATTGCGGTTTTCTTTTTAATTTCCCCCCACAAATAGTATTTTTTTTGTTTTGCCATACATTTTATGGTAAAATGAGTGATGTCGTTACGCAGGAAAACTGGTTGTGCAAAAAACAAGCCCTCATGCTATCTGTGGATGAAAATATAAAAGAGTTATGATTTTTAGAAGACGAGGAGAAAAAAATGAAAATGCAAAAATAAAATTGTCCTGGTCCTAAAGGGGTTAAAACTGTATTAGGCTAAAAAAACAAGGGTGTAACTTTGGCTGGCCTTTCACAGTAACTAGGCCCAAATTAATTTTACAGGAAAAAAAAAGTACACCACCTATGTACGCACAGGTTACACTTATGAGATGACAATAAGCTTTGCTGCACAACCTGTATTAGATGCTGTAATCAGGTGACTATGGCTTTTCGTGCTCACCCTAACTGGCCCCTGTTAGCTTTACAGTTGTTGTACACCCAACTGCAGCAGTATAGAATCGCTGTGTAGTAGAGCCCAGTACATAATTATTAGGCACTAATAGCAGGAGACAATGTCTTTTAGTGCTCAACCTAACTGGCCCCTATAAGCTTTAGAGTTGCTGTACACCACTGCAGCAGTAGAGTCACAATGCTCTATCTCTCCCTGCAATGAAACGCTCTCTCTAAAATAAAACGCTGGAATGCCTGACCGCAATATGGCTGCCGACTATATAGGGGTGTGACATCACAGGGGTGACTGGCTGCTGATAGGCTGCATGCTGCATGTGATTCAGGGTCATCCCACCTACGCACCTTCCCAGAGTCCCTTGCCCCATTTCTTCACATGTGGATCCGCCATTTTAGATGCCCTGGAGCCTAGATGGCACTAAATGGAGTTTAATGAAGCTTTTTGTGCAATTGAATGGCGGCGATATTTGGATTAGGTGTGAAGCGAATATTTACTGAGATTCATAACGAATTCAGATTCATCAGATTTGATTCGCTCATCCCTAGTTATGGTATAGAGGGAGGACCCAATGCTTTTTTTCTGCAATTATTTTTTTATAACAAAAAAAAAAATTAAGTGCTCAAAAATGAAGTGCACCCAGAAATAAGCTTTATTTAGCCATTTATACAGTATTTTTAATTTGAGCTATTTATATTTGTTATCTTGCATGAATTTTTAGGTTGTGATTATATCATCTGTTATGTCTATTGTAGAAAGTTTACATTACACACTGATGGGCCAAAAGCCTGCCTCTCTATGGATGGTGGACACTTTAATCCAATAATTTAAAAAAAAAAATTTTTTGTAAAATTATACTAACTCTTTCTAAAAAAAGATGTCAATAGCAGGTCAAGATCTGTGGGATTTGCAATATATAATATGATCTTTGCTCATTTATTCACATTTTTGTTTACATCAATGAACACCTAAATGAGCAGGTTGATTAAGGAGAAATATGAGAGATCATTGTATATTTAATTTTCTTTGCTGTTGAAAAGACCTTCTATGCACAAGCGCAGCCAGCTCCTTCCTTTAATGTCGTCAGGCTCTGCAATGTTATTCAGGACACTTGCGCAAAATTTCTCCTTAGCTGACTGGTCATGAGTTGATCGCTCCAGATACGAGTGGAAGGACATCAGCAGATTAAGCACTACTGGATTTGCATAAGGGCAGTGGAAACTGGGATTGAGTGACTCACATTGATGGACTCAATAATTTGACTAAATAAATGGTGAATGGAACTTTCTAATTATTACAAATGTCTCTTCTTTTTCTTGTTTGTGTATCAGAATGTTCATCAAAAAGGCACCACTGGTGTGAGCGTTTGGACTTGAACTGAGTTCATATTAATTTCCTCTCCCCACCAAGGTATTAGAGGGCTATTATACACTTTTTATGTGATAAGTTTAGAGCAAGTGTTAGTATTTGGGAAGCAATACTGTGTGTGGACAGCTCTCTCCCTCATGTTTCCAGCACCAGCGCACAGACTAGCCAACGCGTTTCGGACCATTACAGGTCCTTAGTCATGGCATGCCATGACTAAGGACCTGTAACGGTCCAAAACGCCTCGGCTCCTGCCTGTTGCAAGTTTGTATCCGCTGATCCTACAATAAAATACCTGTCGTTTTACCGCACTTGGCACTGCAGATTCCTTTGTTATACAAGTATCCACCTGAAAGAAAGGAGCCATAGCACTGGGTGTTCTTATGCAAGTAAAACCTTCTTTATTGCAGCATTGCGGGGCACACAGAGGTTGGACAAGGTGCCATGTTCAACCTCTGTGTGCCCCGCAATGCTGCAATAAAGAAGGTTTTACTTGCATAAGAACACTTGGTGCCGTAGCTCCTTTCTTTCAGGTGGATTTTGGACATGTTGTCTTTCTACACTGAGCACGAGTGGATTGGATTTTAGTGTTTGAATTGGAGCTGTTACCCTAAGCAAGCGTGAGTGGTGCGGGATCGTTTTGTTTCTCCTTCCTTATCTACGCAAATGTTAGTGTACTATGTAACCAACACCAGGTTTTTCACCCAAACAAGGTTTAAGCTACTGATATACCCACCGAGGAAGCCAATTTGCACATTGATGGAAAAATGTCTGTAAGGGCATTGCTTGACATCAAAGTATTCTTACTAGGTTTGGCAATAACTAGCTTAGTGTCAGTGACAAGGATAAGGGGTCGCCCAATTTAGAACATGACCAGAGTGACCAGAATCAGAGTGACCAGAATCAGAGTGACCAGAATTACTGACTAATCCTCTAGTGGACCAAGCAAAGCCACATGTGGACCTATGGAGAAATGACTGCCTCTGAACACAAGCTGAACTTGAGTCAACATGAGTCTCCAGTTCCTTATCTCTCTCTCTATCTCTCTCTATCTCTGTCTCTCTCTCTCTATCTCTCTCTCCCTCTCTCTATCTCTCTCTCTCTCTCTCTATCTCTCTAGATCTCTCTCTCTATCTCTCTCTCTATCTCTCTAGATCTCTCTCTCTCTCTCTATCTCTCTCTCTCTCTATCTCTCTCTCCCTATCTCTCTAGATCTCTCTCTCTCTCTATCTCTCTCTATCTCTCTATCTCTATCTCTCTCTATCTCTCTCTCTCTATCTCTCTCTCTCTATCTCTCTCTCTCTATCTCTCTCTATCTCTCTCTCTCTATCTCTCTAGATCTCTCTCTCTCTATCTCTCTCTCTATCTCTCTCTCTCTATCTCTCTCTCTCTCTCTCTCTCTATCTCTCTAGATCTCTCTCTCTCTCTCTCTCTCTCTCTATCTCTCTAGATCTCTCTCTCTCTCTCTCTCTCTCTCTCTCTATCTCTCTCTCTCTCTAGATCTCTAGATCTCTAGATCTCTATCTCCTATAGGAGCCTCCTGCTAGGGTAGTGAGACCCAAACATTTGTATGTTACGTAATAATTGGTGTTAGCTCTGAATTTTCATACTATGGGCCCCATTTACTAAGAGTGTCGGGTTTTTTCTAGTGGGAAAAGTTGTTTCAGGCTTGCAGGATTCTATTTACTATTGGGAAAAGTCGGGAACATTTTCTGACCAGCTTTTTCTAGGTCGATATTTCCAGCCATTTACCCACAGGATTTTCAGTGAATTCAATAGTAAATCGGTCGGGTTGTGAACCCACGCCCCTTTTCGGACCAACCACGCCCCCCTTTGCAGCAGACTACGCCCACTTTTCGGCTTTTCACAGTGCAATGTCGGGTTTGTTGGATTTTTCAGGCGCACACTGTTGCAAACTGTCGCAGACTGGTGCAGACATGTCTTAGACACTCTGCGCCAAAATAACCAGACAAAAACTGGTCGGTTTCATGTGTTGATCTTTACATAACTGATACAGACTACTGTTGCGTGAATTAAGGTGATTGAACATTGTGTGTTAAAGAACATTTGATTCAATAGTAGTTCTGTCATTTTAATAATGTGTTTGTTTTCATTAATTATTGAAAATATATATACACTGCTCAAAAAAATAAAGGGAACACTAAGATTACACATCCTGGATCTGAATGAATGAACTAATCGTATGAAATACTTTCGTCTTTACATAGCTGAATGTGCTGACAACAAAATCTCACAAAAATTATCAATAGAAATAAAATTTATCAACCCATGGAGGTCTGGATATGGAGTCACACTCAAAATCAAAGTGTAAAACCACACTACAAGCTGATCCAACTTTATATAATGTCCTCACCTGGAATATGCTGTTCAGTTTTGGTCGCCTGTTCATAAAAGGGACACTACGGAGTTGGAAAGGGTGCAGAGACGCGCGACTAAACTAATATGGGGCATGGAACATCTTAGCTATGAGGAGCGATTTAAGGAGTTACAATTGTTTAGTCTTGAGAAGAGACGTTTAAGGGGGGATATGATAAACGTATATAAGTATATAAATGGCCCATACAAAAAATATGGAGAAAAACTGTTCCAGGTTAAACCCCCCCAAAGGACGAGGGGACCCTCCCTCCGTCTGGAGAAGAAAAGGTTTAGTCTAAAGGGGCGACACGCCTTCTTTACCGTGAGGACTGTGAATTTATGGAACGGTCTACCTCAGGAACTGGTCACAGCAGGAACAATTAACAGCTTTAAAACAGGGTTAGATACATTCCTGGAACAAAATAACATTAATGCTTATGCAGAATTATAAAACTATATCCCTTTCCCTTATCCCCTTACACCCTTCACTTCAATTCCCTGGTTGGACTTGATGGACGTATGTCTTTTTTCAACCATACTAACTATGTAACTATGTAACTATGTCCTTAAAACAAGTCAAAATGAGGCTCAGTAGTGTGTGTGGCCTCCACGT
Source organism: Hyla sarda (assembly GCF_029499605.1). Lineage (NCBI taxonomy): Eukaryota > Metazoa > Chordata > Amphibia > Anura > Hylidae > Hyla > Hyla sarda. Next base: position 161,097,063 of record NC_079197.1, read on the forward strand.
GCCCGTATAACCTCCCTACAATGCCTGGGCATGATCCTGGTGAGGTGGTGGATGGTCTTCTGAGGGATGCCCTCCTAGACCTGGACTAAAGCATCAGCCAACTCCTGGAGAGTTTGTGGTGCAACGTGGCGTTGGTGGATGGAGCGAGACATGATGTCCCAGATATGCTCAATCTGATTCAAGTCTGGGGAACGGGCGGACCAGTCCATGGCATCAATGCCTTCCTCTTGCAGGAACTGCTGACACACTCCAGCCTGATGAGGTCTAGCATCATCTTGCATTAGGAGGAGCCCAGGGCCAACCGCACACACATATGGTCTCACAGGGGGTCTGAGAATCTCATCTCGGTACCTAATGGCAGTCAGACTACGGCTGGGTTCACACTACGTTTTGTCCCATACGGGAGCGCATACGGCAGGAGGGAGCTAAAAGCTCGCGCTCCCGTATGTGACCGTATGCGCTCCCGTATGCCATTCACTTCAATGAGCCGACCGGAGTGAAACGTTCGGTCCGGTCGGCTCATTTTTGCGCCGTATGCGCTTTTACAACCGGACCTAAAACCGTGGTTGACCACGGTTTTAGGTCCGGTTGTAAAAGCGCATACGGCGCAAAAATGAGCCGACCGGACTGAACGTTTCACTCCGGTCGGCTCATTGAAGTGAATGGCATACGGGAGCGCATACGGTCACATACGGGAGCGCGAGCTTTTAGCTCCCTCCTGCCGTATGCGCTCCCGTATGGGACAAAACGTAGTGTGAACCCACCCTACCTCTGGTAAGCACATGGAGGGCTGTGCGGTCCCCCAAAGAAATGACACCCCACACCATTACTGACCCACAGCCAAATCGGTCATGCTGGAGGATGTTGCAGGCAGCAGGACGTTCTCTACGGCGTCTCCAGACTCTGTCACGTCTGTCACATGTGCTCAGAGTGAACCTGCTTTCATCTGTAAAGAGCACAGGGTGCTAGTAGCAAATTTGCCAATCTTGGTGTTCTCTGGCAAATGCCAAACGTCCTGAACGGTGTTGGGCTGTAAGCAAAACCCCAACCTGTGGACGTGGGGCCCTCATACCACCCTCACGGAGTCTATTTCTGACCGTTTGAGTGGACAAATGCACATCTGTGGCCTGCTGGAGGTCATTTTGCAGGGCTCTGGAGGTGCCTCTCCTGCTTCTCCTTGCACAAAGGCGGAGGTGGCATTCCTGCTGCTGGGTTGTTACCCTCCTATGGCCTCCTCCATGTCTCCTTGTCTACTGGCCTGTCTTATGGTAGCGCCTCCATGCTCTGGACAGTACGCTGACAGACACAGCAAACCTTCTTGCCACAGCTAGCATTGATGTGCCATCCTGGATGAGCTGCACTACCTGAGCCACTTGTGTGGGTTGTAGACTCCATCTCATGCTACCACTAGAGTGAAAGCACCACCAGCATTCAAAAGTGACCAAAACATTAGCTGGGAAGCATAGGAACTGAGAAGTGGTCTGTGGTCACCACCTGCAGAACCACTCCTATATTGGGGGCGTCTTGCTCATTGCCTATATTTTCCACCTGTTGTCTGTTCCATTTGCACAACAGCATGTGAAATTGATTGTCAATCAGTGTTGCTTCCTGAGTGGACAGTGTGATTTCACTGAAGTGTGATTGACTTGCAGTTACATTGTGTTGTTTAAGTGTTCCCTTTATGTTTTTTTGAGCAGTGTATTTTTTTGTATTGCTGCTAAAAATTACCCATGCTTTAAAACGATAAACATAGATCATGTTTGTTAATTTTATTTCATCAGAATGACACTGAATAGTGTATAAAAGGCCACTTCAGGTGCTGCTCTAGGCTGGGCTTTACACCTGTTTGCATTATGTTCACTATGTCTGACTGAGTACATTTATTCTGAGTTTTAACCATGGTTATCTGTCCATTTTGATATATAGATTTTAGCTTGGCTTTACTATTCTTGTATTGCTCGTTCTACAAACACTTTTTTTTTGCCTAGTCCTTATTCACACTGTGTGTTTGTCAGTCCTGTTTTGACCATGCTGTTCTGAGCCTTGTGCTAATCTGTCTATCAAGGAGTGAGTTTGTCTTGTGTCTGTACCCGCTTGTATTTAGGATTTTTGTTTCCTCCTAGGCTAGTATCCTGATCACTCAGTGGAGAGTGCCCCGCTAGTTAGGAGCCTATTTGTCTTTGGTATTGATGTCCCTCCATGCTTGGAATGGGGTGTCTAGTGTGATCCTTGTTTGGAGTCCAGTGTGAACAGTGCTCTTAATTTCCTGACCTGTTAGTACGCTATTTCCTGCCTTGTTTGTATTTATATATCTGTTTGTTGGTTATTGTATTCCCGTCATGTTCCTGACCTGTTCCCCAACTTTGTACAGTTCAGTTTGTTTTGTTGACTTCGACACCCACGCACTTTAGCGCAAGTAAGGGACCGGCTCCAAGTTTTTGACCTGTCGTTTAGGGCAGATGGGCAAGTAGGCAGGGAGAGTGGTTTTTAGGGACAGCTTAGGCTTCACTTCTTCCTCTCCCTTATTCATGACACAGTGCTCTCAATTAAACAACAAAATGTGTTCACTTTACACTTCCCAATCCTCCTTCTAAAAGCAGTTTTGACATCTTTATTCTTAAGACTGTATATAAATGGGTTGAGCATGGGGACAATTGCCATGTTAAACAAAGAATGTAATTTCTTGGAGCCTAAGCTATTACTTGGGATAAGATACTGTAAGATGAACGTTGCAAACAGCAACATGATGACTGTGAGGTGTGAGGAACACGTGTAGAAGGCTTTTCTTCTACCAGTACTGGAATGTATCTCCATTATGGACCTAATTATAAAGATATAAGATGTTAAAATTAGAAGGAATGGAATAATGAAATATACCATGAGCCCTTGTGTATTGGGCAGTGTTTCCAATATTGTAGTATCACTGCAGGCAATTTCCAAGATGGGGACAAGGTCACAGCAGAAGTGGTCAATAACATTTGCGGAGAAACAAGAAATCTTAAATACAAACCAGATGAAGGATGCATATTGTGTGAAACCAAATATCCAACAAATTAAGGCCAATAGAAGACATATCTTAAAGTTCATAATGAGGTGATAATTCAGGGGTCTACAAATAGCTACATATCGATCATAACTCATGGCCATCAATATAAAAAGTTCATCTGCTGTTAAGGATGCAAATAAATACAATTGTATCATACAGGCCAGGTAGGACACAGTGTTATCTCCAGTGATGAACGTTAGAAGGATCTTATGTAGGTTGACAGTAGAAGACATCATGTCCACTATAGACAAATTAGCAAGGAAGAAATACATGGGAGTGTGAAGATGAGAGTCCAGACAGACCAGGAGGAGAAGACTCATATTCCCAACAAGAGAGATGAGATAAATAAGTAAAACCAGAACAAATATAGGAGCCTGGAGCTCAGGAACATCAGATATTCCCTTTATAATGAAATATGTAATTGTTTGATTTGCCTTCATATTTCTTATGAGTATAAAAAATGGTATGATGTTACCTGAAACAAAACAAAAAAAAGACTAGACCATGAAACATCCACCATCTAAAAGCCTCCAGCACATCAGTATCACCATTTAATCCTGCAGCATCTGCCATTCCTGGTGGCTTTGCATAAACTTTATTTAAAAAAAACAAAACAAAACAAAACAAAACAAAAAATCAGTAAGAGCTGGTATTGGGAGGTGGCAAACTGTGTCATTTCCCAGGGCTTCCATTTCCAATTGGAGCATCATGGCTATCCAGGGAACTTTGTTAAGCGGGAGGGGGACCTTCAGTTCCTACAAACTAAGGAGCCAACTTTCCTACTAGGGGGGTCTATCTTCAAACTATGGGATCTACTTTCCTACCATGGAAACTTACCAATGGTGGGACCTACCTACATACTTACTAGGGGAACTTACTTATCAAGGGCCCTACTTATCTAATGGGGGCACCAGCCTACCTAATGACTGCTTTGTCCAACTAGTTTGCCCTTTTTTAAATTAGGATACATACAGGACCAGTCAAAAAGTTGAAAACATGACTGCACCTAAGAAAGCATTGTCTCTCCATGACAGCACCTGAGTCCCAAGAACTGACAAAGGGTAAAATTGCACCCAAGACGAACGGTTGTACAAAGGCATTGTATCTCTAGATAACAACGTCAGGAGTGCACTTCAATTTTAAAGCCCAATACCATTAGCCTCCCTAGACCTAGAAATAGGATCATTCTTAAACCATTGAAACTGCAGCCAGGACGCGCTTTTAAGCAGCGTCAGGAAACAACTCACTTACTTTCACACCAGAAAACATTCAACTTCTGATGAGTGGTAAAATGACGAACTACACATTTAAAGGGGTACTCTGGCGCTTAGACATCTTATCCCGTCTGTCTCAAGGTTGGGTGTGGTTCTGCAGCTCAGTTCCATTGAAGTAAATGAAGCCAAGTTGTAATGTCACACCCAACCTGAGGACAGACGTGAAACAGTTTTTGAAAGAAATTAGCTGTGTTTTTCTATTCCTGGATAACCCCTCTAATCTGACCCTGTACAGATGGCAGCATAAAAGTCTAAGCAGGGTATAGACTTGTATCCAGGACACTACATTCCTTCCATATATTTTATTCCAATCAATATATATATATATATATATATATATATGTATGTATATATATATATTTTATAAACAAAATAGTTACTTGAAGCAAAGTAAATTACTTCATTTATTTTCTTTACTAAGAAGTTCAACTTCAAAACATCTGTGTGTATTAAATTGCAAATATTATTCAGAACAATGTATTTAACCTTATGGTCCACAACTCCTGTTATCCTGGCATCCATGATAAATGAACCCGAAATTGGAAATCAACATTTTTTTTGCAATGTTCATAGTCCAGAAGTTAAGGCCTCAGAATGCACCTGGTATATGTTCCTGGGGTGCCTGAAAATGTATAAAGTGAATTCATTGTAATTGGTTTTAAGCAAATAACATATTATATTAACATAAAAGAATATTATAATAAGTTGTTCATTTGAAAAAAAAAACTAAATATTGAAAAAAAATATGAAAATTGCTATTTTTAGTAATATTTGCCAATATATATATATATATATATATATATATATATATATATATATATATAAACATTTAACCCAATGATATATAGACATTTGTAGTAACATCCATACACATTCTCATAGCTTTTATAATGCCACATATAAATATTAAAGGGGTACTCTGGTGGAAAAACATTTTTTAAATCAACTGGTGCCAACAAGTTAAACAGATTTGTAAATTACTTCTATAAAAAAATAAATCTTAATCCTTCCAGTACTTATCAGCTGCTAAATACTACTACTCTGGACAGTTCCTGACAAGGACAGAAATTAAAAAAGAAAAGAATTTCCTCTGTAGTATTCAGCACTAATACGTACTGGAAGGATTGAGATTGTTTTATAGAAGTAACTTACAAATCTGTTTAACTTTTTGGCACCAGTTGATAAAAAAAAAAAAAAAAAGTTTTCTACCAGAGTACCCCTTTAAGTTACAAACATTGACAGTATCAGTTACCATACACTTGTTGTGCAAATCTGTCCATAAATGTGACATTGTGGTTAGTATTGGAGCCCTGAGGCTTTATATAATATATTTTATAACTATAATTGATCCCTTTGCTCTTCCAATCCCAATTTAGACTCAGTACACTTTATTTAATTTTAATGAATTTATTGTATTATTTATAATCACAATGTTATTGATATATTTAACATAAACCCCTGGAGATCCCACTATTCCCTTTTTCCTTGTAGACCTTGTATTTAGTCCATTGGGATTCATTACACTTTCTTCAATTTTAAAGCATTAATTCTAACATAACATTTTTTGTAGTATTGAGAATGAGATCACATGAGGAACTGGTGCTGCAGTCTTTAAACAGATGTAGCCACTGTCAGCTATATTGGAGGCACTTTACTCTTTTCACCTGGCACACAGCACTATTGGTGTAGGTAACCACAGAAAGTACATACAGGAACAGGGACTAGTGTTAAAGGCCGGTGATGTGGTAAAATGCAGAACTTCAGCACAATGCTAGACCGCCGACATGGAATCCCTTCTGCACCTGCACAAGCACTCCCACACCACCGCACCCACCCCTAACAACCTCGCCCCCACCCCCCGGCGCCAACATAGGTCCTTTGTCCCACAGGCAGAAACAAGTGATTGCAGACTCAACCCTGCTCATTGCTATTAGCTGAAGCTCAGAAAGTGCTTGCTTGTCTTCTTTCTGCTCCATTCATTAATAAATATGTGTGGGTCGGTTGTGCTTCATATGTGACATGTGGCTGTGTAACATGTTTTATGTGTCACAAGATGAACATTGCTAGTTAACTCCTCAAGAATTATACAGTATACAGCCATCTACATGATGGCTGTATGCTGGATATAGTGATGGCAGATGTCCACTTACCCCCTTTATTCCTGTCCGGCCTCTTCATCTGTAACCCCGCCTCTAATGATGATATCACAGTCACTGGAGGCAGGCCTACAGATGACAGAGCAGGAACAAGGGTGGCAAGACAGGCTCTTTTCACATGGTGTCTGTGCAGTAATGTCTACACTAATAAAAATGTGGTGTCCCGGTACTCTGCGTGTACTGTACCTTGTGTAATAAGTCCCCAAAGTCAGAGTTCCTCCGTACTGATAGGATGTTCTTAGTGGGATAACCCCTAGTAGCCTCTTCCTTCTTTAATTTTATGTATATATTATATATATTGTATTGGGTAAATGTTGCTTCCAGGACCTTAGGTCACATGATTAATAATTATATTGTTCTGCTAAGGTTATGGACCTTCCAGGTCAGGTGCTCATGTCACGTGATATACCACAATGCTTTGTATTAGGACTGACAGGTCTGGGGGACCAAAAAGCTTGAAGCCTGCCCGTTTAGATAAAAGGGTGCTGTATCCACTTAATTGCTTTCTTGGTTCCTGGCTGAGAACATGGTGGAGGATGAAGAGGCGGAGTTGAACACTGTCGCAGGACCAATGGCCTGAGAGCGTGGAGGCGCAAGCAGCGTGACCTGTCCAAGTTGCTGTTGTGACTGTGCAGGAACCACATTTACCCAGTGGGCCATAAAGGACTTGTATTGTCCCTGACCGTAGGTTACAGCTCCACACGTTGGTGCTGCCATGCAGTTTGGTACACTTTGGCAGAGTGGGGTGGTGGGTGTTAATACCAGTACCCGGTGACGAAGGTGGTTGAAAGAAGGAGAAATTGGCATCAGATGTGTGGCATCAGTCGGGTGGCAGGATCAGAATAGTAGCTGAGGCAGGTAGGCAGAAGAAAATGGTCGCTTTTGTCAAAGTGTTAGTGTGAATAAGTAAGTATTGAAAATATGCATTACGTAAAACTTAACTTTTAATATTATTATTAGGATAAAATATATGGATCCCAAATTTTTGGGAAATCAAACAAAAGGAAAGGTGTGCAAAAAACACGATGTGCCACCTACACCACCAAGTTTTGAGGTGATGCAAAGACCTCTAAAAGGTGGAAGGGAATAACGTATGGTCCATTGTAACAGGTGGGGGTAAAAACTTACCCTGTAAGACCCTACTGTTGTACTATTAATTCCCTTCTTGGCAAGTGTTTCTCGCCCTAAAAAGGGCGGCCCCACACAGGAACATCTCCCAATTTCTACCTAACAACACTGCCATTTCCCAGGTTTTTAGTTGGAAATGGGGATTGGTTGCTGTTTGAGGCCACCCTTTTTAGGACAAGTAACACTTGCCTCCAAAAGGTGGAAGAGAACAACGTATTGTTCATTGTAGCAGGTGGGGGTAAAAACTTCCTATTCTCGCCATATTAATTCCCTTTCTGGCGAGTGTTACTCGCCCTAAAAAGGGCGGCCGCACATAGGAAACTCTCACTATTTCCAGCTAAAAACCCTGGGAAAAGGCAGTGTTTTTAGGTGGAAATAGGGAGAGGTTCCTGTGGGAGGTTCCTGTAGTGCGAGAGTAGGCCGTTACATGGGAAGTTTTTACCCCCACCTGTTACAATAGACAGGTGTTGAATGGTTGTTCCCTTCCACCTTTTAATGGTCTTTGCATCGCATCAATACTTAGTGGTGTAGGTGGCACATGGTGTTTTTTGCACACCATATATTTTATCTTAAGAAAAGTTAAATTTTAGCTAATGCATATCCTCAATACTAGTGGTCTAATGCTGAGGAATTTCTGTAACTGGGGACCAGCACCTTAATTAGGTTTTGCAGTATCCATGGCAGCACAATGACAGAGCCTGGAGAGCCTGGAGGTTGTAGCATCAGCACAAGGAGACTATATGGCGGCACAATGACAGAGCCTGGAGGTGGCAGCTGTTACGCCGAGCGCTCCGGGTCCCCGCTCCTCCCCGGAGCGCTCGCCACATCCTCGCTACTGCAGCGCCCCGGTCAGATCCACTGACCGGGTGCACTGCGATACCGCCTCCAGCCGGGATGCGATTCGCGATGCGGGTGGCGCCCGCTCGCGATGCGCACCCCGGCTCCCGTACCTGACTCGCTCTCCGTCGGTCCTGTCCCGGCGCGCGCGGCCCCGCTCCCTAGGGCGCGCGCGCGCCGGGTCTCTGCGATTTAAAGGGCCACTGCGCCACTGATTGGCGCAGTGGTTCTAATTAGTGTATTCACATGTGCACTTCCTATATAACCTCACTTCCCCTTCCCTTCCTTGCCGGATCTTGTTGCCATCGTGCCAGTGAAAGCGTTCCCTTGTGTGTTCCTAGCCTGTGTTCCAGACCTCCTGCCGTTGCCCCTGACTACGATCCTTGCTGCCTGCCCCGACCTTCTGCTACGTCCGACCTTGCTCTTGTCTACTCCCTTGTACCGCGCCTATCTTCAGCAGTCAGAGAGGTTGAGCCGTTGCTAGTGGATACGACCTGGTTACTACCGCCGCTGCAAGACCATCCCGCTTTGCGGCGGGCTCTGGTGAAAACCAGTAGTAACTTAGAACCGGTCCACTAGCACGGTCCACGCCAATCCCTCTCTGGCACAGAGGATCCACCTCCTGCCAGCCGAATCGTGACAGTAGATCCGGCCATGGATCCCGCTGAAGTTCCACTGCCAGTTGTCGCCGACCTCACCACGGTGGTCGCCCAGCAGTCGCAACAGATAGCGCAACAAGGCCACCAGCTGTCTCAACTGACCGTGATGCTACAGCAGCTACTACCACAGCTTCAGCAATCATCTCCTCCGCCAGCTCCTGCACCTCCTCCGCAGCGAGTGGCCGCTTCCGGCCTACGACTTTCCTTGCCGGATAAATTTGATGTGGACTCTAACTTTTGCCGTGGCTTTCTTTCACAATGTTCCCTGCACTTGGAGATGATGTCGGACCAGTTTCCTACTGAAAGGTCTAAGGTGGCTTTCGTAGTCAGCCTTCTGTCTGGGAAAGCTCTGTCATGGGCCACACCGCTCTGGGACCGCAATGACCCCGTCACTGCCTCTGTACACTCCTTCTTCTCGGAAATTCGAAGTGTCTTTGAGGAACCTGCCCGAGCCTGCCCTGCTGAACCTGGTCCAGGGTAATTCTTCCGTTGGCGAGTACGCCATCCAATTCCGTACTCTTGCTTCCGAATTTTCCTGGAATAATGAGGCCCTCTGCGCGACCTTTAAAAAAGGCCTATCCAGCAACATTAAAGATGTTCTGGCCGCACGAGAAATTCCTGCTAACCTACATGAACTCATTCATCTTGCCACTCGCATTGACATGCGTTTTTCCGAAAGGCGTCAGGAGCTCCGCCAGGATATGGACTTTGTTCGCACGAGGCGTTTTTTCTCCCCGGCTCCTCTCTCCTCTGGTCCTCTGCAATCCGTTCCTGTGCCTCCCGCCGTGGAGGCTATGCAAGTTGACCGGTCTCGCTTGACACCTCAAGAGAGGACACGACGCCGCATGGAGAATCTTTGCCTGTACTGTGCCGGTACCGAACACTTCCTGAAGGATTGTCCTATCTGTCCTCCCCACCTGGAAAGACGTACGCTGACTCCGCACAAAGGTGACACAGTTCTTGATGTCAACTCTGCTTCTCCACGCCTTACTGTGCCTGTGCGGATATCTGCCTCTACCTTCTCCTTCTCTACTATGGCCTTCTTGGATTCCGGATCTGCAGGAAATTTTATTTTGGCCTCTCTCATCAACAGGTTCAACATCCCTGTGACCAGTCTCGCCAGACCCCTCTACATCAATTGTGTTAACAATGAAAGATTGGACTGTGCCGTGCGTTACCGCACGGAACCCCTCCTAATGTGCATCGGACCTCATCACGAAAAAATTGAGTTTTTGGTCCTCTCCAATTGCACTTCCGAAATTCTCCTTGGACTACCGTGGCTTCAACGCCATTCCCCAACCCTTGATTGGTCCACAGGAGAGATCAAGAGCTGGGGTACTTCTTGTTTCAAGGACTGTCTTAAACCGGTTCCCAGTACTCCCTGCCGTGACCCTGTGGTTCCTCCTGTAACCGGTCTCCCTAAGGCTTATATGGACTATGCTGACGTATTTTGCAAAAAGCAAGCTGAGACTTTACCCCCTCACAGGCCTTTTGACTGTCCTATTGACCTCCTCCCGGGCACTACTCCACCCCGGGGCAGAATTTACCCTCTGTCCGCCCCAGAGACTCTTGCTATGTCTGAATACATCCAGGAATATTTAAAAAAGGGGTTTATCCGCAAATCCTCCTCTCCTGCTGGAGCTGGATTTTTCTTTGTGTCCAAAAAAGATGGCTCCCTACGTCCTTGCATTGATTACCGCGGACTTAATAAAATCACGGTAAAGAACCGCTACCCCCTACCTCTTATCTCAGAACTCTTTGATCGCCTTCAAGGTGCCCACATCTTTACCAAACTGGACTTAAGAGGTGCATATAATCTCATCCGCATCAGGGAGGGGGACGAATGGAAAACTGCATTTAACACCAGAGATGGACACTTTGAGTATCTGGTCATGCCCTTTGGCCTGTGCAACGCCCCTGCCGTCTTCCAAGACTTTGTTAATGAAATTTTTCGTGATCTCTTATATTCCTGTGTTGTTGTATATCTGGACGATATTCTGATTTTTTCTGCCAACTTAGAAGAACATCGCCAGCATGTCCGCATGGTTCTTCAGAGACTTCGAGACAATCAACTTTATGCCAAAATGGAGAAATGTCTGTTTGAATGTCAATCTCTTCCTTTCCTAGGATACTTGGTCTCTGGCCAGGGACTACAAATGGACCCAGATAAACTCTCTGCCGTCTTAGATTGGCCACGCCCCTCCGGACTCCGTGCTATCCAACGTTTTTTGGGGTTCGCCAATTATTACAGACAATTTATTCCACATTTTTCCACTATTGTGGCTCCTATCGTGGCTTTAACCAAGAAGAATGCCAATCCTAAGTCCTGGTCTCCTCAAGCGGAAGACGCATTTAAACGGCTCAAGTCTGCCTTTTCTTCTGCTCCCGTGCTCTCCAGACCTGACCCATCTAAACCCTTCCTATTGGAGGTTGATGCCTCCTCAGTGGGAGCTGGAGCGGTCCTTCTACAAAAAAATTCTTCCGGGCATGCTGTTACTTGTGGTTTTTTTTCTAGGACCTTCTCTCCGGCGGAGAGGAACTACTCCATCGGGGATCGAGAACTACTGGCCATTAAATTGGCACTTGAGGAATGGAGGCATCTGCTGGAGGGATCAAAATTTCCAGTTATCATTTTCACCGATCACAAGAATCTCTCCTATCTCCAGTCTGCCCAACGGCTGAATCCTCGCCAGGCCAGGTGGTCGTTGGTCTTTGCCCGTTTTAACTTTGAAATTCATTTTCGCCCTGCCGACAAGAACATTAGGGCCGATGCTCTCTCTCGTTCCTCGGATGCCTCGGAAGTAGAGGTCTCTCCGCAACACATCATTCCTCCTGACTGTCTGATCTCCTCTTCTCCAGCCTCCATCAGGCAAACTCCTCTAGGGAAGACCTTTGTTTCTCCACGCCAGCGTCTCGGGATTCTCAAATGGGGTCACTCCTCCCACCTCGCAGGCCATGCGGGCATCAAAAAGTCCTTGCAACTCATCTCTCGTTTCTATTGGTGGCCGACTCTGGAAACAGATGTTGTTGATTTTGTGCGGGCCTGTACTGTCTGTGCCCGGGATAAGACTCCTCGCCAGAAGCCTGCTGGTCTCCTTCACCCTCTGCCTGTCCCCGAACAGCCTTGGTCTCTGATTGGTATGGACTTTATTACAGACCTACCCCCATCCCGTGGCAACACTGTTGTTTGGGTGGTCGTTGATCGATTTTCCAAGATGGCACATTTTATTCCTCTTCCTGGTCTTCCTTCAGCGCCTCAGTTGGCAAAACAATTTTTTGTACACATTTTTCGTCTTCACGGTTTGCCCACGCAGATTGTCTCGGATAGAGGTGTCCAATTCGTGTCAAAATTCTGGAGGGCTCTCTGTAAACAACTCAAGATTAAATTAAACTTCTCTTCTGCTTATCATCCTCAATCCAATGGGCAAGTAGAAAGAATTAACCAGGTCCTGGGTGACTATTTACGGCATTTTGTTTCGTCCCGCCAGGATGACTGGGCAGATCTTCTACCTTGGGCCGAATTCTCGTACAACTTTAGAGTCTCTGAATCTTCTGCTAAATCCCCATTTTTCGTGGTGTACGGCCGTCACCCTCTTCCCCCCCTCCCTATTCCCTTGTCCTCTGGTTTGCCCGCTGTAGATGAAGTGACTCGTGATCTTTCCACCATATGCAAAGAGACCCAAAATTCTCTTTTACAGGCTTCATCTCGCATGAAAAAGTTTGCCGATAAGAAAAGAAGAGCTCCCCCCATTTTTGCTCCCGGAGACAAGGTATGGCTCTCCGCTAAATATGTCCGCTTTCGTGTCCCCAGTTACAAACTGGGACCACGCTATCTTGGTCCTTTCAAAGTCTTGTGCCAAATTAATCCTGTCTCTTACAAACTTCTTCTTCCTCCTTCTCTTCGTATTCCCAATGCCTTTCATGTCTCTCTCCTTAAACCACTCATCATCAACCGTTTCTCTCCCAAACTTGTTTCTCCCACTCCTGTTTCCGGTTCCTCTGACATCTTCGCCGTCAAGGAGATACTGGCCTCCAAGACGGTCAGAGGGAAAAAAATTTTTTTGATTGATTGGGAGGGCTGTGGTCCTGAAGAGAGATCCTGGGAACCTGAGGACAACATCCTTGACAAAAGTCTGGTCCTCAGGTTCTCAGGCTCTAAGAAGAGGGGGAGACCCAAGCGCTCCGGGTCCCCGCTCCTCCCCGGAGCGCTCGCCACATCCTCGCTACTGCAGCGCCCCGGTCAGATCCACTGACCGGGTGCGCTGCGATACCGCCTCCAGCCGGGATGCGATTCGCGATGCGGGTGGCGCCCGCTCGCGATGCGCACCCCGGCTCCCGTACCTGACTCGCTCTCCATCGGTCCTGTCCCGGCGCGCGCGGCCCCGCTCCCTAGGGCGCGCGCGCGCCGGGTCTCTGCGATTTAAAGGGCCACTGCGCCACTGATTGGCGCAGTGGTTCTAATTAGTGTATTCACATGTGCACTTCCTATATAACCTCACTTCCCCTTCCCTTCCTTGCCGGATCTTGTTGCCATCGTGCCAGTGAAAGCGTTCCCTTGTGTGTTCCTAGCCTGTGTTCCAGACCTCCTGCCGTTGCCCCTGACTACGATCCTTGCTGCCTGCCCCGACCTTCTGCTACGTCCGACCTTGCTCTTGTCTACTCCCTTGTACCGCGCCTATCTTCAGCAGTCAGAGAGGTTGAGCCGTTGCTAGTGGATACGACCTGGTTACTACCGCCGCTGCAAGACCATCCCGCTTTGCGGCGGGCTCTGGTGAAAACCAGTAGTAACTTAGAACCGGTCCACTAGCACGGTCCACGCCAATCCCTCTCTGGCACAGAGGATCCACCTCCTGCCAGCCGAATCGTGACAGCAGCATCAGCATGAGGGGGCCATATGGCGGCACAATGAGAGAGCCTGGAGGTGGCAACATTAGCATGAGGAGACCATATGACAGCACAATGAGAGAGTCTGGAGGTGGCAGCATCAGCATGAGGAGACCAAATAGCAGCACAATGAGAGAGCGTGGAGGTGGCATCATCATCATGAGGAGACCATATGGCGGCACAATGAGAGAGCCTGGAGGTGGCAACATCAGCATGAGAAGACCATATGGCAGCACAATGACATAGCCTGGAGGTGGCAGCAGCAGCAGGAGGGCCATGCCAACTGAGGGTTGAGTCTGAGGAACCCACCAACTGTTGACTGGGGGTGTCAGATGTCACTTGGGATGAAGTGAATGACCGAGTGAACCAATCAATCATGACTGCAAGCTGATACCGGGAGCTCAGACCTCTCGCTGCGACTCCTGCTGCCACATGCCTACTGTGCTGCGACCTCTGTCTCTGCCTGATTAATTTAGGCCTCTGCCACTCCTCTTTGCATGTGCTTGCACTTCTCTGCCTGACATACTTATACACCAGCTGAGTGCATATATGTTACACTTATGAGAGAAGGACAATGCACTCCACTATGCTTAAAACAGTATTAGACTACAAAAACAAGTGTGTAGCTTTGCCTGGCCTTTCACAGTAACTAGGCCCAAATTTGTTTAACAGGAAAATATATAAAGGACACCAAGTAGGTGTACATACAGTTTACACTTATGAGAGGTGGACAATATGCTCCACTACAAACTGTATATAGCTACAAAAACAGTTGTGTAGCTTTTGCTGGCCTTTCAGAGTAACTAGGTCAAAATTAGTTTTTCAGGAGAAAAAAAAACCTACACCACCTATGTATTCACAGGTTACACTTATGAGAGGTTGACTATACGCTCCGCTTACAACTGTATTAGGCTACAAAAAATAAGTGTGTAGCTTTGGCTGGCCATTCACAGTAACTAGGCCCAAGTTAGTTTTACAGGGAAAAAAAACATACACCACCTATGTACGCACAGGTTACAATAAGCTCCGCTACGCAACCTGTATTAGATGCTGTAATCAGGTGACTGTGGCTTATTGTGTTCACCCTAACTGGCCCCTGTTAGCTTTACAGTTGTTGTACACCCAACTGCAGCAGTACAAAATCACTGTATAGTAGAGCCATTACAGAATTATTAGGCACTAATAGCAGGAGACAATGGCTTTTAGTGCTCAGCCTAACTGGCCCCTATAAGCTTTAGAGTTGCTTTACACCACTGAAGCAGTACAGAATCGCTGTGTAGTACAGCCCAGTACAGTATTATTAGGCACCAATGGCAGGGGACAATGGCTTTCAGTGCTCAGCCTAACTGGCCCCTATAAGCTTTAGAGTAGTGTTGAGCGGCATAGGCCATATTCGAATTCGCTATATTTCGCGAATATATGGACGAATATTCGTCATATATTCGCTAAATTCGCATATTCGTGTTTTATTTTCGCATATGCAAAAATTCTCATATGCAAAAATTTGCATATGCAAAAATTAGCATAATCAAAAATTTGCATATGCAAGAATTAGCATATGCAAGATTTTTGCATATGCGAAAATTCGTACGCCAGTCTCACACAGTAGTATTAGACCCTTCTTTACACCACACAAGCTGGAAGCAGAGAGGGATGATCACTGTAATGTGTACTGTAAAAAAAAAAATAAACAAATATTCGTAATTGCGAATATATAGTGCTATATTTGCGAATATTCACAAATGCGATTTTCGCGAATAAAATTTGCTTTGCGAATATTCACGAGTAGTGTTGAGCGGCATAGGCCATATTCGAATTCGCGAATATTCGCAAATATATGGACGAATATTCGTCATATATTCGCGAATATTCGCATATTCGTAATATTCTCGTTTTATTTTCGCATAAGCGAAAATTCGCGAATGCGAAAATTAACATATGCGGAAATTAGCATGTACCAAATTAGCATAAGCGAGAATTTGCATGTGCGAAAATTAGCATATGCTAATTTTCGCACATGCGAAAATTCGCGCAGTAGTATTAGAGCCTTCTTTACACCACACAAGCTGGAAGCAGAGAGGGATGATCACTGTGATGTGTACTGTGAAAAAAAAATTAAAATTACGAATATTCGTAATTACGAATATATAGTGCTATATTCGCGAATATTCGCGAATTCACGAATATGCTATATTCGCGAATAAAATTTGCATTGCGAATATTCGCAAGCAACACTATTCACGAGCAACACTACTTTAGAGTTGCTGTACACCTCACTGCACTGCACCTCTCTCCCTTCCCCGTCAGTGCTTTTCTGCAGTGATTTTGGCTTGTGCTGAATCGCTGCTGTCAAGCTGTTTTTCTGTTCAACTCACACTCTGCTCTATCTCTCCCTGCAATGAAACGCTCTCTCTGAAATAAAATGCTGGAATACCTGGCCGCAAGATGGCTGCCGATTATATGGGGCTGTGACATCACAGGGGGGGCTGGCTGCTGATAGGCTGCATGTTGCATGTGATTCAGGGTCATCCCACCTACGCACCTTCCCAGAGCCCCTTGCCCCATGTCCTCACATGTGGATCCAACATTTTAGATGCCCTGGAGCCTGGACCACACTAAATGGAGTTTAATGAAGCGATTTGTGCAATCGAATTGCGGCGATATTTGGATTCATTGCGAAGCAAATTTTTACTGAAATTCATCACGAATTCGGATTTGTCAAATTGGATTCGCTTATCCCCAGTTATGGTATAGAGGGAGGACCCAATGCTTTTTTTATGAAAAAAAAAAAGTGCCCAAAAATTAAGTGCACCAAGAAAGAAGCTTTATTTAGCTATTTATACAATATTTTTTATTTGAGCTATTTATATTTGTTATCGTGTATGAATTTTTTATTTGTGATTATATCTTCCAGTCTATTATGTCTATTATAGAGAGTAGGGATGTCCCAATACCGATACTAGTAGAATGGAGCAGCGGCAGTAAATGGAAAGGCAGAACGGGACAGCGGAGCGGCGAGGCAAGTGGGGTCCTAAGCAAGTAAGCAACTACAAGTGGGGTCCTCCTGGATACAAGGGGGTCCTACTGGCTAAAAGGGGGGTCCTGCTGGCTAAAAGGGAGGTCCTGCTGGCTAAAAGGGGGTCCTGCTGGCTAAAAGTGGGGTCCTGCTGACTAAAAGGGGGGTTCTGCTTGCTACAAGGGGGGGGGGTCCTGCTGGCTGCAAGGGGGGTCCTGCTGGCTGCAAGGGCGGTCCTGCTGACTGCAAGGGGGGTCCTGCTGGCTGCAAGGGGGGTCCTGTTGGCTGCAATGGGGGTCCTGTTGGCTACAGGAGGGCTGATACAAATATTTGCCGGGTTGCTGTGGTCTACAGGGTGGGCTGCTGTCTACAGGGTGGGCTGCTGTCTAATGTCTGCAACTATCTATACTACTTACAAGGGGATACTACCTACTATTAAAGACAATCTTACAGCAGAGTCACCTGCACTAACTTCAATTTATAGGTAGATAGTGCAGGTGACCCGGTTTCTACCGCTGCTCACCATGTGATCATCGGTCCTCGGTTTCGCCGCCAATACAAATTCCTTGTTCTATCCAATGGAGAAGAGAGAAATCTTGGCTCATAGTACAGCAGCCACCTCCATTGTACACAACAAGGAACCCACATATCATACGGTGAGCAGCACCAGAAACCGCGTCATCATGCTGTCAGATTCCCTTTAAAATAAAAGTACTCGTACTTGGTATCGGTGAGTACTAGAATTAAAGTATCAGTAATCGTACTCGGTCTTAAAAAAAAATGGTATCGGGACATCCCTAATAGAAAGTTTACATTACACAATGATGGGCCAAAAGCCTGCCTCTATATGGATAGTGGACACGGTTGACATTTTAATCCAATTCGTTTTTTTTGTTATAAAATTATACTAAATCTTTCTTTAAAAATATCAAAATTATTCACTGAAGAATACTTCAACGGCAGATCGAGATCTGTGGGATTTGCAATATAAAGTATGATCTTTGCTCATTTATTTACATTTTTGTTTACATCAATAAACACGTAAATGAGCAGGTTGATTAAGGGGAAATACGGGACATCAATGTACCGTATTTATCGGCGTATAACACACACTTTTTAGGCTAAAATTTTTTGCCTAAAGTCTACCTGCGTGTTATACGCCGATAAGCCACTGCAGTTCAATGATTTAAAGCGGGCGCTTTAAATCAATGAACTGCAGCGGCTTTGCAGGTGCTGAGACCACCACCGGCTTCTCTGCCCCTGCCTGTCCTGGGGTCTAGAGCCCTGCTGCCGGCCCTTCTCCCCCCTGGCTATCGGTGCCGCTGCCCGTTCTCTCCCCCTGACTATCGGTGCTGGTAGCCAGGGGGAGAGAAGCGGCGCCGGCAATGGGGCAGCGGCGCCGATGGCCAGGGGGAGAGAAGGGGCAGCGGCACCCATTGCCGGCGCCGCTGCCCCATTGCCTCCCCATCCCCGGTTGTATAATTACCTGTTGCAGGGTCGGGTCCGCGCTGCTTCAGGCCTCCGGTGTGCGTCCCCTGCGTCGTTGCTATGCACTGTGAGACGCAATGATGTCACTCGTCATTGCGCCGCGCCGTACAGTGCATAGCAATGACGCATTGGACGTACACCGGAGGCCTGAAGCAGCGTGGACCCGACCCCGGCAACAGGTAATTATACAACCGGGGATGGGGGAGGCAACGGGGCAGCGGCCCCTTCTCTCCCCCTGGCTATCGGCGCCGGCACTGATAGTCAGGGGGAGAGAACGGGCAGCGGCGCAGATAGCCAGCGGGAGAGAAGCGGCGGCAGCAGGGCTCTAGACCCCAGGAAAGGCAGGGGGAGAGAAGCGGGCAGCGACGGCCCCTCTCCTCCTGCCTTTCCTGGGGGTGTATCGGGGTATACGCATGCACACACACGCACCCTCATTTTACCAAGGATATTTGGGTAAAAAAAAATTTTTACCCAAATATCCTTGGTAAAATGAGGGTACGTGTTATAGGCCGGTGTGTGGTATACCCCGATAAATACGGTATATTTAATTTTCCTTGGTGTTGAAAACACCTTCTATGCACAAGCGCAGCCAGCTCCTTCCTTTAATGTCGTCAGGCTCTGCAATGTTATTCAGGACGCTTGCGCAAAATTTCTCCTTAGTTGACTGGTCATGAGTTCATCGCTCCAGATACGAGTGGAAGGACATCAGCAGACTTAACACTACTGGATTTGCATAAGGGCAGTGGAAGCTGTGATTGAGTGACTCACATTGATGGGCTGGATAATTTGACTAAATAAATGGTGAATGGCACTTTCTAATTATGACAAATGGAAAAAAAAGGTGACAATTGGCCATTTGGATACATTGTCTAGTGGGACATATTGGCCATTTGAGACATTGTTCCGTACAGTGCTATTGGATACTGACTTTATAGTACAACTGTATTGACTTGGTATTATCAGTCTAGTAGAATTCATATCTATTTTTACTTTTATATCTTGTCTTATTGTCTATTGGAAAGCACAAGTGCTGGGGCCCATCACTTTTTTCCATATTGTGTATGTTATTTTATACAAATAAATTGTTTAAGCATCCAAGTACAAACCACTCTTCTTTTCTTCTTTCTTTTCTCTTTTTTCTTTCTATCCCAATACCCCCATCACACCTAACCTCCATTACAGCTACATTAACATACACTCCACAGCCAAATCAACACATACATCGCAAACACACACTTATACACACTGACATACATTCTACTATAAACATATTTGTACACTGCCACACACTCTATGACATCCATTACCAATACAGATACATTGACAACAATATACCATACCACTTCCCAATCTTACTAGGACATCACTATACAATTTCTCATAGACCTAGAGAACCAGTCACCTTTTTTCTTTTTTTCGTATTAACTGCCATTTGGGTATATAGGAGATTATACCTTGACTGAAGTTCTCGGTCACCACAAACAGATAGAGTACATCTCACAAACCTATTTTCCTCTAATTATGACAAATGCCTCTTCATTTTCTTCTTTGTGTACCAGAATGTTCATCAAAAAGGCACCACTGGTGTGAGCGTATGGACTTGAACTTTCCTCTCCCCATCAAGGTATTTGAGGGCCATTATACACTTTTTATGTGATAAGTTGGGAGCAAATGTTAGTATACTACGTGACAAACACCAGGTTTTTCTCCCAAACAAGGTTTTAGCTACTGATATACTCACCGAAGAAGCCAATTTGTATATTGGTGGAAAAATGTGTCTATAAGGGCATTGCTTGACATCAAAGTATTCTTACTAGGTTTTGCAATAACTAGCTTGGTGTCAGTGACAAGGATAAGGGGTCGCCCAATTTAGAGCGTGACCAGAGTGACCAGAGTTAGAGTGACCAGAATTTCTGACTAATCCTCTAGTGGAACAAGCAAAGCCACATGTGGACCTACGTAGAAATGACTGCCGCTGAACACAAGCTGAACTTGTTTAGACATGAGTCTCCAGTTCCTTACGTGTGTATATATATATATATATATATATATATATATATATATACTCTTATGGGGATAAATGAATAATTCCTGAGCTATAGGAGCCTTCTGCAAGGGTAGTGAAGCCCAAACATTTGTATGTTACATAATAATTGGTGTTAGTTCTGAATTTTCATACTATGTGTGGATCTTTACATAACTGATGCAGACTGCTGTTGCGTGAATGAAGGTGACTGAACATTGTGTGCTAAGGGACATTTGATTCAATAGTAGTTCTGTCATTTTAATAATGTCCTTGTTTTCCTAAATTGTTGAAAATATATATACACTGCTCAAAAAAAAAAAAAAATAAAGGGAACACTAAGATAACACATCCTAGATCTGAATGAATGAACTAATCGTATTAAATGCTTTCGTCTTCACATAGTTGAATGTGCTGACAACAAAATCACACAAAAATTATCAATGGAAATCAAATTTATCAACCCATGGAGGTCTGGATATGGAGTCACACTCAAAATCAAAGTGGAAAACCACACTAGAGGCTAATCCAACTTTGATGTAATGTCCTTAAAACAAGTCAAAATGAGGCTCAGTAGTGTGTGTGGCCTCCACGTGCCCGTATGACCTCTCTACAATGCCCGGGCATGCTCCTGATGAGGTGGCGGCTGGTCTACTAAGGGATGTCCACCCAGACCTGGACTAAAGCATCCGCCAACTCCTGTACAGTCTGTGGTGCAATGTGTGTTGGTGGATGGAGCGAGACATGATGTCCCAGATGGGCTCAATCGGATTCAGGTCTGGGAAGCGGGCGGGCCAGTCTATAGCATCAATGCCTTCCTCTTGCAGGAACTGCTGACACACTCCATCCACATGAAGTCTTGCATTGTCTTGTATTAGGAGGAACCTAGGGCCAACCGCACTAGCATATTGTCTAACAAGGGGTCTGAGGATCTCATCTCGGTACCTAATGGCGGTCAGGCTACCTCTGAAAAGCACATGGAGGGCTGTATGGCCCCCCAAAGAAATGTCACCCCACACCATTACTGACCCACTGTCAAACGGGTCATGCTGGAGGATGTTGCAGGCAGCAGAACGTTCTCCACAGCATCTCCAGACTCTGTCATGTCTGTCACATGTGCTGTGTGAACCTGCTTTCATCTGTGAAGAGCACAGAGCACCAGTGGCAAATTTGCCAATCTTGGTGTTCTCAGGCAAATGCCAAACGTCCAGCACGGTGCTAGGCTATAAGCTCAACCCCACCTGTGGATACGGGGCCCTCATACCACCCTCATGGAGTCTATTTCTGACCGTTTGAGTGGACACATGCGCATTTGTGGCCTGCTGAAGATCATTTTGCAGGGCTCTGGCAGTGCTCCTTCTTACACAAAGGCAGAGGTAGCGGTCCTGCTTCTGGATTGTTGCCCTCCTATGGCCTCCTTCACGTACTGGCCTGTCTCCTGGTAGCGCCTCTATGCTCTGGACATTAAGCTGACAGACACAGCAAACCTTCTTGCTACAGCTGGTATTGATGTGCCATCCTGGATGAGCTGCACTACCTGAGCCACTTGTGTGGGTTGTAAACTCTGTCTCATTAGAGTGAAAGCACTGCCAGCATTCAAAAGTGACCAAAACCTCAGCCAGGAAGCATATGAACTGAGAAGTGGTCTGTGGTCCCCACCTGCAGAACCACTCCTTTATTGGGGATGTCTTGCTAATTGCCTATAATTTTCACCTGTTGTCTGTTCCATTTGCACAACAGCATGTGAAATTGATTGTCAATCAGTATTGCTTCTTGAGTGGACAGTGTGATTTCACAGAAGTGTGATTGACTTGGAGTTACATTGTGTTGTTTTAGTGTTCCCTTTTTTTTGAGCAGTGTATTTTTCTATTGCTGCTAAAAAATTAAATGATTAAACATGGAATGACCTGAATAGTGTATAAAAGGCCTCTCCAGGTGGTGCTTTGGGCTGGGATTTACACCTGTTTGCATTATGTTCACTATATCTGACTTAGCACTTATATCCTGAGATTTAACCTTGGTTATCTGTCTGTTTTGATATCTAGATTTTAGCTCGCCTTGTTTGAGTACTTTGTCTAGTTTTAGTATTCTTGTATTGCTTGTTTTACATATACTTGTTGTTGCCAAGTCCTTATTCACACTGTGTGTTTGTCAGCCCTGTTTTGATCTTGTTTTATCCTGGATCTCCTAGGATAGAATCCTGTTCTGAGCCTTGTGCTCATCTGTCTACCTAGAAGTGAGTTTGTCTTGTGTCTGTACCCGCTTGCATTTAGGATTTTTGTTTCCTCCTAGGCTAGTATCCTGATCACTCGGTGGAGAGTGCATGCTAGTTAGGAGCCTATTTGTCTTTTGTATTGATGTCCCTCCATGATTGAAGTGGGGTGTCTAGTGTGATCCTTGTTTGGAGTCCAGTGTGAACAATGCTCTTTATTTCCTGACCCGTTAGTACGCTATTTCCTGCCTTGTTTGTATTTATATATCTGTTTGTTGGTTATTGTATTCCCGTTATGTTCCTGACTTGTTCCCCAACTTTGCACAGTTCAGTTTGTTTTGTTGACTTCAACACCCATGCACTTTAGCGCAAGTAAGGGACCAGCTTCAAGTTGTCAATCCATTGTTTAGGGCAGATGGGCAAGTAGGCAGGGAGAGTGGTTTTTAGGGACAGCTTAGGGCTCACTTCTTCCTGCCCCCTATTCCTGACACAGTGTTCACAATTATACAACAAAATGTGTTCACTTTACACTTCCCAATCCTCCTTCTAAAAGCTGTTTTGACATCTTTATTCTTAAGACTGTATATAAATGGGTTGAGCATGGGGACAATAGCCATGTTAAACAAAGAATGTAATTTCTTGGAGCCTAAGCTATTGCTTGGTATAAGATACTGAAAGATGATCGTTGTATATAGCAACACGATTACTGTGAGGTGAGAGGAACATGTGTAGAAGGCTTTTCTTCTACCAATACTGGAACGTATCTTCATTATGGACCTAATTATAAACATATAAGATGCTAAAATTAGAAGGAATGGAATAATGAAATATACCATGAGTCCTTGTGTATTAGACAGTGTTTCCAATATTGTAGTATCACTGCAGGCAATTTCCATGATGGGGACAAGGTCACAACAGAAGTGGTCAATAACATTTGTGGAGAAACAAGAAATCTCATATACAAACCAGATGAAGGATGCATATTGTGTGAAACCAAATATCCAACAAATTAAGGCCAATAGAAGACATATCTTAAAGTTCATAATGAGGTGATAATTGAGGGGTCTACAAATAGCTACATATCGATCATAGCTCATGGCTATCAATATGAAAAGTTCATCTGCTGTCAAGGATGCAAATAAATAGAATTGTATCATACAGGCCAGGTAGGACACTGTGTTATCTCCAGTGATGAAGGTTAAGAGGATCTTATGTAGGTTGACAGTAGAAGACATCATGTCCACTATAGACAAATTAGCAAGGAAGAAATACATGGGAGTGTGAAGATGAGAGTCCAGGCAGACCAGGAGGAGAAGACTCATATTCCCAACAAGAGACATGAGATAAATTAGTAAAACCAGAACAAATATAGGAGCCTGGAGCTCAGGAACATCAGATATTCCCTTTATAATGAAATATGTCATTGTTTGATTTGCCTTCATATTTCTTATGAGTATAAAAAATGGTAGATGTTACCTGAAACAAAACAAAAAATTACTAGACCATGAAACATCCACCATCTAAAAGCCTCCAGCACATCAGTATCACCATTTAATCCTGCAGCATCTGTCATTCGTGGTTTCTTTGCATAAACTTTCATTTAAAAAAAAAACAGTAAGAGCTGGTATTGGGAGGTGGCAAGCTGTGTCATTGCCCAGGGCTTCCATTTCTAATTGGAGCATCATGGGGATCCAGGAAACTTTGTTAAGAGGGAGGGGGACCTATGGTTCCTACTAGGGGGATCTATGTACAAACTGTGGGATCTACTTTCCTACTATGGAGACTTACCAATGGTGGGACCTACCTACATACTTACTAGGGGAACTTACATATCAAGGGCCCTACCTATCTAATGGGGGCACCTACCTACCTAATGACTGCATTATCCACCTAATTTGCCAGTTTGCCCCTTTTCTATTTTTATCTTTGGATACATAGAGGACCAGTCAAAAAGTTGTCCCAAGAGCTGACAGAGGGTAAAATTGCACCCAAGACGAACGGTTGTGCAAAGGCATTGTCTCTCTAGATGACAATGTCAGGAGTGCACTTCAATTTTAAAGTCCTATACCATTAGCCTCCCTAGACCTAGAAATAGGATCATTCTTAAACCATTGAACCTGCGGCCAGGACGCGCTTTTAAGTAGCGTCAGGAAACAGCTCAGTTACTTTCACACCAGAAAACATTCAACTTCTCATGAGTGGTAAAATGCCGAACCACACATTTAAGACATGAAAATCAGGAAATCCTAAAAATTAAGTGCAGTCATAAAAATCAGCAAATGTTATATTGAAACAAAATCAAAATATAACAGCACCCAGGGCCCTTAGAAAAGATGACAGAGATTAAGTACCAGACACATCTCAATGTCAATGGAGACTGTGTGAAACAGGCCTTTAAGGTTGAATTGCTACAAAGAAGCCACTACTGAGGAACTAAAACCAGATGAAGATATCTTATTGGTGCAAGAAACACATGGAATGAACATTAGATCTTTGGAAATCTGTAATTTGGTCTGATGAATCAAAATTTGAGCTTTATGGTTCTAGCCTCCATGTCTTTGTGGGGCGTAGAAATAAGGAGCTGATGTTTTCTACATGTGTGATGTTCACCATGAAGCATATATTAGGAGATGTGAGGGTGCTGTACTGGTGACTAGTGTTGCTCGCGAATATTCGCAATTCGAATATTATTCGCGAATATCGCATATTCGCGAATTCGCGAATTTCGCGAATATAGCGCTATATATTCGTAATTACGAATATTCGTTTTTTTTTTTTTTTTTTTTTCTTCACAGTACACATCACAGTGATCACCCCTCTCTGCTTCCAGCTTGTGTGGTGTAAAGAAGGCTGTAATACTACTGTGTGAGACTGGCGTGCGAAAATTTGCATATACGAAAATTAGCATATGCTAATTTTCGCATATGCGAATTTCCACATATGCTAATTTTCGCATGTGCGTATTTTCGCATACGCGAAAATAAAACGAGGGTATAACGAATATGCGATTATTCGCGAATATATGACGAATATTCGTCCATATATTCGCGATTATTCGCGAATTCGAATATGGCCTATGCCGCTCAACACTACTGGTGACATTGTTGGTGACTTAATCAAAATTTATGATACACGTAACCAGCATGGCTACCACAGCATTCTGCAGTGACATACCATCCATCAGATTTTTAACAGGACACAACTCCAGGCTACATAAGGACCATTTGACGCAGATGGAGAGTGATGGAGTGCTTTGTCAGATGACGTGGCCTTTCTAATCACTTGATCTTAACCCAACTGAGATTGCTTGGGATGAGTTGGACCACAGAGTGAAGGAAAAGCAGCCAACAAGGGCTCCGCATTTCTGGTAACTAAAGACTGTTGGAAAACCATTCCAGGAGACTTCCTCACAAAGCGGAGTGACAAAATTCCCAAGAGTGTGCAAAACTGTCATCAGAGAAAAAGATGGCCTCTCTAAAGAGTCTAAAATTGTAATCATATTTTAGTTTGTCGTACACTTCTGTCTTTACTACTTAATTCCATTCCTGCATTTTCTGCCACGGACAGAGATGTGCAGCCCTAAACTACCTGCACCCCTGTTATCCTGGAATAGAAAAATAGAGCTCATTTCTTTCAAAAATGCTCCCCGTCTGTCTCTAGGTTGGGTGTGGTTCTGCAGCTCAGTTTGTGGAACAGACGTGGAACAGTTTTTGAAAGAAATTAGCTGTGTTTTTCTATTCCAGGATAACCCCTCAAATCTGACCCTGTACAGATGGCAGCATAAAAGACTAAGCAGGGTGGAGACTTGTATCCAGGACACTACATTCCTTCCATATATTTTATTCCAATCAATATATATATATTTTAGAAACAAAATAGTTACTTTTATTGAAGCAAAGTAAATTACTTAATTACTTTTCCTTACTAAGAAGTATAACCTCAAAACATCTGTGTGTATTCAATTGCAAATCTTATTCAGAACAATGTATTTAACCTTATGGTCCACAACTCCTGTTATCCTGGCATCCATGATAAATGAACCCGGAATTTGAAATCAACATTTTTTGCAATGTTCATAGTCCAGAAGTTAAGGCCTCAGAATGCACCTGGTACATGTTCTTCGGGTGCCTGAAAATGTATAAAGTGAATTCATTGTGATTGGTTTTAAGCAAATGACATATTATATTAACATAAAAGAATATTATAATATGTTGTTAATTTTCATTAAAAACTAAATTTTGATAAGAAAATATGAACATTGCTATTTTTAGTAATATTTGCCAATATATACATATATATACATTCAACCCAATGATATATAGACATTTATATTAACATCCATACACATTCTTATAGCTTTTATAAGGCCACATATAAATATTAAAGGGGTACTATGGTGGAAAACATTTTTTTAAATCAACTGGTGCCAAAAAGTTAAAAAGATTAGTAAATTACTTCTATAAAAAAATCTTAATACTTCCAGTACGTATCAGCTGCTAAATACTACAGAGGAAATTCTTTTCTTTTTGGATTTCTTTTCTGTCTGTCCACAGTGCTCTCTGCTGACACCTCTGTGCATTTTAGGAACTGTCCAGAGCAGCATATGTTTGCTCTGGGGATTTTCTCCTACTCTGGACAGTACCTCACACAGACAGAGTTGTCAGCAGAGAGCACTGTGGACAGACAGAAAAGAAATTCCAAAAGAAAAGAATTTCCTCTGTAGTATTCAGCACTAATATGTACTGGATTAAGATTTTCCAATAGAAGTAATTTACAAATCTGTTTAACTTTCTGGCACCAGTTGATTTAAAAAAAAAGTTTTCTACAAGAGTACCCCTTTAAGTTACAAACATTGACAGTATCAGTTACCATACACTTGCAAATCTGTCCATACTTGTGACATTGTGGTTAGTATCGGAGCTCTGAGGCTTTATATAATATATTTTATAACTATAATTGATCCCTTTGCTCTTCAAATCCCTATTTTGACTCAGTACACTTGATTTAATTTTAATGTATTTATTGTATCATTTATAATCACAAAAATGGATCCGACTGTTCCGTTTTCCTTGTAGACCTTGTATTTAGTCCATCGGGATTCATTACACTTGTTTCAATTTTAAGGCATTAATTCTAACATTTATATTTATTGTATTATTGAGAATGAGAGCACATGAGGACCTGGTGCTGTCGTCTTTAAACAGATGTATCAGCACCAACACAAATGACCATAATAAAATAATCATGAAAAAATAGAAATACTTTATTGTTTACAAAAACATGACATAAAAACATATAAAAAACATAGGCATGAGGTACAACAGAAGCAGAGGTAGGTAGAAGATGAGAGGTGGGAATCACATAAATTATGTCGTAATAAACATGATGTATGAAAAAAATATATGTTGTAGATGACACATGAAAAAATACAGGTATGTAAACAATACAACTATGGTGATAAGGTGCACACTGGTAAACTATGGCCAGTAGTACTGTTCAAATACACATGCAAAATGAACAGTATTAGGCCACTATGGGAGGGACAATGGCTACTCCCTTGGACCGCAACTTGTATCATATATCACTTATACAAATAGACCAGAGTATGAATGTAATAAACATAGTATAAATAACCTGCACATTCACTCCACAAACTACCTCTCACCTGACCCCGAACGCGTTTTCGCAATCTTGCTTTCTCAAGGGGCGTGTGACACGCCCCTTGAGAAAGCAAGATTGCGAAAATGCGTTTTCATGCGTAATCTACAACATATATTTTTCCATACATCATGGTTATTATGACATCATTTATGTGATTCCCACCTCTCATCTTCTACCTACCTCTGCTTCTGTTGCACCTCATGTCTATGTTTTTTACATATTTTTATGTCATGTTTTTGTAAACAATAAAGTATTTCTATTTTTTCATGATTATTTTATTATGGTCATTTGTGTTGGTGCTGATGTATTTGGTTAGACCATAGTAGTTTAGGCTCTCAGAGGGCCAATATTGTTTGGGTAACTTTTAAACAGATGTAGCCACTGTCAGCTATATTGGAGGCACTTTACTCTTTTCACATGGCACACAGCACTTTTGGTGTAGGTAACCACAGAAAGTACATACAGGAACAGGGACTAGTGTTAAAGGCCGGTGATGTGGTAAAATGCCGAACCTCAGCACAATGCTAGACCGCCGGCGCCAATATAGGTCCTTTGTCCCACAGGCAGAAACAAGTGATTGCAGACTCAATCCTGCTCATTGCTATTAGCTGAAGCTCAGAAAGTGCTTGCTTGTCTTCTTTCTGCTCCATTCATTAATAAATATGTGTGGGTCGGTTGTGCTTCATATGTGACATGTGGCTGTGTAACATGTTTTATGTGTCACAAGCTGAGCATTGCTAGTTACCTCCTTAAGAATTATACAGTATACAGCCATCTACATGATGGCTGTATTCTGGTTATAGTGATGGCAGATGTCCACTTACCCCCTTTATTCCTGTCCGGCCTCTACATCTGTAACCCCGCCTCTAATGATGATTAGTGTTGAGCGGCAGAGGCCATATTCGAATTCGCAAATATTCGCAAATATATGGACAAATATTCGTCATATTTGTAAAATTCTCATTTTATTTTCGCATATGCGAAAATTAGCATATAAAAATTAGCATAAGTGAAAATTTGCATATGCGAAAATTTGCACGTCAGTCTCACACAGTAGTATTAGAGCTTTCTTTACACCACACAAGCTGGAAGCAGAGAGGGGTGATCACTGTGATGTGTACTGTGAAGAAAAAAAAAATATTCGTAATTACGAATATAGAATATATAGTGCTATATTCGTGAATATTCGCAAATAAAATTCGCATTGCGAATATTCGCGAGCAGCACTAATGATGATATCACAGTCACTGGAGGCAGGCCTACAGATGACAGAGCAGGAACAAGGGTGGCAAGACAGGCTCTGTTCACATGGTGTCTGTGCAGTAATGTCTACACTAATGTAAAGATCTCAATTTGCTCATTATTTGCTGGACTGGGTGCAAGACCATCTGATCCACTGAATACTTACAGGATATAAGCCAACTTATATATAGAGTGAGTGCCCCACATCCAGTGAATGTATGCTACATGACTTTTGGAAATTGCATGGACCTTCCCTTTCCATGAAACAAATAACTGCAGTAACATTGACTATTAAATAAATGCACCAAACACTTCATATGTGTCAAAATGTCATTAGCTTTATTTACAGGATTAAAATAATTATGGTGGAGTCTGGTGAAGTGCTAAGCCCATTGGGATGGATAAAGTGAGACCCCCACCTCTGTGACATACAGCACCCAGCAAAACAGCAATAAAGGGAAGATAAGATCTAGCTTGCCATCATAGCAGAATAAGTACAATTTGAGGGCACCCATGACCCTACTGAAGAGCCTCACTCCTCTGTTTAACCCCAATAGGGAAGCTGACCAGGACATCTGAGACAAAATTGTGGGGTCCCAATCAGCAGGGATGATGGCCAGAGGGTCCGTACCTTCATCCAGGGAAATTCCGGTGCAGCAGAGTTAAATTGCAGGCAATGGTGGACATTTTAAGCCCGGAAAGTCCACTTGAAAAATTCCGCCAGAACATTGAACTTGTTCAATGCACCAACTGATTTAGTCGGCGCTGCGCACACATGAAAGATCCGGCTGGATTTCGTCCATAGAAGGTTACGCAATGTGAACTCAGCCTTAGATTTAGAAGTTAGATCTTTTTCTTCATTCTTGTCACACTGCCCTCAAATATACAACAGAATGCGTTCATTTTACACTTCCCGATCTTCCTTGTGAAAGCTGTTTTCACATCTTTATTCTTAAGACTGTATATAAAGGGGTTGAGCACTGGGATAATTGCCATGTTAAACAAAGAATGCAACTTCTTGGAACCTAAGCTATTACTTGGTATAAGATACTGGAATATCAATGTTGCATAAAGCAATATGATAATTGTGAGGTGTGAGGAACACGTGTAGAAGGCTTTTCTTCTACCAACAGTGGAACGTATCTTCATTATGGACCGAATTATAAAGACATAAGATGAAAATATGAGAAGAAATGGAATAATGAAATATATGATAAGCCCTTGTGTATTGGACAGTGTTTCCAATATTGTAACATCACTGCAGGCAATTTCGATGATGGGGACAAGGTCACAGCAGAAGTGGTCAATAACATTGGTGGAAAAACAAGAGATCTTGGATACAAACCAGATAAAGGATGTGTATTGTAGAAATCCAAATATCCAACAAAATGTGGCTAACAGAAGACATATCTTAAAATCCATAATAATTTTATAATTCAGGGGTCTACAAATAGCTACATATCGATCATAGCTCATGGCCGTCAATATAAAAAGTTCATGAGCTGTTAAAGAAGAAAACATATAGATTTCTACCATACAGGCCAGGTAAGACACCATGTTATCTCCAGTAATGAACGTTAGAAGGATCTTATGTAGGGTGACAGTGGGAGACATCATGTCCACTATAGACAAATTAGCAAGGAAGAAATACATGGGAGTGTGAAGATGAGAGTCCAGGCAGACCAGGAGAAGAAGACTCATATTCCCGACAAGAACAACCAGATAAATGAGTAAAACCAGAACAAATATAGGAGCCTGGAGCTCAGGAACATCAGATATTCCCTTTATAATGAAATATGTTATTGTTTGATTTTCCTTCATATTCCTCATTGGTATAAATAACTGTCTATGATGTTACCTGAAACAAACAAATACTAAACCATGAAATCTTCACCATTTATGAGCCTCCAGTACATCAACTTGACTGCTTAAACCTCCAACCACTGTCATCCCTGGTGGCTTGTCACAAATTTTAATGATGAAATTGGCAGGACTGTCATCGGGATGTGACAAACTGGGTCATTGCCAGTCTCCAACTTGGACACCCTGGAGTCCATGCACTGGACCTATGGCCTATTGTTCTACATCAGGGCTGGGACAAAGATTTGCTAGCACCTTGTTTTCCTTGCTTGTCACAAGAAACCAGAAGCCCTGGTACATGAAGGGAGACCTGCCAACTTATATGGGTTATCTATTTGTCTACTGCAAGAGCCTACGTAATAGCATCTGGGGGACCTTATACTCTCCTGCAGGGAATTACATAATGGGGGAACTTACCAACTTACATGGTACAAACACTATCACTCTGTTGCTATGGCTTCCAACCTTGCTAACAGTGGGATATAGCCTATCAGGGAGCAGAGACCCCAGACCAATCAAGATTGGTGCTGACGTCCCACCATGTCTGACTGCGGTAGACTGAAACAGCTGTAGACTCAAATGCTTACCTCAGTCACCTGTGATTAATACTTCTGTGGTTCATATGGGTATATTCTGCTGATTGCTCATTTTCATGGTTCTCTGCCTTTGGTTCTGGTCCTAATCCTCGTGTTCCCTCTTAGTTCTGTTGCTAATGTACCTGTTTGGTTCTGATCCGGCAAGCTGATTATTCTTCCCTGTCTGTACACTTGGGGACTATTGCGCAGTTGGAAGCTGATGCCTTGGTTGTATACTCCAAGCAGTTTGGTACAGGTTGATATTAGATCTGCACATCCCTCCCTGGCAATAAAGAAGGAGCACAAATAAATTAATTTGAGCCCATCCCTATGTCCAAAACAGCTTCAACATTGTTATGTTGTTTTATTGTTTGATTTGTTTCTTTTTATCTAATTTTGGGACAAAAAGTTTTTAAAAATCTGATGTAGAATTATACAAAATTCTGCTGGGTTTACAAATTTTTAAGTACCACTGTATATGATAATAGTATAGGGGATGGGGGAGCATTGATCTATGGACAGTGTTTTTTCTTCAGTAACAGTATGAAAATATTATTTGGTCATTATAAGGTGGAAAATGGGGTCATGATGTGACAGTATTGTTTAGACTTTACATCGTTTATGTATTATAGGACTTTATAATATTAATAATAGACAAAGAAAACAGGCGTCAGCTCCCGTAGGGCGGGATGCATGGTCTATCTCTCGGCAAACAGAAAACAAGCTCCGGCACATGTTAAAACTCATGATTTTATTAAAGGGTCAGTGACCCAAAACATGTCAACCATGCATGTTGACTGTCTTCATTTTGTATGCCTGATGATTTTATGGCTGCAATAAACCTGGAGTTTTAATGTGTGCGGGCGCTTCCAGTACTTTTCTTCAACATTAGTAATACTGATCTTTGTATAATGACTGACTATGGTACATTGTATCTGATTGGGGTCTTGGTATAATATTTTAGCCAGTAATAGTCAATAGCCAGGTCTATGACCAGACCAGAACCAAAAGCAGAGAACAATGAAAATGAGCAGGTAGTGGGGACACCAGAGATCCAATCAGGGTATGACCTACAGAAGTCATCAATCTACAGTTGACTGATGTCAGCAGTTGCCTGTTTGAATCTACTGCTGTAAATAGTAGATCTGGTTCTACTATAAGGGTTAATTTCTCCTGCTTTGGCTGATGCATCCTGTGTTGCTGTAGCCAAGCCAAGGCCAATCAGGGGGCAAGGACAAAGGGGCAACTCCTTCTGGCCCTTACCGTCCTCCACGCCTTTTTCAGGCTGTATATAACTATTCAGCCGGTCTGTTACACCTTGCCTGTGTTTGAGTTCTTTCTACACTAACTCCTGTATTACTCCTTGCTTGATTTATCTTGTGTTTTTGACCTTTGACTTAGTGAGCCGACTATTCGTCAACTTTCCTTCTTTCCCGGTAGAAAGAAGATATTCTTAAACTGACAACAGGGCAGGCATTCTTGTAGTCTCCTAGTGTGTTATTATACTGTGTGGTATTGCTTTTTGCTTCTGTATATGGTCCTGAGGTATTTGTCTTCTATGCACTTGCACTTTGTACTAGTTTACAGGGATTTGTGTAATGGATTATGCCCCCTAGAAATGCATTGATGTTGTTCATTTAGAGAATGTGATCTCTGACACAATTCGTACTCCTTCACCTAGACATCCGACTATGTTCTTTTCAGTTGTTTTTATATAATTTTATGTTTTCGCAAAGATTATGTTGTCTTATAGTTGCCTACTGCAGCTTTATTGTAGGTTTGTGTTTTCTGTATTTCTGTATTTGTACTGCAAGCCCTCTAGGTTAAGATTCGGCATGTCTGATTACTCTTTTACTGTTTGTCTGTTTATCCGCTTTGTTTCACTTCTTATGCTATGCATGTTAACCCGTTGTGTCCTGATCTGCTTCCCTTACTTTTGTACAGTGTTAGTTTATTGCATTGGACAGTACTATGGCATGCACTGTAGTAGAGTAGGGTTAGGCATCCCAGACCCTACTGTGGTTTAGTCAAACTGTGGTTGGGGTACATTTTTTTAAGGAGGTGGGCACTTCAAAAAGGTTAGCACAAGGCTGCACTTTTCTCCGCCCAACATGACAACTACTTTTAGACATCATGGGACATCAGCACCGAACATGATTGGTCTAACATCCTTGCCCCCCAATAAGCTAACCAACCCGGCTTTCAGTGGGGTTGGCAGCCATAGCGCAAAGCAATGTTATTGGCACCATGTTATAGAGTACACTGGGTACTGGTGAGGTTAATACATTACACCTTTATAGTTTCCATGTCCTCATTTATGTATAAAAAAGAAAAACATGGGAGGTGTCCAAACTTTTGACTGGTACTATATATATGGTAATCTTAGGCAGTTTTAAATTAACTTACTCTTATCTTACCAAACGTGTATGTTGAAAGTTTTTTCCAAGTATCTACTACAAGTAGTAAAGTATTATTTTCGGCCATTTCGGTACAACATATTTTACCTGATAATCTAATATCCATGGTAAATGAACCTAAAATGTAAAATCAATATTTTTTTTTGCAATATTTGTGGTCCAAAGGTTGAAGCCTCAGAATGCACCTGGTAAATGTTCTAGGGGAGCCAGAAAATATATTAAATATATTCATTGTGACTATAACATGGTGGAGGGTGAAATACAGTACTTTAATATAATCCCTATGTCAGCCTCTAAAATAAAGTATACATTTCTTCATAATGGGATATTTTTTCATTTGCACATTTATATAGGGTAATAAAACATGACCACAGGATCATACTATACACAGGTTATTTGTTACTGCCTTTTTGGAGTCACATAGGTCTGGATGTGCACACCAAACAGTAGGTAACCTTCAATCATAGCCATAAAATAGTTCTGTCTTCTATATTATGAGCAATAAAAAATATTTGCAACATTGTGGGGGAGATTTATCATTGTCTTTAGAGCTTTCTTTTGCCTACACTGGAGGCTTGAAATGTCGCGTGTGCGTCCTAGCAGTGTTTTCTTTACAGTGGTAACAGATAGTGTTGGGCGCGAATATTTGCATTTCGAATTTTTATCGCGAATGTCGCAAATTTGCGAATTCGTGAATATTGTGAATATATTCGCTATACATTCGAAATTACGAATATTCACTTTTTTCCACATATGTGAATATTCGCATATGCGCATATTCGCATATGTGAATATTCGAATATGTGAATATTCGCATATTTTTTCTTTTCACTTGTGGGCCAATTAGAATGATGCAAATACACTTGTCAGAGGATATCAACAACATCCCTAGCAACCAAAAGTAAAGTTGCCCACCCCCTCACTGTTTTCTTCCTCGAATACACATATGCGAATATAACGAATACGCGAAATTTTTCGAATATAAGACGAATATTCGTCTACATATTTGCGAAATATCGCAAATTCAAATATGGACAATGCCGCTCATCACTAGTAACAGATTTATCAAGTTCAAATGTCGCAAACTCTTCCAAAGCACTGCACATCTACACCAGCACAGACCTGGCTTAAAAAAACTGCCTTTGGAGAGCACTTTCAAAGAGTCGCACATTTTTGGCACAATTTAAGAAATCAAACAAAATGCTGCCCTGAAGTGTTTATTGATTTTTGCACCAAATGTATTAATCCCCTGCGACAGTATAATAAATATCTTGCAAGTAAGCAAAACCAAAGCAAAAATAAATGACTTATAAAACACACCTTCTAAAGATAACAATGATAAATCTCTTGATTTGTTATTAAATAGGCAGGTCAAATCCCACCACTAGGGGTCCCCATACCTACTTTGGCACTAACCAGTCCTGCAGCAGCATCAGGCTTGTCCATGAGTTATGGACAAGAGATGACTCATGGACAAGGCTGCATGAGCAGACACACCAATCATCTCCCACCACCACAAGGCAGGGATACGCCCCATCCCACCACACACCAATCAACTCCCACCACCACAAGGGAGGGAAAAGCTCCCTTCCCCTGAAAAGATTTCTAACACTATGAGCTCATGAAAAGAGGTATTTTTATAATAAACTAGCTGAGTACCCGGCGTTGCCCGGTTTTTCCTTCCTAATCCTTGTTGGGGAGGAAAATAAACAAAGGAGGAAGCTTTTGACTTCATATCCTGTCCTCATATATTGTTGTCCCAACCCCATATCCCATCCTCATATCCCGACCTCCTATCCCGACCTCCTATCCCATCATCATATCTCGACCTCATATCCCATCCTCATATCCCGACCTCCTATCCTGACTTCCTATCCCGACCTCCTATCCTGTCCTCATATCCCATCCTCCTATCCTGATCTCCTATCCTGACCTCCTATAATGTCCTCCTATCCCGACCTCCTATCCCGACCTCCTATCCCGTCCTCCTATCTCATCCTCCTATCTTGACCTCCTATCTCGACCTCCTATCCCATTCTCCTATCCCATTCTCCTATCTCGACCTCCTATGCCGGCCTCCTATCCCGACCTCCTATCCCGACCTCCTATGCCGTCCTCTTATCCAGTCCATCTATCCCAACCTCCTATCCCAACCTCCTATCCCGTTCTCCTATCCTGTCCTCCTATCCTGTCCTCCTATCCCGTCCTCCTATCCCGTCCTCCTATGCCGTCCTCACTGAAAATAATACTAAAATAATAAATATACAATATATATATATATATATACAAAAGATAATACACTGTAGATCATGAAGTGATTATTGTATACATAGAAGAACAAAAAGTGATGTTAAATAAATAAATAAATACATATGTAAAAATAGAATAAAAAATAAATAATAAAAAATGAAAAATAATAAATATAAAAAGTGAAAGGTGAACTCTAAAAATGATGTATAACAAAAGCGGTGTCTATCCCAGGTTCCATCATCGGGTCGATAAACGGCTAGCCGATGGCGGTCTGTGGGAGAGAATCCGACTCATGTAACCTAAAGAGATCCAAAAAGCTCCATCTCAGCATTGAGTACATTTGGTGAAACGACTGACGTAGCCTCTGAGCGCTTCGCTTCCAGCCTGATGTCCTCCCGATGCGACTGGCTCCTTTTGTGTATTTTGTCCGTACTTCCGCTTTTATTGCGTGCACCCCGCAGGTATCAAGCTGTGCACAGGATTCACAGCCTCCTCCACCTATATATCTCTCCATCGTTAATGATATACGATGTAGTGCTCTCCCCTTCATTCTTTTGCTCCACTGTGCATTGTTGTCAATATAATGTTGCCAGAGCATGAGATTCACGCCAATCCTGGGAGGGATGAGAGGGTCCTCCCAGGCTGCCATGAAAAGATTGGCATAACGAGATTCACGCCTATAGCGGTGCCTGTTAGCTGCGAATAAAAATCTCCCTCAAAATGAAAATAATTGTGAGTAAGAATAAAATGAATGGAATGGAATGGAATTTAGGATAAAATCAATTTGTTTAGATAAAATGTCTCCTTTAGTCAAAAAGTATCTTACCGCCTCTAGGCCAGCTTCATGTTGTATTATAGTATACAGGGAGCTAACATCTAAAAAGGATAAAATATAATCAGGTTCTCATGTGATGTTTTCTAAAATCCAAATCATTTCTGTTCTTTCTTTAACCCCTTAGCGCATATGGACGTTTATGAACGTCCATATGCGCGTCAACAGTTATAATGCGTGGTCACGAGGTGAGAGCGCGTCATACCCGGTGGGACCCGGTTGCCATAAGCAACCAGGACCCAAGCTAATGCAGGACATCGCCGATCATGTTGATGTCCGGCAATAACTCTTTAAAAGTGAAAGTAAAAACATCCCGGCTGCTCAGTCGGGCTGATCGCGATGTCCCAATCAGCTAGGACGCAGCAGAAGGTTGCCTTACCTGCCTCCTGTGCGTCCGATCATTGATTGATTGCTCTAAGCCTGAAATCCAGGCTTGAGCAATCAACCGCCGATAACACTGAACAATGCAAAGCTATGGCTTTGCAGTGAACAGTGTAAAAGATCAGTGTGTGCAGTGTTATAGGTCCCTATGGGAGCTATAACACTGCAAAAAAAAGTAAAAAGAAAAGGTAAATTAAGATCATTTAACCCTTTCCCTAATAAAAGTTTGAATCACCCCCCTTTTCCCATAAAAAAAAAAACCTGTGTAAATGAAAATAAACATTTGTGGTATCGCCGCGTGCATAAATGTACAAACTATAAAAATATATCGTTAATTAAACCGCAAAAATAAATGGCGTACGCGCAAAAAAATTCCATAGTCCAAAATAGCGTATTTTTGGTCACTTTTTATACTATAAAAAAATTGATAAAAAGCGATCAAAAAGTCTGATCAAAACAAAAAGGTACCGATAAAAACTTGCAAAAACGGTGGAAAAAATTTGCCCTCATACCGCCCCGTACGCGGAAAAATAAAAAAGTTATAGGGATCAGAAGATGACAATTTTAAACGCATATGTCACGATGCCGGCTGGCAGGTAGTGGATCCTCTGTGCCAGAGAGGGATTGGCGTGGACCGTGCTAGTGGATCGGTTCTAAGTCACTACTGGTTTTCACCAGAGCCCGCCGCAAAGCGGGATGGTCTTGCTGCGGCGGTAGTGACCAGGTCGTATCCACTAGCAACGGCTCAACCTCTCTGACTGCTGAAGATAGGCGCGGTACAAGGGAGTAGACAGAAGCAAGGTCGGACGTAGCAGAAGGTCGGGGCAGGCAGCAAGGATCGTAGTCAGGGGCAACGGCAGGAGGTCTGGAACACAGGCTAGGAACACACAAGGAAACGCTTTCACTGGCACAATGGCAACAAGATCCGGCGAGGGAGTGCAGGGGGAGTGAGGTATAAATAAGGAGTGCACAGGTGAACATACTAGTTGGAACCACTGCGCCAATCAGCGGCGCAGTGGCCCTTTAAATCGCAAAGACCCGGCGCGCGCGCGCCCTAGGGAGCGGGGCCGCGCGCGCCGGGACAGGACCGACGGAGAGCGAGTCAGGTACGGGAGCCGGGGTGCGCATCGCGAGCGGGCGCCACCCGCATCGCGAATCGCATCCCGGCTGGAGGCGGTATCGCAGCGCCCCGGGTCAGTGGATCTGACCGGAGCGCTGCAGTGAGGAGAGTGTAGCGAGCGCTCCGGGGAGGAGCGGGGACCCGGAGCGCTCGGCGTAACAGTACCCCCCCCCTTGGGTCTCCCCCTCTTCTTAGAGCCTGAGAACCTGAGGAGCAGACTTTTGTCTAGAATATTGTCCTCAGGTTCCCAGGATCTCTCTTCTGGACCACAACCCTCCCAATCAACTAAAAAAAAAGTTTTCCCTCTGACCTTCTTGGATGCCAGAATCTCTTTGACGGAGAAGATGTCCGAGGAGCCGGAAACAGGAGTGGGGGAAACAAGTTTGGGAGAGAAACGGTTGATGATAAGTGGTTTAAGAAGAGAAACGTGAAAGGCATTAGGAATACGAAGAGAAGGAGGAAAAAGAAGTTTGTAAGAGACAGGATTAATCTGGCACAAAATTTTGAAAGGACCAAGATAGCGTGGTCCCAACTTGTAGCTAGGGACACGGAAGCGGACATATTTAGCGGAGAGCCATACCTTGTCTCCAGGAGAAAAAATGGGAGGAGCTCTTCTTTTCTTATCCGCAAACTTCTTCATGCGTGATGAAGCCTGTAAGAGAGAATTTTGGGTCTCTCTCCATATGGTGGAAAGATCACGAGAAATTTCATCCACAGCGGGCAGACCAGAGGGCAAGGGGGTAGGGAGGGGGGGAAGAGGGTGACGGCCGTACACCACGAAAAATGGGGATTTGGAGGAAGATTCAGAGACTCTGAAGTTATACGAGAATTCGGCCCATGGTAGAAGATCTGCCCAATCATCCTGGCGGGAGGAAACAAAATGTCGTAAATAATCACCCAAGACCTGGTTAATTCTTTCTACTTGCCCATTGGATTGAGGATGATATGCAGAAGAAAAGTTTAATTTAATCTTGAGTTGTTTACAGAGAGCCCTCCAGAATTTTGACACGAATTGGACGCCTCTATCCGAGACGATCTGTGTGGGCAACCCGTGAAGACGAAAAATGTGTACAAAAAATTGTTTAGCCAACTGAGGCGCTGAAGGAAGACCAGGAAGAGGGATGAAATGTGCCATTTTGGAGAATCGATCAACGACCACCCAAATAACAGTGTTGCCACGGGATGGGGGTAAGTCAGTAATAAAATCCATACCAATCAGAGACCAAGGCTGTTCGGGGACAGGCAGAGGATGAAGAAAACCAGCGGGCTTCTGGCGAGGAGTCTTATCCCGGGCACAGACAGTGCAGGCTCGCACAAAGTCCACGACATCCGTCTCCAGAGTCGGCCACCAATAGAAGCGAGAGATGAGTTGCACAGATTTCTTGATGCCTGCATGACCTGCGAGATGGGAGGAGTGACCCCATTTGAGGATTCCGAGGCGTTGGCGTGGAGAGACGAAGGTCTTTCCTGGAGGAGTTTGCCTGATGGAGGCTGGAGAAGTGGAAATCAGGCAGTCAGGAGGAATGATGTGTTGCGGAGAGAGTTCAACTTCCGAAGCATCCGAGGAACGAGAGAGAGCATCGGCCCTAATGTTCTTATCGGCAGGCCGAAAGTGAATTTCAAAATTAAATCGGGCAAAGAACAGAGACCACCTGGCCTGGCGAGGATTCAGCCGTTGGGCAGACTGGAGGTAGGAGAGGTTCTTGTGATCGGTGTAAATAATAACTGGAAATCTTGATCCCTCCAGCAGATGCCTCCATTCCTCAAGTGCTAATTTAATGGCTAGAAGCTCTCGATCCCCGATGGAGTAGTTCCTCTCCGCCGGAGAGAAGGTCCTAGAAAAAAAACCACAAGTAACAGCATGCCCGGAAGAATTTTTTTGTAGAAGGACCGCTCCAGCTCCTACAGAGGAGGCATCAACCTCCAATAGGAAGGGTTTAGATGGGTCAGGTCTGGAGAGCACGGGAGCCGAAGAAAAGGCAGACTTGAGCCGTTTAAAGGCGTCTTCCGCTTGAGGAGGCCAAGACTTGGGATCGGCATTTTTTTTGGTTAAAGCCACGATAGGAGCCACAACGGTAGAAAAATGTGGAATAAATTGCCTGTAATAATTGGCGAACCCCAAAAAACGTTGGATAGCACGGAGTCCGGAGGGGCGTGGCCAATCTAAGACGGCAGAGAGTTTGTCTGGATCCATTTGTAGTCCCTGGCCAGAGACCAAGTATCCTAGGAAAGGAAGAGATTGGCATTCAAACAGACATTTCTCTATCTTGGCATAAAGTTGATTGTCACGAAGTCTCTGAAGAACCATACGGACATGCTGGCGGTGTTCTTCTAGATTGGCAGAAAAAATCAGGATATCGTCCAGATATACAACAACACAGGAGTATAAGAGATCACGAAAAATTTCATTAACAAAGTCTTGGAAGACGGCAGGGGCGTTGCACAGGCCAAAGGGCATGACCAGATACTCAAAGTGTCCATCTCTAGTGTTAAATGCCGTTTTCCATTCATCCCCCTCTCTGATGCGGATGAGATTATAAGCACCTCTTAAGTCCAGTTTGGTAAAGATGTGGGCACCTTGGAGGCGATCAAAGAGTTCAGAGATGAGGGGTAGGGGGTAGCGGTTCTTTACCGTGATTTTATTAAGACCGCGGTAGTCAATGCAAGGACGTAGAGAGCCATCTTTTTTGGACACAAAGAAAAATCCGGCTCCGGCAGGAGAGGAGGATTTACGGATAAAGCCCTTTTTTAAATTTTCCTGGATGTATTCAGACATGGCAAGAGTCTCTGGGACGGACAGAGGATAAATTCTGCCCCGGGGTGGAGTAGTGCCCGGGAGGAGGTCAATAGGGCAATCATAAGGCCTGTGAGGAGGTAGAGTCTCAGCTTGTTTTTTGCAAAAAACATCCGCAAAGTCCATATAGGCCTTAGGGAGACCGGTTACAGGAGGAACCACAGAGTCACGGCAAGGGGTACTGGGAACCGCTTTTAGGCAGTCCTTGAAACAAGAGGGCCCCCAACTCTTGATCTCTCCAGTGGACCAATCCAGGGTTGGGGAATGAAGTTGAAGCCAGGGTAGTCCAAGGAGAATTTCGGAAGTGCAATTGGGGAGGACCAAAAATTCAATCTTCTCGTGATGAGGTCCGATGCACATTAGAAGGGGCTCCGTGCGGAAACGTATGGTACAGTCCAATCTTTCATTGTTTACACAATTGATGTAGAGGGGTCTGGCGAGACTGGTCACCGGGATGTTGAACCTGTTGACGAGAGAGGCCAAAATAAAATTTCCTGCAGATCCGGAATCCAAGAAGGCCATAGTAGAGAAGGAGAAGGCAGAGGCAGATATCCGCACAGGCACAGTAAGACGTGGAGAAGCAGAGTAGACATCAAGGACTGTCTCACCTTTGTGCGGAGTCAGCGTACGTCTTTCCAGGCGGGGAGGACGGATAGGACAATCCTTCAGGAAGTGTTCGGTACTGGCA
Organism: Hyla sarda; assembly: GCF_029499605.1. Lineage (NCBI taxonomy): Eukaryota > Metazoa > Chordata > Amphibia > Anura > Hylidae > Hyla > Hyla sarda. The sequence goes on from NC_079197.1 coordinate 161,139,606, forward strand.
CAGTACAGGCAGAGATTCTCCATGCGGCGTCGTGTCCTCTCTTGAGGTGTCAGGCGAGACCGGTCGACCTGCATAGCCTCCACGGCGGGAGGCACAGGAACGGATTGCAGGGGACCAGAGGAGAGAGGAGCCGGGGAGAAAAAACGCCTCGTGCGAACAAAGTCCATATCCTGGCGGAGCTCCTGACGCCTTTCGGAAAAACGCATGTCAATGCGAGTGGCTAGATGAATGAGTTCATGTAGGTTAGCAGGAATTTCTCGTGCGGCCAGAACATCTTTAATGTTGCTGGATAGGCCTTTTTTAAAGGTCGCGCAGAGGGCCTCATTATTCCAGGATAATTCTGAAGCAAGAGTACGGAATTGTACGGCGTACTCGCCAACGGAAGAATTACCCTGGACCAGGTTCAACAGGGCAGTCTCAGCAGAAGAGGCTCGGGCAGGTTCCTCAAAGACACTTCGAATTTCCGAGAAGAAGGAGTGTATAGAGGCAGTGACGGGGTCATTGCGGTCCCAGAGCGGTGTGGCCCATGACAGAGCTTTTCCAGACAGAAGGCTGACTAGACCTTAGACCTTTCAGTAGGAAACTGGTCCGACATCATCTCCAAGTGCAGGGAACATTGGGAAAGAAAGCCACGGCAAAACTTAGAGTCCCCATCAAATTTATCCGGCAAGGATAGTCGTAGACCAGAAGCGGCCACTCGCTGCGGAGGGGGTGCAGGAGCTGGCGGAGGAGATGATTGCTGAAGCTGTGGTAGTAGCTGCTGTAGCATCACGGTCAGTTGAGACAGCTGTTGGCCTTGTTGCGCTATCTGTTAGGACTGCTGGGCGACCACCGTGGTGAGGTCAGCGACAACTGGCAGAGGAACTTCAGCGGGATCCATGGCCGGATCTACTGTCACGATGCCGGCTGGCAGGTAGTGGATCCTCTGTGCCAGAGAGGGATTGGCGTGGACCGTGCTAGTGGATCGGTTCTAAGTCACTACTGGTTTTCACCAGAGCCCGCCGCAAAGCGGGATGGTCTTGCTGCGGCGGTAGTGACCAGATCGTATCCACTAGCAACGGCTCAACCTCTCTGACTACTGAAGATAGGCGCGGTACAAGGGAGTAGACAGAAGCAAGGTCGGACGTAGCAGAAGGTCGGGGCAGGCAGCAAGGATCGTAGTCAGGGGCAACGGCAGGAGGTCTGGAACAAAGGCTAGGAACACACAAGGAAACGCTTTCACTGGCACAATGGCAACAAGATCCGGCGAGGGAGTGCAGGGGGAGTGAGGTATAAATAAGGAGTGCACAGGTGAACATACTAATTGGAACCACTGCGCCAATCAGCGGCGCAGTGGCCCTTTAAATCGCAAAGACCCGGCGCGCGCGCGCCCTAGGGAGCGGGGCCGCGCGCGCCGGGACAGGACCGACGGAGAGCGAGTCAGGTACGGGAGCCGGGGTGCGCATCGCGAGCGGGCGCCACCCGCATCGCGAATCGCATCCCGGCTGGAGGCGGTATCGCAGCGCCCCGGGTCAGTGGATCTGACCGGAGCGCTGCAGTGAGGAGAGTGTAGCGAGCGCTCCGGGGAGGAGCGGGGACCCGGAGCGCTCGGCGTAACAGTATAAATTTTCCTGCATGTAGTTATGATTTTTTTCAGAAGTGCGACAAAATCAAACCTATATAAGTAGGGGATCATTTTAACCGTATGGACCTACAGAATAAAGATAAGGTGTCATTTTTACCAAAAAATGGACTGCGTAGAAACGGAACCCCCCAAAATTAACAAAATGGCATTTTTTGTTCCATTTTGGCGCACAATGATTTTTTTTCCATTTCGCTGTAGATTTTTGGGTAAAATAACAGATGTCATTACAAAGTAGAATAAGTGGCGCAAAAAAATAAGCCATCATATGGATTTTTAGGTGCAAAATTTAAAGGGTTATGATTTTTTTAAAGTAAGGAGGAAAAAATGAAAGTGCAAAAAACGGAAAAACGCTACGTCCTTAAGGGGTTAAGGTAAAAATTGGTAGCCTGCACAAAAGGTTGCAAAAAACGGTCAATGAATTGGGAAAGATTGGAAGTTAATGATTGAATGGGGCGGTCAGGTGGATTTGCATAGTCTTTATAAATCTTGGGGAGACAGTAGAAGATGGTAAGTCTCCCTTGTGTCCCCAAGATAAAATCACATTCTTTACTGGTAAGAATGTCTAATGAAAGGGCATCATCACAAAGTTTCTTCAGTGCCAACGTAAAATCTTTAGTAGGGTCGGATCTCAGTTTCATATATGTTTCACCATCAGACAATTGTCTCATACATTCATGATTATATTTTTCAGTATCTAATATAACGATTCTGCCCCCTTTATCTGCAGGGAGGATCATAATTCCTTAATTTTTTTGTAATTCAGAGATGGCTAGTTTTTCTTTATGCGTAATATTGTTTGATTTTGAAATTGGTTTAATCTTTCTGAGATCCGCCTCTACTGATTTTTTAAAAGCTAAAATATCAGGACCAGCCTCTTGTTTAGGATAAAAACTGGATTTTGAAGTGCATGTCGTATGTTTAAATTTACTAGACTTGCTTCAGCAGCTAATAACTGGATCGCAGCGGGACTTACTCCTGAGACCCAATGTGATCTACAACTTTTAAGATGTCTGATGGACACATCAAAAGTTGTTTTTGATGACAGCAATGCTTTAGAGTACATTGGTGGAACAGTTTAAATTTTTTTTTTTTTTAAATCAACTGGTGCCAGAAAGTTTAACAGATTTGTAAATTACATAGTTATATACCGTATATACTCGAGTATAAGCCGAGTTTTTCAGCACGATTTTTCCCCCCTCGGCTTATACTCGAGTGAACTCTCTACCCTGAGTGGTCTTCAACCTGCGGACCTCCAGAGGTTTCAAAACTACAACTCCCAGCAAGCCCGGGCAGCCATCGGCTGTCCGGGCTTGCTGGGAGTTGTAGTTTTGAAACCTCTGGAGGTCCGCAGGTTGAAGACCACTGCGGCCTTCGACATCATCCAGCCCCCCCCTCCCACCCCCTTTAGTTCTGTACAGTACTCGCCTCCGCTCGGCGCTGGTCCGGTGCGGCAGGACTGTCCGATGGGGAGGTTGTCCGGTGGGATAGTGGTTCCGGGCTGCTATCTTCACCGGGGGGCCTCTTCTAAGCGCTTCGGGCCCGGCCCCAGAATAGTCACGTTGCCTTGACAACGACGCAGAGGTACGTTCATTACCAACGTCCTTCTCCGTCATCGTGAAGGCAATGCTTCTATTCCGGGCCCGAAGCGCGGAGAAGAGGTGCCCCCGGTGAAGATGGCAGCCCGGAACAACTATCCCACCGGACGACCTCCCCACCGGACAGTCCTGCAGCACCGGACCAGCGCCGAGCGGAGGCGAGTACTGTACAGAACTAAAGGGGGTGAGAGGGGGCTGGATGATGTCGAAGGCCGCAGTGGTCTTCAACCTGCGGACCTCCAGAGGTTTCAAAACTACAACTCCCAGCAAGCCCGGACAGCCAATGGCTGCCCGGGCTTGCTGGGAGTTGTAGTTTTGAAACCTCTGGAGGTCCGCAGGTTGAAGACCACTGAGGGCGAATGATGAGAAGAGGATGATGAAGGGGGGGGGGGGTGATGACAAGAGGATGATGATGAAGGGGGGGTGTTGGATGATGACAAGAGGATGATGAAGGGGGGATGTGTGGGATGATGACAAGGGGATGATGAAGGGGGGATGTGTGGGATGATGACAAGGGGATGATGAAGGGGGGATGTGTGGGATGATGACAAGGGGATGATGAAGGGGGGATGTGTGGGATGATAAGGGGATGATGAAGGGGGGATGTGTGGGATGATAAGGGGATGATGAAGGGGGGATGTGTGGGATGATGACAAGGGGATGATGATGAGGATGTTAATGACGGGTCTGGATGATGACAGGGGGGATGATGTATTTCCCACCCTAGGCTTATACTCGAGTCAATAACTTTTCCTGGGATTTTGGGTTGAAATTAGGGGTCTCGGCTTATACTCGGGTCGGCTTATACTCGAGTATATACGGTACTTACTTGTGCACACTAACACTTTTACAAAAGAGACCTTTTTCTTCTGCCTACTTACCTCAGCAACTATTCTGATCCTGCCACCTGCCTGATGCCACACATCTGATGCCAAGTTCTCCTTTTTTCACCCACCTTTGTCACCAGGTACAAGAGAATGATGACAAGAGGATGATGACAAGGGGATGCTGAAGGGGGTGGGGATGATGACAAGGGGATGATGAAGGGGGTGGGGATGATGACAAGGGGATGATGAAGGGGGTGGGGATGATGACAAGGGGATGATGAAGGGGGGTGGGGATGATGACAAGGGGATGATGAAGGGGGGGTGTGGGATGATGACAAGGGGATGATGAAGGGGGGATGATGACAGGCGGTGATGATGAAAGGGGGATGATGACAGGGTGATGATGATGAGGGTCTGGATGATGACAGGGGGGGATGATGTATTTCCCACCCTAGGCTTATACTCGAGTCAATAACTTTTCCTGGGATTTTGGGGTGAAATTAGGGGCCTCGGCTTATATTCGGGTCGGCTTATACTCGAGTATATACGGTAGTTAGTGTGGTTGAAAAAAAGACATACGTCCATCAAGTTCAACGAGTGAATTGAAGGGAAGGGTGTAAGGGGATAAGGGGAAGGGATGTAGTTTTATAATTCTGCATAAGCATTAATGTTATTTTGTTCCAGGAATGTATCTAATCCTGTTTTAAAGCTATTAATTGTTCATGCTGTGACCAGTTCCTGAGGTTGACTGTTTCATAAGTTCACAGTTCTCATGGTAAAGAAGGCATATTGCCCCTTTAGACTAAACCTTTTCTTCTCCAGATGGAGGGAGTGCCCCTTCGTCCTTTGGGTGGGTTTAAGCTGGAACAGTTTTTCTCCATATTTTTTGTATGGGCCAGTTATATACTTTTATCATATTCCCCCCTTAAACATCTCTTCTCAAGACTAAACATTTGTAAATTGTAACTCCTTTAATCGCTCCTCATAGCTAAGATGTTCCATGCCCCATATTAGTTTAGTCACGCGTCTCTGCACCCTTTCCAGCTCCGCAGTGTCCCTTTTATGGACAGGCGACCAAAACTGAACAGCATATTCCAGGTCAGACTGTACCAATGCTTTATAAAGGGGGTGTCACGATGCCGGCTGGCAGGTAGTGGATCCTCTGTGCCAGAGAGGGATTGGCGTGGACCGTGCTAGTGGATCGGTTCTAAGTCACTACTGGTTTTCACCAGAGCCCGCCGCAAAGCGGGATGGTCTTGCTGCGGCGGTAGTGACCAGGTCGTATCCACTAGCAACGGCTCAACCTCTCTGACTGCTGAAGATAGGCGCGGTACAAGGGAGTAGACAGAAGCAAGGTCGGACGCAGCAGAAGGTCGGGGCAGGCAGCAAGGATCGTAGTCAGGGGCAACGGCAGGAGGTCTGGAACACAGGCTAGGAACACACAAGGAAACGCTTTCACTGGCACAATGGCAACAAGATCCGGCGAGGGAGTGCAGGGGGAGTGAGGTATAAATAAGGAGTGCACAGGTGAACATACTAATTGGAACCACTGCGCCAATCAGCGGCGCAGTGGCCCTTTAAATCGCAAAGACCCGGCGCGCGCGCGCCCTAGGGAGCGGGGCCGCGCGTGCCGGGACAGGACCGACGGCGCTGGTCCGGTGCGGCAGGACTGTCCGATGGGGAGGTTGTCCGGTGGGATAGTGGTTCCGGGCTGCTATCTTCACCGGGGGGCCTCTTCTAAGCGCTTCGGGCCCGGCCCCAGAATAGTCACGTTGCCTTGACAACGACGCAGAGGTACGTTCATTACCAACGTCCTTCTCCGTCATCGTGAAGGCAATGCCTCTATTCCGGGCCCGAAGCGCGGAGAAGAGGCGCCCCCGGTGAAGATGGCAGCCCGGAACAACTATCCCACCGGACGACCTCCCCACCGGACAGTCCTGCAGCACCGGACCAGCGCCGAGCGGAGGCGAGTACTGTACAGAACTAAAGGGGGTGAGAGGGGGCTGGATGATGTCGAAGGCCGCAGTGGTCTTCAACCTGCGGACCTCCAGAGGTTTCAAAACTACAACTCCCAGCAAGCCCGGACAGCCAATCGCATCCCGGCTGGAGGCGGTATCGCAGCGCCCCGGGTCAGTGGATCTGACCGGAGCGCTGCAGTGAGGAGAGTGTAGCGAGCGCTCCGGGGAGGAGCGGGGACCCGGAGCGCTCGGCGTAACAGTACCCCCCCCCCCTTGGGTCTCCCCCTCTTCTTAGAGCCTGAGAACCTGAGGAGCAGACTTTTGTCTAGAATATTGTCCTCAGGTTCCCAGGATCTCTCTTCTGGACCACAACCCTCCCAATCAACTAAAAAAAAAGTTTTCCCTCTGACCTTCTTGGATGCCAGAATCTCTTTGACGGAGAAGATGTCCGAGGAGCCGGAAACAGGAGTGGGGGAAACAAGTTTGGGAGAGAAACGGTTGATGATAAGTGGTTTAAGAAGAGAAACGTGAAAGGCATTAGGAATACGAAGAGAAGGAGGAAGAAGAAGTTTGTAAGAGACAGGATTAATCTGGCACAAAATTTTGAAAGGACCAAGATAGCGTGGTCCCAACTTGTAGCTAGGGACACGGAAGCGGACATATTTAGCGGAGAGCCATACCTTGTCTCCAGGAGAAAAAATGGGAGGAGCTCTTCTTTTCTTATCCGCAAACTTCTTCATGCGTGATGAAGCCTGTAAGAGAGAATTTTGGGTCTCTCTCCATATGGTGGAAAGATCACGAGAAATTTCATCCACAGCGGGCAGACCAGAGGGCAAGGGGGTAGGGAGGGGGGGAAGAGGGTGACGGCCGTACACCACGAAAAATGGGGATTTGGAGGAAGATTCAGAGACTCTGAAGTTATACGAGAATTCGGCCCATGGTAGAAGATCTGCCCAATCATCCTGGCGGGAGGAAACAAAATGTCGTAAATAATCACCCAAGACCTGGTTAATTCTTTCTACTTGTCCATTGGATTGAGGATGATATGCAGAAGAAAAGTTTAATTTAATCTTGAGTTGTTTACAGAGAGCCCTCCAGAATTTTGACACGAATTGGACGCCTCTATCCGAGACGATCTGTGTGGGCAACCCGTGAAGACGAAAAATGTGTACAAAAAATTGTTTAGCCAACTGAGGCGCTGAAGGAAGACCAGGAAGAGGGATGAAATGTGCCATTTTGGAGAATCGATCAACGACCACCCAAATAACAGTGTTGCCACGGGATGGGGGTAAGTCAGTAATAAAATCCATACCAATCAGAGACCAAGGCTGTTCGGGGACAGGCAGAGGATGAAGAAAACCAGCGGGCTTCTGGCGAGGAGTCTTATCCCGGGCACAGACAGTGCAGGCTCGTACAAAGTCCACGACATCCGTCTCCAGAGTCGGCCACCAATAGAAGCGAGAGATGAGTTGCACAGATTTCTTGATGCCTGCATGACCTGCGAGAAGGGAGGAGTGACCCCATTTGAGGATTCCGAGGCGTTGGCGTGGAGAGACGAAGGTCTTTCCTGGAGGAGTTTGCCTGATGGAGGCTGGAGAAGTGGAAATCAGGCAGTCAGGAGGAATGATGTGTTGCGGAGAGAGTTCAACTTCCGAAGCATCCGAGGAACGAGAGAGAGCATCGGCCCTAATGTTCTTATCGGCAGGCCGAAAGTGAATTTCAAAATTAAATCGGGCAAAGAACAGAGACCACCTGGCCTGGCGAGGATTCAGCCGTTGGGCAGACTGGAGGTAGGAGAGGTTCTTGTGATCGGTGTAAATAATAACTGGAAATCTTGATCCCTCCAGCAGATGCCTCCATTCCTCAAGTGCTAATTTAATGGCTAGAAGCTCTCGATCCCCGATGGAGTAGTTCCTCTCCGCCGGAGAGAAGGTCCTAGAAAAAAAACCACAAGTAACAGCATGCCCGGAAGAATTTTTTTGTAGAAGGACCGCTCCAGCTCCTACAGAGGAGGCATCAACCTCCAATAGGAAGGGTTTAGATGGGTCAGGTCTGGAGAGCACGGGAGCCGAAGAAAAGGCAGACTTGAGCCGTTTAAAGGCGTCTTCCGCTTGAGGAGGCCAAGACTTGGGATCGGCATTTTTTTTGGTTAAAGCCACGATAGGAGCCACAACGGTAGAAAAATGTGGAATAAATTGCCTGTAATAATTGGCGAACCCCAAAAAACGTTGGATAGCACGGAGTCCGGAGGGGCGTGGCCAATCTAAGACGGCAGAGAGTTTGTCTGGATCCATTTGTAGTCCCTGGCCAGAGACCAAGTATCCTAGGAAAGGAAGAGATTGGCATTCAAACAGACATTTCTCTATCTTGGCATAAAGTTGATTGTCACGAAGTCTCTGAAGAACCATACGGACATGCTGGCGGTGTTCTTCTAGATTGGCAGAAAAAATCAGGATATCGTCCAGATATACAACAACACAGGAGTATAAGAGATCACGAAAAATTTCATTAACAAAGTCTTGGAAGACGGCAGGGGCGTTGCACAGGCCAAAGGGCATGACCAGATACTCAAAGTGTCCATCTCTAGTGTTAAATGCCGTTTTCCATTCATCCCCCTCTCTGATGCGGATGAGATTATAAGCACCTCTTAAGTCCAGTTTGGTAAAGATGTGGGCACCTTGGAGGCGATCAAAGAGTTCAGAGATGAGGGGTAGGGGGTAGCGGTTCTTTACCGTGATTTTATTAAGACCGCGGTAGTCAATGCAAGGACGTAGAGAGCCATCTTTTTTGGACACAAAGAAAAATCCGGCTCCGGCAGGAGAGGAGGATTTACGGATAAAGCCCTTTTTTAAATTTTCCTGGATGTATTCAGACATGGCAAGAGTCTCTGGGGCGGACAGAGGATAAATTCTGCCCCGGGGTGGAGTAGTGCCCGGGAGGAGGTCAATAGGACAATCATAAGGCCTGTGAGGAGGTAGAGTCTCAGCTTGTTTTTTGCAAAAAACATCCGCAAAGTCCATATAGGCCTTAGGGAGACCGGTTACAGGAGGAACCACAGAGTCACGGCAAGGGGTACTGGGAACCGGTTTTAGGCAGTCCTTGAAACAAGAGGGCCCCCAACTCTTGATCTCCCCAGTGGACCAATCCAGGGTTGGGGAATGAAGTTGAAGCCAGGGTAGTCCAAGGAGAATTTCGGAAGTGCAATTGGGGAGGACCAAAAATTCAATCTTCTCGTGATGAGGTCCGATGCACATTAGAAGGGGCTCCGTGCGGAAACGTATGGTACAGTCCAATCTTTCATTGTTTACACAATTGATGTAGAGGGGTCTGGCGAGACTGGTCACCGGGATGTTGAACTTGTTGACGAGAGAGGCCAAAATAAAATTTCCTGCAGATCCGGAATCCAAGAAGGCCATAGTAGAGAAGGAGAAGGCAGAGGCAGATATCCGCACAGGCACAGTAAGACGTGGAGAAGCAGAGTAGACATCAAGGACTGTCTCACCTTTGTGCGGAGTCAGCGTACGTCTTTCCAGGCGGGGAGGACGGATAGGACAATCCTTCAGGAAGTGTTCGGTACTGGCACAGTACAGGCAGAGATTCTCCATGCGGCGTCGTGTCCTCTCTTGAGGTGTCAGGCGAGACCGGTCGACCTGCATAGCCTCCACGGCGGGAGGCACAGGAACGGATTGCAGGGGACCAGAGGAGAGAGGAGCCGGGGAGAAAAAACGCTTCGTGCGAACAAAGTCCATATCCTGGCGGAGCTCCTGACGCCTTTCGGAAAAACGCATGTCAATGCGAGTGGCTAGATGAATGAGTTCATGTAGGTTAGCAGGAATTTCTCGTGCGGCCAGAACATCTTTAATGTTGCTGGATAGGCCTTTTTTAAAGGTCGCGCAGAGGGCCTCATTATTCCAGGATAATTCTGAAGCAAGAGTACGGAATTGTACGGCGTACTCGCCAACGGAAGAATTACCCTGGACCAGGTTCAACAGGGCAGTCTCAGCAGAAGAGGCTCGGGCAGGTTCCTCAAAGACACTTCGAATTTCCGAGAAGAAGGAGTGTATAGAGGCAGTGACGGGGTCATTGCGGTCCCAGAGCGGTGTGGCCCATGACAGAGCTTTTCCAGACAGAAGGCTGACTAGACCTTAGACCTTTCAGTAGGAAACTGGTCCGACATCATCTCCAAGTGCAGGGAACATTGGGAAAGAAAGCCACGGCAAAACTTAGAGTCCCCATCAAATTTATCCGGCAAGGATAGTCGTAGACCAGAAGCGGCCACTCGCTGCGGAGGGGGTGCAGGAGCTGGCGGAGGAGATGATTGCTGAAGCTGTGGTAGTAGCTGCTGTAGCATCACGGTCAGTTGAGACAGCTGTTGGCCTTGTTGCGCTATCTGTTAGGACTGCTGGGCGACCACCGTGGTGAGGTCAGCGACAACTGGCAGAGGAACTTCAGCGGGATCCATGGCCGGATCTACTGTCACGATGCCGGCTGGCAGGTAGTGGATCCTCTGTGCCAGAGAGGGATTGGCGTGGACCGTGCTAGTGGATCGGTTCTAAGTCACTACTGGTTTTCACCAGAGCCCGCCGCAAAGCGGGATGGTCTTGCTGCGGCGGTAGTGACCAGGTCGTATCCACTAGCAACGGCTCAACCTCTCTGACTGTTGAAGATAGGCGCGGTACAAGGGAGTAGACAGAAGCAAGGTCGGACGTAGCAGAAGGTCGGGGCAGGCAGCAAGGATCGTAGTCAGGGGCAACGGCAGGAGGTCTGGAACACAGGCTAGGAACACACAAGGAAACGCTTTCACTGGCACAATGGCAACAAGATCCGGCGAGGGAGTGCAGGGGGAGTGAGGTATAAATAAGGAGTGCACAGGTGAACATACTAATTGGAACCACTGCGCCAATCAGCGGCGCAGTGGCCCTTTAAATCGCAAAGACCCGGCGCGCGCGCGCCCTAGGGAGCGGGGCCGCGCGCGCCGGGACAGGACCGACGGAGAGCGAGTCAGGTACGGGAGCCGGGGTGCGCATCGCGAGCGGGCGCCACCCGCATCGCGAATCGCATCCCGGCTGGAGGCGGTATCGCAGCGCCCCGGGTCAGTGGATCTGACCGGAGCGCTGCAGTGAGGAGAGTGTAGCGAGCGCTCCGGGGAGGAGCGGGGACCCGGAGCGCTCGGCGTAACAGGGGGAGTATTATGTCCCTGTCCCTTGAGTCCATGCCTCTTTTTATACATGACAATATCCTGCCGGCTTTGGAAGCAGCAGCCTGACATTGCATGCTATTCTGTAGTCTGTGATGTACAAGTCACCCAGATCCTTCTCTACCAGTGACTCTGCCAGTTTAATCCCCCCTAAGACATACGATGCATGCAGGTTATTAGTACCCAGTTGCATAACTTTACATTTATCCACATTGAACCTCATTTGCCAAGTGGATGCCCAGACACTTAGTCTATCCAAGTCATCTTGTAACCTATACACATTCTCTACAAAGCTACAAAGCTTGGTGTCATCTGCAAAGATAGAAACAGAGCTGTTAATACCATCCTCTATATCATTGATAAATAAATTAAACAACAGCGGGCCCAGTACTGAACCTTGGGGTACACCACTAATTACTGGGGACCAATCAGAGTACGAATCATTGACCACCACTCTCTGGGTACGATCCATGAGCCAGTGTTCAATCCAGTTACAAACTAAAGTTTCCAAACCCAAAGACCTTAACTTACCTGTCAGACGTCTATGAGGGACAGTATCAAATGCTTTAGCAAAATCCAGAAACACTATATCCACAGCCATTCCTCTGTCAAGGCTTCTACTCGCCTCTTCATAAAAGCGGATTGGTAGATTGGTTTGACAACTTCTATCCTTAGTAAACCCATGCTGGTTATCACTTATAATACTATTATCCCTTATGTATTCCTGTATGTAATCCCTTATAAGTCCTTCAAACAATTTACCCACAATGCACGTTAAACTTACCGGTCTATAATTGCCTGGCGAAGACCTAGAGCCCTTCTTAAAGATTGGTACCACATTCGCCTTGCGCCAGTCCCTTGGCACAATGCCAGACACCAGAGAATATGTCATTACTACTATTAAAAAAAAAAAATCTTATCATCTGCTGTATGCTCCAGAGAAAGTTGTGTAGTTCTTCCAGTCTGACCACAGTGCTCTCTGCTGACACCTCTGTCCATGTCTGGAACTGTCTAGAGTAGGAGCAAATCCACATAGCAAACCTCTCCTGGACAGTTCCTGACATGGACAGAGGTGTCAGCAGAGAGCACTATGGTCAGACTGAAAATAACTACACAACTTCCTCTGGAGCATACAGCAGCTGATAAGTACTGGAAGAATTAAGAGTTTTATATAGGAAAAAAAAAACAATTTCCGCCGGAGTAACCCTTTAAGGCAAGAAAAAAAATGAAAAAATTGCAGAGTTATAAATCAAACAAAACAAGTAGATACAAATAACATCTTTAATTTGTAACAAGAAAGTCTTAAAAATAATAGTTGAGGAGAGGAAAGCAGTAACATAAGAGGTGCAGTGATAGCCGTCACTACATGGCCTGGTTCTTGGGGGGCCCATTGATTCCTCTGTCATAGCTTTATGATAAATTCTACATGACATTAGATGCTCCTGTTTCACATTATATCTGCCTATTCATGGCCAGTGAAGATGTTTTTTGCTGTATAGTGCATGAAAACTACAATGTTGATAATGGCTGCATTAAAATCCAAACATATGTAGACATTTATATCATACACAATAGCAATAGTACATAGTAATATCGAACACAAGTTACAACCATTGACAGTATCAGTTACCTTACAATTTCTGTGCAAATCTGTCCATAGATGTGATCTTGTGGTAAGTAGTGGGAGCCCTGAGGCTTTATATAATCTATGTCATGACTTTAATTGATCCCTTTGTTCTTCCAATGTCCATTGGGATTCATTAAATGTATTTCCTTTTTCTCTGCAGTGGTTCTAACATTTATATTTACCATATCATTTTCTTACAATAGGACCTGGTGATGTAGTTTTCGTACAGATGTAGTCACACTAGAGGCACGCTATTCTTTTCACCTTGAGCAATATGTTGTTGGTGTAGGACACCACAAAAAGTACATATAAGAGCAGGGACTCCTGTCAGAGGCTGGATTCTTTGCCCCTATACATGGAACAGTGATGTCTACACTACTGTAAACATCTCTATTTTCACATTTGCTAGACCCCCCAGCCCATTGATTGTATACTGCACTGAATGAGCAGCGATCCAGGCAGCATAGCCGCTCACTTATGATTTGTTGAGTCAGTAGGGAGTGCACTATATCCAGTGAATGTACTCTACAAGACTTTTGGACATGGGATGGACCTTTGTTTTTCCTTGAAACAACTTCAACTGCAGTAACATAAAGTAAATTAAATAAATGCACCAAACATTTTTGGAAGTCAAAATGGTATAAGCTGACAAAAATGACTACAGGAGTCAGGTGAAGTGCTAGGCCATTGGGATTAATGGATATTGTGAGATCCTCAGCTGTCTGACATACAGCACCAGGCCAGACTACAAAAAGGGGTGGCATGCATTGGCTTGCTATTCTAGCAGGGTAAGTCAAATTTAAGGGGGACCCTACTAAAGATCCTCACTCCTGTGCTTTACTATCATGCCCGTCCGAGGTTGGCATTGCCATTACGACATTCTTAAGGCTGGCCACTTCTAAAGCTCAGCCTGTCTATCCTTGCTTGCCTGCAACTCCTACCTGACTCCTGAGGCCAAGCAGTTGCAGCTGGTGGCAGTAGATTTAAACTGATCTCCAAAACATTCCTATGCCCATTATAAGGCTTTGTCCTGTCACTAGCATTTCTGATACCTGTGTTCCTATACTGTTTGACCTCCTATGAACCGACCTTTTGCCTGATCCCTGACTTTTCTCCTGCATGCTGACTTTGTACTTTTCCACTCTCTAGGTTTGACTTTGCCTGTCCTGACTGTTTTGTCTCTGATGTTGTAATATGCTTCTGATGTTGTGATATGCTACCCTCTTGGTTATGACCCTTTTGACTTTTAAACAATACTGTAAGGAAAAAAATGGGGAGCATGCTCCTAGTGTAATGCTGCGGGTACAAATGTAGGTTCCACTTGCCAGAATATGTTCTGCTAAGGGCAGAGCACCTGTGCAGGCATACCACAGTAAATTCAAATGGGTCAGCAGCCAGACGATCCTCACGACTTACCTTGGTAGGGTAAGGGAAAGTTGCAGTAAAAATCTTAAGAGAGAAAAAAATGGATCTTTGTTTGGCACTTCTCCTGGTCTTTAACTCCTAATGTGCTATACGCAAAGTGAGTGTGTTATCAGGTAACACCAAATAATTCAGTTGAACTAAGAGTACATTTAGTATTAATAATAAAGGAATAAACAATGGTAGCACTTTAAAACAACATGTTTCTGTTCTGAACTGGAAAATTCCTCAGGTAGGTGCATAATGAATACATACAACATACTTACTAAAATTACAATTACTTAAATAATTGGTGCCGGGCCAGAGATAATCTCCTGAATAGAGAAAGAAAAAGAAAAACCAGGGTGCTCCCCTAGAGAGGACTGCTATGGAATTCTGAAAAAGTAGTATTAAGCTGGGCTCCTTACGCTTAGATGTTGCGCTTAGCGCACAACACCTACAGTTGCCTGTGGACAATTAAAATAGGTGATCCCCTGCAGAGTGATTCCGGATAAAAAGCAGTCAATCCGGTTATGCAGTGGAGAGGTAGAAAACTGGAAAATGGTTCCCTGGATAAAGGTGCTTCTCCCAAGGTATATAAGTAATTCATTTTATTGGTAAGGCAATGCGTTTCTATCCTGGCCCAGGATCTTCGTCAGGCATACCTATATGCCTGATGAACATCCTGGTCCAGGAACCAAAACGTATTGCCGTACCAATAAAACATTTTTTTTTTATTTGACTATGCTACAGGGGCTGTAAAGTTAGTGTAGTTCATAATATAGTGTCTGTACCTGTGTGTGACGGTTTTCTCACAATTCGTCTGTGATTTGCACCACAATATTTATTTTTACCAGCATACATCTGTTGTCTCAGATTTTTCCCAGGTTACAATGTGGCCAAGACCTGACTCACTAGTCAGCTGATGACAGGGAGCCTGTCTGCTTCAATGGGTGGAGCGATCACTTGGTGGGAGAGAGATCAATCTGCCACTAATGTAACAGCTGTAGGCACCCTGATTAAAAACTACAGGTCTTTTGAATGGATACAGCTCATTAATGTTTCTTTTTTTTTTTTTTTTACTGTTTATTTATAAACCTTTTTCACATTTTTTCCATACAAAGTGAAAAGCGAGAGATATTCAAGTATAAAATACAGGGGTAAAATTAAAACAACAAAAACAAAAGGGATATGACATACATAACAATCTTGCATCACTGTCGATTAAATTCAAAGACATGAAGATGCATATATCAGTAATAGGCACTTGCAAAATCGGTACTTGTATAACATTGGTCTACTGTGTGGTGAGTATACTTAAAGCATAACAGAAAAATAGAGAAAACAAATGGGTGGGGTGGCTGATGTGTGGGAGGGAGGAAAATGGAATTATGGGATTTGTAGTAAAAAAAAGAAAACTGAATCAGGAAATACCAGTTCACAAAAAGCTATCCACAGTGTTATGGCAATCTCACAATATAGCCATTTAGTCCCAAGACAAGTGCAGATCCTTCCTAAGCATGTCCATTAATGTCTGCCAGGTATGTACTAAAATCGTCTTATGGTGGAGAACCCCTTTAATTGCTTATACACCTTGGGAGAAGCGCCTTTATCCAGGAAATCATTTTCTAGTTTTCTACCTCTCCAGAGATACCTCCTGTACACACGAGCCATAGTGAACTTTGGTGCCGTATCTTTGCGATAATGTAGTAAGCTCAGCAGTATGTAAGAATTGTGTGAACATGCCACATACTGATAAGAATGTAAACACTACATAACACCATAATGACATAAACGCAACCAACTGTCTGTTCATTTAAAACAATGGCACCAGTAATCATCTACACATCTGCCAGAGACATAACTGCATGTAGAGTTTTTCAGAAATCTGACATTTCTATCTTGGTGTGTTATTTTTTTTTTTTTTGTATGAGTACACTAGATACCCCCACCACAGTAACAACATATACAATCAATTACTTAGACCATATACAGTATAATGATCAGCAAAAGAGCAGCAGGATTGCCTTGTTTCTGCATTTTTGCAAAAATAAAAAAAAATCTAAATATTACAGTTGTAAAGCATGTATACCAGAATATTTACAGAAAGAATAACTCATTTCACAAAAAAATGCTCTAAAATGACGATCAACAAATATTAAAGTATAACTTTCAAAATCCCCCAAAATACCCATGTCCTCAGGGCCAAAAAATATTCCAACCCCTAAAAGGATGAACATATAACAAGTAACATTTTTTTTCTTCATTCCACTGGACTGTCCAAAATTATACAGAAAGTTTGGGCAAAAATATTCAGAATGCATTCACATTACACTTCCCGATCC
Organism: Hyla sarda; assembly: GCF_029499605.1. Taxonomy (NCBI): domain Eukaryota; kingdom Metazoa; phylum Chordata; class Amphibia; order Anura; family Hylidae; genus Hyla; species Hyla sarda. The sequence goes on from NC_079197.1 coordinate 161,156,180, forward strand.
TCCTTCTAAAAGCAGTTTTTACATCTTTATTCTTAAGACTATATATAAATGGGTTGAGCATGGGGACAATAGCCATGTTAAACAAAGAATGTAATTTCTTGGAGCCTAAGCCATTGCTTGGTATAACATACTGAAAAATGAGCGTTGCATACAGCAATATGCTGACTGTGAGGTGAGAGGAACACGTGTAGAAGGCTTTTCTTCTACCGATACTGGAACGTATCTTCATTATGGACCGAATTATAAAGATATAGGATGCAAATATGAGAATAAGTGGAATTATAATATATAATATAAGCCCTTGTGTACTGGGCAGCATTTTCAATATTGTGATATCACTGCAGGCAATTTCCATGATGGGGACAAGGTCACAGCAGAAGTGGTCAATAACATTGGTGGAGAAACAAGAGATCTTGAATACAAACCAGATGAAGGAAGCATATGCTATAAAACCAAATATCCAACACAATGAGGCCAACACAATACATATCTTGAAGTTCATAATAATTGTATAATTCAAAGGTCTACAAATAGCTACATATCGATCATAGCTCATGGCCATCAATATAAAAAGTTCATGTGCTGTTAAGGAACCAAACAAGTATAATTGTACAATACATGGCAGATAGAGCACTGTGTTATCTCCAGTGATGAAGGTTAGAAGGATCTCATGTAGGGTGACAGTAGGAGACATCATGTCCACTATAGACAAATTAGCAAGGAAGAAATACATGGGAGTGTGAAGATGAGAGTCCAGGCAGACCAGGAGGAGAAGACTCATATTCCCAACAAGAGAGATGAGATAAATAAATAAAACCAGAACAAATATAGGAGCCTGGAGCTCAGGAACATCAGATATTCCCTTTATAATGAAATATGTTATTGTTTGATTGACCTTCATATTTCTCATTGCTATAAATAATGGGCTATAATGTCACCTACAGCAAACAAATAATAGACAATTTAATCTTAAACATGTACCACGTTATCTTAACCATTTGACCCTCCAACAAGGGTCAACCTTGCTGGCTTGTCATAAACTGTCATGATGGATCTGTCAGGACTGGAATTAGGATAAGGAAAACTGGGCCATTACGTAAAGCTCCCATCTCAACTTGGGGCCCCATTGGGATCCAGGGAACCAGAATTTTTGCTGGTCCCCTGGATGAGATCTTGGAAAATGGGTGACTACCACCAGGTAATCCATGGCACAAGGGCTGCTTTGAACTGTATGCGCATCATTAAGACATCAGCTCCTTGCTTGTCACTAACAAGAAACCAGAAGCAGGCAACCTCCATGACATCACTCACCACATGGCCTGTGCCACAATGTAAGAAAAAGAAATTGATGGTGCCTAGAAAGTAGGATTGAGGATAAGATGATTTGTAAAGGACCTTTCTTTCTACTAGAAATGTAGGAGGAAAAAAAAATCAAAAAAAGAAATACGGGGCGCTCTCTGGCGTCTTAGATTGGGTACTTGAATAAAGAATAAGAAAGCGATGGAAGGATGTCCACCACCAAACCTATGTGATGGTACTGACCTCTGGGAGCTGTACGTAGGGTACAGCACAGCTCTAAAGGGGTTGTTGGTAAGTGGTGAGGTATTTCAGCTTGCTGCTCCATGCCCCCTTGTCCGTTGCCCCAAACGGGGTATGGAAGAGACAATAGTGTAGAAGGAGTGCAGAAAATGCGGAGGTTCTGGCCTCCGAGCGCTAGTGGGATGATAAAATGAAGCAAGGATGCCAAAGGTACAAAGGAACACAGGAAGAACCCAGACAGGATACCATGAAATTATCTTTTTAGACCTGAGGAAGGCGTGAGAGCACGCCAAAACGTGTTGTCCAGCTGTTACTTTAACCCATAATAAAAAAAGTTCCTGTGTACCTTTGGCATCCTCGCTTCATTTTATCATCCCAGTAGCGCTCGGAGGCCAGAACCCCTGCATTTTCTGCACTCCTTCTACAATACTTTCTACTAGAGGGATCTAACTATGAACTATCTTTTAACTAGGGCCTACCTACAAGAAGGGAGAACCTAGCAACCTATTGGGATCACATAATGCTATCACAATATGCTGTGACCTACCTACCCTTCTGGAAGACTTACTAGACTCCTGTGGAGAACAACTTAATGAAGGGACCTACCTACTTACTAGAGGAACCTACTTATTAGATGAGCCTAATTGGGGGCTTTTAACTACAAGATGACCTACCTGCCTAACAACTTGGGGATACACACCTAGTTGGTGAATGAATATAGCTACGTACTGTGGGGCCCTACCTACATACTAGAGGACCTACTTGTCAAGAGCCCTTCTTAACCAGTAGGGGGATCCACCCACCTACTGGGAAACCTAAAGACCAAAGCAGTAAAACAGTCACTAGTGTCTAAGTTTGAAAATATATATAGTCTATATATTTTCAAATATATATATTGTTAACAAGAAAAATGTATAGACAATTAAGGATGGAGGCCATAAATGCTTCCAGTCTATAAAGTGTGCTGGACATTAGCCATTAGCAGGGATTACGGATGAACAAATCAAATCTGACGAATGGCAGCAGGAGTCGCAGCAAGAGGCCTGAGCTCCCGTTATCAGCTAGTGGTCGTGTCTCGACCAGCAACCTCCACCTTGGAGAGGACCAGACACCGTGCATTCCATATGTAGTACCCAACCACTAAGCTGACTAAGAACAAAGTGCCCCGATCTCGGCCACCCAGGATTTTGAATGCCCCATAAGCCCAGTCGGAATAAGCAAGGCGGGCAAGTTGACTCCAGCCGATGGAAGCACTCACCCGTTTGTAAACCCCTATATGAAGCAGGAAGTGGTCCATGCTCTCCAGCGTGTTCCCCCACACTTTTCTCTGGGACATCCCCGGTCATCAGATTTCCTGTACTTCAAGTTGTCCCTCACATATAGTTTCCCCTGAAAGCAGCACCAGGCCAAGTCCCAAAACTTCTGGGGGATCCTTTTCATGCTTAAAAGATACAACCCCACCTCTAGATCCCGACCTGGGCAGTCCCTGAGTGCCAGAGGCTTTTGGAAGTGGGTCAACAGAACCCGTTTGTCAAGGGACTGCCCTGACTGAGTCCTCATCTCCCACACTCCCAGACCTCACCGACGTATCGCCTTCAGAGTCGGGGTAGGATAAGCTGGAAGATGCCCATGGGGCATACAGAGGTCCTTTACTCGCCCTCCTCCATTCCTGGAAGAAAGGCCGAAACCATTCCCTGCAGGAGAGCATCCATGGAGGAGCTCTCTCTTTCTAGAGGTTTGCGATGTTAGCTTTCAAGAAGGTGTTTGTTAAGAACACCACAGGGTTCACCATAGATAAACCCCCTAGCCTCCTTATGTGGTATGTAACCTCCCTCTTGATTAGGTTCAATCTGTTCCTCCATAAAAGTTGGAAAAACAGGCTGTAGATCCTAGTGTAGTAAGCCTCTGGCAAAATACATTTGCTGCCCAGATAGATAAACAAAGGGAGCAGGTACAATTTGATCAGGTGAACCCTTTCCCTGAGGGTCAAAGACCAACCCTTCCACTGGTCCACCCTCTGAGCAGCATACTTAAGCTTACATCCCAGTTTTTGGTGGGATAATCTTCCTGGCCGAATGTGATGTCCAGAATTTTTGCTGAGTCCTGGGGCTCTGAAAGGGTTTCCGGGAGATCAAATGTGGGATCTCCCCCTCCCAGCAAGAGACTTTCACACTTATCCCGATTGATTTTAGACCCAGAAGCCTCCGAGTGGCGCTCCACCCCTGACATCACCACATCAACATCCTCTCTCGAGGATCCGAAAATGGTGACATCATCAGCGTACGCCACTACTCTCTGGGCGACACCCGGCTCCGGCAAACTCATCCCAACTCCCACCAACGGACCGCGATCTACCCTCTGGACAAAGGGATCAATCGCGAACACATATAAAAGCGGGCTCAAAGGACAACCCTGACGGACTCCGGACCCAACCTCAAAAGAGCAGCCAGACCACCTGTTCACAAGCGGGAAACTCTCTGCTTCTGCATATAAAGTCACAAGCCAATTCACAAAGGTACACAGTAAGCCATATCTCAGAAGGACGGACCAGAGGTACTCGTGGTTCACCCAATCAAATGCTTTGGCCTGATCCTAGAACAGTATGCACCCCTTCCAAAGGCCCACCCTACCCCGCTCCACTGCCTTCCGGACACCGAGAAAAGCACTTAAGGTGCTACGGCCTGGAACAGAGCAGTGCTGATTTAACAGTGTTTTAGCCAAAATCCTATCCATATTGAGAAGAGCTATGGACCTCTAGTTCTCAATCTGGCAAGGATCTTTACCCTTTGACAGAAGAATCAGGGCTTACCTCCTCATTGACTTTGGCAGTGTGCCTGAGGAAAGACACTCATTGAAGACCTCGGTCAAGAGGATAGCCCCTCGATCGCCAGTCTCACTTCCTCTTCCCTGATTTCCTCGGCCAAAACGTCAAAAGTGGGATCAACCCCTGACTCAGGAACAGTTTCAGCCAGGAAAGCCGACATCCTGTCTCGATCTAGATTCTTCCTTTCCAAGAGGTGTGAGGAGAAGGATCTGATGACCTCCAAGATCCCTGATTCGGACCGATTCAGGGATCCCGTACAATCAACCAGTCCCGGAATGAACTTACTACTCACTGACATCTTGCAGTTTCTGTAAGGGTCGGGTGAGCGGTACTTCCTGAAATCGCTCTCAAAAACCAAAGATGTGTGCCTATCGTACTGACACTTCATCAGCAAGAATTTCACTCTGGAGATATCCTCTCGGCTATCTCCAGTCGAGACAAGAAGCTTGAGTTTCCTCCTCCGACCCCGCTACAGGCGATACCTGTTCAGGGACCTGAGTCTCGAGAGCTGGCGGGAGAACCCCGCAACCCACTTCTCGAATATCTCCCACCACTCTAGCTTATTGCTACAAATGCCCAGTAGGGGTACCTGACTCTGAAGAAAATCCTCAAAGGACTGTCTTATATTCTCTTCCTCCAGGAGAGATGAAGTAAGCTGCCAGAAACCTTTGCCAGTCCAAGGAGTTTCTGAAACATTCAAAGCAAAAGAAATCAAACAGTGGTCAGAGAACTCTACCTCAACCGCGGACACTGCAGAAGAGACAGCTTCCTCCTTTAAATAAAACCTGTCTAGTCTAGACCTACAGCTACCTTGATGATAGGTGAAACCCGCGTAACTTGAGGGGCTCCAGATGTGGGTCTCCTCTAGGCGAGCTTCCCTATCTATGCTATTGAGGGCTATGCTATCATAAGCCAACCGATCATTGGAGCCTCTCCTATCTTACGATCTTGTGACATTATGGAAATCCCCTCAAAAGTTCATCTGCCGGCTTCTAAAAAGGAAGGGCTTAATCCTCATAAAGAGATCCTTTCGCCCCCACTTTGTCTGTGGGGCATAGATGTTAATGAGCCGAAACTCCTGTCCCTTCATGAGGACATCCAAGATCAGGCACCTCCCCATTTTTAACTCAACAACCCTTCGGCATTCAACCGCTGCGGAAAAAAGGACCGCCACCCCACTATGCTTTTCAGTCACAAGAGACCGGTGGCAGGGCCCGTGCCTCCACTCTCTCCTGGGTTTAACCAGGGAGGCAGAATCTGACAACCTGGTCTCCTGTAAAAAGAAACTTTAACACGGCCGAGAAAATCAAAGGCTGCAAATCTAGCCGTATCAGACTTAATACTGGCGCAATTAACCCCTTAAGGACCAGGCCAATTTCCACTGTAGAACCAGATCGTTTTTTGCACATCTGACCACTTTCACTTTAAGCATTAATAACTCTGGGATGCTTTTACCTTTTATTCTGATTCCGAGATTGTTATTTCGTGACATATTCTACTTTATGTTAGTGGTAAATATTTGTCGATATTTGCATCATTTCATGGTGAAAAATTCAAAAATTTGATGAAAAAATTGAAAATTTTGAATTTTTCTAACTTTGAAGCTCTCTGCTTGTAAGGAAAATGAATATTCCAAATAAATTATATCTTGATTCACATATACAATATGTCTACTTTATATTTGCATCATAAAGGTGACATGTTTTTACTTTTGGAAGATATCAGAGGGCTTCAAAGTACAGCAGCAATTTTCCAATTTTTCACAAAATTTTCAAAGCGGAATTTTTCTAGGACCAGTTCAGTTTTGAAGCGGATTTGAAGGGCCTTCTTATTAGAAATACCCCACAAATGACCCCATTATAAAAACTGCACCCCGCAAAGTATTCAAAATGACATTCAGTAAGTGTGTTAACCCTTTTGGTGTTTCACAGGAATAGCAGCAAAGTGAAGGAGAAAATTCTAAATCTAAAATTTTTACACTCGCATGTTCTTGTAAACCCAGTTTTTGAATTTTTACAAGGCGTAAAAGGAGAGAAATCTTCCTAAAATTTGTAACCCAATTTCTCTTGAGTAAGGAAATACCTCATATGTATATGTCAAGTGTTTGGCGGGCGCAGTAGAGGGCTCAGAAGGGAAGGAGCGACAGTGGGATTTTGGAGAGTGAGTTTTTCTGAAATGGTTTTTTTGGGGGCATGTCCCATTTAGGAAGCCCCTATGGTGTCAGGACAGCAAAAAAAAAACACATGGCATACTATTTTGGAAACTACACCCCTCAAGGAATGTAACAAGTGGTCCGCTGAGCCTTAACACCCCACAGGTGTTTGACGACTTTTCGTTAAAGTTGGATGTGAAAATGAAAAAACATTTTTTTCCCTAAAATGCTGGTTTTCCGCCAAATTTTACATTTTTACAAGGGGTAATAGGAGAAAATGCCCCCCAAAATTTGTCCCATTTAGGAAGCCCCTATGGTGCCAGAACAGCAAAAAAAAAAAAACACATGGCATACTATTTTGGAAACTACACCCCTCAAGGAACATAAAAAGGGGTCCGCTGAGCCTTAACACCCTACAGGTGTTTGACGACTTTGGATATGTAAATTATTATTTTATTTTTTGTACTAAAATGCTGTTTTTTCCCCAAATGTTACATTTTTAAAGGGGTAATAGTAGAAAATGCCCCCCAAAATGTGTAACCCCATCTCTTCTGAGTATGGAAATACCCCATGTGTGGACGTCAAGTGCACTTTGGGCACACTACAATGCTCAGAAGAGAAGGAGTCACATTTACAAATTTTGCTGAAATGGGGGGGCAGGTCGCATTTAGGAAGCCCCTATGGTGTCAGGACAGCAAAAAACTATTTCGGAAACTACATCCCTCAAGGAACATAACAAGGGGTACAGTGAGTCTTAACAACCCACAGGTGTTTGATAAATATTCATGAAGTGGGATGTCAAAATGAAAAATTAGATTTTTTTACACTAAAATGCTGGGGTTACCCCACATTTTTCAGTTTCACAAGTGGTAAAAGGAGAAAATGTCATTGTAAATGTATAAATACATTTCTTTGGAGTAAGGACATACCTCAAGTCTGGGCGTAAACGGCATGTGCACTGGTCTCATTCAGGTGCTTTGAGCTTCTGCGTTGCGGCCTATGGAGCCAGAACAGTGGGACCCCCCCTCAAGGGGCATTACATGGGGTAAATAACTGGGGTACACTAAATAACTAAAATGGGGTACAGTGGGACATAAAATTATAAAACAGGTTATGTTCCCAGAATGATGACCCAGAGCATAGCCAAAACTAAAAAATATGCCCGCCCCAAACCCTGTGCTCTGAATCATCATTCTGGGAATGTGACGTGTGTGGCCGTCCCTAACCTGTTGCCTCAAATGTGCACCCTGCTCAGGTGGAGAGAGAGTGCTGCGCATTTGAGGCAACAAAGAAAGTCCCTGATGATAGTGACTCAGTGACCCGTGACCCAGAGAAAAAAATACCCCCAGAGGTCTTAGCATTTTCATTTTTTTAGATTAGTTTTTTGGGGCAATTTAGTGGTTTATGGGGTTAAAATTTGGAATTTACTCTGGACTTGGTACATTGGGGTCAAATTATGGAAAATTAAAATGAAAGGGGAAAATGTAGTACTGCGTGGAAGTGTGATACTCCCTGAAGCAGTTTTTAATGCAGAGGCCCGGATGATTGGGGCAAGTGTCACATTGAGTGAGGGTATCCTTCCGTATCCCCCTCCTGTTACACACTCTGCATTTTTTCTGGGATCGTCCCTTCTTTCCAGTGTGGGGGACCTCACCTGGAAACTGTTGGTCTGGGATGATCCTGGCACCTATTACTCCAGTTCCTTGGGAAGTCCGGCCTGCTCTTTCCCGGTCGCCAAAGATCAGGACCTTTAGGACTTCTCCTTGGAACTGGAGGAATGTCCCTGTGTTGCCAGCGTACTGGGACAGTACAAAAGCGTTGTACATGGTAACCTGTACCAAGTAGACCGCAACTTTTTTGTACCATACCTGTGTTTTCCGCATGGCCATGTATGGCTTGAGGACTTGATCAGAGAGATCAACTCCCCCCATATACCGATTGTAGTCCAGAATACAATCGGGCTTGAGGACCGGTGTTGTGGTACCTCGCACAGGGATAGGTGAGCTGCCGTTATCATGAATAGTGGTCAGCATAAGGACATCCCTCTTATCCTTATACCTGACCAGCAATAGGTTTTCATTGGTAAAGGCACGGGACTCACCCTTGGGCATATGTGTCTGCAGAAAATTTAGAGGGAGGCCTCTCTGGTTTTTCCGCACGGTCCCACAAGCGAACGTGGATCTGGCGGCAAGGGATGTGAAGAGAGGGATGCTGGTATAAAAGTTGTCCATGTACACGTGGTAACCCTTATCCAGCAATGGGTGCCAAAGCTCCCAAACGATTTTCCCGCTAACACCCAGAGTGGGGGAACAATCTGAGTATGTAGTGTGTGTGATTGGTGTAACTGTAACTCTAAGGGGAGAAAAAAAAGCGCTGCGGCCAAAAAAAAATGGGGGGGCCAAATGCAGCGCCCTGAACCCCTAATAGGGCCCGGGTCACACTAAAAAAATTGTGGCGGACCCTTTAGGTCCTATTAGGGGGTCAAGGGGGGGAGTTAACTTTTTGACACTTTTTTTTTACTTTACTTTACTGGTTAACCTTACCTGTCCCTGGGGCTGTACTCTCTCCCTGTTTACCTTTTCTCTCCGGGTCAGCATCACCGCAATAGCCGATAGCGATTTTCGGCGATCGCCTACATGGGGGGGTCTGATGACCCCCTGGGCATTGGCGCGGGGGGGCCTGCTGGCGCGGCAGTGACCGAAATTCCCACGGGCGTACCTGTACGCCCTTGGTGCTTAAGGGGTTATTAGACGCCAGCGTTAGTGGGGTGTGTGCCGCCATCATTGGTGATTGAGTTAGATGCCCTGAACCCCTCATTTTTGCCTTTTCTTGGCCCCTTCATCCCCAGATGAAGAGGCCTCCTTGTCTTTGGCCCTTTTTTTGGATCCCGTTTGAAACCTCTCCAGCAGGACAGGGCCCAGTTCCCCCCAGAGGCTCCCCACCACAGGCACCCCCTCCCCGCCCCCCCTCAAGGGGGAGGAGATGTTTTTAAGGACGGGGTACCGGTTAGACAGGTCAATCAGAGGGGGGGGGGGCGGTAGGCTTCTGATTTGGACACGGTCCGCAGCACAGGGCTTTCCAGAGGACTCCAACCTCTTCTTTCCCTTCTTCCCCTTTTTATTGCCCTTAACTTTTGGCCTCTCCTCCCTCCTTCTCATCACCTTCCTCTTTAGACATTCTCCTCATCTCCTCATCCAGAACGTCATCCTCCAGGGCAATTACAGGACTAACCTCGGGAGCAGGAACAGAAGCTGCCTCCAGTTCCCCACCCCTTCTTCGGTCATTCTCCCACCTTGGCTTAGCGGGATCTTTCCTCCTCACTGACCCTGTTGCCCCCTCCCCCGCACTCGTGTCCTCCCCAGCCGGGGAAACATTACCGCTCTCCCCGGCTGAAGCAACCATCACACGGGCAAAGGCACTAGGACAATGACTGAACGGGTGCCCTAAGAAACCACACAGGTGGCACCTGATCTGCCTACATGAGGCTGAAAGATGACCTACCCCACCACACAAAGCACAGACCTGTACAGTACAGGCCGCACTAAAGTGGGTGGGGCTGCCGCATCTGTGACAGACCTTGAGCTGCCCCTGGTAGAAGACCTGGATCCTGTCTTTCCCAAGAAAAGCAGCCGAAGGGATGTGGGCAACAGTGCTCCCTGAAAGTTTAAATTAGACAGAAAACGTCCAGGCCCCAGACCAGATCCCATACTCATCAAAATTCTTTTTAGGCATGTCCATCACATCACCGCACCTCCTGAGCCAGGTCATGATATCGTAACAAGTTTTTTACCAGGTTCTGGCATGATACCGCCTTTACGGCAAAATCACACCAGCCGGGCTCACTCTTCTCCACCTCATAGTTCGACCAGAAGAGCTCCAGCCCCTCCGGCCAAACAAAGCTGATTAATTCACTCCACTAGCACCCCTCTCGTTCACTCCACTAGCTCCCCTGTCATTCACTCACTAGCACCCCTATCATTCACTCCACTAGCACCCCTCTCATTTACTCAACTAGCACCCCTCTTGTTCACTCCACTAGCACCCCTCTCATTCACTTAACTAGCACCCTCTCTTGTTCACTCCACTATCACACCTCTCATTCACTCCACTAGCACCCCTCTCATTCATACTGCTGGCACTCATCACTTGCACACTGCAATCACTCTTTCTACTCCCAGCCTCCACCTACCCTTTATTAGATTCACAGCTCGTATTTACTCCTTCACCTTTGCTAGCTGGGCTGGCCTCTATCTTCTGTTTCTTTGCAGCAGGCTTGTTGGATCCCTCCAAAAACACGGGCTCAGGAGCATCTTCTGGCGGTGGCCCTGCCCCCTTTCTTGACTCCGACGCCGGCGTCACCGGCTGCCCCTCCAAACGCACTCCTGCCCCAACTCCTACTGCTGATGCATAAGAAACCCCCTCCATAGCGCCAGCGCCAGCTGCCCGGGCAGTCCCCCCCCTCACAGAGGTGTGCCCTGCAGCACCAGGATCACTGACGGAAACCTGACCCAGGGGACCCCCCCCCGAGTGGGGGTCACCCGTGACACCTGATCCGTCCTGGGGACCACTCCCCGAACCGACAAGGTCTGATGCCCGGACACCCCCTCCCTCTCACCCAGGGGACCACCCCCTGAAAGAGTGATTCCACCTACAGACCTCCGCGCTAGGACACCCCCCTCACAGGGGGATGCTTCATAGCACCAGAGCCGCTCAGGGGACAACCCCCTGAGCCAGTCTGGGAAAGCACAGAGACCTTGAGCATTCCCTGCCCATCCCTACCGAAAGGACACTCGTCTGGGTCTCCGGCGACCACTATAGCACTGGCAGCCATCTTGAGCCCAACAATGCTGACCCCGTTCCACTTCAGAAACGGGATCTGGCAGTTTGGGGGCCCAGCAGCCTGAACCCACTGACCAGCAGGTCCAGACTGCTGGAAAGAATAAAAAACAAACTTGGTTACTTCTTCTTTCTTCAGTTTTTTCTTTCCTTTTTTCCTCTTCTTCCCAGTCTTGTCAGATCCCATTTCATTACCAAAGGAGAAGTTCTCAAACCGAGTGGGGGACTCCTGCATGACGATGGCCTGGAGCACCCCACCCTCCAGGAGCCTGCTGTTGCTGTCTGTCTTGTATTCACTTTCATCCAAGGAGGAAGGCAGGGCGACCCTCTGGGCTGCATCCAGATGATCCTCACTGAGGGGGAAACTGGGAGTGGGGGTGACAGGAGCACCAACAGACACGGCATCAACAGTCACTGCTTTAGCTTCTGCACCTCCCTTACTACCCCCAGCCACTTCACCACCTACTCCACCTTTACTGCCATTATCTTCACTGAGGGGAAAAACAGGGATGGGGGTGACACAGACACCAGCAGCCACACTTTTGCTAGCCACTGGATTAGCTTCTGCACCTCCCACCTCCCCCAGAAACTTAACCATCTTCTCTGCCATTGCTATCTTCCATAGCCTCCACCTGTTTTTCCACATGCTCCTTCACCGACAGCACTTCATCTTCACTGTCACTACTCTCCCCATCATCCTCCACCACAACCTCCTTACCTGGGGTGTTCATGGTGGGGAATCTGTCATCAATCAACAGCTTCTCCCTGAAAATGCCACTGCCTTCCACAAGCTCTTGCCTTCTCTCTTCCAGCTTTTTAATCTCCAGTTTAAGAGCCTCAGTGCCGATTTTAAGTTCTGGCCTCTTCTTTTTGGAACCTGTATTGTGGAGATTCCTGACCAGCTTCAAATCTTCCCTCGCAGCACGAAGCTCTTTACCAAATTTCTCATATTCTTTGAATCTTGCTCTCCACCCCCCCCCCCCCCCCACACCAGCCTAGAACATGAAGGGGAGTCCTGCCAGGACTCCAAGCAGGAGGCTACCACACTCCTGGGAAGAGGCTAGTTGGAAACTCTGCTGGCTTTGGCCTAGTACCTTGGAGTCGGGAGATCAAAAGACAAACAACTTCCCTCTAGCAGTTGGAGCTGGAATTACTGTGGCTTCTGGCACCAGACTTGCCCTCCAATGGGTCCTCAAAAAAGGATTAAAATTTTGCTCATTCCAATTAATAGGCTCTGTCATTGTGCCGCTGTGCGGCAGTGATTCTAATAGTGACACCTGTGATCTGCATGTCATGCTGAATAACAGTATTATTTCACTTACACAGTACACTCCTTATGCGTGTTACAGCAAGGCAAAGTGTACTACACCCCTATTGAAGCTCTCTGTAGCCCGGAAATAGCTGTTTTTAATAGCAATTTGACGCGAATAAATTCGGGGAAAAAAAATTTGGGGGGAAAATTCAGAGAATCAGCCAAATCAAATTTTTCAAAAATTCACTAATTTCTAGCAGAGATCCATGGCAGGGTGATATTTGGCTTTAACTTTTTAGACAACATGATTAAATTTGATTGCAGGATTTAAAATGCCAAAAATCTATACTCAGTAGCTCAGCAGAGCTTATCAGAACACCCAACGTAAAATCCAGGGGTCCCAATCAGAGAGGATAGTTGAGGGGTCTCTACCTGTCTCTGTGTCCAGTCCATATAGGCAGCCTCAGCCGCCTGTAGCAATGGAACGCCAATAACACTGATCAGTGCTGTGCTGTGGCACAGCATTGTTCAATGCATGCAATCATTGTATGTAATAATCCCCTATGGGGACAAAAATTTCTGAATAAAAGGTAAAAATGTCAATAAATGGGAATAATTCCCTTTCCTAATCAAAGTTTTTATCAACCCCCTCTTCTCATTTGTTTCCCCTCCCAATAAAAGTTGAAAACACCCCTTTTCCCATTTTTCAAATAAAATAATGTAAATTAAAATAAACATAAAGATATGCGGTATCGCTGCATGCAAAAATTTCATAACTAAGAACCCCTTGAGTACAATGGAGGTAGATATACGTCCTGGTGCGGTGGTACTTAACCCCTTAAGGACGCAGGGTTTTTCAGTTTTTGCATTTTCGTTTTTTCCTCCTTACCTTTTAAAAATCATAACCCTTTCAATTTTCCACCTAAAAATCCATATTATGGCTTATTTTTTGCGTCACCAATTCTACTTTGCAGTGACATTAGTCATTTTACCCAAAAATCCACGGCAAAATGGAAAAAAAATTAATTGTGCGACAAAATCGAAGAAAAAATGCCATTTTGTAACTTTTGGGGGCTTCCGTTTCTACCTAGTGCATATTTACGTAAAAATGACATGTTATCATTATTCTGTAGGTCCATACGGTTAAAATGGTACCATACTTATGCAGGTTTATTTTTGTCGTACTTCTGGAAAAAATCATAACTACATGCAGGAAAATGTATACGTTTAAAAATGTGAATTTCGGACCCCTACAACTTTTTTTTTTTTCACATACAGGGCGGTATGTGGGCTAATTTTTTGCCCCGTTATCTGAAGTTTTTATCGGTATAATTTTTCTTTTGATCTGACTTTTTGATCACTTTTAATACATTTTTTAATGGTATAAAAAGTGACCAAAAATACGCTTTTTTGGACTTTGGATTTTTTTAACGTGTACGCCATTGACCGTGCGGTTTAATTAATGATATATTTTTATAGTTTGGACATTTACGCATGCGGTGATACCACATATGTTTATTTTTATTAACACTGTTTTATTTTTTTTATGGGAAAAGGGGGGTGCTTCAAACTTTTATTAGGGAAGGGGTTAAATGATCTTTATTAACACTTTTTTTTAAACTTTTTTTTTGCAGTGTTATAGCTCCCATAGGGACCTATAACACTGCACACACTGATCTTTTACACAGATCACTGGCATGTATTAACACGCCTGTGATTAGTGTTATCTGCGCTTAACTGCTCCTGCCTTGATCTCAGGCACGGAGCAGTCATTCGCCGATCGGACACTGAGGAGGCAGGTAGGGTCCCTCCCGGTGTCCTGTAAGCTGTTCGGGATGCAGCAATTTCACCGCGGTGGTCCCGAACAGCGCGACTGAGCAGCTGGGATACGCACTTTCACTTCAGACGCGGTGGTCAGCTTTGATCGCCGTGTCTGAAGGATCTGAAGGGTTAATACAGGGCATCAGCTTTGATCGGCGTGTCTGAAGGGTCTGAAGGGTTAATACAGGGCATCACCGTGATCGGTGATGTCCTGTATTAGCCACGGGTCCAAATAAAAATTAAAATCACCCTTTTCCTATTTTATCCCAAAAAGTGTAAAAAAAAATTTAATAAACATATTTGGTATCGCCGCGTGTGCAAACGTCCAAACTATTAAAATACAGTATAATGTTAATGATGCACAGCATAAACATAAAAAAGTTAAAAATCGCTGCTTTTTGGTCACATCAAATTCAACAAAAATTTTATTAAAAAAGTTAAAAAGTTACATACCGTATTTATCGGGGTATACCACGCACCGGCCTATAACACGCACCCTCATTTTACCAAGGATATTTGGGTAAAAAAAGTTTTTTACCCAAATATCCTTGGTAAAATGAGGGTGCGTGTGTGTGCATGTGTATTCCCCGATACACTGTTTCTGACCCCACAGAAGTCCCCAGGAAAGGCAGGGGGAGAGAGGCCGTCGCTGCCCGCTTCTCTCCCTCTGCCTTTCCTGGGGTCTAGAGCCCTGCTGCCGCCGCTTCTCTCCCCCTGCTATCGGCGCCGCTGCCCCTTCTCTCCCCCTGCTATCGGCGCCGCTGCCCCTTCTCTCCCCCTGCTATCGGCGCCGCTGCCCCTTCTCTCCCCCTGGCTATCGGTGCCGCTGCCCCATTGCCGGCGCCGATAGCCAGGGGGAGAGAAGCGGCGCCGGCAATGGGGTAGCGGCGCCGACAGACAGGGGGAGAGAAGGGGCAGCGGCACCCATTGCCGGTGTCGCTGCCCCGTTGCCTCTCCCATCCCCGGTTGTATAATTACCTGTTGCCGGGGTCAGGTCCGCGCTGCTTCAGGCCTCCGGTGTGCGTCCCCTGTGTCATTGTTATGCGCTGCGAGACGCAATGACGAGTGACGTCACTCGTCATTGCGCCGTGCAGCGCATAGCAACGATGCATGGGACGCCCCCTCCCATTGACTTGCTTTGAGGGGGTGTGGTGTGACGTCATGAGGGGGCGGGGCAATGACATCACGAGCTCCCGGCGCCGGCTCCAGCGTTCGGAACAGTTTGTTCCAAACGCTGAGCAGCGGAGTACCCCTTTAAGTTACCGAAAATCAAGACCATGTGAATTACTTTATTTTTTATATTATGAACAATAACAAATACTTGCAAAAATATACATACCCCTTCGTCTCTTATTAAGACAGAAGCAAAAAAAAAAGGAAAAAAAAAACCTACAGAAATAAAATGAAACAAAACAAATAAATACAAAAAAACATCTTAATTTGTAAGAACAAAATATGGTACTTGGGGGGAAAGGGGGGCATTGGTTCCTCTGTCACAGATACATGACAGTTGATGGATTTCAGATTCCCTCTGCCTATTCATGGGAAGTTAAATGCATGAAAAATGACATTTAGAGTAATATTTAGAGTGATCCAAGCAGCTATAGACATTTATAGTAACATCCATACACATTCTCATAGCTTTCATAATGTGAAATATGAATATCAAGTTACAAGCATTGATAGTATCAGTTACCGTACACTTTCCATGCAAATCTGTCCATTGATGTGATATTGTGGTAACAATTGGGAGCCCTGAGGCTTTATATAATGTATTTCATGGATATAATTGATCCCTTTGCTCTTCCAATCTCTATTAAGACTCATTACACTTGGTTTCATTTAAAGGAATTGATTGTAATATTTATATTTACAATATTATTGATATCTTTAACATAAACCCCTGGAGATCCCGCTGTTCCCTTTTCCTTGTGGACTTTGTAATTAGTCCATTGGGATTCATTACACTTGTTTAAATTTTTCTACATGATTCTAACATTTATATTTATAAGACCACTGAATAGTTATAGAATATCCGCTCACTTATCATTTGTCACTGGACTGCACCAAGTCCAGGGAACATACACATATATACTACATGATTTTTATGCATGAGATTGAACCTTGCTTTCCCTTCAAACAACTCCAACTCCAGTAACCATGCACATGAAATAATTCGCTTTAGATAGGGGATAAGATGTTTAGGGCCGGAGTACCCCTTTAAATCTATACCACTATACAGGCCACACTGCCAGAGTGTTAGGTGCTTCAGGGGAGTGTTACATTAACCCCTTAATGACCAATGACGTAAATGTACATCCTGGTGCGGCAGTACTTCGCGCACCAGGACGTACATTTAGGTCAGGTACATGAACGCGAGCATCGGAGCAATGCTTGGGTCATGTGCGGCAGGTCCCAGCTGCTGTTAGCAGAAAGGGACCCGCCGGTAATGGCCGACATCCATTATCACACGGATGACTGCTATTAAAGGAGTACTCTGGCGTGCACTTTTTCCCTTTTATCCTGTCCGGGCTGCAAAATAAAAGAAAACACACTTTCTCTTACCTGCCAACGAGCCCCCGGAGCTCCGGTACACTCCGGTACGGGTGTTCGGTCCCCGGGCTTTATTCTTCTTACTTCCTGTTAGCCCGGTACGTCACAGGGAGCTTCAGCCTATCACCGGCCGAGGCGGGATATCGCTGCAGCCGGTGATAGGCTGAAGCTCCATGTGATGTGCCGGGCTAACAGGAAGTAAGAAGAATACAGCCCGGGGACCGAACACCCGTATCGGAGTGTACCGGAGCTCCGGGGGCTCGTTGGCAGGTAAGAGAAAGTGTGTTTTCTTTTATTTTGCAGCCCGGACGGGATAAAAGGAAAAAAGTGCGCGCCGGAGTACTCCTTTAACCCCTCAGATGCCATGATCAATACAGATCTGTGGCAGCGTGGCTACATTTTATGCTGAACTTATCGCCCATGGCAGTGCCGCGGGGATCAGATCAGCTAACATGGCGGACGGAGGTCACATCACCTGCCTCCGCTGCCTTCATGGCTTCTTCTGCTCTGGTCTGAGATCGAGAAGACCAGAGCAGTAATAGCCAATAATATTGATCAGTTCTAAGCCTTATGCATAGCACTGAACAGTATTAGCAATCAGATGATTGCTATAAATAGTCCCCTATGGGGTCATAAAAAGTGTAAACAAAGAACTAAAAAAAGTTTTAAAAAAGAAAAGAAAGTGTGAAAAATCCCCTCCCCCAATAAAAATGTAAAATGTCCCTTTTTCTCATTTTACCCCCAAAAAGTGTAAAAACATTTTTTTATAAAATCGTTGGTATCGATCTGTGTGTAAATGTCCGAACTATTAAAATATAATGTTAATGATCCTGTACAGTGAAAGGCGTGAACGTAAAAAAATATAAAAAAGTCCCAAATTCCTGTTTTTTGTCACATTTTATTTAAAAAAAATTTATAAAAAAATTGATAAGATATATACACAAATGTGGAATCAATAAAAAGTACAGATCACGGTGGAAAAAAATAGCCCTCATACAGCCGCTTATACGGAAAAATGAAAAAGTTATAGGTCAGCAAAATAGAGGGATTTTAAATGTACTCATTTGGTTATAAAGTTTGCAATTTTTTTTAAGCGCAGTAATAATTGAAAAGCATGTTGTCATGGGTATCGTTTTAATTTAATTGACCCACAGAATAAAGAACACATGTCATTTTTGCCATAAATTGTACGTCGTGCAAATGAAACCTTCCAAAATTAGCTAAATTGTTTTCTTTTTAATTTCCCCACAGAAATAGTATTTTTTTGGCTGTGCCATACATTTTATGGATAATGAGTCACGTCATTACAAAGGGCAACTGGTCATGCAAAAAACAAGCCCTCATACTAGTCTGTGGATGAAAATATAAAAGAGTTATGATTTTTAGAATGCAAGGAGGAAAAAATGAAAATGCAAAGATAAAATTGGTCCTTAAGGTCCTTAAGGGGTTAAAGAGTACCTGTCATGATCTTGTTAAATTTTATAATCCTCCCAGTTCACTGCCCCCATCATGATAAACCACCCCCTCCCTTTATTTTTATTATTTTTTAGTTTTCTACCTTGATATTGCTCTGTATTTTCTGCACAGTCTCAGTCAGATTCACAGACTGGGAAGGGGTGTTCCCCAGCAGGCGTGACATCATCTGAAGCCATACAGGGGAGAACTTACTCCTCACTCTGCTACACACAGCCCAGAGCAGTTCAGTGTGAGATGAGCTATGATTGGCTAAGGCTGCCCCCCCTCCCCCTTTTTGACTTCTACCAGGCCAGCAGGAGTCCAAAGTCTGTGCAAGAGATGGGGGAAAAGTGCCCTGGACAAGTAGGAAGACAACTAGTGGCAGCTTTTGTAAACACAAATAAAACATAGAAAAGTTCATTTATTTAAAAAAAAAGTACATTATAAAGGCTTTTTCTTTACCACTAGGAGTGCAATAGCAAAAATTAGTTTTAATGACAGTGCCCATTTAATCTTACATTATATATATGGTGTTAGCAATTGGGCTTTATTGACCTGCTCCATAAATGTATATAGTGTGTGCAGATTCACTTCACAGGCGGAGAAGGATAGCGGCTATCAGCAGCCGACGCATACAGTTAATGACCGACATCAGCGATCAGAATGATGCTAGTCATTTACGTTTTTCAATGTTGTAATCACACCCCCTCCCATAGACTTGCATTGAGGGGGTGGGGCATGGCGTCACACGGGGGCGGAGTTGGGATGTCACGACACACCCTCCCTGTGGTCGGGAGTTATGACACTGAGCGTCTCCAGCGCTTCATGCAGTGCTTACAGTTGGTGGGTGCTGCATGATAGATTGCGGGGGTCCCAAGCGGCGGGACCCCGGTGATCAGACATCTTATCCCCTATCCTTTGGAAAGGGGATAAGATGTCTTGGGGCCAGAGTTCCCCTTTAAGGAACCACTTGACAACCAGATTGAACACTTGTGCCATGTTATGGTTTATTTTTATCACTCCAACCTGTTTCCTTGGAACCTGGATGTGGCAGCAGCCTGACGAGACCATAGGGCCTCACGATTGAAAAGATGAAAGAGTCAATTGAACATTTAGAAGAGATTAACAAGTTTAATGTGTCAGCAGCATGAGGAGATCACATAGCGGCACAATGACACAGCCTGGGGGTGATGGCAGCCTATGTGATGGCAGCCTAGGCGGCAGAGCAACACAATGACAGAGCCTGGAGGTGGCAGCAGCATGATGAGACCATATGGTGGCACAATGACAGAGCCTGGAGGTGGCAGCATCAGGAGTCCTGAAGGTAACCCTGTGACAGAGTGGGACGGTGGGTGGCAAAACCAGTACCCGATGACGAAGGTGGGTGAAAGAAGGAGCACTTGGCATCAGATGTGTGGCATCAGGTGGGTGGCAGGATCAGAATAGCTTAAGCAGTAGTGTTGAGCGGCATGGGCCATATTCGAATTCGCGAATATTCGCGAATATATGGACGAATATTCGTCATATTCGCGAATATTCGCATATTCGTAATGTTCTCGTTTTATTTTCGCATATGCGAATATTCGCGTGTACGAAAATTAACATATGCGAAAATTTGCATATACAAAAATTAACATAAGCTAAAATTCGTATATGCGAAAATTATCATATGCAAATTTTCGCATATGCGATTCGCACACCAGTCTCACACAGTAGTATTAGAGCCTTCTTACACCACACAAGCTGGAAGCAGAGAGGGGTGATCACTGTGATGTGTACTGTGAAAAAAAAATATATATATTCGTAATTACGAATATATAGCGCTATATTCGCGAATATTCGCGAATTCGCGAATATGCGATATTCACGAATAAAATTCGAATTGCGAATATTCGCGAGCAACACTATTAAGCAGGTAGGCAGAAGAAACCAGTCTCTTTTGTAAAAGTGTTGGTGTGGCACCATGGATAATCTAGTCTGATGCATCAGGCATTGGTGGGTGGAAATACTGGCATATCCAAGCCTAATTCATCTTGACAAAGGTCAGTCTCTCCACATTTTTGGTGGACAGGTGAGTTCTGCTTGGGGTTACTATGGCCCCCGCCCGAACTAAACACCCGCTCTGATGCCACCCTACTGGCTGGGCAGGACAGCTTTTCCAGGGCAAACTCTGCCAGTTGCGGCCACAAATCAAGTTTGGCTGCCCAGAATTCAGAGGATGTGGGTTGGCAAGGTCATGTCCAAGTATGCCACCACCTGCTTGTTCAGGTCCTGCTCAAGGTCTACCTGCTGCTGCTGATTAGTTGCTTCACTATGCAGGTGAAGAAAGCTACTAACAAGCGACTGTAGACTCAGGCTTCTGATGCTGCTGGAGCTGGTACTGCTCCTGCCACCCCACCACTCCCCAGCAGCCATGGCAGTGGAACGTGAGCGCAGACGGTCCCCAGACAGACCTGCGAGAGGATGGACGATGGCGCAGATAGGCATCGCCCAACTGACTAATTATGATGTCTCTGTAGTAGGTCAGTTTGTCCTCCCTCTCAGTGGGTGTAAAAAAGGCCCCCATTTTGTGTCGGTAGTGAGGGTCCAAAAAGGTGGAGAGCCAGAAGTCATCCCGCTGCCGAACGGTGACAATTCGTCAGTCACTACGGAAGCAAGTAAGCATGCATTGTGCCATTTGTGCAAATGACTCGGAGGGACACCCTGCCTCCATCGCCACACTACATACTGCCATGGTGTGTCTAGGTCCTCTGTCTTGTCTTCCTCACCCCCCTGTAGCTCCTCTGGCTGCTCCTGCTCCTCCTCTCTTG
Organism: Hyla sarda; assembly: GCF_029499605.1. Taxonomy (NCBI): domain Eukaryota; kingdom Metazoa; phylum Chordata; class Amphibia; order Anura; family Hylidae; genus Hyla; species Hyla sarda. The sequence goes on from NC_079197.1 coordinate 161,177,422, forward strand.
TCAGCTGAGTATAAAAACCACCCATTGCGCTATACATTGCCCTGTGCTCCACTGTCCCCCTCCCCCTCCTCCTCCTCTTCCAGTTCAGCCCCCACAGGGCTCATGTGGCCGTGAGATGTAGGTGCAATGTCTCCGGTGCCCTAACCAGCCATTGTTTCCACCATTTGTTGTAGGAAATGAAGCATTGGAATGACGTAGTTCATCCCATAATCCTAGCCACTGAAAATTAACGTGGCTTCCTCAAAGGACCTAAGCAAATGGCAAGTGTCACGTATGAGCTGCCACTGGTTGACATCGAAGTTAGAAAGGGGAGTACTCCTATCCACTTGAATCATCAAGTAATTGGCCTTTCTCTGTTCGTATAGTCGGTCCAACATATGGAGGGTGGAATTCCAACCAGTGGAAATGTTGCATATCAGACTATGTTGGTGGATGCCGTTCTGATGCTGCAGCTCAATGAGGGTGTGCTTTGTGGTGTGCGAGTGGCTGAAGTGAATGCAAAGTTTCCTGGCCATTGTTAGGATGTCTTGCAGATGGGGGGAACACTTTAGGAACCGCTTGGCAACCAGATTGAACACATGTGCCATGCAGGGAGCATGACTCAGGCTTCCTTGACACAGCGCAGACAAAGATGTTGTTCCCCTTGTCAGTCACCATGATTCCCATTTTCAGTTGTCGCAGAGAAAGCCATGATTTGATTTCTTGACGAATAATTTTGAGCAGTTCCTCCCCTTCGCCAAGGCAAACCAGGTGAAGAACAGCATGACACCACTGTGCCCTACACACTTGGTATGCTGGAGGGGCACTGAGACTTGTCTAGTTACAGCTCCACACGTCAAAGCTGCTGTGCACTTTGGTACACACCAACAGGCTCAAGGACTGGCCCATCTTCTGTTCTACATATTTGTGCAGGGCCGGTACTGCCTTTTTTTAAAAGAAATTACGGCTTGGTACTCTCCACCTCGGCTTGGCACAAGGCATCAGTTCTCTGAACGGTGCAAAGTCCACCACTTGAAAAGGAGGGACTGCAGCACCAGCTACTTGGACAGGAGTACATTCATCTCCTGCGCCGTTGGATGAGCAGGCGCATACTGCTGTCTCTTGCAAATCGCTTTGGTGATAGATTACTGCCGGAATGACTGACTTGAAGTAGGAGGAGCAGGAGCATCTGGAACAACAGAAGATAGGAATGACAGACAGCTCCTTTCGGGCTGAGGTGGTGGAGCTGACTAAAACAGGGAGCGGCATGCCACTGGGTGACGCCACTGGGTTGCGGCAGCAGGCTGGACAACCACATTGGAGCCATCTTACATGTGGCCAGGTTAACATCCTCCCCAATAGTCCACACTGGCTGACTGCTACTGCCATGTACTCTGCTACTGCTACTGCCAAGAACCCTGCTCCACTACCTCCCGGCCAGGTAGGCTGTCACGAAGCAGGTGGTCCACCCTAGGCATGTTTGGCTTGAGACTTCCCACTGCTGCCACCATGCTGACTGTCAACCATGCTACCAACTTGCTGGCTCAGCTGCAGCCTCACCTGCAACCCTCTTCTCCTGATGATGGTGAAGCACATTCTGGAACCAGCTTCCAAGTGCGATCGGCTTCATCATCATCGAGTTGTGTCTGCACGTCACTGAAGTCATCCTCAAGTTCCTCAACGGTATCTGTTTCAGGAGCCTGAACGCTCGCAACACCACCTCCCACACCACTCTCCTCATCACTACTTTCCCTCCTAGCAGAGGAAGCGGCGGATGTCTCCTCCGCATCTTAGCTGGGCAGTAGCTGTTGACTGTCCTCTAGTTGATCTTCCTCTCTGTATAGTGTAGTTGAGGCCACAGCATACAATACTTCTCTGCGTGAGGGAACAGCATAGGACAGAGGCAGTTGGAGGACATAAGCATAACAATCTAGTGAAAACGTAGAACTGCGGAGTGCGTTTAAATTTCACTTTATTTTATAGTAATACGCCCCAGTACGCTTGCACCAGAAATAAGCATAACAATCTAGTGCGTACGTCTTTTAGTGCTTTTACACTTACTGCCCTCTATTTGCTTTAACCCAAAAAAATGTAGAACTGTGGACTGCGTATATATTTTACTTTTTTTTTAGAGTAATACACCACAGTACGATTGCACCAGATATAAGCATAACAATCTAGTGAATAAGTCTTTTAGTGCTTTTACACTTACTGCCCCCTATAAGCTGTAACCAGAAAAAACGTAGAACTGCGGAGTGCGCATATATTTCACTTTTTTTTATAGTTATGCGCCCCAGTACGCTTGCACCAGAAATTAGCATAACAATCTAGTACATAAGTCTTTCAGTGCTTTTACACTTACTGCCCCCATTTGCTTTAACCAGAAAAAATGTAGAACTGCGGAGTGTGTATATATTTTTAAACTTTTTTTTTTACAGTAATATACCCCAGTATGGTTGCAACAGAAAAAAGTGTACTCTCTCTCTCTCTCTGAACTGTCCCTGCCTGCCCTATGGTTGCTTGCAGTCTTTGAATGGGGATTGCTCCCAATTCAGAACTCGATTGGCAGGCTCTGAAACAACTTCTGAACTCTGCCTGCCTGCACTATAGTTGCTTGCAGTCTTTGAATGTGGAGTGCTTCCTGTGATGATCTCAATTGGCAGACTATAAAACGACTTCTAAACTCTCCCTGCCTGCCTGCAGTGATGCGGGCTTGAGGTCAATGGATTTCCCCTGTGCTGATCTGTATTGTCAGTAACGCTGATTAGTGACCACACAGTGTCTGCTCTCTCTCTAGCCAGAACGAATGTGGGCTTGAGGTGAATGGATTCGCCGCTGTAAAGATCTGTATTGTCAGTAACAATGATGCTCTCGGAAATGCCCGTCTTCGGCAATGGCTGCTAAATATATAGGGCTGTGACATCACAGGGCTGGCTGGCTGCTAATAGGCTGCATGCTGCCATGTGATTCAGGGTTATTCCGCCTACCCACCTTCCCAGACTTCCCAGACCCCTTACGTGTCGCTGCCATTTTAACCCGCACAAAATGTAGCGAATGAATCGATTTGTGACCACGAAGTGCAAGGAAATTCAGATTCATTTAGAATCAAATTTTTCATGAAATTTGGAACGAATTCGACTTTGTCAGCTTCTTTTTGCCCATCTCTAGGCAACAGTGGCTGGCTACCAGTGGGCACTGGGACACCAAAATTTCTTTTGGAAGGAAAATCATCAAGGCAAACGCATAGTTGTGTAATGAAGGTGGACATGGAATCTATGGAAGCTGTTCATGCTTGTCAGCAGATCAGATTATCCTCTCTACTGGTGGTCTGTATGTGCTGGCTGGAGCCTGGTTGCCATGTATGGGCCTTCACAACCAGGGATTCCCAACCAGGGGCATAGCTGGAAACCACAAGGCCCCGTTGCAAAATTGCCCTGGGCCCCCCTACTGGCCACAATAGGCATCATCCATGTTACGCCTAGCGCTCCGGGTCCCCGCTCCTCCCCGGAGCGCTCACGGCGTCTTTCTCCCTGCAGCGCCCCGGTCAGTCCCGCTGACCGGGAGCGCTGCACTGTCATGGCCGTCGGGGATGCGATTCGCACAGCGGGACGCGCCCGCTCGCGAATCGCATCCCAGGTCACTTACCCGTCCCGGTCCCCTGCTGTCTTGTGCTGGCGCGCGCGGCTCCGCTCTCTAGGGCGCGCGCGCGCCAGCTCTCTGAGACTTAAAGGGCCAGTGCACCAATGATTGGTGCCTGGCCCAATTAGCTTAATTGGCTTCCATCTGCTCCCTGGCTATATCTGATCTCCTCCCTTGCACTCCCTTGCCGGATCTTGTTGCCTTGTGCCAGTGAAAGCGTTTAGTGTGTCCAAAGCCTGTGTACCTGAACTTCTGCTATCCATCCTGACTACGAACCTTGCCGCCTGCCCCCGACCTTCTGCTACGTCTGACCTTGCCTCTGCCTAGTCCTTCTGTCCCACGCCTTCTCAGCAGTCAGCGAGGTTGAGCCGTTGCTAGTGGATACGACTTGGTTGCTACTGCCGCAGCAAGACCATCCCGCTTTGCGGCGGGCTCTGGTGAAAACCAGTAGCCTCTTAGAACCGGTCCACTAGCACGGTCCACGCCAATCCCTCGCTGACACAGCGGATCCACAACCCGTAAGCCGAATCGGGACAGTAGATCCGGCCATGGATCCCGCTGAGGTGCCGCTGCCAAGTCTCGCTGATCTTCCCACGGTGGTCGCTCAGCAATCGCAGCAGATTGCCCAACAAGGACAGCAGCTGTCGCAGTTGACCGCCATGTTACAGCAACTTCTGCCTCTGCTACAGCAGCAACCATCTCCTCCGCCAGCTCCTGCACCTCCTCCGCAGCGAGTGGCCGCTCCTAGCCTCCGCTTGTCCCTGCCGGACAAATTTGATGGGGACTCTAAACTCTGCCGTGGATTTTTGTCTCAGTGTTCCCTGCATATGGAGATGTTGTCGGACTTGTTTCCTACAGAACGGTCTAAGGTGGCGTTTGTAGTAAGCCTTCTTTCAGGAAAGGCCTTGTCTTGGGCCACACCGCTCTGGGACCGCAATGATCCTGCCACAGCCTCAGTCCTGGCCTTCTTCGCTGAAGTCCGGAGTGTTTTCGAGGAGCCAGCCCGAGCTTCTTCTGCCGAGACTGCCCTGTTGAACCTGGTCCAGGGTAATTCTTCAGTGGGCGAGTACGCCATCCAATTTCGTACTCTTGCTTCCGAGTTATCATGGAATAACGAGGCTCTCTGCGCGACCTTTAAAAAAGGCCTATCCAGTCGCATCAAGGATGTGCTGGCCGCACGAGAGATTCCTGCCAACCTCCAAGAACTCATCCATTTGGCTACCCGCATTGACATGCGTTTTTCTGAGCGACACCAAGAGCTCCGCCAGGAAAAAGACTTAGATCTCTGGGCACCTCTCCCACAGCATCCTTTGCAGTCTACGCCTGGGCCTCCCGCCGAGGAGGCCATGCAAGTGGATCGGTCTCGCCTGACCCAGGAAGAGAGGAATCGCCGTAGGGAAGAAAATCTCTGTCTTTACTGTGCCAGTACCGAGCATTTCTTGGTGGATTGCCCAATCCGTCCTCCACGTCTGGGAAACGCACGCACGCACCCAGCTCACGTGGGTGTGGCGTCTCTTGGTTCTAAGTCTGCTTCTTCACGTCTCACGGTGCCCGTGCGGATTTCTCCTTCAGCCAACTCCTCCCTCTCAGCCGTGGCCTGCTTGGACTCTGGTGCCTCCGGGAATTTTATTTTGGAATCTTTTGTGAATAAATTCCGCATCCCGGTAACCCGTCTCGTCAAGCCGCTCTACATTTCCGCGGTCAATGGAGTCAGACTGGATTGCACCGTGCGTTACCGCACAGAACCCCTCCTGATGTGTATTGGACCCCACCACGAAAGGATTGAGCTCTTCGTTCTCCCCAACTGTACCTCTGAGGTCCTCCTCGGTCTGCCATGGCTCCGCCTTCATTCTCCCACCCTTGATTGGACCACCGGGGAGATCAAGAACTGGGACTCTGCCTGCCTTAGGAAGTGCCTCTCCCCCCCTCCCAGTCCCGTCAGGCAAGCCTCTGTGCCTCCTCATGGCTCCCGTCCTTGTGTCACCCTGCCCCGTGCCAAGCTTCACCCTCTGCCCTCCCTCCCCATTCCAACTCCTGCTGCACTGCCTGCCGTTGAGGAAACCCTCCATTCTTTCCCGGTGTCCTCATTCCAGGGGAGGCAGTTACCGGACAAAAAAAAGGGGAGACCTCACGGCGTCTTTCTCCCTGCAGCGCCCCGGTCAGTCCCGCTGACCGGGAGCGCTGCACTGTCATGGCCGTCGGGGATGCGATTCGCACAGCGGGACGCGCCCGCTCGCGAATCGCATCCCAGGTCACTTACCCGTCCCGGTCCCCTGCTGTCTTGTGCTGGCGCGCGCGGCTCCGCTCTCTAGGGCGCGCGCGCGCCAGCTCTCTGAGACTTAAAGGGCCAGTGCACCAATGATTGGTGCCTGGCCCAATTAGCTTAATTGGCTTCCATCTGCTCCCTGGCTATATCTGATCTCCTCCCTTGCACTCCCTTGCCGGATCTTGTTGCCTTGTGCCAGTGAAAGCGTTTAGTGTGTCCAAAGCCTGTGTACCTGAACTTCTGCTATCCATCCTGACTACGAACCTTGCCGCCTGCCCCCGACCTTCTGCTACGTCTGACCTTGCCTCTGCCTAGTCCTTCTGTCCCACGCCTTCTCAGCAGTCAGCGAGGTTGAGCCGTTGCTAGTGGATACGACCTGGTTGCTACTGCCGCAGCAAGACCATCCCGCTTTGCGGCGGGCTCTGGTGAAAACCAGTAGCCTCTTAGAACCGGTCCACTAGCACGGTCCACGCCAATCCCTCGCTGACACAGCGGATCCACAACCCGTAAGCCGAATCGTGACAATCTAACACCTTCCCAGGATGCCTGCTGCCCAGAGACTCACGGGTGAAGTATTTGATATAGTGTTCTTTATTTCGTCTAGACCACCATCTCTTCCCTCTGCTGAATTTGATGCTCAGAAACTGTTGGCTACTCACTTTGTTAGTAGATCTTCATCCTATATATAAAGACAATAATAGTTACAACCTTGCCACATAATATACCCCCCTTAATATAACCCTGCCACACAATGTACACTCTGAATATCCCACTGCTACACACTGTACCCTCTGAATATGTCCCTGTATAGCATCAGGCCACAAACTGCCCCCATATAGCTGTAGGCCCCCATACTGTCCTTATATTGCATCAGGCTCTCATACAATAGTAGGCTTGCATACAGCCTCAGGCCCTCATATAGTAGTTAGCACCCATACTGCACAATATAGCAGTAGGCTCCCATATTTTCCCCATATAGTATTTTGCCCCCATTCTGTCTCTATATAGTAGTAGCCCCCATACTTCTCCCATAAAGTATTAGCTCCCCATAAAGCAGTAGGCCCCCATATAGAATTAGGTTCTTATACTGTCCCTTTATAAACTAGTGGGGCAGTATAGGGGCCTAATGCTATATGGGGCAGTATATAAGGCCTGAAAAATATGATATAGTAGTATACCTTGTCTGCCCCCAAAACATTACAGTAGGTCCACTCCACTCCCTCAGAGAAGCACCGAAGCTGGCTCACCAAAGCAGGCTCTCGCTCTCTATTTCCCAGTGGCAGAGTTTTTATCTCCTCTTCTCCTTCACTCCTTTGCTGAAGTTAGGGAATGTCTTCTCACGGATGTTCCTGCGCTTAGCATGTCTGCTCCCTCCGCTCTTAAAGCGTCAAGTGCCAACAGATCAGGCAAGTATTTTGGCAGCATTCATTAGTGTAATTATCATGGTCGGTGCCAGTGCAGTAAGGCACCTTCCAACCATGTGACTGATCCCATGGAATTACATTACCAAAGGTCCTCTACTTTCCTCTCTAACACACAGCCTGATATGCAACAGTTTCCACTGTGCTGCCTGTAAGAACGATCTGCTCATATAGGGGGTTGGAGACAGGTAGATGTGTGGTGAGGGGGCCCCTTGTGTATGGGCCTGGTCACAGGTGTGACCCTTGTGACCCTTATAGCTACGCCACTGCTCTGAATGTAAAAATGTCTTTGAATGCATTGTTGCATTGTAGAGGCATGTACAGCAGTCAACAATCTCTCACCAAGGGGTTCACTACCCATAAGTATCCTCTTAGAGCCTTACAGGGAAAAATGGGAAACACTAATCAGATCTGCAATCATTCATTTACACATTTATCTGAGACATAACTGCATAAAGAGCTTTGCAGAAATTTGACATTTTTATCTGGGAGTGTTATTTATTTAGTTATTCATTTTTTATGAGTGTACTTAATACCCCCTCCACAATAACAACATGTACAATAAATTATTAAAGGGTACTCCGGTGGGAAACAATTTTTTTTATTATCAACTGGTGCTACAAAGTTAAACAGATTTGTAAATTACTTCTAGTTAAAAATCTTATTCCATCCAGTACTTATCAGCTGCTGTATGCTCCACAGAAAGTTGAATTTCTTTCTGGAGTTATTTTCAGTCTGACCACTCTGTCCGTATCAGGAACTATCCAGAGCAGGAGAGGTTTGCTATGGGGATTTCCTTGTACTCTGGACAGTTCCTGACGTGGACAGAGGTGTCAGCAGAGAGCACTGTGGTCAGACTGAAAATAATTACACAACTTTCTGTAGAGCATACAGCAGCTGAAAGTACTGAATTTTTAAATAGAAGTAATTTACAAATCTGTTCAATTTTCTGGCACCAGTTAATATTAAAAAAAAATGTTTTTTTCCACTGAAGTACTCCTTTAAGACCATTTATAATGATAAGCAAAACTTATAAGAGAAAAATGTTATAATTATCAATAGGCAAAGATGCAAAATAAAAGAAAATATCCAAGTCTTTAGGACCAAAAATGTCCAACACTTAAAAGGATAAACATACTGCAGGTTAGATTTTTTTCTTCATTCTGATGACACTGCCCAAAATTATACTGAAGAATGCATTCACATTACACTTCCCGATTGTCCTTCTAAAAGCAGTTTTGACATCTTTATTCTTGAGACTATATATAAAAGGGTTGAGCATGGGGACAATTGCTGTGTTCAACAGAGAATATAATTTCTTGGAGCCAGAACTATTACTTGGTATAAGATACTGAAATATCAATGTTGCATACAATAACATGCTGACTGTGAGGTGAGAGGAACACGTGTAGAAGGCCTTTCTTCTACCAATACTGGAACGGATCTTCATTATGGATCTAATTATAAAGATATAAGATGTTAATATAAGAACAAATGGAATAATGTTATATATATAATTAGACCTTGTGTACTTAACAGTATTTTTAGTATCGTAATATCACTACAAGCAATTTCCATGATGGGTATAAGATCACAGCAGTAATGGTCAATTACATTGGTGGAAAAGCAAGAGATTTTGTATGCAAACCAGATAAAGGAAACATATTGTGTGCAGCCACATATCCAACAAAATGAGGCCAACAGAAGACACATCTTAAAGTTTATAATAATTGTATAATACAAAGGCCTACAAATAGCTACATATCGATCATAGCTCATGGCTATCAATATGAAAAGTTCCAGTGATGTTAAGGATGCAAAAATATAGTATTGTACCATACAGGCCAGGTAGGGCACGGTGTTGTCTCCAGTGATGAACGTTAGAAGGATCTTATGTAGGGTGACAGTGGGAGACATCATGTCCAATATAGACAAATTAGCAAGGAAGAAATACATGGGAGTGTGAAGATGAGAGTCCAGGCAGACCAGGAGGAGAAGACTCATATTCCCGACAAGAACAACGAGATAAATGAGTAAAACCAGAACAAATATAGGAGCCTGGAGCTCAGGAACATCAGATATTCCCTTTATGATGAAATATGTTATTGTCTGATTTACCTTCATATTTCTTATTGGTATAAAGTTCGATGATGTCACCTACAGCAAACAAATAAAAGATGATGAAATTGTTCATCATTTAAATCGTCCAGCAATTCATCTTCACCATTCAAACTTGCAACAAGTGTCATCCCTGGTGGCCTGTAACAAACTGTTAAAATAGAATTGGCAGGGCTGGAATTAGGCTTAATTTGGGGCACTATTGGGATACAGGGAACTGGAATTTTTGCTCGTTCCCTGGATCAGATCTGGGACAATGGGTGACAACCACCAGGGAATCCAGGGGACAAAGGCTGCTGTAAACTGTATTAGCATCGTTAAGACATCTGCGTCTTGCCTGTCACAAACAAAAAAAGAGAATCCCTGGCACAGAAAACCTCAGATACATCACTCATCACATGACCTGTGCCAGAATGTAGGAGGAAGAAGTTGATGGTGCCAAGAAAGTAAGATTGAGGAGAAGACGGTTTTTAAGAGAACATGCCTTCCCATTAGAGCAATCATGTCAAACTCAAAGTCTAACGTGGGCCAAAAAAAACAAGGTTTAAGTTTATGTGGGCCGCATCCAAAAAAGGACAGTAACTGGGAGCGTGACATGTGCGAACGTGAATACGAGGCCCCCACATTTGGTGGAGTATAGTTCCCCCACATTAGGTTGGCAGTATAGTTCCCCCACATTAGGTTGGCAGTATAGTTCCCACAGATTAGGTTGGCAGTATAGTTCCCACACATTAGGTTGGCAGTATAGTTCCCCCACATTAAGTTGGCAGTATAGCTCCACCACATTAAGTTTGCAGTACAGTTCCCCCACATTAGGTTGGCAGTATACTTTCCCCACATTAGATTGGCAGTATAGTTCCCACACATTAGGTTGGCAGTATAGTTCCCCCACATTAAGTTGACAGTATAGCTCCCCCACATTAAGTTGGCAGTATAGTTCCCCCACATTAGGTTGGCAGTATAGTTCCCCCACATTAGGTTGGCAGTATAGTTCCCACACATTAGGTTGGCAGTATAGTTCCCCCACATTAAGTTGGCAGTATAGCTCCACCACATTAAGTTTGCAGTACAGTTCCCCCACATTAGGTTGGCAGTATAATTCCCCCACATTAGGTTGGCAGTACAGTTCCCCCACATTAGGTGCAGTACAGTTCCCCCACATTAGGTGCAGTATAGTCCCCCACATTAGGTGCAGTATAGTTCCCCCCACATTAGATGCAGTATAGTTCCCCCACATTAGGTGCAGTATAGTTCACATTAGGTGCAGTTAGGGGTAGGTGCAGGTAACTACATGGCTCGGTTGTGGTAATATACCTCTGTAATTCTTTCTGACTGCTGTTGCATCTGTACTCAAATATTGAACCTTATTGCATGGTCTGCATCTTTTCATGTGAGTCCCTTGTTTATGCAACGTTTGTCAGTGTTCTTTGCATTCATATACCCCTCACCTTGAGCCTGTATGTTTCTGCCTTTTCTTCCAGCTGTGTACACTGTGCTTTTTAATTGCTATGATGCATTTTTTTATTCTCAATAAATAAACTTTTGTAATGTTTCATACATCGTTGTTGCTGACGCTTTTGTTGTTGGTGTTGAATTTTCCCAGAGGGTGGCCTCGGCAACATATTCTTTGTTATATTGCCTTATAGGTGACATGCAGTATAGTTCCCCCACATTAGGTGCAGTATAGTTCCCCACATTAGGTGCAGTATAGTTCCCCACATTAGGTGCAGTATAGTTCCCCCCATTAGGTGCAGTATAGTTCCCCACATTAGGTGCAGTATAGTTCCCCCACATTAGGTGCAGTATAGTTCCCCACATTAGGTGCAATATGTTCCCCCATAGACATACAGCCTCCAGCCATGTACAGTGTATGGCTGGAGGCTGTTTGCCTGTGTACTGCCCCACTTCAGTGCTCTGACCACCACTCCTCCGGTCCGGTCATAGTAGTTGGTTCCGGGACCGGAGGAGCGGTGGTCTGAGCACCAAAGCTGACGTGCCACTGGTCACTTACTATGCTGGCCAGCGTGCGTCTTCCACCTCCATGTTCTGCTCCTCCGAGCCTCCGTTGCTATCGGTGCAGGCACGGGATGTCATCTCCTGGCGGCCCCTACATTTTTAAACTTAACGCGGGGCCGCTGAGAGTTGACGGGGGTATCTGGGGAACCTACATACCTTGTTACTGTGGCCTGGGGAACCTACATACCTTGTTACTGTGGCCTACGTACAAAAAAGGGTCCTATGTCCCTATTGGGATAACCTATCTATCTACTGGATATCCTACCTAATCCTTTCACCTACCTACCTGCCTTCATAAATACTTACTAGCCTCCTGTGGAGACCTGGAAGGACCTAGCTATCTTCTGGGGGCCCTATATCCTACATATTAGAGGAACCTACTTATTAACTTATTAGGTGAACCTAATTGGGGGTTTTAACTACAAGATGACCTACCTGCCTACCCACTTGGGGACACACACCTACTTACTGGATGGACCTATCTACCTACTGAGAGGCTCTACCTACATACTAAAGGACCTACTTGTCAAGGGCACTACCTAACCAATGAAGGGAGCTACTGGGAAAACTGGAATCCAAAGCAGAAAAACAGTCACTAGTGTCTAGGTATAAAAATATATATAGTTGCTTTTGTAAACAAGAAAAATTCATATACAATTTAAGATTTCTTTAAAAAAAAAGGAGGAATCAATACACAAATAGGCAACAAAACTGCAAATGCAGCTAAACTGTTAAGCACATTCGGATTAAAGACACATTGGGGGAATTTATAATTTTCTGAGTAAGCCAAGTTCTTTTTACCTCTGGTTGCCTGGGCATACATCATACATCACCGGTCAGTTCCTGACATGGACAGAGGTGTCAGCAGAGAGCACTGTGGTCAGACTGAAAAGAAATACACAACTTCCTCTGTAGCCTACAGCATCTGATAAGTTCTGGAAGGATTAAGATTTTTTAATAGAAGTAATTTACAAATCTGTTTAACTTTCTGGCACCAGTTCATTTGAATAAAATTGTTTTTTGAGCAGTGATGGGGTCCTATATGAAATGTCATGGGCTCTGTTATCACCCAACCTAAACACATCTGAGAATGTATGGGATGAGATGGACCTTAAAATGAAGGAAAAACAGCCACAAATGCTCAACAACTCTGTGAACTCCTTCAGGACTAATGGAAAAACATTCCAGGTGATAACTCATAAAGCCAAGATTGTGTAAAGTTGTCATTAAAGCAAAAGGAGGCTATTTTGAAGAGTTAAAATTTAACCCATAATCACCCTATGAAATATAGTTACATCATGAGTAGGAATCCATTAAAGGGGTATTCCACTGGAAAACTCAACTGGTGCAAGAAAGTTTAACAGATTTGTAAATGACTTCTATTCAAAAATCTTAATCCTTTCAGTACTTATCAGCTGCTGTATGATCCACAGGAAGTTTTTTGCTTTTTGAATTTCCTTTCTGTCTGACCACAGTGCTCTCTGCTGACACCTCTGTCCATGTCAGGAATTGCCCAGAGCAGGATAGGTTTTCTATCGGGATTTGCTGCTACTCTGGACAGTTCCCAAAATGGACAGAGGTGTCAGCAGGGAGCACTGAGGTCAGGCAGAAAGGAAATTCAAAAATAAAAGAACTTCCTGTGGATCATACAGCAGCTGATAAGTACTGAAAGGATAAAGATTTTTTAATAGAAGTAATTTACAAATCTGTTTAACTTTCTGGCACCAGTTGATAAAAAAAAAATATATTTTCCAGTGGAGTACCCCTTTAAAGCAAATGTACGTCTAGAGGGTCCTGACCAGCTTAAATTAGGGCTGTAGGGCCCCTACCTGCCTTAGTGCCGTCCAATCGCCATTTAAGATAGTTTAAGGTTTCGATAATAGTCCCCCATTTTTTTCTGTCCTTCAATCCGTACAGATTTAGTTTACATGGTCTTTCCTGCAATGTTATGCTTAATACCTTCAACATATTAGAAGTCAGTCTCTGGAGCTGCTGCTACCACCAACCTACTATATCATTGTCCTTACCAATGTCTGATCTCCCTCTTATTCCTGGTTATACCTCTATCTATACATCCAAGCACTCAACTTATTCTCCCTCATTATTCAGTAGAATGTATTTTACCTGATGATCCAGAGCTCCTATTACCATGGTCCTCATGGTAAATTAACACAAAATCTGAAATAAACCATTTCTTTGCAATGCTCATGGTCCAGAAGTTAAAGCCTCAGAATTCACCTAGTATAATAAAATACATTAAAATATATTGAATGTATTAATTCTGACATATTTAAAGGGATACTCAACTGGAAAACATTAATTTTTAAATCAACTGGTGCCAGAAAGTTGAACAGATTTGTAAATGACTTCTAAAAATCTTAATCCTTCCTGTATTTATCAGCTGCTGTATGCTCCGGAAGAAGCTGCATTTCTTTTTGGAATACTTTTCAGTCTGACCACTGTGCTCTCTGCTGACACCTCTGTCTGTATCAGGAACTGTCCAAATCAGGAAACGTTTGCAATGGGGATTTGCCCCTGCTCTGGACATGACAGAGGTGACATGGACAGAGGTTTCTTGACATGGACAGAGGTGTCGGCAGAGAGCACTGTGGTCAGACTGAAAGAATTCCAGAAAGAAATGCAACCTCTTCTGGAGCATACAGCAGCTGATAAGCACTGGAACGATTTAGATTTTTAAATAGAAGTAATTTACAAATTTGTTTAACTTTCTGACACCAGTTGGTTTAAAAAATAATGTTTTTCAGTGGAGCACCCCTTTAAGGAAAAAGTTAAACCTATAATATGTTTTTAATAAATAGTCCTGATTTAAATATTTTACATTTTGTATACACAGCTCCTAAGCAGACTAATGTGTCTCCATGGTAACAGACTACAAACAGAATCCATTGTGTAGTCTGACACCACGGTCAATCTGTAACTTTGCTCTATCTATCCTTTTCGTTTTTGTGGCTTTTAACTCATCTTAATATATCTATTACAGACTCATGTATCCTGTATGAAGTATGACAGAAGGTAAACACAGTACTTTAATACAATTCCTCTATAAGCCTCTGACATAGGGTACATATTCCTCCATAGTTAGATATTTAGCAAATTTGCTTATCTCCAGGATAGTCAAAAATGACCACAGGATAATACTATACACAAGTTAGTTGTGCAATATGGAAGTCATATGTTTGTCTGCATAAGAGCTGTGTACACCAAACATTGAGGTACAGTCAATCAAGGCCATGTGATCTATTTTATCTTTTATATTATTAGCAATAAAAAATACTTGCAACAATATACATACCCCTTCATCTGTTGTAAAGGCAGAAACAAAAAAAACGAAACAAAAAACCATTGGTTTCTCAAAAAAATAAAAACCATTGGTTTCTCTAACACAACTTTATTATAAATGATATGTGACAGTCAATGGGGTCTGTTTTTGATTCTATCTGCCTATTCATGGCCAGTAACGATGGTTTTATATTGTATAGTGCATGGAAATTGCCATTTTCAGTAATATCTGTAAAATAATTTTTTTTTATCTATCTATCTATCCATTTTTAGTAACATCTGTATACTTTTATAATGCCAAATATAAATATTGCAATAAATTGCAAGCATTGACAGTATCAGTTAGTGTTAAGCGGCATAGGCCATATTCGAATTCGCGAATATTCGCGAATATATGGACAAATATTCGTCATATATTCGCGAATATTCGCGTTTTATTTTCGCATATGCAATAATTCGCGTATGCGAAAAGTAGCATATGAGAAAATTAGCATATACAAAAATTTGTACAAGCAATAATTCGCATATGCGAAAATTAGCATATGCAACTTTTCGCATATGCGAAAATTCGAACACCAGTTTCACACAGTGGTATTAGAGCCTTCTTTACACCACACAAGCTGGAAGCAGAGAGGGATGATCACTGTTATGTGTACTGTAAAAAAATAAAAATAAAATAAACGAATATTCGTAATTACGAATATATAGTGCTATATTCGCGAATATTCGCGAATTCGCGAATATGCGATATTCGCGAATAAAATTCGTATTGCGAATATTCGCGAGCAACACTAGTATCAGTTACCGTACAATTGCTGTGCAAATCTGTCCATAGATGTGATATTGTGTAAGTATTGGGAGCCCTGAGGCTTTATATAATATATTTCATGACTATAATTGATCCCTTTGCTTTTCCAGTCTCTATTGGGACTTATATTTTAACAATTTGATCCTAATATTTATATTCACAGTATTATTGTTGCCTTCAGCATAAACCCCTGGAGATCCCGCTGTTCCCTTTTCCTCATAGACTTTGTAATTTGTCTATTGGGATTCATTACACTTGTTTAAATTTTTCTACATTGATTCTAATATTAATATTTACTGTATCATTGATATCACATAAGGACCTGGTGATGTAGTCTTTAGAGATGAGCGAATTTTTTTTAAATTCGATGTGGCCAATTTGCTGAATTTCCCCCCCAAAATTGTTTTGGTTAGAATTTATTCACGATGAATCACTATTAAAATCGGCTATTTCTGGCCTATAGAGAGCCTCATTAGGGGTGTAGAACACTTTGCCTTGCTGTAACACGCATTGGGTGTGTGCTGGGGTAGTGAAATAATACTGTTATTCAGTATGAAATGCAGATCAGAGTTGCTATTAGAATCACTGTCGCAGAGCGGCACAATGACAACGCCTGGAGGTGGCATCAGTATGAGGAGACCATATAGTGGCTGAATGATACAGCCTGGAGGTGGCGGCAGCATGAGGAGACTATATAGTGGCTGAATGACAGCGTGGAGATGGCAGCAGCATGAGGAGACCATATAGTGGCTGAATTATGAATACAGATGCACTGCTACCACCACTTAATCTAGCAACCTGTGTGGTCCAGCTATCCATGCATTTGGACTTTATATGGCGATCCTGAGATCACTGCCAATGTCAGACGCTGAAATCACGAGGATCCTTTATACTTGCTGTGCATGCTGCATCCATTTTCCCAAGTGCTGTACCAACCAGATTTACTGCTGCCAGAACAACTAAGCAAGCCTGTGCCTTTGTCACAGTCTCTGCCGGACCTGACACAGTTTCATGTGCCGGAGCTTCATCCACTTGCGGTAATACGTGGTCCCTGCTAGCGGACCAGCCGCAGCAGCGCTTGCCATCGCTCCTATGAACAGAAATCCTAGACCTGTTGCAGCAGCACTAGCTAACGCACACATCGTGCATCATCGTTTCCAAAAAAGCACAGCCTTAACAGATCCTACATGCTAGTGTTTGAACTTGCATGTAATATGTGTCTATAACGGCATTAGACATCTGCCATTACCTTATACAGGGGAAACACTATTCTATGAACTTTTTACCATCATTTGATCGCCTAACTCACTGGATTGAATTGTAGCAGTGTGTATTATATTGCTCTTAATATTATATTCACAGAGCTTCAATAGAAATGTGGTGTGCTGGCACTGCTATCCCTCAATTATAACTCCCTTGAATAGTCCATGTGTCCAGCATAGCTAGCAGTGTGTCTTCATGTGGTGGTGCTCATGTAGTATAAAGGTATTCAGACGTATGCAAATCCACTTCATAAAGAAGAAAGTACAGGCAACTCACCACATTGATGTTACTTCGTGTTTATTGCTGGGGCATGCAGGCAAAGCAGCTCCACGCCGCACCGGGATATCGAGCGCTAGTGCGTTTACCGATGACAGCTGTTTCCTTCCGTTCAGGAACTTCAACAGATCGTCTCAATGATCTGTTGAAGTTCCTGAACGGAAGGAAACAGCTGTCATCGGTAAACTCACTAGCGCTCGATATCCCGGTGCGGCGTGGAGCCGCTTTGCCTGCATGCCCCAGCAATAAACACAAAGTAACATCAATGTGGTGAGTTGCCTGTACTTTCTTCTTTATAAAGTGGACTTAATATTATATTGTTCTTTAAATTATTCTAAATGATTATTTGATCAATCCTGCCACAAGGGTCATGTGATAGGACTCACATTTTATATTTTACTATATTGTTTTAATAAATTAATGCTTAATTGAAGCATGGTATCTTATATTATATAGCATCATGTACCAGTAACCCTGGTATTATCCTTGAGGTTTATGGTAATTACTGTTTTTTATGGAGACCATATAGTGCCTGAATGACATAGCGTGGAGGTGGCTGCAGCATGAGGAGACCATATAGTGGCCGACTGACACAGCCTGGAGGTGGCGGCAGCATATAGTGGATGAATGACACAGCCTGGAGTTTGCGGCAGCATTAGGAGAACATATAGTGGCTGAATGACACAGCCTGGAGGTGGCAAAAGCATGAGGAGACCATATAGTGGCTGAATGACCCAGCGGGGAGGTAGCGGCAGCATGGGGAGACCATACATTGCCTGAATGACAAAGCTTGGAGGTGGTGGCAACATGAGGAGACCATATATTGGGTCAATGACACAGTCTGGAGTTGGCAGCAGAATGAGGAGACCATATAGGGGCTGAATGACCCAGCCTGGAGGTGACGGCAGCATGAGGAGACCATATTGTGGCTGAATGACACAGCGTGGAGGTGGCAGCAGCGTATAGTGGCTGAATGACACAGCCTGGAGTTGGCGGCAGCTTGAGGAGACCATATAGTTGCTTAGTGACACAGCCTGGAGATGGTGGCAGCATGAGGAGAACATATACTCTGGTAGCTGACTGACACAGCCTGGAGGTGGCAGAAGCATGAAGAGACCATATAGTGGCTGATTGACACAGCCTGGAGGTGGCAACAACATGAGGAGAACATACAGTGGCAGTATGAGACAGCTTGGAGCTGGCATCAGCATGAGAAGAACATATGGTGGCAGAATGAGACAGCCTTGAGCGGGCATCAGTATGAGGAGAACATATGGTGGCAGAATGAGACCATATAGTGGCTTAGTGACACAGCCTGGAGATGGTGGCAGCATGAGGAGAACATATACTCAGGTAGCTGACTGACACAGCCTGGAGGTGGCAGAAGCATGAAGAGACCATATAGTGGCTGAATGACACAGCCTAGAGGTGGCAACAACATGAGGAGAACATACAGTGGCAGTATGAGACAGCCTTAAGTGGGCATCAGTATGAGGAGAACATTTGGTGGCAGAATGAGACAGTCTGGAGGTGGCAGCAGCATCAGGAGTCCTGAAAGTGACCCGGTGACAGAGTGGTGCGGTGGGTGGCAATACAAGTACCTGGTGACAAAGGTGGGTGAAAAAAGGAAAACTTGGCATCAGATGTGTGGCATCAGGCAGGTGGCAGGATCAGAATAGTTGCTGAGGTAAGTAGGCAGAAGAAAAAGGTCTCTTTTGTAAAAGTGTTAGTGTGCAAAAGTATGTATTGAGAATATGCATTACGTAAATCTTAACTTTTAAAAATATGCTTAGGATAAAATATATGGAACCAAATTTTTTTTTTAATCAAACAAAATGAAAGGTGTGCAATAAACACAATGTGCCACCTACACCACCAAGTATTGATGTGATGCAAAGACCTCTAAAAGGTGTAAGGGAACAACGTATGGTCCATTGTAACCAGTGAAGGTAAAAACTTTCCCTGTAAGACACTACTATCGCATTATTAATTCCTTACTTGGCAAGTGTGACTCGCCCTAAAAAGGGCGGCCCCACACAAGAACCTCTCCCTATCTCCACCTAAAAACACTGCCATCTCCCAGGGTTCCTAGGTGAAAATAGGGATTGGTTCCTGTGTGAGGCCATCCATTTTAAGACGAGTAACACTTTCCCCGAAAAGGTGGAAGGAAACAAGGTATTGTCCATTGTAGCATCTGGGGGTAAAAACTTCTCCTGTAAGGCCCTACTCTTGCCCTATTAATTATTCCTTTCTCTGCAAGTGTTACTCACCATAAGACCAGTTCTCCTTGGGGTTACTATGACCCCCACTGCACTAAACACCCGCTCTGATGGCACACTACTGGCCGGACAGGACAGCTTTTCCAGGGCATACTCTGCTAGTTGTTGCCACAAATCAAGTTTGGCTTCCCAGAAGTCCAGCGGATCTTCAAGGTGTGTTGGCATGGTGATGTCAAGGCATGCCACCACCTGCTTGTTCAGGTCCTGCTCCAGGTCTACCTTCTGCTCATCAGCGACTGTAAACTCAGGATGGAGCTGGTACTGCTCCTGCTACCCCACCCCTCCCCAGCAGCCATGGCAGTGGAAGGTAAGCACAGAGGGCTCCCTGAGTCATACCTGCGAGAGGATGGACGATGGCATCGGCCAACTGACTATTTGGGATGTCCCCATTTTGTGTCGGTAACGAGAGTCCAATAAGGTGGAGAGCCAGAAGTCATCCCACTGCCGAATGGTGACAATTCGGCGGTCACTACGCAAGCAAGTGAGCATGCATCGTTCCATTTGTGCAAGTGATTTGGAGGGACTCCCTGCCTCCATCTTCCCTGCATGCTGCCACGGTGTGTCTAGGTCCTCTGTCTCACCTTCCTCATAACCCTGTAGCTCATCTAGCTGCTCCTGCTCCTCCTCTCCTGTCAGATGACTAGAAAAACCACCCATCCTGCAAAACCTAAACTGTGCTCCACTGTGCCCCTCCCCCTCCTCCTCCAGTTCAGCCCCCACAAGGCTCATGTGGCCAAGAGATGTAGGCACCACTTTTCCAGTGCCCTGACCAGCCATCATTTCCAACACATGTTGTAGGAAATGAAGCAGTGGAATGACATTGTTCATCCCATAATCCTTGCGACTGACTAATAATGTGGCTTCCTCAAAGGGCCTGAGCAAACAGCAGGTGTCACGTAGGAGCTGCCACTGGTCACATTAAAGTTACACAGGGAAGTCCCCCTATCCGCTTGGATCATCAAGAAATTACTGATGGCTTTTCTCTGTTCGTATAGTCTGTCCAAAATATGGAGGGTGGAATTCCAACTAGAGATGAGCGAATTTTTCAAATATTCGGTTCGGCCGATTGGACAAATTTTCCGAAGAAGTTAATTTCGATCCAAATTTATTTGCAGTGAATCTATATAAAAAAAGGCTATTTCTAGCCTACATAGAGCCTCAATAGGGGTATAGAACACTTTGCTGTGTTCTTACACGCATATGGAGTGTGGAGGGGTAGTGAAATAATACTATTATTCAGAATAACATGCAGATTACTGGCATCGCTTTTAGAATCACTGCCGCAGAGCGGCACAATGACAGAGCCTTGAGGTGGCATCAGTGTGAGGAGACCATATAGTGGCTGAATGACACAGCGTGGAGAATTCGGCAGCAAGAGGAGACCACATAGTGGGTGAATGGCCCAGCGTGGAGGTGTTGGCAGCATGAGGAGACCATATAGTGGCTGAATGACACAGCGTGGAGGTGTTGGCAGCATGAGGAGACTATATAGTGGCTGAATGACACAGCTTGGATGAGGCTGAAGCATGGGGACACCATATAGTGGCTGAATGACACAGCATGGAGGTGTTGGCAGCGTGAGGAGACCATGTAGTGGCTGAATGATACAGCGAGGAGGTGTTGGCAGCATGAGGACACCATATAGTGGCTGAATGACACAGCGTGGAGGTGTTGGCAGCATAAGGAGACCATATAGTGGCTGAATGGCACAGCGTGGAGGTGTTGGCAGCATGAGGAGACCATATAGTGGCTGAATGGCACAGTGTGGAGGTGTTGGCAGCATGAGGAGACCATATAGTGGCTGAATGGCATAGCCAGGAGTTGCCAGTAGCATGAGTAGGCACTAGGCCTTCACAATCCCTAAGATTAAAAGATGAATTTAGAAATTTTAACCGAAGATTTTGGATAGCTGGTGCTACCTACCATAACTACATTTTTATTCCCAGACCCAGGCCCAGCAGCAGCATCAGTAACCCATATATTGCCTGAATGACACAGCCTGGAGTTGGCTGAAGCATGAGTACACACCAGGGCTTCACAATCCCCATGAAAAAACACAAGAATTTTTGAAATTTTAAATGAAGATTTTGGATAGCTGGTGCTACCTATCATAAAATTGTAATTCCCAGACCCAGGCCCAGCAGCAGCATTAGTAAACCATATATTGCCTGAATGACACATCCTGGAGTTGACTGAAGCATGAGTACACACAACAGGGCTCCACAATCCCTAAGAAAAAACACAAGAATTTGTTAAATTTTAAATGAAGATTTTGGATAGCTGGTGCTATTTATCATGAAATTGTAATTCCCAGGCCCAGCAGCGGCATTAGTAAACCATATATTGCCTGAATGAGACAGCCTGTAGTTGACTGAAGCATGAGTACACACCAGGGCTTCACAATCCCTATGAAAAAAAACAAGAATTTTTGAAATTTTAAATGAAGATTTTGGATAGCTGGTGCTACCTATTAGTGTTGCTCACGAATATTCGCAATTCGAATATTATTCGCGAATATCGCATATTCGCGAATTCGCGAATTTCGCGAATATAGCGCTATATAGTCGTAATTACGAATATTCGTTTTTTTTTTTTTTTTTTCACAGTACACATCACAGTGATCATCCCTCTCTGCTTCCAGCTTGTGTGGTGTAAAGAAGGCTCTAATACTACTGTGTGAGACTGGCGCGCGAAAATTCGCATATGCGAAAATTAGCATATGCGAAAATTAGCACATGCGAATTTTCACATATGCGAATTTTCGCGTATGTTAATTTTGTATATGCTAATATGCACATATGATAGTTTTCGCATACGCGAATGTTCGCATATGCGAAAATAAAACGGGAATATAACGAATATGCGAATATTCGCGAATATATGACGAATATTCGTCCATATATTCGCGAATATTCGCGAATTCGAATATGGCCTATGCCGCTCAACACTACTACCTATCATGAAATTGTAATTCCCAGTCCCAGGCCCAGCAGTGGCAACAGTAAACCATATATTGCCTGAATGACACAGCCTGGAGTTGGCTGAAGCATGAGTACACACAACAGGGCTTCACAATCCCCAAGAAAAAACACAAGAATTTTTGAAATTGTAAATTAAGATTTTGGATAGCTGGTGCTACCTATCATCAAATTGTAATTCCCAGACCCAGGCCCAGCAGCGGCATCAGTAAACCATATATTGCCTGAATGACACAGCCTGGAGTTGGCTGAAGCTTGAGTACACACCAGGGCTCCACAATCCCTAAGAAAAAACACAAGAATTTTTGAAATTTTAAATGAAGATTTTGGATAGCTGGTGCTATCTATCATGAAATTGTAATTCCCAGACCCAGGCCCAGCAGCGACATTAGTAAACCATACATTGCCTGAATGACACAGCCTGGAGTTGGCTGAAGCATGAGTACACACAACAGGGCTTCCCAATCCCCAAGAAAAAACACAAACATTTTTGAAATTTTAAATGACGATTTTGGATAGCTGGTGCTACCTATCATAAAATTGTAATTCCCAGACCCAGGCCCAGCAGCGGCATCAGTAAACCATATATTGCCTGAATGACACATCCTGGAGTTGGCTGAAGCATGAGTACACACAACAGGGCTTCCCAATCCCCAAGAAAAAACACAAGAATTTTTGAAATTTTAAATGAAGATTTTGGATAGCTGGTGCTACCTATCATAAAAGTGTAATTCCCAGACCCAGGCCCAGCAGCGGCATTAGTAAACCATATATTGCCTGAATGACACAGCCTGGAGTTGACTGAAGCATGAGTACACACAACAGGGCTCCACAATCCCTAAGAAAAAACACAAGAATTTGTTAAATTTTAAATGAAGATTTTGGATAGCTGGTGCTATTTATCATGAAATTGTAATTCCCAGGCCCAGCAGCGGCATTAGTAAACCATATATTGCCTGAATGAGACAGCCTGTAGTTGACTGAAGCATGAGTACACACCAGGGCTTCACAATCCCTATGAAAAAACACAAGAATTTTTGAAATTTTAAATGAAGATTTTGGATAGCTGGTGCTACCTATCATAAAATTTTAATTCCCAGTCCCAGGCCCAGCAGCGGCAACAGTAAACCATATATTGCCTGAATGACACAGCCTGGAGTTGGCTGAAGCTTGAGTACACACCAGGGCTCCACAATCCCTAAGAAAAAACACAAGAATTTTTGAAATTTTAAATGAAGATTTTGGATAGCTGGTGCTATCTATCATGAAATTGTAATTCCCAGACCCAGGCCCAGCAGCGACATTAGTAAACCATACATTGCCTGAATGACACAGCCTGGAGTTGGCTGAAGCATGAGTACACACAACAGGGCTTCCCAATCCCCAAGAAAAAACACAAACATTTTTGAAATTTTAAATGACGATTTTGGATAGCTGGTGCTACCTATCATGAAATTGTAATTCCCAGACCCAGGCCCAGCAGCGACATTAGTAAACCATGCATTGCCTGAATGACACAGCCTGGAGTTGGCTGAAGCATGAGTACACACAACAGGGCTTCCCAATCCCCAAGAAAAAACACAAACATTTTTGAAATTTTAAATGACGATTTTGGATAGCTGGTGCTACCTATCATAAAATTGTAATTCCCAGACCCAGGCCCAGCAGCGGCATCAGTAAACCATATATTGCCTAAATGACACATCCTGGAGTTGACTGAAGCATGAGTACACACCAGGGCTTCACAATCCCTAAGAAAAAACACAAGAATTTTTTAAATTTTAAACGAAGATTTTGGATAGCTGGTGCTACCTATCATGAAAGTGTAATTTCCAGACCCAGGCCCAGCAGCGGCATTAGTAAACCATATATTGCCTGAATGACACATCCTGGAGTTGACTGAAGCATGAGTACACACCAGGGCTTCACAATCCCTAAGAAAAAACACAAAAATGTTTTGAAATTTTAAATGAAGATTTTGGACAGCGGGTGCTACCTATCATAAAATTTTAATTCCCAAGCCCAGCAGCGGCATCAGTAAACCATATATTGCCTGAATGACACAGCCTGGAGTTGGCTGAAGCATGAGTACACACAACAGGGCTTCCCAATCCCCAAGAAAAAACACAAAATTTTTGAAATTTTAAATGACGATTTTGGATAGCTGGTGCTACCTATCATAAAATTGTAATTCCCAGACCCAGGCCCAGCAGCGGCATCAGTAAACCATATATTGCCTGAATGACACATCCTGGAGTTGGCTGAAGCATGAGTACACACAACAGGGCTTCACAATCCCCAAGAAAAAACACAAGAATTTTTGAAATTGTAAATTAAGATTTTGGATAGCTGGTGCTACCTATCATGAAAGTGTAATTTCCAGACCCAGGCCCAGCAGCGGCATTAGTAAACCATATATTGCCTGAATGACACATCCTGGAGTTGACTGAAGCATGAGTAAACACCAGAGCTTCATAATCCCTAAGAAAAAACACAAGAATTTTTGAAATTTTAAATGAAGATTTTGGATAACTGGTGGTACCTATCATAAAATTGTAATTCCCAGGCCCAGCAGCAGCATCAGTAAACCATATATTGCCTGAATGACACAGCCTGGAGTTGGCTGCAGCATGAAGAGACCATTGAAATGTCTGTTTTTTTTATTTTTTATTTTGGGTACAAAGGACCAAATCTAACAAGCCCCGACAGGGCTCATGTGGCCGTGAGATGTAGGCGTAACGTCTCCATTGCCCTTACCGGCCATTGTTTCCAAGACTTTTCGCCAAGGCAAAATATGTGAAGAACAGCGTGACACCGCCGTGCCCTGCACACATGGTATGCTGAAGGGCCACTGAGACTTGTCAGGGAAGTGGAGGCTTAGGACAAAGTGGAGAATGTGGAGGCGGAGTCTCACACTGTCACATGACCAACGGGCTGACAGAGTGGAGCAGAAAGCAGCATGAGAACACAAGAGGGGTTCACAACCCATAAAATTAAAAGGTGAATGTTGAAATCTCTATTTAAGATGCATGTTAGGTAGTGCTACCATCCAAAAATTTAAGCCCCAAGCCCAGAAGCATCGGTAAGCCAAGTAATTCATGAAACACACAAAAGCAGTCAAGAGCAGGCATTCGCAGTACCCAAGAGGGTTTCATAACCCCTTACATTTAAAGATCAATGTTGAAATTTGCATTAAGCATATATTTAGCTACTGCTAAACTTCCAAAAATTAAAGGCACAAGGCCAGAAGCATCAGTGAGGCAAGTAGTTCCTGAAAGACACAGGATGAGTCAGGAGCCATACCCAAGAGGGTTTCATAACCCTAATTGATAACCCAAGAGGGTTTCATAAACATAATTGTGAAGTGTTGGTGTAGCAGCATGTCAATCTACTCTGAGGCATCTGGCATTGGTGGCTGGAAATCCTGGCTGATCCATGCCTGATTCATCTGCACAAAGGTGAATATCTCCACATTTTTTGTGGACAGACGAGTTCGCCTTGGGTTGACTATGGCCCCGGCCGCACTAAACACCCGCTCTGATGGCACACTACTGGCCGGGCAGGACAGCTTTTCCAGGGCAAACTCTCTAGTTGTGGCCATAAATCAAGTTCGGCTGCCTAGAAGTCCAGCTGATCTTCAAGGTTTGTTGGCACGGCCATGTCAAGGTATTCCACCACCTGCTGGTTCAGGTCCTGCTCCATGTCTACCTGCTGCTGATGAGTTTCTTCACTATGCGACTTTAGACTTAGGCAGTTGATAATGGAGCTGCTACTGCTCCTGCCACTCCTCCCCTATCCAGCAGCCATGGCAGTGGAAGGTGAGCGCAGAGGGCCCCCCGATTCAGACCTGCGAGTGGATGGACCATGTTGCCAATAGGCATCAGCCAACTGACTACGTAGGATCTCTCTGTAGTAGTTCAGTTTGTCCTCCCTCTCAGTGGGTGTAAAAAAGGCCCCCATTCTGTGACAGTAGCAAGGGTTCAGTAAGGTGGAGAGCCAGAAGTCATCCCGCTGACGAATGTTGACACTTCAGGGGTCACTACGCAAGCAACTGAGCATGCCTCGTGCCATTTCCGCCAGTGACTTGGAGGGACTCCCTGTCTCCATCTCCACAGCATACTGCGACAGTGTGTCTGGGTCCTCTGTCTCGCCTTCCTCATAACCCTCTAGCTCCTCTGGCTGCTCCTCCTCCTCTCCTGTCCGATGTCTAGAAACACCGCCCATCTCATCCAACTTAAACTGTGCTCCACCCTGCCCCTCATCCTCCTCCTCCAGTTAAGCCCCCACAGGGCTCATGTAGCCGTGAGATGTAGACACAACGTCTTCATTGCCGTGACCAGCCATCGTTTCAATCACTTGTTGTAGGCAATGTAGGAGTGGAATTACGTTGTTCATTCCTTAATCCAGGCGACTTACAAATAATATGGCTTCCTCAAAGGGCCTCAGCAAATGGCAGGTGTCACGTATGAGCTGCCACTGGTTCACATTGAAGTTACACAGGGGAGTACCCTTATATGCTTGGATCATCAAGAAATCGGTGATGGCTTTTCTTTGTTCGTATAGTCTGTCCAACATATGGAGGGTGGAATTTCAACGTGTGGCAACGTCACAAATAAGACTATGTTGTGGGATAACATTCTGACACTGCAGCTCAAGGAGGGTGTGCTTTGTGTTGTACGAGTGGCTGAAGTGCATGCACAGTTTCCTTCCCATTGTTAGGATGTCTTGCAAATGGGGTGAAGACTTTAGAAAGTACTTGACAACCAGATTGAACACATGTGTCATGCAGGACGCATGTTTCACACTTCCTTGTCGCAGCGCGGACACGATGTTCTTCCCGTTATCGGTCACCATTTCCAGATTTCGTGGAGTAAGCCATACTCGGATTTCTTGACTAATGAATTTTAACAGTTCCACCCCTGTGTGACTCTGTTCGCCAAGGCAAACCATGTGAAGAACAGCTTGACACCACCGTGCCCTACACACATGGTACGATGAAGGGCCACCGAGATTTGGACGTGCAGTGCAGGCCGAGGGCACGGTGGAGGATGAGGAGGCGGAGTCGCACACTATCACAGGACCAACTGCCTGAGAGCGAGAGTGAGAGCGTGGAGGAGGAAGCGGTGTGACCTGTCCAAGTTGCTGTTGTGGCTGTGCAGGAACCACAGTTACCCAGTGGGCCGTAAAAGACAAGTATTGTCCCTGTCCGTAGTTACAGCTCCACACTACGGCACTGCCGTGTACTTTTGAACATACCGACAGGCTCAAGGACTGGCCCACCTTCTCTTGTATAAACTTATGCAGGGCTGGTACTGCCTTATTCGCAAAGAAATGTCGGCTTGGGACTCTCCACCTCGGCTTGGCACAAGCCATCAATTCTCTGAAAGGTGCAGAGTCCACCACTTGAAAAGGGAGGGACTGCAGCACCAGCAACTTGGACAGGAGCACATTCAACTTCTGCGCTGTTGGATGAGTGGGCGCATACTGTTGTCTCTTGGACATGGCTTCGTCAATGGATTGTTGGCGGAATGGCTGACTAAAAGAAGGAGAAGCAGGAGCATCTGGAGCGACAGAAGGAGGGTTTGACACACAGCTGAGGTGCTGGAGCCTTGGCTGCATAAAGGAGGGAGCAGATGGCCACTGGGGGATGCAGCAGGCTGGACCACTACATCGGAGCCACGGTTCTCCCAGGCCGCTTTATGGTGGCGAAGCATGTGTTGATGCAGGGCCATGGTGCCGACATTGGGATCCTGGCCACGCTTCCCCTTCTGCCGACATATCTTGCATGTGGCTACGTGAACCTCCTCCGGATGCCTGATGCAAAACTGCCACACCGCCGAGTAGCTGATTTTCCCACCTACAGTCCGCACTAATTGACTGCTACTGGCGCCATCTCCAGGAACCCCTGTTCCACTACCTCAAGGAAAGGTAGGTGGTCTCCCCCAGGCACATTTGACTCCAGAATTTGACTCCTGCTACCATGCTGACTGCCAACTGTGCTACCGCCTTGCTGGCTCAGCTGCTGCCTCAAGGGCAACCTGCAACTCTTTTCTCCTGATAATGATGAAGCTCCTTCTGCACCCGACTCCCAATTGCGATCGGCTTCATCATCATCAACAGGTGTCTGCATGTCACTGATGTCCTCCTCAGGTTCCCCAACAGTGTCTGTTTCAGGACCCTGAACCCTGGCAACACCGCCTCCCACGTCACTCTCCGCATTACTACTTGGCTGCCTAGCAGAGCAGCAGCGCCTGTCTCTTCCCCTTCTTGGCTGGGCAGTAGCTGCTGACTGTCCTCGATTAGATTGTCCTCAGTGAATAGCGGAGCTGAACCCACAGCATAAGATACTTCTCTAGGAGAGGGAACAGCATAGGACAAAGGAAATGGGAGGACAGGGACTACTCCCAGGCCATGCCAACTGAGGGTTGTGCAGGGTCCGGGTTCCCGCCATCCCGGACCCTGCACTACTGTAGTGACCACATTGGTCTTTTTGTGGGTATTTGCTCTAATTTATATGCACTTTATGACTGTTATGACCTCACTATATATGCACATAGCACCTTATATCTACCTTGCACTTTACTTGTAATTAGTTATATACTATTTTGCCTACATATATTAGTGTAGATGGGTGTCTATATGTGCATTTATTGATTGCTTATATATACATTTTGTTTACATATACCCCTTTCTGATTACCATCTTGGGTGCAGGTTGTCTGGCGTTGCCGCTGTCTTTTGATGTTCAGTTTTTCTTCCATGTGTGTTGCTATTTTAATGTAATATCAATAACATTTTTATTTTTATACCTTCTTTAAGACTCCTTGTGGCCTTTGCTTGTTGGTTGGTTTGATTATTGGAGTCTATAATTAACTGAGGGCATTCTAATTATTTCAGGGGGTGTTACAGTGGTATTATTATAACTTGTCATCACACACCTACTTTCCCTGACTCATTTGTCTGCTGACTTATGTTTATTTTGATGTAGGCATGTGGTATGCACGTATGAGAGCAGACAAATGCACTACAGTCCGCTGAAAAAATGTATTTGTGAACAGCAGCAGGACCCAACAGTACAGCACCACAAAAAAAAAAAAAAAAAATACAGGGATTAAACCCTAAATTGCACTCTGTCTCAGAGTGTTAGGAATGGTGTGCACTGGTTTTTATACAGTCTACACACAATTCTGAGCAGCAGATGATTTGTGGATCAAAAAAAGCGCAGAATTGCACTGAAAAATAAGGTGATAAGATGGTTCATAAAGTTCAGGCAGCTTGTTGATATGTATGAGGCAACGAAAAGCTATCTGTCCCTCTCTGATGAAATGCTCAATAACGTGAATAGGAGGTTTATATATGGTAAGATCCATCTCAGTGAGAACACCAAAGCACTGCACTCCTGTTTGTCCACAATGCTGATGTGACTAGCAGTTGCAGTGTAACGCTGTGGTATAAGCAATTCACACACGCAATCCATCCTCTCTATCTCTAAGTGCATGGATGAAATGAGCAGCAGCAAGATGGCTGCCGATTATATAGGGCTGTGACATCACAGGGGTCAGTGAATGCTGATAGGCTGCATGTCGCATGTGATTCAGGGTCATCCTGCCTACCTCCCTTCCCGCCGTACTTTCCTGCCCTCCCATAATCCCCTGCCCCATGTACTCACATGTGGAGCTGCCATTTTAGGTCTCCTTTAGCCGGGAACGCTGTAAAATGGAATTTAATGAAGCGATTTGCACGATAGAATCGCGGCGATATTCGCATTCGTTGCAAATCGAATATTTCATGAAATTCGTAACAAATTCGGGTTCGTCAGCTTCAATTCGCTCATCTCTAATTGTTACATTTCTGATCCTACACGATCATTTGCGTAAATGCAAAAAGATTCAAAATGCCAAAATTGCTGATTTTTGTCACATCATATCCCAGATAAAATTTAATAAAACGTGATCAAAAAGCTAGAACTAAACAAAAGTGGTAAAGTTAAAAACTATAGCTCATGGCTCACTAAGTAAACCCTAACACAGACCCATAGGGGAAAAAAAAACAAAAGTTATAGGGGTCTGAACATGGCAAATCATTTACAGATTTGCTTTTCTTTTTCAAGTTTCCACATTTTTTTTTTTTTTACCATAAAACAAAACAAAGTTTGGTATCTTTGGAATCGTACTGACCCATAGAGATTGTGGTTGTCCCCAGCGGCAGGACCCAGCGGGACCCCTGCGATCTAGAATGCGGGACCCCCCCAATCTAACATCTTTTCCCCTATCTTTTGGAGAGGGCATACGATGTTTGCAGCGGAGTGCCCCAATATCAACCGAGCACAGATTTCATGGATCAATGTAATGCAATAGCATTACATTGATCTGTGTAAGCCATCTAAAGATGGATTGTGATAGGTCCCTATTGGGGGGTGGGGGGGGATAGTGTGTAAAAAAAGAATGTTTTTAAAAATATAAAAAAAATTCCTTCCCTAGTAAAAATCCAAATCACCCCCTTTTTCTCATTTTTTAATAAAACACTGTACAAAAAAGACACATATTTGGTATCGCCGCACGCGTAATTGTCCGAACTATTAAATTATTATATTTATGATCCTGTATGGTGAATGGCGCAAGCACAAAAAAATTCCGAATGCCAAAATTGCTGATTTTTGGTTACATTACATCCCAAAAAAAAGTTATACAAAGACGTGATAAAAAAAAAAAAAATCCAGAACTACACAAAAGCCAGAACTACACAAAAAAATATTACAGCTCATGGCACAAAATAAAAAAATAAAAAACCCTAACACAGCTCTGTAGGTAAAAAAATAAAAAAAAGTTAAAGGGGTGAGAACATGGTAATAAACAAAGTTTTTTTTTTTTGTCAACCATAAAACAACAAACATTATTCAAGTTTGGTATAACTGGAATCATATTGACCCATAGAATAAAGATCCTTCCCGTTTTATCTTTTGTCTCTAATCATTTTCCTAATTATCAGAAAACTATGCTTGTAATACTTACCTTATGTAGGCTCAAACTTTCCATGACTCGGAAGGCCGGCAGGAGACGCTGTTTTTAGATTCATGTTTCATATCTGGGGCATTCTGGACGCTACTGATATTACTTCTGCTGTCATGTATGAACTCGTCGTACCTGAAGGATAATGGATCATTACGCTATGGCTACACCAGCATATTATGGATATACGCTTACATAATTTTCCTTTTATGTAAAGTCTTCATCCTACCTTTCTTTTTATTTTTATTTTTGCTGTTACGAAACATGTTCAAACTGATAAATAAACAGTTAAAAAAAAAAAGAATAAAGATCCCATGTAAATCCCAGATTTACCGTATTTTGAACTTTGAAAAAATTATTGCCCTACAAAATTGTTCATATTCCATATATTTCAATTTTGCCCTACGTATATTTTTTTCTGGCTTTGTTATACATTTCATGGTTAAAAAAAAAGTGTATCAATGGAAAGCACAACTTGTCACACAGAAAATAAGCGATAATACAACTTTGTCAGTCAGAAAATAAAAATAGGGTAACAGAAAACACGGTAATACTGTACTTGTGGTGCACAGGCGAAAAATATAGGTAATTTCAGCCTTAGTACATGATCCCCCATGATTTTTTAGCTTTTTTATCATAATCTATGTTTATATGTGTACTGTTTCCTGACTTTATTAGAGATGTAATACAGCATTTTATATGTTTTTTTACCCCTTTTAGCCAACCATCCGACTTTGCGCAAAAAGCCCCCCCCCCCCCCCCTTTTACGCAAAGTCGGATGGTTAGCTAAAAGAGATTTCACGGAAATGTGTACATTTAACTAAACAATGTCTCATTTTCACAAGAAGCACATATAAACATGCCAAGATTTGTTTTACCGGGATCAGACGAGAAGGAGCAGCATTTTCTTAGGTGCCATGTTGCATAAGCAGCTCCCTAAGGGTAAGTTTCCACTTGGTTTTTTTTCTGGCAGTTTTTGGAAAACTTCCTCTGCAGTTTTTGAGCCAAAGCCAGAAGTGTATTCAAAAGGAATAGGACCTATAAAGGAAGGACTTACACTTTTCCTCCCTTATGGATCCACTTCTGACTTTGGCTCAAAAACTGCAGTGGCAGATATCCAAAAACTGCCAGAAAAAAAAACAAGTGGAAACTTAGCCTAATAGTACCAGTACAGTGGGACCCTATTCTTTAAATTACACTCCTCAAAGAATGTAAATTGTAGTTCAGTCATGAGCATTTTGACCCACACCCCCAGGTGTTTTCCAGAACTTAAAGGTGTTGGGACAAGTTATCAATGTGCCCTCATTGCTTTCCTTATTGAAAATCAATTACGTTTCTATTAGAGTCCATTTAACATTTTGTTCTAATAAAAAGATCTTACCCCTTTCAGGTTGCTATGGGCTGTTACCCATGGCAACATCCTCACATAGTCTGGTAGTTCAGAGGTCAAAACTGCTCAGTCTTATCTCCGCTCTCACTGCCCAGGCCGTGTATGCACAATTGACCATGCTCTGCTGCTTGGCTTTTCCTTGGAATCAATTCCATCCTCCCACCCATTGTACTACAGCAAGGCAAAGCTGCTGTGCACAGTATTGACTTGCTGATACAAGACAAAAACTTTCTTCTGCTGCACGGTAAACCCTGTGGCAGTAAGCATAGATGTTGCCAGTTTTTATTTAATTTATTTTAAAAAAATTGTGATTTTTATTGTGTAAAAAAGATAAAAAGTTGATATTGCCATAATTGTAACATCTAGTTAAGTGACCCGGGGCTCCAGAACCCAGGTTTGATAAGGGAGGTTCGGGGCTCACCAAGCTTTTAAACATTGCCAGGTTCGGCCAAAATGGTCAAGTTCCTAAAGGGGTTGCCATCAAGGAAGTATTCTTTTCACAATTCCGGTGACACTGCCTACTGTTATACCACAGGAAGCTTTACACTTGACCATCCTCCTTTTAAATGCTGCTTTGACATCTTTATTCTTAAGGCTATATATAAATGGGTTGAGCATTGGGACAAATGCCATGTTAACTAATGAATACCATTTTTTATTGCCTAAGATATTTTCTGGTATAAGATAATGAATAATTACTGTTGTGTAATATAACACGATGACTGTGATGTGTGAGGAGCACGTGTAGAAGGCTTTTATCCTACCAGTACTTGAACGTATCTTCATTATAGACCTAATTATAAATATATAAGATGTTAAAATGAGAAGAAATGGAATAACTATGTAGATAATTGTCCCATCGATATTGGACCAATTCGACAATATTGTGACATCACTGCAGGCATTATCCAAAAAGGGGATTATGTCACAGCAGAAGTGGTCAATTACATTTGTGGAAAAACAAGAGATCTTGAATATAAGCCAAGTAAAGGGAATGTAATGTAAAAAACCAAATATCCAACAAATTGAGGCCAACATAAGACATATCCTAAAGTTCATAATAATTGTATAATTCAGGGGTTTACAAATAGCTACATATCGATCATAGCTCATGGCCGTCAGTATGAAAAGCTCATGTCCTAAAAAGGCACCAAACATATATGACTGTAGCACACATGGCACGTAGAGTATGGTGTTGTCTCCAGTGATGAACTTTACAAAGATCTTATATAGGGTAACAGTGGCAGCCCCAATGTCCACTATAGACAAATTGGCAAGGAAGAAATACATGGGAGTGTGAAGATGAGAGTCCAGGCAGACCAGGAGGAGAAGACTCATATTCCCAACAAGAGAGATGAGATAAACGGTTAAGACCAAAATAAATATAGGAGCCTGGAGCTCAGGATCATCAGATAGTCCTTTTATAATGAAATATGTCATTGTTTGATTTGGCTTCATGCTTCTGATTTGTATGGATAAAGTCTATGAAGTTACCTACAGTAAACAATGAGATAATAGACCATGAGATCTGTTTAGGAGAATAAGCAGGATAGAGACCCTTTAGCCAGGCCACTACAGTCCACCAGTGTTAAGGGTATCAAGAATCTTTTTTTTTAACCTTAGCCCCCACCCCTTCCTTGCCACCATTTTCTTACTGGAGCCCTTTCTACTTTTTTAATTATCGGCAAATTCCCATCTGAGCCTAGGAACAGATGGGACTGATTCCCAATACTCGGACCCCCCCCCTCCCAGGGGGGGGGGGGGGGGCGAGTATTGGGAATCAGTCCCATCTGTGCCTAGGCTCAGATGGGAATTTGTGAATAATTATCTAAACCCTGGGAAACCCTTGGGAAATTTTGTGAGATACTTTCTACGTTTTTCGTCACATCATAAGTTTTTTTTTAACCTACATACTAGTTTCTTTTAGGTTATGTCTTTCCTAAGAAAGTCAACCTCTACTTGAGAAACTCCATGTCAACTCGCTTACAATTCATTTTATACTTGTGCAAACAACTAGAGATGGGCCTACTGGATCCGTAGAACCTGAGTTCTGTCAGAAATTTGCTAAAAGTTCAGTTCGACCAGAACTCGAGCATTGGGCGGTTGGGTTTGGCAGAAGCTGCGAAAATAACATCACCCACTTGGCAGAAAGGAGAAGAAGGAGGGATCACTCCCCCAGGCAATCAGAAAACATTAAAGGTGTTAACCAGGAAATAAACTTTTTTTTTTTTAAATATCAACTGGATCCAGAAAGTTAAACAGATTTGTAAATTACTTCTATTAAAAAATCTTAATCCTTTCAGTACTTATGAGCTAATGAAGTTGAGTTGTTCTTTTCTGTCTAAGTGCTCTCTGATGACACATATCTCGAGAACCGCCCAGTTTAGAAGCAAATCCCCATAGCAAACCTCTTCTACTCTGTGCAGTTCCCGAGACAAGCAGAGAGGTCAGCAGAGAGCACTGTTGCCAGACAGAAAAAAACAACTCAACTTCAGCAGCTGAAAATTATTGAAAGGATTAAGATTTTTTAATAGAAGTCATTTATAAATCTGCTTGACTTTCTGGAGCCAATTGATATACAAAAAAAGTTTTTCCCTGGAATACCCCTTTAACCTCTTCAGGACATAGGGCATATGGATACGCCCTGCATCCCGAGTCCTTAAGTCCATACGCCCGTGGGAATTCCGGCCCCCACCGCTAGCCGGTTGGGGACCGGAGCCGGATGCCTGCTGAAATCGTTCAGCAGGCATCCCGGCATATCGCCCAGGGGGGTCAATTCAGTCCAGCGATCTGCGGCGATTCCGGGTCAATCGGGTCTCCAGTGACCCGATGACCCGGAATTACTGGCTGTTCGGGGCCGTCTCTGACGGACCCGAACAGCCAGAGCCTGCAGGGGTGAGGTGGCACTGGTGCCACCTCACGATCGCCCTGATTCGTCGGCCGGATTACCGGCCGACCAATCAGGGCGCCTGCTGCGGGTGTCACTCCCGCACCCGCTCCGCCCCTCTTCTGGAGGACGTGAGCGGGTGCGGGACGTGCACCCCGGGTGCTGGGGACCCCGATCCCCGGCGTTAATGTTGGGATCGGGGCCCCAGGAGCAGCTGCGGCGGCGGGACTGACCTGCAGCGTCTGGATCATTGGAGGTGAGTGACAGCCTCCTGCTGTTGCTTAGCAACAGCTCCCAGCATGCAAAAAGGGCATGCTGGGAGCTGTAGTTATGCAACAGCAGGAGGCAGACCACCATAACTCCCAGCATTCCCTTATGGGCATGCTGGGACTTATGGTTTTGCAACAGCTGGAGGCACATTCTTTCTATGGAAAAGTGTACCTTCAGCTGTTGTATAACTACAACTCCCAGCTTGCACAAACAGCTAAAGTGCATGCTGGGAGTTGTAGTGGTGCATCTGCTGGTTGCATAACTACAACTCCCAGCATGCCCGTTGGCTGTCGGTGACTGCTGAGAGTTGTAGTTTTGCAACAGCTGAAGGCACACTGGTTGTGAAACTCAGAGTTTTTTTTTACCTAACTCAGTGTTTCACGACCGGTGTGCCTCCAGCTGTTGCAAACTACAACTCTCAGCAGTCACCGTACACCATGCACCGTACATGCTGGGAGTTGTAGTTTTGCAACAGCTGGAGGCACACTGGTTGTGAAACACTGAGTTAGGTCACAAACTCAGTGATACATAACCAGTGTGCCTACAGTTGTTGCAAAACTGCAACTCTCAGCAGTCACCGACAGCCAACGGGCATGCTGGGAGTTGTAGTTATGCAACAGCTGGATGTCCCCCCCCAATGTGAACGTACAGGGTACACTCACATGGGCGGAGGATTACAGTAAGTATCTGGCTGCAAATTTGAGCTGCCGCAAACTTTCTGCTGCAGCTCAAATTGCCAGCGAGAAACTACTGTGAACCCCCGCCCGTGCGACTGTACCCTAAAAACACTACACTAACACAAAAAATAAAATAAAAAGTAAAAAACACTACGTATACACATACCCCTACACAGCCCCCCTCCCCTCCACAATAAAAATGAAAAACGTCTGGTACGCCACTATTTCCAGAACGGAGCCTCCAGCTGTTGCAAAACAACTCCCAGTATTGTCGGACAGCCGTTGACTGTCCAGGCATGCTGGGAGTTTTGCAACAGCTGGAGGCACCCTGTTTGGGAATCACTGGCGTAGAATACCCCTATGTCCACCCCTATGCAATCCCTAATTTAGGCCTCAAATGCGCATGGCGCTCTCACTTTGGAGCCCTGTCGTATTTCAAGGCAACAGTTTAGGGTCACATATGGGGTATCGCCGTACTCGGGAGAAATTGTCTTACAAATTTTGGGGGGTATTTTCTGCTTTTACCCCTTTTAAAAATGTAAAATTTTTGGGAAAACAAGCATTTTAGGTAAAAAAAAAATTTTTTTTTACATATGCAAAAGTCGTGAAACACCTGTGGGGTATAAAGGTTCACTTAACCCCTTGTTATGTTCCCTGAGGGGTCTAGTTTCCAAAATGGTATGCCATGTGGTTTTTTTTTTGCTGTCCTGGCACCATAGGGGCTTCCTAAATGCGGCATGCCCCCAGAGAAAAATTTGCGTTCAAAAAGCCAAATGTGACTCCTTCTCTTCCGAGACCTGTAGTGCGCCAGCAGAGCACTTTTCACCCCCATATGGGGTGTTTTCTGAATCGGGAGAAATTGGGATTCAAATTTTTAGGGGTATTTTCTGCTATTACCCTTTTTAAAAATAAAAATGTTTTGGGAAAACAAGCATTTTAGGTAAAATTATTTTTTTTTTTTTACATTTGCAAAAGTCGTGAAACACCTGTGGGGTATTAAGGTTCACTTTATCCCATGTTACATTCCCCGAGGGGTCTAGTTTCCAAAATGGTATGCCATGTGTTTTTTTTTTGCTGTTCTGGCACCATAAGGGCTTCCTAAAGGTAACATGCCCCCCAAAAACCATTTCAGAAAAACGTACTCTCCAAAATCCCCTTGTCGCTCCTTCCCTTCTGAGCCCTCTACTGCGCCCGCCGAACACTTTACATAGACATATGAGGTATGTCCTTACTCGAGAGAAATTGGGCTACACATACAAGTAAAAATTTTGTCCTTTTACCCCTTGTAAAAATTCTAAAATTGGGTCTACAAGAACATGTGAGTGTAAAAAATGAAGATTGTGAATTTTCTCCTTCACTTTGCTGCTATTCGTGTGAAACACCTAAAGGGTTAAAACGCTGACTGAATGTCATTTTGAATACTTTGGGGGGTGTAGTTTTTATAATGGGGTCATTTATGGAGTATTTCTAATATGAAGACCCTTCAAATCCACTTCAAACCTGAACTGGTCCCTGAAAAATACTGAGTTTGAAAATTTTGTGAAAAATCGGAAAATTGCTGCTGACCGTTGAAGCCCTCTGGTGTCTTCCAAAAGTAAAAACTCATCAATTTTATGATGCAAACATAAAGTAGACATATTGTATATGTGAACCAAAAAAAATTTATTCGTAATATCCATTTTCCTTACAAGCAGAGAGCTTCAAAGTTAGAAAAATGCAAAATTTTCAAATTTTTCATCAAATTTACGGATTTTTCACCAAGAAAGGATGCAAGTATCGACAAAAATTTACCACTATGTTAAAGTAGAATATGTCATGAAAAAACTATCTCGGAATCAGAATGATAACTAAAAGCATTCCAGAGTTATTAATGTTTAAAGTGACAGTGGTCAGATGTGCAAAAAACGCTCCGGTCCTTAAGGCCAAAATGGGCTCCGTCCTGAAGGGGTTAAAAGGGTGATGTCAAAGCCTATGCACATAGCTTAAGCAGACATTAGAGCACACATATATAATTGTAGTAAAGCAGTAGATAGCATTTTTTATCCGTCTGTGCAAAATAGGTTTTAATTGGAAGTTTAATGTGTCAGTTTTTTTTCTTTTTTTACACGAATTGGGAAAAAGCTGTACATAGAAGGTTTTGTGTCACTTTTGTGCACTTTTTCACAGAATGTAAAAAGCCATTGCTTCTTTACTTTCCAAACACAAATCTTGTTGTTACTCCCAAAGAGAAATACTTTTTGGAATAATTTTAAAAAAGCCATTGCTTCTCCTGATACCTCTATGTGCATATACACACAGGCAGGCATCTGCCTCCAAAAAGGGATTCTTTTTAGACATTTATTTTAAAAAGTTTAAAAAAAAGTCCACTTGTGCAGTGTGTTTTTATTCAACCTGTTGGTTACCGTCAGGTATCATCCGTTTACCCATAGTCATACATGTTGTCTCAACTTTGAAATTAACTTTGCCTTAAAAATAGCTCAGGAGAACTAGTTCAGTCAGAACCAGAACTTTTGAGTATTGTGAACAGGCAGAATCAAATTTGTAAGAAAAAAAAACCTTATATAGAAACATAGGAGTAGAGGAAATAGATTCTGCAAAAAAAAGCCCAGGAGCTATAGGTTACACCACGACCTATCATGGTCAGACAGGATGGGCTTGACACCAGTGATGAGATGCCCATATTCGAATTTGCAATATTTTGCGAATATATAGACGAATATTCGTCTCATATTCGCGAATTTTGCGTATTCGTTATATATTCGCATATGCAAATATTCGCATATTCGCATATTCGAGGAATAAAACAGTGAGGGGGTGGGCAACTTTACTATTGGTTGCTAGGGATGTTGTTGATAACCTCTGACAAGTGTATTTGCATCATTCTAATTGGCCCACCAGTGAAAAGAAGGAATATGCGAATATGGGGAAAAAAGTGAATATTCATCAATTTCGAATATATAGCGAATATATTTGCAATATTCGTGAATTTGTGATATTCGCAATAAAAATTTTAAATGCAAATATTGGCGCCCAACACTAGTTGTAACTATAAATTGCATGAAAATAAACATAGAAGTCCAATTGGACACCTCTCTAATACCTCACCAAGCTACTATACAATGACACATGCCAACAAAAACGAATGCACCGCAAAATATCATATAAAACTATATTATTTTTATCTTGCATGGCATCAATATAGATTAAGATCAATGAACAAAAAGAAAGGAATCATGCACATCAGTGGACAATACACAGGGGTGAGACAAAACAATGGCTACTCGGGTTAATGAACAAGGTTGAACAAGGTATCACAAATTATATCAGGATACACGTAAGCAATGCATTTAAAAAACAAAGGCAAGCGAAATGAAATTGTTTACCATGTGCAGAGTCAGAGTCAAGTGCACTTACCCCAGCTTATTTTTTGCCATTGGGTACTTTGTTAGGGGGCTCAAAAAAGTTCCCCATAGAAAACATTGGGGTAAGTGCACATGGGTCTGACTCTCTACATGGTAAACAATTTCATCTCGCTTGCCTTTGTTTTTTAAGTGTATTGCTTGTAATATTTTTGCATTACTTGTGTTTGCACTTTGCTTCACACCCAGATACTTGTACCATTCCTGTGATACCTTGTTCATTAACCCATTGTTTTGCCTCACTCCTTTGCATTGTCCATTGATGTGCATGGTGCATTTCTTATTGTTGATTAATCTACATTTTTATCTTGCATTGTGTCAATAAAGATTAGACATTTGTATATTATATTTTGTTGTCTGTGCATCAGTTTTTGCTGACCTCTCTAATATCTGTCTCTCTGTTATATTTACACAGTGTCTCTGTAGACTCAATTTTTTTTCTCCCAACAATATCAAAACAACATGAGTTCTGAAACCACCTTCAATGTTAAAAACACCCACATTTATTGAAAGAAATAAAAATTACAATGCTGATTTCCATGACTGGATGAGTGTGTCTTACAGAAAAATAACAGTATATATATATACACATACATATATACACACACACACACACACACACATATATATATATATATATATATATATATATATTTAAATATACTGTACATAGATAGATAGATAGATAGATAAAGTAGATACAATGCAGCACACCAAAGTAGTGTCATGCAAAACGTGATTTGTTCCATGATGTACGCAGAGACTACATTTCGGTGGCCTCACGCCACCATTTTCAGGCCACCGAAATGTAGTCTCTGTGTACATCATGGAATAAATCACCTTTTGCATGATACTACTTTGGTGTGCTGCATCGTATCTACTTCTTGGACAAGAGAACCAGGGGACCGCGGTTCCAATAAAGCCTGCACCCACTACATTGAAGTGCTTCTATTGAATGTGCTGCTTATATTTGGACATAGATAGATAGACCAAAGCAAAGGTGACTGCAGCACAATAAAGTACGGTGAAGTTAAGTAGCTTTATTCCATTCCAAGGTAGCAATGTTTCAGCCGCCCATGTGGCCTTTTTCAAGCACAGGATTTTTAGACTTTAATCTTTGCGCCCTATGGGCCTTAATGTCACCTTTACTGTTTCTCCCCAAGTATACAGTTCTCAATAATCCCCCTGGTTCCCTATACCCTTGATGTACATATAGATGTGTATTTGTGACCTGTGCTTGAAAAAGTCCACATGGAAGGCTGAAACGTTGCTACCTTGGAATGGAATAAAGCTACTTAACTTCCCCGTACTTTCGTGTGCTGCAGTCACTTTTGCTTTTGAGGATTACCAGGCTCCAGACCTGAGCTATACTAGCTGCACCATACTACTGATGGACTGATGAGCTGCCCGCCTTGGATTTTTGATAGATAGATAGATAAATAGATAGATAGAAAGATAGATTGATATATACAGTGGAAAGAACAAGTATTTGATACACTGCCGATTTTGCAGGTTTTCCTTCTTACAAAGCATGTAGAGGTCTGTAATTTTTATTATAGGTACTCAACAACTGTGACGGAATCTAAAACAAAAATCCAGAAAATCACATTGTATGATTAAAAAAAAAAAATAATTATTAGCACTTTATTGCATGACATAAGTATTTGATCACCTACCAACCAGTAAGAATTCCGGCTCTCTCAGTTGAAGAGAACCTATGATAAAAACTATTGACCTCTACATACTTTGTAAGTAGCAAAACCTACAAAATTGGCAATGTATCAAATACTTGTTCTCCCCACTGTAGATATAGATATATGGATATATCACATGTTTTTGGTGAAGTTTTGATACTATTATAATAATTGAGACTCCTCTGTGATATACTACTATTTTTCTGTAGGATACACACATCCAGTCATAGAAATCATCATTGTCATTTTTAATTCTTTCAATAAAATTTGGGTGTTTTTAACATTGAAGGGGAGTGCATGAAAATAGCATTTTCGAATAATATCTGCACCATTTTTTTTTTAAATGTCAAATATTTAAAACAATATAAAAAAACATGTAGACATATATTTGTTGCTTTTGTACAGCTACAAATAATAATAAAAATTATAATCAATGAGAGAGTTGCTCACGATACAGTTGCAGTGCAATTCTGTGTATAGCTGATATGATGTAACAATGGGGAGCACTGCAGGTTTATATGGTATATTTTATGATCATAATTAGTCCCTTTGCTGTTCTGATCTCTATTAGAACTCATTTAATCGGTGATTTAATCGGCGATCCCCACTGTCCCCTTTTCCTTGTAGACGTTATCATCAGTAAGGGGGCAATTAGGGGGCTCTGCACTTTTAATACCAGTTTTGGAAACAAAAACTCAATTATATAAAAATTTTGTAAGAGGTATTAACTTGAGGTAATCTGGGTGTCCCACAGACTGTGACAAGTGATGCGTGCTATATAATATATCAGGCTGGTTTTGGTCGTAAATAAAAGTGATGCAAGTAGTTTAATTATTACACTTTTGGCACAGATTTTATTTCCTAACTAAA
The DNA here is from genome assembly GCF_029499605.1 of Hyla sarda. Lineage (NCBI taxonomy): Eukaryota > Metazoa > Chordata > Amphibia > Anura > Hylidae > Hyla > Hyla sarda. The sequence continues at coordinate 161,219,979 of NC_079197.1, forward strand.
CCACTATGGAATGCGTCAGGTGATCTGGCACATAAACATACTTGCCAGCTTTTGAGAAAAGACGTCATGGAGGCAACAAAGAATGCAAGTGTAATGCCCCAGCAGATGTGAACCCACTGAGACGCCTACCGGTTGGACTTTGGGCCAAACTTTGAAGCAGAATCTAAGTATTTCCCTGGTTTTCACCCTTCATCACGCTCCAGGATACAGAATCTGCCCTTTTGCTGCAGAGGAGATACCAGGTTGCTAATGTAAGAATGGTCCTAGATAGATAGCAACTGGCCAGAATGGCCCAATGCCAAGCACCAGGGATACAGGAAGAAGGGGCGAGCTGACATGGTAAGTGGTGGTAGCGCCACACAGAAGAGTACAAAGTTGCAGATCTAAGTAGATGTTATAGCTGATTTGAATCTGTAGAAAAGCAGAGCTAAGATGCTTAGATATAACCAGGTGGTGCAGGTTTGATAAGAGCACAGGCGTGGTCGGCAGTCCGGGTCATAAACTGGAGACTCTGCAAGCACAAGGGGATCAGGCCGAAACAGGGTCATGATAACATGCTCAGGTCAGGAACATGGATCAGCAGGACAAATGAAGACACCTTTGCTTATAATTTGCTTTTCGAAAACTACACTATTTCTAAGGAATTGCTCAGGCATACACTATTGCAGACATTTCTCAGCATACAATATTGCTCAGACATTTCTCAGGCATACACAATTGCTCATGCATTGCTCGGGCATACACTATTTCTCAGGAATTGCTAAGGCATACACTATTGCTCAGGTAACGGGTGGAGCAGAGTTATAAAGGTGGTGCCTGACAGGGATTGGAGGAGGAGCGGAATCAGAGACGTACATGAATACTTAAAGGGATGGTATGTGCATGTATGCAGCCCCTCTAGGGTGCACCAGAAACTGGTGCCACTTGTAACATAGTAACATAGTAATATAGTTCATAAGGTTGAAAAAAGATCAGAGTCCATCAAGTTCAACCTATATCCCTAATGAGTCCCTAATGAGTTGATCCAGACGAAGGCAAAAAACCCTCATACTAGAGGTAAAAATTCCTTCCCGACTCCAAATATTGCAGTCAGAATAAATCCCTGGATCAATCTTCTGTCTCTATAGATCCTGAATCCATAACCTGTAATGTTATTACTCTCCATAAATGCATCCAGACCCCTCCTGATCTTTTTTTACCGAGCTCCCCATGACCACCTCCTCGGGAGAGAGTTCCACAGTCTCCCTGTTCTTACAGTAAAGAACCCCCGTCTGTGCTGGTGTAGAAACCTTCCGTAGAGGATGCCCCCTTGTTATATATATAGTCCTGGGTTTAAATTGATCATGGGAGAGATCTCTGTACTGTCCCTGATATATTTATACATAGTTATTAGGTCGCCCCTTCTTTCCTTATTTCTTGGTACTGTAGTCCTCCCATTCCCTGTATTACCCGGGTTGCCAGTCTTTGAACCCTCTCCAGCTCCACTATATCTTTCTTGTACACTGGTGCCCAGTACTGTACACAGTATTCTATGTGTGGTCTGACTAGTAATTTGTACAGTGGTAGAATTATTTCCTTGTCGTGGGCATCTATGCCCCTATTGATGCACCCCATGATTTTATTTGCCTTGGCAGCAGCTGCCGACACTGGTCACTACAGCTAAATTTAGTACTAACTAAGACTCCTAAGTCCTTTTCCACATCAGTCGTCCCAAGTGTGCTCCCATTTATTATATAATCCCAGCCCGGATTTTTCTTCCCCATGTGCATTACCTTACATTTATCAGTGTTGAACCTCATCTACCACTTCCCAGCCCAAACCTCCAACCTATCCAGATCCATTAGTAAAAGTGCACTGTCCTCTATTGTGTTGACCACTTTACAGAGTCTAGTATAATCTGCAAATATTGCTACTTTACTATTCAACCCCTCTACAAGGTAATTAATGAATATATTAAATAGGACAGGACCCAAGACTTACCCCTGTGCTACCCCACTAGTATCAGTCACCCAATCAGAATAAGCACCATTAAAGGGGTACTCCGGCCCTTGACATCTTATCCCCTATCCAAAGGATAGGGGATAAGATGTCTGATCGTGGGGGTCCTGCCACTGGGGAACCCCGCAATCTCTCATGCAGCACCCTCTATCACCAGCCTCACGGAGCGAGGTTATATACTTTTCCTCTGGACAGGTTTTGATAAATCTCCCCCATTGTCAAGCAAAAAACTGTACATGTTTAACCCCTTAAGGACGCAGGGTTTTTCAGTTTTTGCATTTTCGTTTTTTCCTCCTTGCCTTTTAAAAATCATAACCCTTTCAATTTTCCACTTAAAAATCCATATTATGGCTTATTTTTTGTGTCACCAATTCTACTTTGCAGTGACATTAATAATTTTACCCAAAAATCCATGGCGAAACGGTTAAAAAATTAATTGTGCGACAAAATCGAAGAAAGAACGCCATTTTGTAACTTTTGGGGGCTTCCGTTTCTACGCAGTGCATATTTCGATAAAAATGACACCTTATCATTATTCTGTAGGTCCATATGGTTAAAATGGTACCTTACTTATATAGGTTTAATTTTGTCGTACTTCTGGAAAAAACTACATGCAGGAAAATGTATATGTTTAAAAATGTCCTCTTCTGACCCCTATAACTTTTTTATTTTTCAACGTACAGGGCGGTATGAGGGCTCATGTTTTGTGCCATGATCTGAAGTTTTTATCGTTACCATTTTTGTTTTGATATGACTTTTTGATCACTTTTTATTCATTTTTTAATGGCATAAAAAGTGACCAAAAATAGGCGTTTTATTTTTTTAATGGGAAGGGTGATTCAAACTTTCATTAGGGAAGGGGTTAAATTACCTTTCTTAACACTTTTTTGTAACTTTTTTTGCAGTGTTATAGGTCCCCTAGGGACCTATAACACTGCACACACTGATTTTTTACACAGATCACTGGCGTGTATTAATACGCCTGTGATCAGTGTTATCGACGCTTGACTGCTCCTGCCTGGATCTCAGGCATGGAGCAGTCATTCGCCGATCGGACACCAAGGAGGCAGGTAAGGTCCTCCCGGTGTCTTGTAAGCTATTCAGGATGCCACGATTTCACCGCGGTGGTCCCGAACAGCCTGACCGAGCAGCTGGGATACTTTCACTTTCGCTTCAGACGCGGCGGTCAGCTTTGATCGCCACGTCTGAAGGGTTAATACAGGGCATCACCGCGATCGGTGATGTCCTGTATTAGCCGCGGGTCCCGGCCGTTGATGGCCGCCGGGACCGACCCGGGAGCCGGTGGAGGACATAAATATATAGTTGTTGAGGGGTTAAATAGCCAAGTCATGTGACATCATTATGCATAAATTTATTATCAATCAGATATTCATAATGTATTCAGAGTGATCAATAAAGCAATGTCGTACATAGTGCAAAAAACACCCAGTTAAAGGGGTACTCCAGTGAGAAACATGTTTATTGTTACGCCGAGCGCTCCGGGTCCCCGTTCCTCCCCGGAGCGCTCGCCTCATCCTCGTTGCTGCAGCGCCCCGGTCAGATCCACTGACCGGGTGCGCTGCGGTACCGCCTCCAGCCGGGATGCGATTCGCGATGCGGGTGGCGCCCGCTCGCGATGCGCACCCCGGTCCCCGTACCTGACTCGCTCTCCGTCGGTCCTGTCCCGGCGCGCGCGGCCCCGCTCCCTAGGGCGCGCGCGCGCCGGGTCTCTGCAATTTAAAGGGCCAGTGCACCAATGTTGGTGCCTGGCCCAATCTTCCCAATTACCAATTAGTGTGATCACCTGTGTACTTCCCTATATTACCTCACTTCCCCTGCACTCCCTTGCCGGATCTTGTTGCCTTAGTGCCTAGTGAAAGCGTTCCCTTGTCTGTTCCTAGCCCGTGTTCCTGACCTCCTGCCGTTGCCCCTGACTACGATCCTTGCTGCCTGCCTCGACCTTCTGCTACGTCCGACCTTGCTTCTGCCTACTCCCTTGTACCTCGCCTATCTTCAGTATCTTCAGCAGTCAGAGAGGTGAGCCGTTGCTAGTGGATACGACCTGGTCACTACCGCCGCAGCAAGACCATCCCGCTTTGCGGCGGGCTCTGGTGAAAACCTGTAGTGGCTTAGAACCGGTCCACTAGCGCGGTCCTCGCCAATCCCTCTCTGGCACAGAGGATCCACCTCCTGCCAGCCGGCATCGTGACATTTATTTTATTTTTTTAAATCAACTGGTGCCAGAAAGTTAAGCAGATTTGCAATTTAGAAATATATATATTAGGGCTCAGGGTTTGAGACAACTGGACAGGTTGTGTTTCAAGTAATATTTCAATTTATTGATTATATATAGTGTGACAATAGAATATTAGATAAAATGTAAATAGCAGCAACTGCGTCTCACAGGGCCCTTGTGCAGGTGCAGCACCAACTATTAAGAACTATAGCATGTATAGTACAGTATATAAAATATAAAAATATACTTGTAAAAAATAGTAAAAATTATAAAATATAGAGACCACCATAAACATATATAGAGAGAGGGATCTGGGTGAGAAAGTCTTAGTCCATCCTCTATGGTAAATAATCTCCTCTCATAAAAAAGTCCTGCTAATATAGACCGATTCTAGTATTGTGGTAACCAATGGCAACCATAAGGTTAGTAACCCGTAGCAACCGTTCAGATGAGTCCGGCTATTTTAGCACTTCAACGTTTAAGTAGAAGATCTACTTGCTATTTGAAGACAATATTCAACATAAACAGCTAGTGTGCAGTCACTGTTAATATGCATGCATATTTGTATGATACTTTGTATCTCACCGCTCCCGGACACTGATGCGCTGAACTTCACGGGGATGCTGTGATCTCCTCCTGTTGCGCTGTGTAATCTCACAGTGTGTTAGCACTGAGTAGCTGTCTTGGCAAGCGACAGCATCACCGGAGACTCGGCCGTCTCCCACAGTGGTGATGTTGGTAGATGGTGGGTTGCGGGTGGTGTTGTCGCAGCGATTCTGCGGATGTGCACGTACATGTGCCGGTGGCGTCCTCGTGGCAGCGAGGGGCGGATGTCTCCTTCACCGGGTGTCGGGTGATTGACAGTTTATTATCCGGTATCGGACTGCTATTGACTAAGCAGGGCAAGTATGCTGGTGGTCTCAATAGGTATTGAGGGGACGCTGGACGCGTTTCAGGACTGTCTCAGTCCTTTCTTCAGCAGCTAAGAATAAGTGTAATGAGGGGGTCACTGTATCGTATTTTATATGTTTAACTCCTCCTCTATCAATTAGTGACATCAGATCCAGAGTAAACAAAGTAAACAAAACAAAATAGTGGTGTTAGATTTATGAATGAAAGTAGTAGAGCTCAGTGCTAAATGAATAGGACTGCTTCGAATTACATATACTCTGCTGTGGGATGCATTGAAAATAAAAAGACTTGTTTTAAATAATATAAGCGAGTGAATTAATAAGTGATATCTATTTGTGTGAATGGAATGTTGAGATATTAGATGAGGTAAATTCATTGTGTGCCAATAGTAATAACTGACCATAAATGTAAAATCATGGTAACTGTGTACAATTGTATAAAAGTATATAAATACTATGTGAAAGTATAAATATTGATAATATTGAAAATATTTAAAATATTGGTGTGGTATGAAATGGGATATATATTTTGCTGTGATTGTGATGGTGAAGCCTAATATGAAAATGTGATGATTGTGAATTACCAGAGACCAGGTGTCTAAAGAAAAGTATCTATACTCTTAGTGTCCTACAGTCAGTATATCTGTTGCAGTATAAAAGAAGGGACTAGATAGTGTACATATGGCATATGGATAAGATTGAATACAAAAGTTATAGACAATAGAGATATAAATAACCGAGTTGTGTGGATAAAGGCAAGGGCCCGATAAAGGGTCCGTCGGGGTGCTGATAGTACAGCCAGACCCCGATGGGCCGTCCAAAGGGACCTCACCCATCTTTATTCCAAAAAGCCGAACAGTTCCAGGTCATTATTCAGGCCCTTGGGGGCTAGTGACCCAAATTCGAATATCTTGCGGGATTCTGCCCTAGACATTTTACCGATATAATTCCCTCCCCTCCAATCTTTGTGTATCTGTTGAAGTGCGTATATCTTAAAAGGTTAGGGTTACCTTGGTGGACAGATTTAAAATGTGCCGATAAGGGACATTTTAAATCTGTCCACCAAGGTAACCCTAACCTTTTAAGATATATGGCACTTCAACAGATACACAAAGATTGGAGGGGAGGGAATTTTATCGGTAAAATGTCTAGGGCAGAATCCCGCAAGATATTCGAGTTAAACGTATAAAATACGATACAGTGACCCCCCATTACACTTATTCTTAGCTGCTGAAGAAAGGACTGAGACAGTCCTGAAACGCGTCCAGCGTCCCCTCAATACCTATTGAGACCACCAGCATACTTGCCCTGCTTAGTCAATAGCAGTCCGATACCGAATAATAAACTGTCAATCACCCGACACCCGGTGAAGGAGACATCCGCGCCTCGCTGCCACGAGGACGCCACCGGCACATGTACGTGCGCATCCGCAGAATCGCTGCGACAACACCACCCGCAACCCACCATCTACCAACATCACCACTGTGGGAGACGGCCGAGTCTCCGTTGATGCTGTCGCTTGCCAAGACAGCTACTCAGTGCTAACACACTGTGAGATTACACAGCGCAACAGGAGGAGATCGCAGCATCCCCATGAAGTTCAGCGCATCAGTGTCCGGGAGATACAAAGTATCATACAAATATGCATGCATATTAACAGTGACTGCACGCTAGCTGTTTATGTTCAATATTGTCTACAAATAGCAAGTAGATCTTCTACTTAAACGTTTAAGTGCTAAAATAGCCGGACTCATCTGAACGGTTGCTACGGGTTACTAACCTTATGGTTGCCATTGGTTACCACAATACCAGAATCGGTCTATATGAGCAGGACTTTTTTATGAGAGGAGATTATTGACCTTAGCGGATGGACTAAGACTTTCTCACCCAGATCCCTCTCTCTATATATGTTTATGGTGGTCTCTATATTTTATAATTTTTACTATTTTTTACAAGTATATTTTTATATTTTATATACTGTACTATACATATGCTATAGTTCTTAATAGTTGGTGCTGCGCCTGCACAAGGGCCCTGTGAGACGCAGTTGCTGCTATTTACATTTTATCTAATATTCTATTGTCACACTATATATAATCAATAAATTGAAATATTACTTGAAACACAACCTGTCCAGTTGTCTCAAACCCTGAGCCCTAATATATATATTTCTACAGACAAACTACAATCTAACACCTTGGGTATAGGTGTCTAATTAGGTAGCCGGGATTTATTTGGTGGGTAGTCAGACAAGAGCCTCTCCAACTCTTCTATATTATTAGATTTGCAATTTACTTCTATTTTAAAATCTTAATCCTTCCAGTACTTATCAGCTGATTTATACTACAGAGGAAATTATTTTCTTTTTGAATTTTCTGTCTGACCACAGTGCTCTCTGCTGACACCTCTGTCTGTCTCAGGAACTGTCAAGACCAGGATAGGTTTGCTATGGGGATTTAGGTGTTTCACGGAAATGAATTATTTGCAGATATGTCTTTTTGCAAAAAAAATTTCTGTAACACAGTGGGTGCTGATAGAGAATTGCAACTCAATATTTATTCCCCTAATTCTGATGAATTTAGAAATATTCCATACAGTATGTGGCCCAAGAGTGCTCCATGACTCACACTCACACACGGGTCTTTTGTGAATTTTGGGTCTTTCTTTTCTTTAGGATATTTTGTAGGCGCCATATCAAGATGCAAAGGCATTAGGGTCTCAAGAATTTTTTTTGAGAAAAGTAGATTTTTTCATTGTCACCATTTTGATTGCTTTTCATTGCATTGTTTTATGAGGTGGTACCAATAAAAACCTGTTCTGTCATTGTTTTTTATTTTGTTTTTTAGTTATTCTCTATGCGGTATAAATTAGGTTTTCTTTATTCTGCGGTTTGGTATGATTAAGACAATAACTCATTTATATATTTTTCTATGGTTGATCACATTTATATCGCAAAAAAAATTTTTAAGTAAAAAAAAGAGTGTCACCATATTCTGAGAGCTGCAACATTTTTATTTTTATCACCAATCAAGCTATGTCAGGGATTTTTTTTGCAGGCGAAGTTGAGGTATTCAAAGTTACAATTTTGTAATACCTCTGACATTTTGATCACTTTTTATAACATTTTTAGTGGGGCAGGATTAACAAAAAAAAGCTGCGATTTTGGCAAGTTTATTTATTTATTTTTTTGAGTGTTCAGCGTGCAGTAAAAAGGACATGGTCATTTTACTCTGCAGATTGGTATGATTATGGCGATACCTCACTCATTTATGTACTTTATTTTATGGTTTATTATGTTTACACTATAAAAACTATTGTTGATTTAAAAATACATGTTTGTACATCGCCATTTTCCAAGAGCTGTAGTTTTTTTTTATGGTGTTCCCGTCATGTACAGGATGTAAATGTACGTCCTGGCGCCATAAGTCCCATCCCATCAGGGCGTACATTTAGGCCTATTGTCCTTAGGGTTTAATAAAAAAATAGAAAAAATCTATATCTATATTAGTGTTGAGTGCAAATATTCGAAATGCTAATTTTTACCGCGAATATCGGCACTCCACGATTTCGGGAATATTTAGAATATAGCGTTATATATTCGTAATGAGGAATATTTGGTTTTTTTATTCACAGTACACATCACAACAATTACTGTGTGAGTCGGTGTGGAGCGCGAATATTTCATATATGAAAATATGCAAATATTCGCAAATATTGGCACATCCAGAGGACACTGATGCCTCCCTTCTTTTAGGTGAAAGATATAATTGCGCATGCGCACTATACGAATTTCATTATGATTTTCGCACGGAAAAAAAAGGTGAAGAAACATAACGGATATTCGAATTTAGCGAACATAGGAAGAATATTCGTCCACATATTTGCAAAATATTGTGCGAATTTGAATATGGCCCCTGCCGCTCATCACTAATACCAATTAAAGCATCCCTACTGCATCTCTCCTGGATCTTTTTATTTTTTTTTTGGTGGTACCCAACAAAATTCCAAAAAAAGGCACACTTGTAAAAACTTAATAAAAGGAGCAAAAATGCAGTTTCCACAAAAAAATTTAATAAAATAAAAAATGCCCCAAAAAAAGCATATATGCTGGGAAATGTTTGTGGCATATTTTCTGCCATTTTTGGGCCCCCTAGCCCCCTCCCCCCAAATGTGTGGTGAAAACTTAGCCTTATAGAGCTCTGTGTACTCCTAGCTAGCATTTATCTTGTATCTGTTATATTTGGCATTTTGACCCTTTGGCTCCGTTCTCTGACTCTTCTCCTGGCTTTGCGAATTGGCTTATCTGTCACCTCTTGGTATCGACTTGGACTGTGGACAGCAACTTATTGTGTGTATGTTTAGTTATTATTCTGTTGGTCTGAGTGATTCCATTCTGTGTCCCGACCTCCGTCTGCATTATAGTTTATTATTTTGACTGGACTATCCTCACTTACTATAAGTAGGGACCGTCATCGTGGTTACGGGCCCACTACCAAGGGCGGGTACATAAGTAGGCAGGGATAGGGGGAGTGGGCAAGAATAGTGTGCACTCCTTCCCTGCCCAGACATGACATTATAGAAGGCCAATTTGTGTCATAACACGATAAAGTTTACATCACAGTATGACCCATACAGAATTGGATGTGGTAATCTACAAAAAAAGAAAGTCTCAAGGTTTCATCTAAGAAGTTGTCTTCTCAGTTTATTGTGCCTTATGAGATAATTGAGGTTATTAATCCGGTCTGTTACAGATTAAAATTACCATCTTCATTTAAGGTTCATAATATGTTCCCACACGATCTTCTGTTTCTGTGCCTCCTGCTCCAGTTGAAATCGATAGAGAACTAGAGTATGAGGTCTCCAAAATATTGGACAGTCGTCAAGTTCAAAACTCGGTCCAATACTTGGTTCATTGGAAAGGGTATGGTCCAGAGGAGAGGTCATGGGTTCTAGCAGCATTCATACATTCTTCCACCTTAGTCTAATTTCCACAAAATAGTCTAATTTCCACCTTAGTCTAAATTCTACAACTCTCACCCGGACAAATCCAAACCCAAATTTAAGGGTCCGGTGGCCCCTCCTAAAAGGGGGGGTACTGTCAGAACGTATATGGTTAAGAGGTTCTGACTGGTTCTTTGTTGTTTCTTATTGCTGGTTACGCATGGCTGTCTGGACTGGTCAGCTGACCTTGATTGGAGCACTTGTTCTGGCTTCATATAAGCTGGCAGTCTACTCCCAATCCTTGCCTGCTATAGATCTCTGTGTATTCCTAGCTAGCATTTATATTGTGTCTGTTATATCTGGTATTTTGACCCTTTAGCTCCGCTCTCTGACTCTTCTCCTAGCTTTGGCTTATCTGTAACCTTTTGGTATCGACTCGGACTGTGGACAGCGACTTATTGGGTGTATGTTTAGTTATTTTTCTGTTAGTCTGAGTGATTCCATTCTGTGTCCCGACCTCCGTCTGCATTACAGTTTATTATTTTGACTGGATTGCCCTCACTTTTTGTAAGTAGGGACCATCACAATGGTTATGGACCCGCTACCTAGGGCCGGTACGTAAGTAGGCAGGGATAGGGGGAGTGGGCGAGAATAGTGTGCACTCCTTCCCTGCCCAGACATGACAGGTATGCAGCCAACAATTTAGTAGAAAAAATTAGTACAGTAACAAAGAAGGTCTGTGGGTTAGCTGGGCTTCCACAGGAAGTTCTCATGCCACTTTAGTTGGGACAGTTAAGAGGGAGCTGCATTACAAATGAGATACTTGTAGTTCTCCAGAACACATACTGTATAGGCATGGTAGTGTCGGGGGTGGCCTTGTTCAGGTGCTGATAATGAAGGATTATATTGTAGCAGCTTAAAGTGCTGCTAAAGCAAGTGATCTACAGAATTGCTGAAACTTCTGTCAGTTCCATAGACTGCTCACTTTGGCTGTGGACTACAGAGTGGCCAACAGTTTTAACCCGTCCAGGACACAGGGCGTACAGGTATTTAACGCTATGTGCCCGGGCTGCCACACAAAACATTACAAAACATTAACTCACCTTCCTACTTCCCATGTTGCTCTGATATCGATGTCCTGTTCTCCGGTTCCTGACTTTTTCCGCTTACTGTAATTCGAAGAGTCATGTGATGCTCAGCGTATCACCGGCTGCAGGGGGACCCTGCTGCGGCCGGTGATATGCTGAGCATCATGTTACTCTTTGACTTACAGGAAGTGGAAGAAGTTGGGAACCGGAGAATGGGACATTGTTATCAACGCAACGGGGGAACGTAGGAAGGTGAGTTAAAGTTTGTTTTGTTTCGCTTGGCAGCCCGGGCACAGAGGGTTAAAAAAAATGCACCGGAGTACTCCTTTAACCCCTTAAGGGTTTTTCCGTTTTTGCACTTTCGTTTTTTCCTCCTTACCATTTAAAAATCATAACCCTTTCAATTTTCCACCTAAAAATCCATGTTATGGCTTATTTTTTGCGTCCCCAATTCTACTTTGCAGTGACATTAGTCATTTTACCCAAAAATGCACAGCGAAACGAAAAAAAAAATCATTGTGCGACAAAATCGGAAAAAAAATGCCATTTTGTAACTTTTGGGGGCTTCCGTTTCTACGCAGTGCATATTTCGGTGAAAATTACACCTTATCATTATTCTGTAGGTCCATATGGTTAAAATGATCCCCTACTTATATAGGTTTGATTTTGTCGCACTTCTGGAAAAAATCATAACTACATGCAGGAAAATTTATATGTTTAAAAATGTCATCTTCTGACCCCTATAACTTTTTTATTTTTCCACGTACAGGGCGGTATGAGGACTCATTTTTTGCGCCGTGATCTGAAGTTTTTATCAGTATGATTTTTGTTTTGATCGGACTTTTTTCTCACTTTTTATTAATTTTTTAATGGTATAAAAAGTGACCAAAATACGCTTTTTTGGACTTTGGAATTTTTTTGAGCGTACGCCATTGACGTGCGGTTTAATTAATGATATATTTTTATAGTTCGGACATTTATGCACGCGGCGATACCACATAAGTTTATTCTTTTTTTTTTTTTTTTTTTTTTTTACACTGTTTTATTTTTTTCATGGGAAAAGGGGGGTGATTCAAACTTTTATTAGGGAAGGGGTTAAATGACCTTTATTAACACTTTTTTTTTACATTTTTTTTGCAGTGTTATAGGTCCCCGAGGATGCAGGTAAGGGCCCTCCCGGTGTCCGGTCAGCTGTTCGGGACGCCGCGATTTCATCGCGGCGGTCCCGAACAGCCCGACTGAGCAGCCGGGTCACTTTCACTTTCACTTTAGAAGCGGCGGTCAGCTTTGACCGCCGCTTCTAAAGGGTTAATACCGCACATAGCCGCGATCAGCGATGTGTGGTATTAGCCACGGGTCCCGGCCGTTGATGAGCGCCGGGACCGACGCGATATGATGCGGGATCGCGGAGCGATCCCGCTTCATATCGCGGGAGCCGGCGCAGGACGTAAATATACGTCCTGTGTCTTTAAGGGGTTAAGGACCCAGGGCGTACCTGTATGCCCTGGTCCTGTTAACGGGTTTTAAACTGTTCTCACAAGCGGAGAACAGGTTGAACCCGGTGGGTCCCGGTTGCTATGGGTCGCCAGGAACCATGGCTAGTGCCTGGAACTAATACTTTAGATGCCCCAATCAAAGTTGATTGCGGCATGTAAAATGTGGGTTTAACAGTGACGGTAGCTCAGTGGAGCTGATCTGGACATCCGCGGCAACATTGCTGGTCCCGATCAGCTGAGTGAACGATGAGAGGGTCCTCGCCTGCCTCCTCGTCGTCTGATCAGTGATCAGTTGCTCCAAGCCTGCTATGCAGATTAGAGCAGCAAAGCGCCAATAACACTGATCAATGCTATGCTATGGCATAGCATTGATCAGTATATGCAATCAGAAGATTGCATTGTATACCCCCTATCGGGGTCTAAAAAAAATAAAATAAAGTGCAAAAAAGATAATAAAAGTGAATTAAAGGGGTACTCCATTACCTTGCTGTCGGAGCTCCGCTTTCCAGTGTCTGGAAGTTCTTGTTCCGGATGATGTGTGTGCGGGCTTCCGTGTTCAGGGCCGCCCATGGCCGTCACGACCCCTTCCCATAGACTTTCGTTTAGGGGACGGGTATGACGTCACGAGGGGGTGGGCGTGATGTCACGAGGGGCGGCCCTGAACACAGAAGCCCGCACACACATCGTCCGGAACAGGAACTTCAGGATGCTGGAAAGTGGAGCTCCGACGGCAAGGTAACGGAGTACCCCTTTAACCCCTTCCCTATTAAAAGTTTAAATCACCCCCCATTTCCCATTTTTTAAATAAAATAATGTAATAACAAATAAAAATAATCATATGTGGTACCGCCGTCTCCATAAATGTCTGAACAATTAAAATATAAAGTTAGCTAAACTTCACGGTCGATGGCGTACACGTAAAAAAATACAAAATTTCTAAATTGTGCATTTTTGCTCACTTCATATACCATTAAAAGGAATAAAAAGCAATCAAAAAGTCCCATCAAAGCAAAAATGGTACAGATAAAAGCTACAGACCACGGCACAAGGAATTAGCCATCATATAGCCCCATACGCAGAAAAATAAAAAAGTTATAGGGGTCAGAATATGACGATTTTAAACATAGTAATTTTTGTGCATGTAGTTATGTTTTTTTTTAAGTAGTAAAATTAAGTAGTAAAATAAAACGTATAAATTAGGTATACTTGTGACCATATGGACCTACAGAATAAAGATAAGGGATAATTTTACTGAAAAGTGCACTTTGTAGAAACAAAAGCTCCCAAATGTTACAAAATGGCATTTTATTTATTCAATTTCACCCCACAAATATATATTTTTTGGTTTTGCAGTAGATTTTGTTATGAAATGATTGATGTCATTACAAAGTACAATTGGTGGCGCAAAGAACAAGCCCTTACATGGGTCTGTAGGTGCAAAATTAAAAGCGTTATGATCTTTAGAAGGGGAGGAGGAAAAAAAGAAAGTGCAAAAACTAAAATTTGCCTGGTCTTTAACCCCTTAACGACCAAGGACGTAGATTTACATCCGACCAATGTTGTATATTTATGTCCGTGGCCAGCTCCCGCGATATAACGCACAGTCACGCGGTGACCGCGTGTCATATCGGGTTGGTCCTGGAATGTAACTGAAGCCGAGACCTGGGGCTAATAGCGCGCAGCAGCGACCGCGGTGCCGCATGCCCTTAACCCTTTAGACGTGGAATAAAGTTAAGGTGTCATTTTTACCGAAAAATGTACTACGTAGAAACGGAAGCCCCCAAAATGGCATTTTTCTTCAATTTTGTCCCACAATTGTTATTTTTTTCGTTTTGCCTTAGATTTTTGGGTAAAATGACTAATGTCACTGCAAAGTAGAATTGGTGGCGCAAAAAATAAGCCATCATATGGATTTTTAGGTGCAAAATTTAAAGGGTTCTGATTTCTAAAAGATGAGGAGCAAAAAACTAAAGTGCAAAAACAGAAAAACCCGTGGTTCTCAACTCCTTCAGGACGAAGGGCGTAGCGTACCTGTACACCCCTTGCCCAGTCCCCGTGTTTAAAACGGGTTCACATAGTGACCCCGCATCACACCGGGTTGGCCCTGGCTGCTAACGATAGCCGGGACCCTGGGCTAATAGCGTGCGGTACCGATCGTTGTGCCGCGCACTATTAACCCTTTAGATGCGGGGATCAAAGTTGACTGCCGCGTCTAAAAATCAAAGTAAACGCTTCCTGGCAGCTCAGTCGGGCTGATCGGGACATCGTGATAAAATTGCGAAGTCCCAATCAGCTAGGACGTGAGAGGAGACCCCCTTACCTTGCACCGTGGCGTCCAATCGGTGTTTGATTGGTCCAAGCCTGAGATACAGGCTTGAGCAATCGAGCCCCTATGTCGCTGATCCATGCAAAGCTATGGCTTTGCAGGGATCAGGGTAAGAGATCAGTGTGTGCAGTGTTATTGCCCCTATGGGAGCTATAACTCTGCAAAAAAATTAACAAAGTTAACAAAGGTCATTTAACCCCTTCCCTAATAAAAGTTTGAATCACACCCCTTTTCCCATAAAAAAAAAACTGTGTAAATAAAAATAAACATATGTGGTATTGCCGCGTGCAGAAATGTCCAAACTATAAAAATATATTGTTAATTGAACCACATGGTCAATGGCGTAGGCGCAAAAAAATTCCAAAGTCCAAAATAGCGTATTTTTGGTCACTTTTTATATCATGAAAAAATGAAAAAAAAAGCAATCAAAAAGTCAGATCAATTCAAAAATGAATAAAAAAAATTCAGAACACGGCACAAAAAATGAGTCCTCATACTGGCCCGTACGTGGAAAAATAAAAAAGTTATAGGGGTTAGAAGATGAGAATTTTTTTACTTATACATTTTCCTGCAGGAAGTTATGATTTTTTTTTCCAAAGTACGACAATATCCAACCTATATAAGTAGGGTATCATTTTAACTGTCTGGACCTACAGAATAAAGATAAGGTTTTATTTTTACCGAAAAATGCACTGCGTAGAAACGGAAGCCCCCAAAATTAACAAAATGACATATTTTCTGAACTTTTTTCGCACAATTAATTTATTTATTTTTTGCTGTGGAATTTTTGGGCAAAATGACTAATGTCCCTGCAAAGTAGAATTGGTGGCGCAAAAATTAAGCCATGATATGGAATTTTATGTGCAAAATTGAAAGCGTTGTGATTTTTAGAAGGTGATGAGAAAAAAATGAAAATGCAAAGACGGAAAAACCCTGCATCCTCAAGGGGTTAAGGGGTTAAGGTCAAACTGGGCTTAGTCCTTAAGGGGTTAAAAGTGTATCCTGCTGTTACAACAACTTTGGAGATGCATTGATGGTCTGTGTGACACAGTTACTGGATGCCTAGCATAGTGCCTAGCGAGCCTGGTCACAACTTTGACCCCTGCAACCTAGCTACACCACTGCCTCTGGGTCTGTCAGGTATGGAAGCCTGTGAAACCAGTCACAGACACAGTCTTATAGGCTGCATGCCAGTCTTTAACTGACAGTGTACAGTATTAGGCTGTACAAATTTACTGCTGTGTACTATATCAGTGATCAGATGAGCAAATCTTCAAGTCACCTAAGGAGACAAAAAAGTTAAAAAAAAATTGAATAAATAATTTAGAAGAATACAAAAAAATTAATGCAGTAAAAAAAAAGCCCTTAGAAAGCCAGTATAAAGCCTTTTGTCATTACAAAAAAATATGAATACAGTGCACAATTGGTGTTGCTGCATTTGAGACAAATCATCCTGGTACCCTGGTAGTGCCAGGCTGCTACTGCTTGGTTTTGTATCTAGTGGTTTTGGAAAATAAAATAGAACCCACATATTTTATTTATTTATTTATTATTTTATAATTTTTTTATGTCCAATATATTTGGCTATTTTTACTTTGCATTTTACCATGTTCAGCTTTATTTGTTTTATTCCATATCTGTCCCAACTGTATCATCTGCTGAATATTGTCCTTTATTGCAGATTCCAGATCTTTTCCAGCTTTTAGTATATCGCCTGCTTTTGTTTTGCTTTTTTTGTGACACTGATATATGTGATTTTTTTCAAGCCTGTATTGATCACCTTCAATAAATCTGTTATTATAGTCTATTTTTTTTTTATCTCTCCAGAGGCTAATTCTTTTTGCAGTAAAAATGTTTTGCCTACACAATGGCCCAAATTTACTATTGTAAACCCAAGCTGTTTTGTCAGGTTGTGAGCCAAATTCTGGCGCATTGTGCCAGAAATTCTGTCTGCGCCAGTATGTGCTCCAGAAATTCTGTGTGTTCCAGAATTTGTTCTAGAATTTTCAAAAACCGAACCAACACTCCGTTTTACTGAGAACACACAAAAAAGGGTGTGGTTACTGTGAAAAGGGGGTGTGGCAGTCACAAGGGGGTGTGTCCCCAACATTTTCAAAAAATCCCAACATATTTACTAAGGTTTCATCAGAAAAAATTGGTGGATTTCAGCTGAGGAAAACCCCACAGCTCAGAGCATGTGTAAAAAAGCAAAACATAGGGAAAAGCGCAAAATGTAGGGAAACCTTATTAACCCCTTAAGGTACCCTACTTATATAGGTTTGATTTTGTTGGACTTCTGGAAAAAATCCTAACTACATGCAGGAAAATTAATATGTTTAAAATTGTCATCTTCTGACCCCTATAACTTTTTATTTTTCCGTGTATGGGGTGGTATGAGGGCTCATTTTTTGCGACGTGATCTGAAGTTTTTAACGGTACCATTTTTGCATTGATAGGACTTATTGATTGCTTTTTATTCATTTTTAAATGATATAAAAAGTGACCAAAAATGCACTATTTTGGACTTTGGAATTTTTTTGCGCGCACGCCATTCACCGAGGGGTTTAATTAATGATATATTTTTATAATTTGGACATTTCCGCACGCGGTGATACCATATATGTTTATTTTTATTTACACTGTGTTTTTTTTTTATTGGAAAAGGGGGGTGATTCAAACTTTTAATAGGGGAGGAGTTAAATGATCTTTATTCACTTTTTTTTCACTTTTTTTTTGCAGTGTTATAGGTCCCATAGGGACCTATAACACTGCACACACTGATCTTCTATGCTGATCACTGGTTTCTCATAAGAAACCAGTGATCAACGATTCTGCCGCATGACTGCTCAGGCCTGGATCTCAGGCACTGAGCAGTCATTCGGCGATCGGACAGCGAGGAGGCAGGTAGGGGCCCTCCCGCTGTCCTTTCAGCTGTTCGGGATGCCGCGATTAGCCGCGGCTATCCCGAACAGCCCGACTGAGCTAGCCGGCAACTTTCGGTTTCACTTTTAGCCTCTCAGCTCAGCTCGGCTCAGCTCTGAGCGCGCGGCTAAAGGGTTAATAGCGTGCGGCGCAGCAATCGGTGCTGCGCGCTATTAGAGGTGGGTCCCGGCTTCACTATGACGCCGGGCCCGCCGTGATATGACGCGGGGTTACTGTGTAACCCCGCGTTATATCAGGAGAGCAGGACCAAGGGCGTACCTGTACGCCCTTGGTCCTTAAGGGGTTAAATACCATGAAAAAAAAATTACTGTTGTGAAAGAAAACTACACTCCACTCTTAGGAAATCAGGGCCAATGTCTGCTAAGACCAGGCTGTCTGTGCTGTCTGAGAGTAAGGCCAAGGCTATTTCTCCACCTTTTTCCCCAATAAAGTACTAAAAGCGCTTTAATTTCTTCTTCTCATCACTGTTGGCCACTGAAGCCATTGAAACCTGTGTAACCTAGCCAAAGATAGATAGATAGATAGATAGATAAGCCTGTAACTGACAGCTATACAGATATACTGCTGTGTACTATATTAATAGTAAGATGATTGCATCTTCAAATTCCCTAAGGTAAGAAAAAGAGGTAAAAGATGTGAAAACAATGTTTTACAGAAATAAAATAAAAGAAAACATGAGTTAAAAAATGACCATATAAAGCCTCTGGTATTAAATCAAAATAAAAAATAAACATACATATTGGTATTGCTGCGTTTATGATATCATCCTATAAAACAGTAATGTTATTTATCCCACACAATGACTGCCATTAAAATAAAATGCCAAAATGGCTGTTTATGGTCATAAAAAGTGTTAAAAAAAATTATAGAAAAAAAAAAAAAAACAACAGCTTGTCTTGCAAAAAACAAGCCCCAACACAACTCTGTTGGCTGAAAGAAGAAGTTATGGGTTGCATAATATGGCAATAAAAATTTTGATTTATATTGTACAAAAGTACTAAAACTATATTAAGTTTATATAGCCACGATTGTACCAACCTGCAAAACAAAAATGAAATGTCATTTATATAGTTTATGACCTGATGAAGAGGGGTATAACCCTTCGAAACCCGTTCTCAACCTATATACCAATACAGTGAGCAATCCTGTTTTCTCTATGAGGACTGCGTTCCTTGTTCCTGTTCCCGACCGATGCTGAACAAAGGTTCCCAGCTTTGACAGGGGGTTTAATAGGTGCGGCTCTGACCACCTTCTGTGGATGTTCACCCACAATGAAGTTCTTCTTGCAGGAGGATACCTGGCTACCAGCAGGACCCTCTGAGGATGATCGGTACCCTGGACGACATCTAGGTTTAGTATAAGCCAGTGGATTGTGTTGAGCCTGTAACGCAACACCACCAGGTGAGTACGGGACACACTGCACCTAGTATTCAGCCACTTACATAGGATGACGGCATTTACACCACCAGCCTGTGTCTTTTTTTCCCTCTTATGCATAAGCTCCAATAAATAATACATGCATACTTGTGCATAGTAATTCATGTACAATAAATTAATAAGATGATCCATGATAATTAACAGTGGCATTAAATAATAAAAATGAACGACAATAGAATTGATTTGTTTCTGCAATTTTGCAAAAAAAATACAAGCTAGAAGTGAACAAATAAAAATTGTTATGATCACCTGAAAGCTAAAAAAATAAAAATGATTTCTTTTTGGTCAAAAATGGTTCAGTCCCCAAAAATAACATAAAAACATAAAGCTACAATTAACAGCTATATGTGTTTAACATAAAACTACTATTCTTTTCCTAATTCCAGCGACATTGCCCACTGTTATACAGCAGAATGCATTTGCTTTACACTTCCCGATCCTCCTTCTTAAAGCTGCTTTGACATCTTTATTCTTAAGGCTATATATAAGGGGATTGAGCATTGGGACCACTGCCATATTGAATAAAGAATACAATTTTTTGGAGCCTAAAATATTTTCTGGTATAAGATAATGAAAAATTAATGTTGTGTAAAGCAGCAGGATGACTGTGAGGTGTGAGGAACACGTGTAGAAGGCTTTTATCCTACCAGTATTGGAACGAATGTTCATTATCGATCTAATAATAAAGATGTAAGATGCTAAAATTAGAAGAAATGGAATAATAATATATACAATCGGCCCATCTATATTGGACATCCCTTCCAGTACTGTGATGTCACTGCAGGCATTTTCCATGAAAGGAATTAGGTCACAGCAGAAGTGGTCAATGACATTGGTGGAAAAACAAGAGATCTCGGATATAAGCCAGGTGAAGGGAACGTAATGTATAAAACCAAGTATCCAACAAAATGAGGCCAACATAACACATATCCTAAAGTTCATAATAATTGTATAATTTAGGGGTTTACAAATAGCTACATATCGATCATAGCTCATGGCCGTCAGTATGTATAACTCATGTCCTAAAAAGGCACCAAACATGTACGATTGTAGCAAACAGGGCACGTAGAGTATTGTGTTGTCTCCAGAGATGAACTTTACAAAGATCGTATATAATGTAACAGTGGAAGACGACAGGTCCACTATAGACAAATTAGCAAGGAAGAAATACATGGGAGTGTGAAGATGAGAGTCCCGGCAGACCAGGAAAAGAAGACTCATATTCCCAACAAGAGAGATGAGATAAATCAGTAAAACCAGAACAAATATAGGAGCCTGGAGCTCAGGATCATCAGAGATCCCCTTTATGATAAAATATGTAAATGTATGATTTAGCTTCATGCTTCTGATTTGTACAAATAAAGTCTATGATGTTACCTACAGGAAACAATGAGATAATAGACCATAAGAGCTGTTTAAGAGATAAAGCTGGATAGAGACCCTTTTGCATGGTGACTACAGTCCATCAATGTTAAGGGGATTAAGAATCTTTTATATACCTTAAAGGGGTACTCTGGAGGAAAACATTTTTTTTAAACAACTGGTGCCAGAAAGTTAAACAGATTTGTAAATGACTTTTATTGAAAAGTCTTTACCCTTCCAGTACTTTTCAGCAGCTGTATGCTACAGAGGAAATTCTTTTCTTTTTGAATGAATTGTTGTCCACAGTGCTCTCAGCTGACACCTGATGCCTGTATTGGGAACTGTCCAGAGCAGGAGAAAATCCCTATTGCAAACCTATCCTGCTCTGGACAGTACCTGACACGGACAGAGGTGTCAGCAGAGAGCACTGTGGACAAGACAAAAAAGAAATAAAATAAAAATAATAATTTCCTCTGTAGCATAAATCTGCTAAAAAGTACTGGAAGGGTAAAGATTTTTTAATAAAAGTAATTTACAAATCTATTTAACTTTCTGGCACCAGGTGATTTAAAAAGAAAATAGAGTAGAATAGAGTACCCCTTTAAATCCCTCCTACCCACTTCCTCTCCACCAACTTCATACTGGAGCCCTTTCTATTTTTCCAGTCACACAAGATATATATATATATATATATATATATATATATATATATATATATATATATATAAATATATATATATATATATATATATATATATAATGTTTTACCTAGAAAATAGTCACTTTTTTAGAGGCAGAGACGTTTACGCAGGATATGTATTCACCAGTTCAACCTGTACTTCCGTACCTCATGTGTACTCATTTGCCATTCATTTTAGGCAAAATATGTAGGAAAAAGAGCTTATACAGCAACTAAGGAAGAGAGGAAAGCAGTAACTATAGGGGTGCTGTGGTGGCTTTCACGTCCCTCTGCCTCAGCTTCTTCCAAATGATTTTTGCCAGTAGATTGGCCTGTTATAGATTCTGCATCAAGAGCCCATGAGCTTTAGACTACACGTTTACCTATCATGGTCATTCAGGATAGGTTTGACACCGTACAGTATATGAAAATAGAAGTTTTAGTAATTTCTACAAAATTATGAAAACAAAACTGTAAAATATTTAAAACAACAGAAAGAACCCCTACAGACACACGTTCATTGTTTTTGAAGCCATCAACATACCATGCAGTTGCCGTGAAATCCTGTGATATCACGGTAACAATGAGGAGCACTGGAGATTTATATAATATATTTTATGACTATAATTGATCCCTTCGCTCTTCCTCTATCTATTGGGACTCGTTACACTTGGTTTTTATTTTAATTGGTTTTTATTTTTATCTGCGGTTTTATTGATGCCTTCAGCATAAACTTCTGGAGATCCCACTGTTCCCTTTTCCTTGTAGACGTTGTCAATCAGTAAGGGGGCAATTAGAGGGCTCTGCACTTTTAGAATTAGTATTGGTTTAAGAAACAAAAAAAACAGTAGTATATTGTATACATTCTTCATAGAAAGGCACACACAAATTTTACTTGGGGGGGAGGTGTTCGACTGGGGGTCCGAATTCTGTGACAATCAATGTTTGCTAGGAAATATAGGAATCTGCAAGAGAAGGGGATAGAAGGCGCTCCATGTGTAGAACCTTTCAGTTAAATGGAGTGGGGAGTGGAAACCAACCACGGCCACTTACCAGATGGAGTTGTGTGGAGTCACACACAACAATGTATAGTGTATGGAGGTATGAACCAAGTCGTCCGCAGCCTTCCTGGAAGTCGAATGAACCAAAGAGTGACCGAGAAAAACAGGACTAGTGTAGGCGCCTGGACGATAAATTGCAGGAGAGCAGTAGGTAAAATAACCAGGTAGGTTTATTTGGCATAGATGCAAAGCGTTTCGCTTAGTCTGTACCTACTTGATAATATCTACTAGCTGAGTACTTGGCATTGCCCGGTTTTTCCTACCTAATTCTTGTGAAAGTGGAAAAGCAACATAGGAGGAAACTCTTGTCCTCATATCCCGACTCCATATCCCCTCCTCATATACTGGCCTCATAGCCCATTCTCATATCCTATCCACATATCCCGGCCTCATATCCTGACCAAATATCTCATCCTCATATATCATCCTCATATCCCATACTCAAATCCCATCCTAATATCCTGTATCATATCTCGTCCTCATATCCCGACCTCATATCCCATACTCATATCCCATCCTTATATCCTGTCCTCATATCCTGACCTCGTCCTTATATCGTAACCTTATATCCCATCCTTCAGGTGAAGCTGAGTTGTGATGAAGAGATTGTAGGCTGAAAATAGAAGGGCTGTGGCTTATGGGAGTGGGCGTGACTTTCAAGCCAGACTGACGAACAAAAAAGGTTGAAAATAGAAGGGTATGTGTCTTTGCTGAAGGGAGTGTGGCTTTGGGAGAGGGGCATAACTTGCGGGGGTAGTGCCTGCAAGCAAGACTGACCCACTCACCCCAAGGTTAGGGTTAATTTAACAATCCTATATGTATATGTTGTGAGCTAACTGGTGTGTTGTATGCTGGGCAGTGTAATGGTGACAAATAGACAGTACATGACACCAGGGTAGTGTTAATCATGATGCTCCAAGGATTCACCAGCTCTTCTGGGCCAAGCGCTTAGCAATAAAGACACCAGATGCAGGGTTATGGAAAACTGCCCTTTACTGAGTTGAGGATAATTGTTGTAATTCCTTACAGTACAGATGGAGATGCAGGGGAGATGCAGAGAAACCCTGTGGATCCTGTTGCCTGGCTGGGATCTATCATCTATCTCATGTCTATCTATTAAAAGTAAAAACAGAACTCTGGAGGTAATGGATGGCATTCGGGTGCTCAGGCGATGGGTCCTGGTTTAGGGGCCACAGATCATACACTGCTCAAAAACAATAAAAGGAACACTTAAACAGCACAATGTAACTCCAAGTCAATCACACTTCTGTGAAATCACACTGTCTACTCAGGAAGCAACACTGATTGACAATCAACTTCACATGCTGCTGTGCAAATGGAACAGACATCAGGTGGAAATTATAGGCAATTAGCAAGACACCCCAAATAAAGGAGTGGTTCTGAAGGTGGTGACCACAGACCACTTTTCAGTTCCTATGCTTCTTGGCTGATGTTTTGGTCACTTTTGAATGCTGGCAATGCTTTCACTCTAGTGGTAGCATGAGACGGAGTCTACAACCCACACAAGTGGCTCAGGTAGTACAGCTCATCCCGGATGGCGCATCAATGCGAGTTGTGGAAAGAAAGTTTACTGTGTCTGTCGGCGTAGTGTTCAGATCATGGAGGCGCTACCAGGAGACAGGCCAGTACATCAAGATACATGGAGGAGGTCGTACAGCCCAACACCGTGCACCATACAGCCCAACACCGTGTTAATCTGTCAAGGACCTAGATACTGTGAAAGTCCAGGCAAAAGTAATCACTGGCTGGTGTTTTACTAAAAAACTTTTTTTAAGCGAACTGTGGCGTATTTTTCTGCCCTCATAAGTGCATACCACATACCTACATCTAAGTAGTGTACAATTTTTACCTGTTAATCTGTCAAGGGCCTAGATACTGTGAAAGTCCAGGCAAAAGTAATCACCTGCTGGTGTTAAACTAAAATATGTTTTTTTAAGCGCACTGTACTGCATTTTTTTTGCCCTCATAAGTGCATACCACATACGTACATCTAAGTAGTGTACTATTTTGTACCTGTTAATCTGTCAAGGGCCTAGATACTGTGAAAGTCCAGGCAAAAGTACTCACTGGCTGGTGTTGTACACTGATACTTTTTTAAGTGTACTGTAGTGCATTTTTCTGCCCTCATAAGTGCATACCACATACCTACATCTATTTAGTGTACTATTTTGTACCTGTTAATCTATCAAGGGCCTAGATACTATGAAAATCCAGACAAAAGTACTCACCGGCTGGTGTAGTACTCAGATACTTTTTTAAGTGTACTGTAGCGCATTTTTCTGCCCTCATAAGTGCATACCACATAACTACATCTAAGTAATGTACTATTTTGTACCTGTTAAACTCTCAAGGGCCTAGATACTGTGAAAGGCCAGTCAAAAGTACACACCTGCTGCCGTTCTAGACAAATACTGTTTTAAGCTTGGTGAAGTGTATTGTACTCCCGCCATTTACTCACTAAGTATGTCAGGCAGAGAGGTGCCAAGATGTGCACCGAGGAGTGGCAGAGGCCTAAATTCATCAGGCAGAGGTAGCAGCAGACTAGGGGTGAGTGGCAGCAGGAGTCACAGCAAGAGGCCTGAGCTCCCCGTATCAGCTAGCTGTCATGTCTTGACCAGCAACCCATCTGCCGTCATTGATTGTTTAACACTGTCATCCACTTCATCACAAGTGACATCTGATACCCCCAGTCAACAGTCGGTGTGTTCCTCAGACACATCCCTCAGTTGGCATGGCCCAGGAGCAGTCCCTGTCCTCCCATTGCCTCTGTCCTATGCTGTTCCCTCCCCTAAAGAAGTATCTTATGCTGTGGGTTCAGCTCCACTATTCAGTGAGGACAACCTAATAGAGGACAGTCAACAGCTACTGCCCAACCAAGAAGTGGAGGAGACATTTGCCGCTTCCTCTGCTAGGTGGGCAAGTAGTGATGAGGAGAGTGAAGTGGGAGGCGGTGTTGCCAGGGTTCAGGGTCCTGAAGCAGACACTGTTGAGGAACCTTAGGAGGACATCAGTGACGTGCAGACCCTTGTTGATGATGATGAAGCCGATCACAATTTGGAGTTGGGTGCAGAAGGGGCTTCATCATCATTAGGAGAAGAGAGGTGCAGGTTGTCCGTGAGGCAGCAGCTGAGCCAGCAAGGTGGTAGCATGGTTGACAGTCAGCATGGTGGCAGAAGTGGAAATTCTGGAGCCAAATGTGCCCAGGGGAGACCACCTGCTTTGCAGCAGGCTACCTTCCCGGGAGGTAGTGGAGCAGGGGTTCCTGGAGACTGCAGCAGTAGCAGTCAATTAGTGCAGACTGTTGGTGGGAAAATCAGTGACTCGGTGGTGTGGCAGTTTTTCATCAAGCATCCAGAGGAGGTTCAAATAGCCACATGCAAGATATGTCGGCAGAAGGTGAAGCGTGGCCAGGGTCCCAATGTTGGCACCACGGCACCTGCGTCAACATATGCTTCGCCACCATAAAGAGGCCTTGGAGAACCGTGGCTCCGATGTAGTGGTCCAGCCTGCTGCATCACCCAGTGGCACGCTGCTCCCTCTTTCAGCCAGCCAAGGCTCCACCACCTCAGCCGAAAGGAGCTGTGTGTGTCATACCCTCCTTCTGTCGCTCCAGATGCTCCTGCTCCTCCTACTTTTAGTCAGCCATTCCGCCAACAATCCATCGGCAAAGCCATGTCCAAGAGACAACAGTATGCGCCCACTCATCCAACGGCGCAGAAGATGAATGTGCTCCTGTCCAAGTTGTTGGTGCTGCAGTCCCTCCCTTTTCAAATGGTGGACTCTGTACTTTTTAGAGAACTTATGGCTTGTGCCGAGGCGACGTGGAGAGTGCCAAGCCGTAATTTCTTTGCGAAGAAGGCAGCGCCGAAGTCAGGAGCTGTAACCATGGTCAGGGACAATACATGTCCTTTACGGCCCACTGGTTGAATGTGGTTCCTGCATAGCCACAACAGCAACTTGGACAGGTCACGCCACTTCCTCCTCCATGCTCTCAGGCCGTTGGTCCTTTGACAGTGTGCGACTCCGCCTCCTCATCCTCCATCGTGTCCTCAGCCTCTACTGCATGGACAAGTCTCAGTGCCCCTCCAGCATACCATGTGTGAAGGGCACGGCGGTGTCACGCTGTTCTTCACATGGTTTGCCTTGGTGAACTGAGTCACACAGGGGAGAAACTGCTAAAAGTAATTCGTAAAGAAATCAGAGCATGGCTTACTCCATGAAAACTGGAAATGGGACCCATGGTGACAGACAATGGGAAGAAAATCTTGCATGTGCTGCGACTGGGAAGACTGAGCCATGCGCCCTGCACGGCACACGTGTTCAATCTGGTTGTGAAGTGGTTCTTGATGTGTCCCCCCATTTGCAAGACATCTTAACTATAGGAAGGAAACTTTGCATGCACTTCAGCCAATCATACACCGCAAAGCAAATCCTCCTTGAGCTGCAGCATCAGAACGGTATCCCCCAACATAGCCTGATTTGTGACGTTGCCACAAGTTGGATTTCCACCCTCCATATGTTGGACCGACTATAAGAACAGAGAAAAGCGATCACAAATTTCATGATGATCCAAGCGGATAGGGGTACTCCCCTGTGTAACTTTAATGTGAACCAGTGGCGGCTCATACGTGACACCTGCCGTTTGCTCAGGCCCTTTGAGGAAGCCACATTATTAGTCATTCCACTGCTTCAGAGGAGCAGGAGCAGCCAGAGGAGCAAGAGGGTTATGGGGAAGGCGAGACAGAGGACCCAGACACACCGTGGCAGTATGCAGTGGAGATGCCGGCAGGGAATCCCTCCGAGTCACTTGCACAAATGGCACAATGCATGCTCACTTGTTTGCATAGTGACAGACAAATTGTCACCATTCAGCAGTGGGATGATTTCTGGATCTCCACCTTATTGGACCATCACCACCGCCACAAAATAGGGGCCTTTTTTTACACCCACTGAGAGGGAGGGCAAAGTGACCTACTACAGAGGCATCTTATGTAGTCAGATGGCCGTTGCCTATCGGCGCCATTGTCCATCCTCTCGCAGGTCTGAATTGGCACACCCTTTGGAAAAAATTACTGAAATCCTATAACCGTCAATAAGCTTCTTACACCTCTCAGCCGGAATGTTGGACCACTCTTCCTTTACAAACTGCTCCAGGTCTTTTATTGGAAGGCGCCTTTTCCCAACAGCAATATTTAGATCTCTCCACAGATGTTCAATGGGATTTAGATCTGGACTCATTGCTGCCACTTCAGAACTCTCCAGCGCTTTGTTGCCATCCATTTCTGGGTGGTTTTTTTTACGTATGTTTAGGGTCATTGTCCTGCTGGAAGACCCAAGATCTCGGACGCAAACCCAGCATTCTGACACTGGGCTGTACAGTGTGACGCAAAATCTGTAATACTCAGATTTCATGATATCTTGCACAGTACTGTCTATTTGGCTGTCGGGCATTCCCATGGACTGCTCTTTTTCCAAGGGAGAATTGTAGAATAAAATTCACGTTAACCTTCAGTCGTGTGTGTATGGAGGCCTCTACATGGAGGCCTCTACAGTCGTGTGTGTATGGAGGTTTAAAGTCTTGCGGTTTTTACTTGTACCTGAGGAAGAGGCCAGACTGGCTTAAAAATGCGTTATATGGAGCAATAAACCTTGTTTTTAAATTTTTTTATCTGAAGAAGTTTACATTTTTTTTCAATTCACGAGGCAGAGCCCGGTTATCCCCAGGAGGATGTGTCGGAGTGATTAAAGATCCCATTGTGAAATTGCCCTTAAAAATAAAGTATAAACTGGTTAAAAAAAGAAGTGAAAAGAAACTTTTTTCCATAAAAAAATGTATTTGCAAAATTATGGCAGAATAAATTTTTTCATCTCCACCCCGGTTTTTCCGGTGGAAAAATGTATTTCATATCAACTGGCTCCAGAAAGATAAAGGGGTACTCCACCAGAAAACAGCTTATCCCCTATGCAAAAGGATAGAGGATAAGATGTCTACTTGCGGCACCCCAGTATTCCGATGCACGGAGTAAACTCCACTCCGTGCCGGATGACTGGCAAACACAGCCTCCACGCCCTCACCATTTATGTCCATGGGAAAAGGCGTGACAGCTACGTACGAGCCGTCATGCCCCCTCCCATAGACATGAATGGAGAGGGCGTGGTGTGGAATGACGTCACGAACACAGAAGCTTCAAGCTTCCTTGTTTCGGACACCGCTGCCGCCGTGGAGATTGTGGTTGTCCCCAGCGGCAGGATCCCCATGATCAGACATCTTATGCCATATCCTTTGGATAGAGGGATAAGATGTTTTCTGGCAGAGTACCCCTTTAAACAGATTTGTAAATTACTTTGTAAATTACTGCGCAGAGCAGCGCGCAATCAGGTTAGTTCTCGATACTAGGCGCAGAGAGGAAGTGCGCTCTCTGCACCTAGCACTGCGCAGGCGCACTGAGGAGGAAGACAGCGGCGGGAGCGAGCGCTTGCTTGATTACACACAGCGGCGCGCAGGTTAGACTAGCTGAAGGGCGCATGTGCTGGGACCTGTGTGTCAATCACACAGAGGTCCCAGCGCGGACATACGGGGTAGGCGTGGAGGTGGGCGTGGCGGCGGCGGGGCATCGCGTACCTCGCGCCACGCCTATCCGACCTTCAGTGGCTTTGAATAAAAGCCTTTTTTGCAGTCATGAAAGCCTGCAAATATGAGGTAAAAATATTACTTTACCCACCACCTGCACACAGTACAAAGGCTGTGTGCAGGTTATTGCACCAAAATTTCATGACAGTTGCGCTTAAAAAAAAAAAAAAGTTTTCCACTGGAGTACGCCTTTAAAGCCAAAATGAGCTTGGTCCTTAACCCCTTAAGGACCAAGCCCATTTTCACCTTAAGGACCAGGCCAATTTTATTATTGCATTTTCGTTTTTTACTTCTCGCCTTCTAAAATCCGTAACTCTTTCATATTTCAATCTACAGACCCATATAAGGGCTTGTTTTTTTACTTTATAATTAAACCTCTTATTTTACCAATAAATGTACGGAAAACCCCCAAAAATATTTTTTTAGGGAGGAAATTGAAATGAAAACCACAATTTTGCACATTTTGGAGGGTTTCGTTTTCACACTGTACAATTTACGGTAAAAATGACATTTGTTCTTTATTCTGTAGGTCAAATGATACCCATGACTAGATACTTTTATATTTTTGTACCGCTTAAACAAAAATCTAAAACTTTTTGTACAAAATCAGTAATCTAAAATTGCCCTATTTTGACACCTATAACTTTTTCAGTTTTCCGTATATTGGGCAGTATGAGGGCTCATTTTTTGCGCCGTCATCTCAACTTTTTATCGATACCACATTTGCATATATAAAACTTTTATTTCATTTTTTATAAATTTTTTTGAATAAAATGTGACAAAAAAGCATCATTTTTGGACATTTTAAAAAAAATATTACGTTTACGCCGTTCACCGTACAGGATTATTAACATCATATTTTGATTGTTCGGACATTTACGCACGCGGCGATACCAAATATGTTTTTTTTTTCTTAATTACGCTTTTTGGGGGTAAAATGGGAAAAACAGACAATTTTTATTTTTAATGGGGGAGAGGATTTTTCCCTTTTTTTTTTTTTTTACATTTTTCAACTTTTATTTACTCTTTTTATGTCCCCATAGGGGACTATCTATAGCAATCCTTTGATTGCTAATACTGTTCAGTGCTGTGTATAGGACACGCGATGCCCCGCCTATCTGACCGTCAGTGGCTTTGAATAAAAGCCTTTTTTGCAGTCATGAAAGCCTGCAAATATGAGGTAAAATACTTGCTGGACACAACACCTGCACACAGTACAAAGGCTGTGTGCAGGTTGTTACACCAAAATTTCATGACAGTTGCGCTTTAAATGAACTGGTGCCAGAAAGTTAAACAGATTTGTAAATTACTTATATTAAAAAATCTTAATCCTTTCAGTACTTTTTAGCAGCTGTTTGCTACAGAGGAAAATCTTTATTTTTTGTCTTGTCTACAGTGCTTTCTGCTGACACCAAAATCCCCATAGCAAACCTATGCTGCTCTGGACAGTTCCTGACATGGACAGAGGTGTCAGCAGAGAGCACTGTGGACAACACAAAAAAGAAATTCAAAAAGTAAAGAATTTCCTCTGTAGCATACAGCTGCTAAAAAGTACCAAGAGGAATAGGTTTTTTTTAATAGAAGTAATTTACAAATCTGTTCAACTTTCTGGCACCAGTTTATTTAAGAAAAAAAGTTTTCCACCGGAGTACCTCTTTAGGATACAGCCAATTTTATTTTTGCATTTTTGTTTTTTCCTTCTCGCCTTCTAAAATCATAACTAATTTACATTTACAGACCAATGTGAGGACTTGTATTTTGCGCCACCAGTTGTCTTGTAATTTTCCTAATTCTCTGGGTCAATACGATTACATACTTTTAAACTTTTTAACCAAATTAGTGTTTTTAAAACCCCTCTATTTTGACCTTCTATAAGTTTTTCCTTTTTTTCCTTTTTTTTCTTTACGTTTACGCCGTTTACCGCAAGGGATGATTAACCACATAGGGACCCAGGGCGTACAGGTATGCCTTCGGTCCCTGGTACTTAAGGACCCAGGGCGTACCTGTATGCCCGTGGGAATTTCGGTCCCCTGCGCGCGCCGAGCGGGGACCTGACCGGGGTGACTGCTGATATCGATCAAATGCCCAGGGGTGACCCGGGGACCCGGAATATAAGGGGGATCGCGGTTGTCCAAGACACCTACGATCCCCCTGAAGGAATAGGAGTGAGGTCCAGACGCGACCACCAATAGCAGATGGGGGGGGTTAACTTTAGTTTCCCCCGTTCTGCCCACCCACAATAGGTGGGCAGGACAGGGAAACAACGGAGGACCGTGCGCCGAAGTCCACTTACCCATCGGCGACGGCTGCGGGCTGCGATCAGGACGGGGATCGGCGGAAGAAGAGGACGGCGATGCGGCTCCCTGGATTCTACTGAGGCCGGTGAGTTGCCTAGCAACATCTGGAGGGCTACAGTCTGAGACCATAAATAGTGGTCTCTATATTGTAGCCCTCCAGATGTTGCAAAACTACAACTCCCAGCATGCCCAGACAGCTGTTTGGGCATTCTGGGAGTTGTAGTTTTGCAACATCTGGAGGGTTACAGTTTAGAGATCACTGTACAGTGATCCAACTGTGGCCCTCTAGATCTTGCAAAACTACAACTCCTAGCATGCCGACACAGCAGTTTGCTGTCTGGGCATGCTGGGATTTGTAGTTTTGCAACATCTGGACCTCCACAGTTTAGAGATCACTGTTCAGTGGTCTCTAACTGTAGCTCTCCAGATGTTGCAAAACTACAACTCCCTGCATGCCCAAACAGCTGTCTCGGCATGCTGGGAGTTGTAGTTGAGTACCTCTAGCTGTTGCATAACTACATCTCCCAGCATGCCCTTTGGCGATCAGTACATGCTGGGGGTTGAAGTTTTGCAACAGCTGGAGGCACACTGGTTGGAAAATACTGAGTTAGATAACTGAAGGTTTTCTAACCAGTGTGCCTCCAGCTGTAGCAAAAGTACAACTCCCAGCATGCACGATCTGTCAGTACATGCTGGGAGTTGTAGTTTTGAAACAGCTGGAGGTTTGCCCCCCCCCATGTGAACGTATAGGGTACTTTCACACAAGCAGGTTTACAGTTTTCTGCTTCTTTTTAAGTTTTCTGCTTCAAGTTTGGGCTGCGGCAAATTTTTCACCGCAGCGCAAACTCCTAGTGCGAAACTCACTGTAAACGCCCGCCAGTGCGAATGTACCCTAAAAACACTACACTAACACATAATAAAGGGTAAAACACTACATATACGTCCCTTACACTGTCCCCCCCAATAAAAATGAAAAACGTATTGTACGGCAGTGTTTCCAAAACAGAACCTCCAGCTGTTACAAAACAACAACTCCCAGCATTTCTGGACAGTCACTAACTGTCCAGGAATGCTGGGAGTTTAGCAACAGCTGAGTACGGGTATTTCCGTACTCGGGAGAAATTTCACTTCAAATTTTGGGGGGCTTTTTTCCTTTTACCCCTTATGAAAAGGAAAAGTTGGGGGCTACACCAGCCTGTTAGTGTAAAAAAAATTACATTTTTTACACTAACATGCTGGTGTTGCCCCATACTTCTTATTTTCACAAGCGGTAAAAGTAAAAAAAAAAAATTTGTAATGCAATTTCTCCTGAGTACGGAAATACCCCATATGTGGGCGTAAAATGCTCTGCAGACGCACAACAAGGCTCAGGAGTGAGAGCGCACTATGTACATTTGAGGCCTAAATTGGTGATTTGCACAGGGGTGGCTGATTTTACAGCGGTTCTGCCATAAACACAAAAAAATAAATACCCACATGTGACCCCATTTTGGAAACTACACTCCTCACGGAACATAACAAGGGGTATAGTGAGCCTTAACACCCCACAGGTGTTTGACGAATTTTCATTAAAGTTGGACGTGAAAATGAAAAAAAAAATGTTTTCACTAAAATGCTGGAATTACCCTAAATTTTTCATTTTCACAAGGGAAAATAGGAAAAAAGCCCCGCAAAATTTGTAACGCCATTTCTTCTGAGTAAGAAAATACCCCATATGTGGATGTAAAGTTCTCTGCGGGCGAACTACAATGCTCAGAAGAGAAGGAGCGCCATTGGGATTTTGAAGAGAAAATTTGTCCGGAATTGAAGGCCACATATGTTTACAAAGCCCCCATAGCGCCAGAACAATGGACTCCCCCCACATGTGACCCCATTTTGGAAACTACACCCCTCGCAGAATGTAATAAGGGGTACAGTGAGCATTTACACCCCACAGGTGTCTGACAGATTTTTGGAACAGTGATCCATGAAAATGAAAAATTAAATTTTCCATTTGCACAGCCCGCTGTTCCAAAGATCTGTCAAACGCCAGTGGGGTGTAAATACTCACTGCACCCCTTATTAAATTCTGTGAGTGGTGTAGTTTCCAAATTGGGGTCACATGTGGGGGGGGGGGTCCACTGTTCTGGCACCACGGGGGGGGGTTTGTAAACACACATGGCCCCCGACTTCCATTCCAAACAAATTCTCTTTCAAAGAGCTCAATGGCGCTCCTCCTCTTCTGGGCATTGTAGTGCACCAGCAGAGCACTTGACGTCCACACATGGGGTATTTCCATACTCAGAAGAAGTGGGGTTACACATTTTGGGGGTAATTGTCTCCAATTACCCCTTGTAAAAATGTAAAATTTGGGGGAAAAACAGCATTTTAGTGAAATTTTTTTTTTCATTTACACATCCGACTTTCACAAAAAGTCGTCAAACGCCTGTGGGGTGTTAAGGCTCACTGTACCCCTTGTTATGTTCCTTGAGGGGTGTAGTTTCCAAAATAGTATGCCATGTGTTTTTTTTGTTGCTGTTCTGGCACCATAGGGGCTTTCTAAATGCGATATGCCCCCTCAAAAACCTTTCAGCAAAATTTGCTTTACAAAAGCCAAATGTGACTCCTTCTCTTCTGAGCATTGTAGTTCACCAGCAGAGCATTTTACGTCCTATCATGGGGTATTTATATACTCAGAAGAGATGGGGTTACAAATTTTGGGGGGCATTTTCTCCCATTACCCTTTGTAAAAATGATAAATTTGGGGGAAAAACTGCACTTCAGCGAAAATTTTTTATTTTTTCATTTACACATCCGACTTTAACGAAAAGTCGTCAAACACCTGTGGGTTGTTAAGGCTCACTGGACCCCTTGTTACATGCCTTGTAACTTTTGGGGGCTTCCGTTTCTAGGTAGTACATTTTTTGGTAAAAATGACACCTTATCTTTATTCTGTAGGTCCATACGGTTAAAATGATACCCTACTTATATAGTTTTCATTTTGTCGTACTTCTTGAAAAAATCATAACTACATGCAGGAAAATTTATACGTTTAAAATTGTCATCTTCTGACCCCTATAACTTTTTTATTTTTCCGCGTATGGGGTGGTATGAGGTCAAATTTTTTGCGCCGTGATAGGCCGTGATAGGACTTATTGATCACTTTTTATTCATTTTTTCATGATATAAAAAGTGACCCAAAAATGCACTATTTTGGACTTTGGATTTTTTTGCGCGTACGCCATTGACCGTGCGGCTTAATTAACGATATATTTTTATAATTCGGACATTTCCGCATGCAGTGATGCCATATATGTTTATTTTTATTTACACTGTGTTTTTTTTCATGGGAAAAAGGGGGGTGATTCAAACTTTAATAGGGGAGGGGTTAAATGATCTTTATTCACTTTTTTTCACTTCTTTTTTGCAGTGTTATAGCTCCCATAGGGACCTATAACACTGCACACACTGATCTTTCACATTGATCACTGGTTTCTCATAGGAAACCAGTGATAGATGATTCTGCCGCATGACTGCTCATGCCTGGATCTCAGGCACTGAGCAGTCATTCGGCGATCGGACAGCGAGGAGGCAGATAGGGACCCTTCGGCTGTCCTGTAAGCTGTTCGGGATGCCGCGATTTCGCCGCGGCTATCCCGAACAGCCCACTGAGCTAACCGGCAGTTTTTACTTTCACTGTTAGCCGTGTGACTCAGCTTTGAGCGTGCGGCTAAAGGGTTAATAGCGCGTAGCACCGCGATCAGTGCCACACGCTATTAGCGGCCGGGTCCCGGCCTCACTATGACGCCGGGCCGGCCGTGATAGGATGAGGGGTCACCGTGGGACCCTGCGTTATATCACGGGAGCGGGACCAAGGACGTACTCATACGTCCTTGGTCCTTAAGGGGTTAAACAAAGGTACAAAAAAAAAAAGGGCCGGTCAGGGCAATGGAGACATTGCGCCTACATCTCACGGCCACATGAGCCCTGTGGGGGCTTGTTGGATTTGGTCCTTCGTACCCACACGCTGGGGTCCAGGCCCCTCAAAGTTTGATTTAAATTTCAAATAAAAAATCAGACATTTCAATGGTCTACTCATGCATCAGCCAACTCCAGGCTGTGTCATTCAGGCAATATATGGTTTACTGATGCCGCTGTGGGGCCTAGGTCTGGGAATTTCAAATTTTCTCATAGGTAGCACCCGTTATCCAAAATCTTCTTCAAAAAATTCAAAAATTGTTGTGTTTTTTCTTAGGGATTGTGAAGCCCTGGTATGTACTCGTGCATAAGCCAACTCCAGGCTGTGTCATTCAGGCAATATATGTTTTACCGATGCCGCTGCTGGGCCTGGGTCTGGGAATTTCAAATTTTATCATAGGAAGCACCCGCTATCCAAAATCTTCGGTTTAAATTTCTAAATTCATCTTTTAATCTTAGGGATTGTGAAGGCCTAGTGCCTACTGATGCTGCTGGCAACTCCGGGCTGTGCCATTCATCCACTATATGGTCTCCTCATGCTGCCAACACCTCGAGGTTGTGTCATTCAGCCACTATATGGTCTCCTCATGCTGCCAACACCTCCAGGTTGTGTCATTCAGCCACTATATAGTGTCCTCATGCTTCAGCCTCATCCAAGCTTTGTCATTCAGCCACTATATGGTGTCCTCATGCTGACAACACCTCCACGCTGTGCCATTCAGCCACTATATGGTCTCCTCATGCTGCCAACACCTCCACGTGTGTCATTCAGCCATTATATGGTCTCCTCATGCTGCCAACACGTCCACACTGTGTCATTCAGCCACTATATGGTCTCCTCATGTTGCCAACACCTCCACGCTGTGTCATTCAGTCACTATATGGTCTCCTGACACTGATGCCACCACCAGGCTCTGTCACTGTGCTGCTGTGCGGCAGTGATTCTAAAAGCGATGCCGGTAATCTGCATGTTATTCTGAATAACAGTATTATTTCACTACCCCAGCACACTCCATATGAGTTTTAGAACACAGCAAAGTGTTCTATACCCCTATTGAGGCTCTCTGTAGGCTAGAAATAGCCTTTTTTAATATAGATTCGGCGAATCGGCCGAATCAAATTTTTTAAAAGTTTGCTCATCTCTAGCCGTGATCTTTATTGATTGTGATTGCTGATGTCCACCATTACCGGCGGGTCCCTAGCTGCTGATAGCAGCCGGAACCTGCCGTGCATGATGCAAGTACCGCTTCAGTGCTTGCATCATGTACAGGACGTAAATGCATGTCCTGATGTGTTAAAGTCCCGATCAGTCCCCTGAACCCAATTCCAGTAATTTTGACTGATCTAATTGCAGTATCTAAAGGTTAATGCTGGCTATTTGCATAATCACCCCT
Source organism: Hyla sarda (assembly GCF_029499605.1). Classification (NCBI taxonomy): domain Eukaryota; kingdom Metazoa; phylum Chordata; class Amphibia; order Anura; family Hylidae; genus Hyla; species Hyla sarda. The sequence goes on from NC_079197.1 coordinate 161,256,757, forward strand.
TCCCAGTATTAGCGCTGAGTCCTGCCTTCTGTATGCAGTCAATTCTTAACATTTTAGAAGCAAGCACAGCTCCTGAGCTAGCTTCAAAGACGGTCATTTAGCCTTAATTCATTCCCGCCCATGATGTCACTATATGTTAAAGGGCTGGAAAGGGTTAAAAGATCGCTGGTACACAGGTCTAAATACATCAGTTTTTAATCAGCTTCATCCCCAACTATTCAACCCATATTTTTCCCCTGGATTATTTCCTAACATTTTTCAGGCAGCTCTCCACCCAGTCAACAAGCTACTGTATACAGATACAAAGTTGTTTCTACCTTCAAACACGCCTTTTTTTTTTTTTTTTTTTTTTTTTAAATATATTTTATTCACGGATCCAGAGCATGTACAAAGCATATATGACAAAGGTGCATTGAAATCAGTCAGAATCTGGAACAACAATACAATGTCAGGATAATAGGTCAAAAGTATCATCTGGATCCAGTTTGTAATACGGAGGATTACTCCCAAAATATAGGAAACAACAAGTAACAATTGTGAAACAAAACCTCAAATCTCCCAAAGAAGGCTGCACCATTCCCACCCGAGTACAGTGTCGTACCTATGTAGGGTATTTGCCACCTAAGGTCAGACTATACATTATGCATACAGAGAGTTCTAATAGTGGGGTCCCATAGAGAGCCAAGGATGTAGAGGATCATATAACATTAAGATGGTAGCTCTAGATTACCAAGAGTGCCCCTGAGAGCCTCAGTTGAATACCATGTAGTGTGCTTAAAATATGCCATTATCCTGTGACGTTCGCCGACATCAGGTAAGTAGTGCAGATATCTTTTCCATTTATTAAAAAAGGCCTTTGCATGCAACTCTGAGCATCTTATGGACAATAACATCTCTCTATGTAATACAGAATGATATTCCTTTAAGATTTCTGTAATTGTCGGCACGGTAGGTTGGAGCCAGTGTCTAAGCAAGCACAGTTTAGCAATCAAGATAAGTAAGTGTACACCCTTGGGCATTTTGCCCCTATCAGGAGGGTTCGATTCTCTAACAGGTAGATAGTGAAAGAGGTATGGTTCTGGGGAGAATGGTAAATGTCTATCCCAAATGGTCAGTACTAAGGAGGATAGGTCAGACCACAATTTCGACACCTGCGGGCATTCCCATAAGCAATGCCAGAGGTCCGCCCCCTGTAGTTGACATGTCGGACAATGTGTGAGGAACGGAGGCGGAGGTGGCGTGCCCCTCCATTTAAATGCATACGTAGCCTTGTGTAGAATACGCCAATGAATTTCTCTTAACTGTGCACTGGGGGTAGAGCCATTGACAGCCAATAAGCCTTCTAGTAAACAGGGGGCAATTTCAGAGTCACCAAGTTTAGAGGACCATTTGGCAAGAGCTGTGGCCCCCCGTCCCTTTAACGCTATATCCCTGATGGTTGCGTAGATCAGCGAAAGGGAACGGTGAGACTGTGTACTCCCCAACAATTTGTCAAAATCATTAGGTTTTTCTACCGTTGCATAACCTCTCACCACACCATGAAAAAAGGAGCATAATTGATTATACAGCCACTGATGGGAATCGGGAAGGGTATATTTGCTCTGGAATTCCCCCCAGCTCATGAACACTCCAGTAGATTCAGTCAAGAAATCAGCAAACTGAGTGATACCCAGCGATTTCCAATTGTTGCCTATCGGACTATTGGTACAGTGATCAAGCGCAGGGGTGCTCCACAACTGAAAGTGTCTAGAAAGACACCAAGGCATCCCACACATCCTACGGAGCGCCTTCCATGTTGCCAATGTGTCACTAAATAGTACATTCTTTCTCAATGAACCAGGGATATCTTTATAAGGTAAATGAAACAGGGTGGACAGTGAACCCAGCGGGCAGAGACCCTTCTCCAAGGGTGTGTTTGAAAAATGAGCGGTATCAAAGATCCAGTCCCGGACATGTCTAAAAATAGCTGACAAGTTATATAGACGAGCATTAGGCATTTGCAATCCCCCCCTCTCTCTTGCTAGACATAAAGTGTCATAGGCTACTCTTGGGCGTTTACCTACCCAAATAAACCTTGTAAAACTAGCATGGAGCCTTTTAACATCAGTATGGCGTAATAACAGGGGAATTGTCTGCAGCGGATATAGGAGTTTTGGGAAGCTCATCATTTTAATTAATTGCACCCTACCATAAAACGAGAGAGGCAGGTTCTGCCATCTGTGCAACTCGCCCTCAATTTTCGCAAACAAGGGGGGATAGTTTAGAGTATACAGGGAGAGTGGAGTGCAACCTAATTTTATACCTAAGTAAGAGATATATTTCTTAGCTACTTGAACCAAGGGTACCCGGGCAGGATCATGAGATCCCGAACCTAAAAATAGCAGTTGACTTTTATCTAAATTCACCTTGTAGCCCGATAGAGAGCCAAAAGTGAACAAGGCTCTAAAAACAGCCGGCAGCTGGGTCTCTGGTTCGTTTAGATATAGCAGTATATCATCAGCAAAGCAGCTAATTCGCACCTCCTCCGACCCCACCATAATACCTTCATAGATGCTGTGCTGAAGAAAGTACTGTGCCAGCGGCTCCAAGGCCAAGTTAAAAAGCAGGGGTGAGAGGGGGCATCCCTGTCTCGTGCCTTTCTGTAATGGAAATGGGGTAGATAGATACCCCAGTAGATGTATTCTAGATACAGGATTCTTATATAAAGCCGACAAAAACGTTCTAAAACTACCCACTAACCCCATTTTGTTCAGTACCAACTCCAGCCAAGACCAGTGAACATTATCAAAAGCCTTTTCGGCGTCTAAAGACAACAGTGCTGGAGCCCGGCTGGAGTATGGACGAGACGCCACCGCCCCCTGGACTGCTAGAACTGTCCGTATATTGAACACGGCAGCTCTATTTTTAATAAAACCAACCTGATGTGTCCCTATCAGGGATGGCAAATATATTGCCAGCCTGTCTGCTAATATTTTGGACAAGAGTTTAATATCGACATTTATTAAAGATATAGGGCGGTAGGCGCTAGGTTGAGAAGGGTCCTTCCCCATCTTATGTAAGACCTTTATATGGGCCAAATTGCCAGATGGGGGTAACATCCCCACCGACAACGTACTATCATATACTGCCAATAATACTGGACTAAGCTTCTCACGTAGAATCTTAAAAAACTCCCCCGTAAAGCCGTCGGGTCCAGGTGCCTTACAGCATTTCAAGTGGGAAATCGCCTGAGCAACTTCCTCCAGCGTAATAGGGGCATTAATCAAGTCCCTATCCTCCGCAGACAATTCAGGAAGTGTAATGGAACTCAAAAATCCGTCCCCTGCAGCAGTATCTATATCTTGAGCCGCATAGAGGTCTTGATAATATTGACGAAAAACCTCCACCACATCCCTAGGCTGTCTATGCAGGGTGCCGGCTTTATCTCTAAGGGGCCGGATGGGCTCTAGGGGCCGCTGACCACGCGCCATATTGGCCAATAATTTCCCAGACTTGTTTCCAAACCTGTAAAATTCCGCCCTAAACTGGTCCCTGTAGTAGGAATCCACCGCAGCCCGAGAGATTTCAAAATCATGCTGCGCTTGAACCCAAATGTCTTTCTTTACTGGAGTTGGATCATCTAAGAAAGAAGTATAGGTTTGTCTCAGTTGCGTAGTCATGCGATCATAGTTGTCCCTAGCTAATTTCTTATGGTGGGCAACATGTGCTATAATTTTCCCCCTTAACACCGCCTTACCAGCTTCCCAAAACAAATGAGGGTCGTCCCTATGTGTCTCGTTAAACATGGCATATTCCTCCCACCAGTGGTTTAGTAGTTGGACAAAAGACTCATCTTTAGCTAGCATAGCAGGGAATCTCCAAACCCTATCTCCTCCCGGGGGTATTGCTGGGGTCAAAGACAATCCCACTGGTGCATGATCTGAGATAATTATGTCATAAATATGTTCAGATTGGACATGCGACAAAAGAGGATGGGAAATAAACAGGTAGTCTAGGCGTGACCAGGACAGGTGAGGGTGTGAAAAATGTGTGTACTCCCGTTCCGTAGGATTCAGATGTCTCCACGCATCAACTAACCCCGTAGTGTGAAGGAGTGATTGCAAATATAGTTCCGTGTGTCGTGTACTACCCACATCTCGTTTCCTGTCCTCCGCTGCATTGACTACGGTATTAAAGTCTCCGCCCACCACTATAAATCTTTCTGTGTCCGCCAAAATGTGCGAGGCCAGAGCATCAAAAAAACTGGCTTTCCCAGACTGAGGACCATACACATTGTATATGCTATAAGAATTATCCCCCTCCATCAAAAGGACATGTTGCAGCAACCCCTCCACATCTTCCCAATGTGCTTTAACACTGTGTACCAGTCTCCTATGTATCAGGATCAATACCCCCCCTTTCTATTTACGGCTGGGGACCCCAGAACACGTCCCACCCACATTTTCTGCATTCTCACAAAATCCTCTGTAACTAAATGCGTCTCCTGAAGAAGTGCCACATCCGCCTTCAGTTTTTGTAGATGGCGTAAAACAGACGAACGCTTCTCAGGAGAACGCAAGCCCTTAGTATTCCAAGAAATAATTTTCATATGGAGGATAGGAAAATACGAGTAAAAGGCCTAGGTGTTCCTGTAATACAAATGATGGTAAGAGCAAAAGGCAAGTAAATAAACTTAATGAGGTGCAGCCTCCCCGGGAGAAAACCCAAAAACAAAAAAAACACCAACATATAAATGGCAATAACACAGAACCAATCCCTGTCTATGGTAAATCCCATAGATCTAAGCGAGATAGGGAGAATAAGGACTTCACTTCTTCCGCGGACCTCCACTGGGTTCCCGCAAACCCAACTCATCAGTACACCGCCTAGTAGTATAAAGCAAACCAGAAGAGGCTCCGGCCCTGAACCTCTGGGATGGTGATGAGATGACAGTGTCAAGGCCATGTGAGAACAGGCAGGAGAAAAGTAAAAAGGTAAGTGGATGGAAGAGAAGGAGGCAAGGAGTAATAGAAAAGTAGGAGGGATGGGGGGGGAGAAGGTAAGGTGTAGGGTAAAAAGGTGGGGGGCAACAGAGAGTGAGTAGAGGAGAAGAGTAGGGGGGGGCGGGGGGGGGGGGGGATGGGGAGAGGAAAGAGTAGGGGGGGGGAGGGGGAAGGTGGGGAACGAGAGAGAGTGAGCACCCAGGTAGCTAAGCCGCCACAGCGAGTTCCGAGCAGACCATAACCGTAAAATAATCAGCATGAGCGCAAAGAACAGTCACAAAGTCCAGAAAAGACGAAGAAAAAATAAAAATAAAACGCGATACAGTATATTTCTCACGTGCAGTCGAGAGGAATCATGAAGCAGTCCATCGTAGTTCAGGGAAAAAGCGTCCCAAGGAGAAGGTCACACTAGTCCGCAGAGCAGAAAAAAGAAGAAAAAAAAATTCCACAGTCCCTGGAATCAGTCAGAATCAGGTCACTCCATCGCAACTGGCGGAGTAGGAGGGCTTGCATGGCGTCGTCTCTTATTCTTCTCCGACAAAGCAGTCCCTGCAACTGCGGCTCTCAAATTCAACGCCGCCACTGCATCTTCAGGCGTAGTAAAAGATTCAGTAGTGCCATCTAACCTGAAAACTCGGAGCACTGCAGGGTATTGTAGAGTGAACTTTCTCTGTTGAGCCACCAGTTGCGAACAAATTGGAGAAAACGCCTTTCGCCTCTTTGCCACCTCCGCTGAGAAATCATTAAACAGCAACACCTTGTGACCACGTACCATCAGAGGAGATGTCAGCTTTTTGTAGGTAGAGAGAATCAAAGCCTTGTCCGCATAGTTTAAGAATTTCGTGATCACTTGTCTTGGTCTGTTATCAGCATTAGCAACAGAAGAGGCCGCAGGTTGTCTTACAGGGCCTAATCTATGAGCTCTCTCCACTGCAGCTTTAATTTTAATGCCCAGTGCTTGTGGTAGTTCTTCCGCACAAATGGCGCATAGTTGATGAGACGGTATTGATTCAGGTAAACCCACCAATCTCAGGTTGCTCCTGCGGGAGCGATTTTCTAAATCATCTGTCTTTTCCTGTAGAGCTTTAGTGAGTTGAGCAGACTGCTGTAGTTTTTGTTTAGCAGACATCATCTCCTCCTCCATTACATTCATCCGCTCCTCCAGGTCAGCTATCTGGGAGGTATGTAGGGACACCTCTCCCTGGACATGGGTAAGGGCAGAGGCAATAGAGGTATCAATTTGCAGTTTCAAATCAGGCAGGAGCATTTTCGTTACCTCCGCTGCCATTAGAGTAGCCAGTGACTGAAATGAGAACGGCAGTCCCGGAATCATGGCCTCCTCTGACCCAGCCAGCAGGCCCGCCAGCGATCCCGCTGTTTCAGTGAGTGGAATCGCCGCCATCTTCCCGGCCCCCAGCTCTCCACAGGGCTGTAATTGCGTCTCCGCTCTCTGGCCCTGCCCGTCCCCGCTCCTTTGTAAAAAGCGGTCCATCTGGTGCCTGCCGCACTCCACTAACCTCCGGCCCCAGACGGGTAGGAAAAGATTGTTGGATGAGGTGTTAGGAGCGGGTAGACGAAGCGGTGCGGCCGGAGCTCTCTTTCGCCGTACCTCACATCCGCGCGCCGGAACCGGAAGTTCCAAACACGCCTTTTTAAGACCACTCCATTATTTTATCATACAAATCCATCATTTTATATTTTCACTCAAATACACACCCAAAATCATTGAAATAACCTCTGAGGTAACCTTTCCCAGCTATGCTAGACCCAATGGGTTCATCTCATCTAGAGATACATGGAGGGGTCATATAGGTCACAGCTTCCTGCCGGGGTCGACATGCCTCATTCATGCACAAAGCCGGGGTGTCGGGCAAGAGATCATGGGAGTCCCAGCATTCGGACCCCCCCCCCCCCCCACGATCTGACACTTGTCACCTATCCTGTAGGGAATTCATTTTTTGATTCTGGATTACTCCTTTAAAGGCGTATTCCGGGTTTATACATCTTATCCCCTATCCAAAGGATAGGGGATAAGATGTATGATTGCAGGGGTCCCGCTGCTTGGGACCCTCGCGATCTTGGTGCAGCCCCCAGCATTCTGCACCTCATGCTGCTTCCGAGACGGGGACATGACATCATGCCCCCTCCCATAGAAATGAATGGAGGGGGTGTGACATCACTAGGGGGCGTGATCGGAAGCAGGGAACGGCACAGAATGCCAGGGGCTGCACCAAGATCGCGAGGGTCCCCAGCAGCGGGACCCCTGCAATCATACATCTTATCCCCTATTCTTTGGATAGAGGGTAAGATGTATAAACCCGGAATACCCCTTTTACAGGTCACCCTGTAAAATCAAACTATAAAGATAAATATAGAAGACAGATTTTATTAGAGGAACGTCAGCTAAAGTGTGTGTCAGTTTTATATTCAGAGGATACAGAGTATGGCAGAGTTATATTCAGAAGGTACAGTGTGTGGTAGGGTTGTATTTAGAGAGCACAAAGGGTTTTTATATTATATTTTGAGGGTACAGTGTGTGAAAGGGTTATATTCAGAGAACCAAAGTTTGGCTGTATTACTGTATATTACAGGGTGCAGTGTGTGGCTGTGGGGTGTGATTATGGGGGTCTGTATTATGCAGTGGGGTGTGATTATGGGGGTCTGTATTATGCAGTGGGGTGTTATTCTGGGGTCTGTATTATGCAGTGGGTGATCTGGGGTCTGTATTATGCAGTGGGGTGTTATTCTGGGGTCTGCATTATGCAGTGGGGTGTTATTCTGGGGTCTGTATTATGCAGTGGGTGATCTGGGGTCTGTATTATGCAGTGGGGTGTTATTCTGGGGTCTGTATTGTGCAGTGGGGTGTTATTCTGGGGTCTGTATTATACAGTGGGGTGTTATTCTGGGGTCTGCATTATGCAGTGGGGTGTTATTCTGGGGTATTTATTATGCAGAGGGGGGATCTGGGGTCTTTATTATGCAGTGGGTGAGATTATGGGGGTCTGTATTATGCAGCGGGGTGTTATTCTGGGGTCTGTATTATGCAGTGAGTGATCTGGGGTCTGTATTATGCAGTGGGGTGTTATTCTGGGGTCTGAATTATGCAGTGGTGATCTGGGGGGTCTGTATTATGCAGTGGGTGTTATTCTGGGGTCTGTATTGTGCAGTTGGGTGTTATTCTGGGGTCTGTTTTATACAATGGGGTGTTATTCTGCGGTCTGCATTATGCAGTGGGGTGTTATTCTGGGGGTATTTATTATGCAGAGGAGGGATCTGGGCTCTTTATTATGCAGTGGGTGAGATTATGGGGGTCTGTATTATGCAGTGGGGTGTGATCATGGGGTGAGTGGGGTGAGATTATGCAGTGGGCTGAAATTATGGGGGTCTGTATTATGCAGCTGGGTGTTATTCTAGAGTCTGTATTATGCAGTGGGGTGTTATTCTGGGCTCTGTATTATGCAGTGGGGTGTTATTCTGGGGTCTGCATTATGCAGTGGGGTGTTATTCTGGGGTCTGTATTATGCAGCGGGTGTTATTCTGGGCTCTGTATTATGCAGTGGGGTGTTATTCTGGAGTCTGTATTATGCAGTTGGGTGTTATTCTGGGGTGTTTATTATGCAGTGGGGGGGGGGGGGTCTGTATTATGCAGTGGGATGATCTGGGGTCTTTATTATGCAGTGGGGTGAGATTATGGGGGTCTATATTATGCAGTGGGGTGTGATTATAGTGTCTGTATTATGCAGTGGGGTGTGCTTTTGGGGTGTTTAATATGCAGTGGGGTGATTCTGGGGTCTTTATTATACAGTGGGGTGATTATGGGTGTGTGTACTATGCAGTGGTTTGTGCTTTTGGGGTCTGTATTATGCAGTGGACTGTGATTTTGGGGTGTTTACTATGCAGGGGTGTAATACTGCAGTTTGATTCTGGGGTGTGTATTTTGCATGGGGAGGGTGACACTGAGGTCTATATTATGCAGGGGTAATACTGGGTATGCAATATATAAATGGGGGGGTAATATTGGGTATGTAATATATAAAGGGGGGTAATACTGGTTATGTAATATATAAATGGGGGGTAATATTGGGTATGTAATATATAAAGGGGGTAATACTGGGTATGTAATATATAAAGGGGGGTAATATTGGGTATGTAATATATAAAGGGGGGTAATACTGGGTATGCAATATATAAAGGGGGGTAATACTGGGTATGTAATATATAAAGTGGGGGTAATACTGGGTATGTAATATAAGGGGGGGGGAGGTAATACTGGGTATGTAATATATAAAGGGGGGGCTATGCTGGGTATATAATATATAAAGGTGGGAGGGGTAATACTGGGTATATATTATATAAAGGGAGAGGGGTAATATTGGGTATGTAATATGGGGAGGGTCAGTAGCAATGGTCCTCCCCCACCCTGGTAATGTCAGGCTGTTGCTGCTTGGTTAGTATTTGGCTGAGAGTGAAAATACAGAGAATTCCACACTTTTTTAAAATTATTTATCATTTATGGGAAAAAAAACGCATAGGGTTCCCGTGTTTTTATTTTCAGCAAGATCCCAACCAAGCAGCAACAGCCTGATGTTACCAAGGTGGGCAAGAACCATATTTACTGCCCCCCCCCAGCCTTAATATCGCCAGCCTATTACCACCTAGATCAAGAAGTGCCATTTTTGACGCTCCGGGCCTGTTGGTACCGGCTATTCCCGACACCCCTGGGGTGGTGGGTACCGGGGTAATAATTGGGGGTTAGCGCTAGCTGTTTTTGTGGCTAACGCTAAGCACCGGCTTATTAATGGAATATGTCTATAAGACGGCTTCCATTACTAAGCCTGTAAAGTAAATTTTAAAAAAAACACAACGCATTAATAACGTTTTATTGCAATAAAACACTCCCACACAAGCCCTCGTTAACAATTTTACTATTATTAAACAAAACAAAAAAACGCTGGTCACCGATGTAGGCCACCGAATCCGAAGTAGTCCACAGGATACGCAATTCTGAATTAAGAAGGAAAAAGAAACACGGAAAATAGGTTAGTACATGTATTGTCACCTGCCCACATTTCAGTGAGGACATGCGGGGAGTTATAGTACCAACAGCTTTTAGGTGGGTGGTAGATGCGGGCGGGTGACGGGAGCAGAACCTAACAAAAAGTTGCGCAAAAAGTCGAAACTGCTACCTTCTTAAACTGCTGTCACAGGCAAGTTTGTAGGCCAGGTCTGACCAGGCTTACATTTGTGACTTTTTGAAGGGGGTTTGCGACTTTTTATTTGCCTACTTGTGACTTTCATACTTGATAAATTCACGAACACTGCAAAGGGAAAACTGAAAATTTCTTAGGTAAGGCTTACCCACATGCTTACCCACAAAAGTCACAAAAAAAATTGAGTAGGCGCACGTGCAACTTTTTGTGCGCATTTTGTAAGCAAAAAAAAAACCCTCTATATTCCTTGATAAATCTCCCTCCATGTGTTCCTTATCCCTTCTGCTATTATTACCGCTGTTGCCTGGTGTGAGCCAAGCCTGGCTGTGTATGAAAGTTCTGTGAGACACTGTCACCCCAAAGTTCTGAGAGATCAGGGTTCGCTATATCGGCTCGCTCATCTCTACCCATCTGAAAAAACTATACCAGCATTTCCATTTATAGTATTATTATAAAAGAGAAAATATACTACGAGGATAAATAATTATTATTTCTATAGTTTTTTTTTTTTTTTTTTGGGGGTGGGGGGGGGTGGATAGGGTAGGGTAATTGGGAAAGATGGGGAAAGGGAAAAGTTTAGAAATTCTTTTTATCAGCAGATCATCTAGGGCTCACTAGGCAAAGTCTGCTTTGGCAGATGCGGCAAATGGCTTTATCCATTGGAATTTCTCTAAAACGTCCAACGCTACGAAAAAAGAGAGAAAATTATATTATAGGCAGAATTTGGTGAAGGACACAAGTCAGTACAGGATAGACACAGATTGTAACAACTACAGCAAATCATAACCAATATATAAAAAAACACTACATGAAGCGATCCTGGCACAAAAACATAGAACATGCAGCACTATTAGGGTCCCAGATACCAGTCTATTATGGTAGTAGGTAACAAATAATAACCTAACACTAACAGTATCAGACAGAAGTCACTCCAGAGCTATTCTGCTGCATGTGCATTAAAACATAAAGGGGTTATTTACTAATGTGATCTGACCCTTTTTTTCGGGTTTTACACCCAAGTTGTGGCACCCAAAAAATTCTAAAAACCCAATCAACCATCAGTTTAACTCAGAAAATCCAAAAAAGAAGCATTGCCGTTGGGTCAAAAGGGGCATGTACTCTACAATTTTGAAAGATCCCAACAAATGTACTTATGTGCCTACATAAAATGTGGTGGATTTGGGCTCTTGAAAACCTGACAGGTCAGAGCAGGTGTAAAATAAAAATGCAAACGTAGGGGAAATCACCAAATTAGCAAATACCATGGAAAAAGCCCCAACAAAGAAAACTACACTCCCCTATTAGTAAATCAGGGCCAATAATTACTTACGTTTTATTACAAGCATCACAACGATAGGTGAACGTATAGTTGATGGCGTAGTCATGGCACATTGTCACCTTGGGCAGCCCGGGGTGTATTTGGGTGACTCTATCCGCATGGGCCTGCCAGAGGTCACCATGACCATCAGTTTTGCTGCCATCTATAATCCATGTGGCCGCATGGCACATCTCTTGTGCTAAAATGTCCCTTACTCGGTCTATAAAGAAAAGAAAAGATATGTACAATGAGTATAAAGACATAATACACCCCAATACCAGCCTGTTACTGTACGATGGATGAGATGTGAAACCTACCTGCAGAATCACAGACCTTGTCCGACAGCTCTATTCGGCTATATCGCTCGTCATCAGAAATGCAATAAAAGCACTGGCCTCCTGTGGAAGTCAGTCTCTTATTCCAGGTAATCTTGATTTTAGGAAGCTAAAGAGGATGAAGAAAAGACACATTAAAGTCCATAAAATCATCAGATTCATCAATGATAAACAGTAAAGAGGTAGTCACCCCTTCCCAGAGCCGCCCACATAACTATACGGTGGCTTCCCACCCATCTGAGGGCCTCACTCCACATTCCTGGGCCCCAATAACAAGGCACCCAACTTTTATATGTGGTACAGGAGCTCAGCGCCATTCACTTCAGAGGAGCCAAACTGCAATACCCAACACAATCTGTGGACAGGAGGGGCGCTGTTTTTAAAACATGTATAAAACATGTATAACCCAGATACTGATCATACATACCTTATTGCCGAAGATGGTCTTATTGTAAAAGGCAAAAAGCCTTTCAGCCAGGTCAATTTTAGTATTCTCAAAATCCTTAACATATCGGGATCTTTGTGATGTAATGGAAGCAAGGAAATAAGAATTCCGCTTCTTTCTCTGATGGAATAGAAAGAATGTAAAAAATATTAATATAAAATCTAGAAACATCTATATAGAAAAATCTATACCTATTCCCCTTACATGAAGGCACCCTTATGAATGTTTCCCATCCTCCTATGCCATGTGTAGGGTATGGAGGGTGTGAGGGCTCAGGTATGGTTAGGCCATACATAGGGCTGGTGAAGACATTTACTTGGCTTCCTACAATATTAATATCTTTCCTGTGTATGGAGACACTGGGCCATATTTATTAAGACCTTTATGCAAGTTTTTAGCATAACCGGTGGCAAAAAGTTGAAAATGATAAAATGCTACAAATCTGCACAAAATATTGGGCCTATTCTAGATGTTGTCAAATAAATTACAGTTTACTCTAAAATTCAATAAATAGAAAACCTGAAAATGATGAAGAATTTGGAGCAAATCTTAGATTATAAATTGTAGGAAAAAAAGTTTTTTTTTTTTTTAATAATGCCAAATGTGCCACATTTATTAAAATCTGACACCAATCCCTTTCCCTTCCTCCAGTATTTATGTGCCAATAGATGCCCCAGTCTTATAAATTCGGTCATTGATCCCAACTGACGTCAATCTGCAAACATCATCCAAACCGTCCGCCATTTTCCAAAATGTACTTATTGGCAACCTTCCCCAAATGTATAATAATGACCAATAACAAGTGACCCTCACCTGAGGTAAGTCCTCATCGCCCCCGTCCACTTCTCCTCCTCTCTCACGCTTTCTTTTTGTCATGTTTATCAAAATCGCACAGAACGGTCCTCGCTCTGCCAACTCCTACACACACTCTCAACGTAACATTGGGTGATCGGAGTATTGGTAGTTTTCACCATTGTGACATCACACATGTGACCTCAGAGTGACATTGCAGGTCATGTGACCTCTTCTTTGTAGAGCTGTGACTTTAGTCTCCATTTCATAATATACATATAATTTATACAGGCCCGTGTGTGATATTTGGCGTCATATAAGGTCACATGCACCATCGCAAATGAATTTTTCATGGTTTCAATGTATATAAAAAGAAATATGACGTTTTTTTTTTCCCAACTGATTTTTTTCTGCCGCTCTTATGCAGGTCATGCGTCTCCATGGTAACAGACAACAAACTGTGTAGTCTGCTCCTGCAGTCATATTCCCTTCTATCTGTCCTCTTTATCTGGCTAACCTACCAAACATATTGTATATTAGAACAATGTAGGGGACACATGGAAGTAAATATGAGACTACAGGATTCTAAACAGATTTTTATGTCTGTACCATGGAGACACATAGCACTATCGACACTACAGAAATAATATCAGTAAGATCTATTGTAAAGTTGTTTAATTTTTAGAGGAGGCCATAGCCTTTAAAGGGGTTTCCAATAGCTTAAAATAAAATTCTCACCTAATAAATGCCTCTCTTCTCCAGGGCCGATGCCCCTTTGGTCGTCTGCCGGTCCTTGTATACATGAGGGATGATGGCAGTAAGTATGGTACATGACCGTCACTGAGGAGACTAGATCACTTCTCATTCACCATAAACTGCTTTTCATAGAGGAGATGTCTATATGACCCTATTGTAATAAACATATAATATATGTATTATTGATATTAGTACTAACAAATCTTTATACAAAATTGTCTTTTCTTTCATGTTATTACAGCATAGCAGGACGCAATTCAGATCCTCCCAAGACAAGAAACAAAATCATTATGTGGTCACATACTGAGGATGTTACTATGTAACCATTATAATATGGACAGAATCTATAATCATGTGTTATAGATAAGAAGAAGCAGCACTCCAATGGATAAAGTATCATGTGATATATAATATAGATGAGAAGAAGCAGCACTCCAATGGATAAAGTATAATGTGATATATAATATAGATAAGAAGAAGCAGCACTCCAATGGATAAAGTATAATGTGATATAATATAGATAAGAAGAAGCAGCACTCCAATGGATAAAGTATAATGTGATATAATATAGATGAGAAGAAGCAGCACTCCAATGGATACAGTATAATGTGATATAATATAGATGAGAAGAAGAAGCACTCCAATGGATACAGTATAATGTGATATAATATAGATGAGAAGAAGCAGTACTCCAATGGATAAAGTATAATGTGATATATAATATAGATGAGAAGAAGCAGCACTCCAATGGATACAGTATATTGTGATATAATATAGATGAGAAGAAGCAGTACTCCAATGGATAAAGTATAATGTGATATATAATATAGATAAGAAGAAGCAGCACTCCAATGGATAAAGTATCATGTGATATAATATAGATGAGAGGAAGCAGCACTCCAATGGATATAGTATAATGTGATATATAATATAGATGAGAAGAAGCAGCACTCCAATGGATATAGTATAATGTGATATATAATATAGATGAGAAGAAGCAGCACTCCAATGGATAAAGTATAATGTGATATATATAATATAGATGAGAAGAAGCAGCACTCCAATGGATAAAGTATAATGTGATATATAATATAGATAAGAAGAAGCAGCACTCCAATGGATATAGTATAATGTGATATATAATATAGATAAGAAGAAGCAGCACTCCAATGGATATAGTATAATGTGATATATAATATAGATAAGAAGAAGCAGCACTCCAATGGATAAAGTATAATGTGATATATAATACAGATGAGAAGAGGAGGAGGCGCTACAATGTTGTCATGTGACAATAAGGAAATACATGTAAGATTTCTCTGTATCCATAGGATAACTGCTTCTTCTTCTCTACAATAGAGGAATCATTGGAGTCGGGGTCCTTGCAGTGTTTGAGCCCATACACTTTATACAGTGGCATCTACTGTACTGATCTGTTCTCTCCCATGACTGTCATATTATATATTCACAAATATTGATATAAATATTGTTACAAAGTTTCCTTAATACTTAGAATGGAAATAAAAACTGACGAAATTCCTCCTCTTCTCTTCTCCTTAGTTCTTGGCATCTCTAGGATTGTGTCTATAAGACAATATAGGACAATGATTATATTCCTGCAGTCCCTCCTCTCTATATACCGCACAGTTCCAGTGTTTGGAGCTTATGAATCCAATCTCCTTCCCTCCTGAGGAGGATCCTGCTCCCATCACCGCTCATCATATCTCTTCTATTATTTGGGATTTTACTGGAGAGATGGAGTGATTTGTATTACAAATATGATGTAGGTCAACAAGGAGAGATTGTTTACACTGGTGTAAAACTATGCACAAAAACATAAAAAAAATCAGAAGACCCTTGGAGGAATTCCTGCCCACATTGAGGATAAGTATATGAAGTCAGAGAGGGTCCCCCACCGGCCCCCTAAGTAGTAACCTGGGCAGGAGCTATACTTACCTAGTCCCGTCTGCGACGCTGTAATCCCCCCCCCCCCCCCACGCTTGATTGACAGCCTAGGCACAGCACCTATCTGCTTAGGGAGCAGGGTGCTAACTAGAGGTGTCAATCATGAGGGAGGGGCATCATTAACCCCTTAAAGGGGTACTCCGGTGAAAAACTTTTTTCTTTTAAATCAACTGGTGGCAGAAAGTTAAACATATTTGTAAATTACTTCTATTAAAAAATCTTAATCCTTCCAGTACTTATTATCTGCTGAATGCTACAGAGGAAATTCCTTTCTTTTTGGAACACTGATGACATCACGAGCACAGTGCTCTCTGCTGACATCTCTGTCCATTTTAGCAACCATACATAGCAGATGTATGCTAAGGGCAGCATGGTGGCTCAGTGGTTAGCACTGCTGCCTTGCAGTGCTGGGGACTTGGGTTCAAATCCCACTAAGAACAACAATAAATAAAGCGTTGTTATTATTATTATAATAACGTCAGCAGAGAGAACTGTGCTCGTGATGTCATCAGAGAGCATTCCAAAAAGAAAAGAATTTCCTCTGTAGTATTCCGCAGCTAATAAGTACAGGAAGGATTAAGATTTTTTAATAGAAGTAATTTACAAATATGCTTATCTTTCTGCCACCAGTTGATTTAAAAGAAAAAAGGTTTTCACCGGAGTACCCCTTTAAGGACTGAGCCCTTTTTCACCTTATGGACTGAGCCCTTTTTTGCAATTCTGACCACTGTCATTTTATGTATTAATAACTCTGGGATGCTTTTACCGATTATTCTGATTCCGAGAATATTTTTTCGTGACATATTCTACTTTAACACAGTGGTAAATTTTTGTCGTTACTTGCATCCATTCTTGGTGAAAAATCATCAAATTTCGTGAAAATTTGGAAAATTTTGCATTTTTCTAACTTTGAAACTCTCTGCTTGTAAGGATAATGGATATTCCCAATAAATTATATATTCATTCACATATGCAATATGTCTACTTTATATTTGCATCATAAAGTTGACATGTTTTTACTTTTGGAAGACTTCAGAGGGCTTCAAAGTTCAGAAGCAATTTTCCCATTTTTCACAAAATTTTCAAAAACAGAATTTTTCAGAGACCAGTTCAGTTTTGAAGTGGATTTGAGGAGTCTTTATATTAGAAATACCGCATAAATGACCCCCTAATAAAACTGCAACCCCCAAAGTATTCAAAATGACATTCAGAAAGTGTGTTAATCCTTTAGGTTTTTCTCAGGAATAGCAGCAGTGTGAAGGAGAAAATTCGAAATCTTAATTTTTTACACTCGCATGTTCTTGGAGACCCAGTTTTTTAAATTTTATAAGGGGTAAAAGGAGAAAAAAACCAATTTCTCTCGAGTAAGGAAATACCTCATAAGTGGATGTCAAGTGCTCTGTGGGTTCAGAAGGGAAGGAGAGACAATGGGATTTTAGAGAGTGAGTTTTTCTGAAATGGCTTTTGGGGGGCATGTCACATTTAGGAAGCCCCTTTGGTGCCAGAACAGCAAAAAAATAAGGCATACTATTTTGGAAACTACACCTCCCAAGGAACGTAACAAGGGGTCTGCTGAGCCTTAAAACCACACAGGTGTTTTACGAATTTTCGTTAAAGTTGGATTTGTAAATGAATTAATTTTTTTTCACTAAAATGCTGGTTTTCCACGAAATTTTAGTTTTTTTTACAAGAGGTTACAGGAGAAAATGCACCCCCAAAATTTGTAACCCCATCTCTTCTGAGTTTGGAAATACCCCATGTATGGAGGTCAAGTGCACTGCGGGTGCACTACAATGCTCAGAAGAGAAGAAGTCACATTTGGCTTTTAGAAAGCAAATTTTGCTGAATTGATTTTTGGGGGGCATATCTCATTTAGGAAGCCACTATGGTGCCAGAACAGAAAAAAAAATCCACATAGCATACTATTTTGGAAACTTAACCCCTCAAGGAATGTAACAAGTGAGCCTTAACACCCCACAGGTGCTTGACAAATTTTCACTTAAGTTGGATGTGAAAAGGATAATTTTAATTTTTTTTTCACAAAAATGCTGGTGTTACCACAAATTTTTCATTTTCACAAGGGGTAATTGGAGAAAAAGCCTCCTAAAATTTGTAACCCCATTTCTTCTGAATATGGAAATACCCCATATGAGGATGTAAAGTGCTCTGTGGGCGAACTACAATGCTCAGAAGAGAAAGAGCGCCATTGAGCTTTTGGTGAGAGAATTTGGTTGGAATAGAAGTGGGAGGCCATGTGCATCTACAAAGCCCCCCGTGGTGCCAGAACAGTGGACCCCCTTCGTGACCCCATTTTGTAAACTACACCCCTCACAGAATTTAATAAGGGGTGCAGTGAACATTTACACTCCATTGGCGTTTGACAGATCTTTGGAACAGTGGGCTGTGCAAATGAAAAAAATGTTTTCATTTTCACAGACCACTGTTCCAAAAATCTGCCAGACACCTGCCAGACACTGCAGAATTATTAAATTCTGTGGGGGGGTGTAGTTTCCAAAATGGGGTCACATGTGGGGGGGTCCCATGTTCTGGCACCATGGGGGGCTTTCTAAACACAGATGGCCTTCAACTTCGGACACATTCTCTTGCCAAAAGCCCAATGGCTCTCCTTCTCTTCTGAGCATTGTAGTTCGCCCGCAGAGCACTTTATATCCACATATGGGGTATGTTCTTACTTGTAATTTTGGGGGGCTTTTTTCCTATTCTCCTTTGTGAAAATGAAAAATGTAGGGTAACACCAGCATTTTCACATAAAACTTTAACGAAAATTCGTCAAACACCTGTGGGGTGTTAAGGCTCACTATACCCCTTGTTATATTCCGGGACGGGTTTATTTTCCATAATGGGGTCACATCTGGGCATTTATTGTTTTGCGTTTATGTCAGAACCGCTGTAAAATCCGCCTCCCCTGTGCAAATCACCAATTTAGGCCTCAAATGTACATAGTGTGCTCTCACTTCTGAGCCATGTTGTGCACCCGCAGAGCATTTTACACCCTCATATGTGGTAGTTCTGTACTCTTTTTGGGGGTCTTTTTTTCCTTTTACCGATTGTGAAAATTAAAAGTATGGGGCAACAACAGCATGTTAGTGTAAAAATTATTTGTTTTTTACACTAACATGCTGGTGTAGACCCCAACATTACCTTTTCATAAGGGGCAAAAGGAGAAAAATCCCCCCAAAATTTGTAGCGCAATTTCTCCAGAGAATGGAGATACCCCATATGTGGCCCTAAACTGTTTCCTTGAAATACGACAGGGCTCCGAAGGGTGAGAGCGCCATGCGCATTTGAGGCCTAAATTGGGGTTTGAATCCGCCACAAAAATACCCTACGGCAGTGTTTCCCAAACAGGGTGTCTCCAGCTGTAGCAAAACTCCCAGCATGCCTTGACAGTCAGTGTCTGTCCCGCAATACTGTGAGTTGTTGTTTTTCAACAGCTGGAGGCATCGTTTTGGAAACAGTGCCGTACAAGACTTTTTTTTATGGGGGGGGGGGGGGGGGACTGTGTAGGGGTATATGTGTATGTAGTATTTTACTTTTTCTTTTGTGTCGGTGTAGTGTAGTGTAGTGTTTTTAGGATACATTCACATGGGCGGGTTTACATTGAGTTTCTCACTGGGAGTTTGAACTGCAGCGGAAAATTTCCCGCATCTCAAACTTGCAGCAGAAAACTAGTTTTGAACCCACCGGTGTGAATGTACCCTGTACATTCACATGGGGGGCAAACCTCCAGCTGTTGCAAAACTACAACGCCCAGTATGTACTGACAGGCCATACACGCTGGGAGCTATAGTTATGCAACAGCTGGAGGCACATTGGTTGTGAAACACTGAGAGTTTGTTATTTAAAGGAGTACTCCAATGGTAACCTATTAGGGGGGAAATGAAGCATGAATCAAAGTTATATAACATTGTTATGTACTCACGTTGTCCATGTTGGCTTCTTCCCGGACTTCTCCTCGCTTTTCCATCTGGCCGGAAGCTGGGTCCTCTGATGACGCTCGACCGCGTCTTCCTCATGATCCGGCGCCATCTTCGCCCGGTGACTCATCGCTCCCATGAGTCACTGCGGGCTGTGCCGTCCTCCCAGCCCGGAGTTGGCTACTCCCCCATTTATTAATTTATTAATTTATTCTGCGTATGCGCAGTACTACGTAAATAGCGTAGGGGTAACGCTAGGCTCCTATCGCTGCCTATGTTAGCCCTACGCTATTTGCGTAGTGCTGCGCCTGTGCAGTACTACGTTAGCCGCGTGCGAGGTTCGTACTCTGAGAGCTGACAGGGACGGGGAACATAGCCAAGCTCGGCATTCTTGTGACACCGCTAGTGGGCACAGGGACCCCGCTAAAGGTGATGGTAGCGCTCGTGGGAGGCATTCATGTGACACCGCTAGTGGGCACAGGGACCCCGCTAGCGGTGATGGTAGCGATGGGAGGCATTCTTGTGACACCGCTAGTGCAGTGTTTCCCAACCAAGGTGCCTGCAGCTGTTGCGAAACTACAACTCCCGGCATGCCCGGACAGCCTTCGGCTGACCGGGCATGCTGGGAGTTGTAGTTTTGCAACAGCTGGAGGCACCCTGGTTGGGAAACACTGCGCTAGTGGGCACATGGATCCCGCTAGCGGTGATGGTAGCGATGGGAGGCATTCTTGTGACATGGGAGGCATACATGTGATGAGAGTGAAGAGGGCTGATGAGCTCGGAGGGGGAGGATGGGAGGAGATAACTACAAGGGAAGGAGCTGTGGGCGTCACTTTATTATAATTTATTATAATTTCCTGGGGGGGAGAGGAGGGGGAGAGAGCAGCAGCTAACAGGAAGCTGGCGCAGGGAGTCATGGGAAATGCAGTCTTTATGACATGGCTGCTTACTGCTACAGGTGGCAATTACAGTGGTCCCTCAACATACGATGGTAATTTGTTCCAAACGAGCCATCGTTTGTCGAATCCATCGTATGTTGAGGGATTCGTGCAATGTAAAGTATAGGAAGCTGTACTCACCTCTCCGAGCCGCTCCCGATGGTGATCCTGGGCCTCCGCTGGGCTCTCCGCTGTCTTCTCCGGTCCTCCACTGTCTTCTCCGTTCCTCTTCTGTCTTCTCCGGTCCTCTGCTGTCTTCTCCGGTCCTCCGCTGGGCTCTCCGCTGTCTTCTCCGGTCCTCCGCTGTCTTCTCCAGTCCTCTTCTGTCTTCCGCAAGGCCTTACTGGGCCTGCGTAGCGACGTCATTACACCACTGCGTACGCCATTCCTATTGGATGACGTGCGCAGCAGCGTATTGACGTCATCGGAGAGGGCCGAGAAGACACCGGAAGACCAGCGCTGGACCCGGAGGGCACCCCGGAGCATCGTGGAGGGGTAAGTAATACTTACCGCACCACACGGAGAACATTAAGCTGCTATCCGGCAGCAGCTTAAGTATTTGGCGCTGCCGGATAGCACTTAATGCGATGGCCCCAACATAAAAAAGCATCGTATGTCGATGCTGACATCGACATGCGATGGCCTCTGAGAGGACATCGTATGTCGATTTCATCATATGTCGGGGCCATCATAGGTCGGGGGGTCACTGTACAAGAGAATGGCTGGGCCAAATTTGACAAATAAGGTATCGTTGGAAAGGTCTTTGAAAGAGGTATCAGATGAGTTAAACTTTTTTTTTAAGTACCAGCGCTCCGGAGTACTCCTTTAACTCAGTGTTTCGCAACCAGTGTTCCTCCAGCTGTTGCAAAACTAGAACTCCCAGCATGTTCAGTCTCTCAGTGCATGCTGGGAGTTGTATTTTTGCAGCAGCTGGAGGCACACTGGTTGCAAAACACTGAGTTAGGTAACAAACTTGGTTTCACAACCAATGTGTCTCCAGCTGTTGCAAAACTTCAACAATCCGCATGCATTGACAGTGGAAGGTCATGCTGAGAGTTGTAGTTTTGCAACAGCTGGAGGTACACTGCTACAACTCCCAGCATGCCCTTTGGTAGTCTGTGCATGCTGGGAGTTGTTGTTATGCAACAGCTGGATGCACACTTTTTCATAGAAAAAATGTGCCTCCAGCTGTTGCATAACTACAACCCACAGCATGCACAGACTACCAAAGAGCATTCTGGGAGTTGTAGTTGGAACTCCAGCAGTTGCATAACTACAACTCCCAGCATGCCCTTTGGCTTTGCATGCCGAGAGTTATTAGTAAGCAACAGTAGGAAGTGAACAGGCCTCTCCTCATGCTGTATCCTGCCGTCAGGACCGCCCCCGCTGCTGCCACTCATCCTGCTGCTCCTGTCGCCGCCACCACACCAGAGGGGACCCCCGCCGGACCAGGGCAAGGTAGGAGACCCCCACCGGCCATGATCGCCGCCCCGATCACCGCCCAGCAGGGTCGTGATTGGTCGGTCATTCCAACCGATCAATCAGGTGATTGTGAGGCGGCACCCGTGCCACCTCACTCCTGCTGGATAAGGGTGAATGGGGCTGTCTCGGACAGCCCCATTCACCCTTTTTTCCGGGTCACCGGGTCACCGAGACCCGATTGACCCGGAATAGCCGCAAATCGCCGGTCTGAATTGCATATTCAGATATCAGCAGTAGTGTTGAGCGGCATAGGCCATATTCGAATTCGCGAATATTCGCGAATATATGGACGAATATTCGTCATATATTCGCGAATATTCGCATATTCGTAATATTCTCGTTTTATTTTCGCATATGCGAACATTCGCATATGCGAAAATGAACATATGCGAAAATTAACATATACAAAATTAGCATACGCGAAACTTCGCATATGCGAACATTCGCCTATGCTAATTTTCGTATATGCGAATTTTCGCACGCCTGTCTCACACAGTAGTATTAGAGCTTTCTTTACACCACACAAGCTGGAAGCAGAGAGGGGTGATCACTGTGATGTGTACTGTGAAGAAAAAAAACAAAAAAAAACGAATATTCGTAATTACGAATATATAGCGCTATATTCGCGAAATTCGCGAATTCGCGAATATGCGATATTCGCGAATAATATTCGAATTGCGAATATTCGCGAGCAACACTAATCAGCAGTCACCCTGGTCACCCATATGCCCTCAGTCCTTAAGGACTTTGAAACAGGGGCGTATGGATACGCCCGGCGTCCTTAAGGGGTTAAGGCACCCAGTGCCAGAGGCAGCAAAACAACCCAAAACATCACTGACCTCCACCATATTTCACTGTAGGTACTGTGTTCTTTTCTTTGTAGGCCTCATTCTATTTTCGGTAAACAGTAGAATGATGGGCTTTACCAAAAAGCTCTATCTTGGTCTCATCTGTCCACAAGACATTTTCCCAGAAGGATTTTATCTTACTCAAGTTCATTTTGGCAAAATGTAGTCTTGCTTGTTTATGTCTCTGTGTCAGCAGTGGGGATCTCCTGTGTCTCCTGCCATATCGTTTCATTTAAATGTTGACAGATAGATCGCGCTGGCACTGATGCTCCCTGAGCCTGCAGGACAGCTTGAATATCTTTGGAAATTGTTTGGGGCTGCTTATCCACCAACCGGACTATCCTGTGTTGACACCTTTCATAAATTTTTCTCTTCTGTCCACACCCAGGGAGATTAGCTACAGTGCCATGTGTTGCAAACTTCTTGATAATGTTGCGCACTGTGGACAAAGGCAAATCTAGATCTCTGGAGATGGACTTGTTACCTTGAGATTGTTGATATTTTTCCACAATTTTGGTTCTCAAGTTCTAACAGTTCTCTTCTCCTCTTTCTATTGTCCATGCTTAGTGTGGCACACAGACACACAATGCAAAGACCAAGTGAACTTCTCTCCTTTTTATCTGCTTTCAGGTGTGCTTTTTATATTGCCCACACCTGTTCCTTTCCCTAGGAGAGTTTTAGAGAAGCATCACATGCTTATTTTTCCACAATTTTGAAAGGATGCCAATAATTTTGTCCAGCCCATTTTTGGAGTTTGGTGACATTATGTCCAATTTGCTTTTTGGTTTAGTTCCAATACACACAAAGGGAATAAACATGTGTGTAGCAAAACATGTGTTACTGCAATCCTTTTCTGTGAGAAATACTTCATTTTCTTGAAAATTTCAGGGGTGACAACATTTTCGGCCATGACTGTATATATACATGTACAGGGCTCAAGTCTTGCAGGAATGCGAGGGAACTAAGTTCCTGCAAATTTTCCACAGCAGGAACACCATTCCCATTAGCTGGAGTCCTGCAGGACTTGAATATAGTAATTGAATAAATTTAGACATTGAGAGCACAGAGCATTTTATAACTGAAGGTAAGCTTAGGTACTCTGAAAATCTTTTTTCGTAGACTTGCATGGGACACAGCCCATTTGAGCCTTTAAGGGGTACTCCACCTAAATACACTGCTCAAAAAATAAAGGGAAAACTTAAACACACAATATAACTCCAAGTCAATGACACTTCTGTGAAATCACACTGTCCACTCAGGAAGAACACTGATTGACAATCAATTTCACATGCTGTTGTGCACATGGAACAGACAACAGGTGGACATTATAGGCAATTAGCATGACACCCCCAATAAAGGAGTGGTTCTGCAGGAGGTGACCACAGACCACTTCTCAGTTCCTTTGCTTCCTGGCTGATGTTTAGGTCACTTTTGAATGCTGGCGGTGCTTTCACTCTAGTGGTAGCATGAGACGGAGTCTACAACCCACACAAGATGCTAAGGTAGTGCAACTCATCCAGGATGGCCCATCAATGCGAGCTGTGACAAGAAGGTTTGTTGTGTCTGTCAGCGTAGTGTCCAGAGCATGGAGGCGCTACCAGGAGACAGGCCAGAACATCAGGAGACATGGAGGAGGCCATAGGAGAGCAACAACCCAGCAGCAGGAATGCTACCTCCGCCTTTGTGCAAGGAGGAGCAGGAGGAGCACTGCCAGAGCCCAGCAAAATGACCTCCAGCAGGCCACAAATGTGCATGTGTCCACTCAAGCAGTCAGAAACAGACTCCATGAGGGTGGTATGAGGGCCCGACATCCACAGGTGGGGGTTGTGCTTACAGCCCAACACCATGCAGGACATTTGTTATTTGCCAGAGAACACCAAGATTGGCAAATTCGCCACTAACGCCCTGTGCTCTTCACAGATGAAAGCAGGTTCACACTGAGCACATGTGACAGACTTGACTGAGTCTGGAGATGCCGCAGAGAACGTTCTGCTGCCTGCAACATCCTCCAGCATGACCGGTTTGGCCATGGGTCAGTAATGGTGTGTGGTGGCATTTCATTGGGGGGCCGCACAGCCCTCCATGTGCTTGCCAGAGGTAGCCTGACTGCCATTAGGTACCGAGATGAGATCCTCAGACCCTTTGTGAGACCATATGCTGGTGCGGTTGGCCCTGGGTTCCTTCTAATGAAAGACAATGCTAGACCTCATGTGGCTGTAGTGTCAGCACTTCCTGTAAGAGGAAGGCATTGATGCTATGGACTGGCCCATCCGTTCCCCAGACCTGAATCCGATTGAGCACATCTGGGACATCATGTCTCCCTCCATCCACCACAGACTGTCCAGGAGTTGGTGGATGCTTTAGTCCAGGTCTGGGAGGACATCCCTCAGGAGACCATCCTCCACCTCATCAGGAGCATGCCCAGGTGTTGTAGGGAGGTCATACAGGCAAGTGGAGGCCACACACACTACTGAGCCTCATTGTGACTTGTTTTAAGGACATTACATCAAAGTTGGATCAGCCTGTAGTGTGGTTTTCCACTTTGATTTTGAGTGTGACTCCATATCCAGACCTCCATGGGTTGATTTCCATTGATAATTTTTGTGTGATTTTGTTGTCAGCACATTCAACTATGTAAAGACGAAAGTATTTCATATGATTAGTTCATTTAGATCTAGGATGTATTATCTTAGTGTTCCCTTTATTTTTTTGAGCAGTGTACATTTTTTATTTTCTATTTTTCCATCTCATTTTCTAAGAGCCATAATTCTTTTTTTTTCCATCTTCAGACCCTTATGAGGCCTTGTTTTTTGTGTGACCAATTGTCAAATGAAAGTTGTAATGACACTTTTTATTTTACCATAAAATGTTCAGTGTAAACAAAAATATATTACTTTGTGGGTAAATTGAAAAGAAAACTGCAATTTAGCAAATTTTTTATATATTTTTTTTATTACATACTATACATTTTTATGACCATATTGGGGATTATTCCTAGTAATCACTCAATTGCTAATACTTTTTGGTGTCATGCATTGATCAGTACTACTTTCTACTTCTCTGTCTGCTCGAAGGCAGTAAAATAATATTTTCTCATGTTGCTTATTGATCTTCACCCAAAGAAACCTTACACTGTGCTCCCTTTATTCGTGTGTTTAGCTTATTATAAACACTTCCCTCTTCAACTTCATCTAATCCTTTAACATATTATTGGGTTTGATCATGTCCCTTCCTACCCTCCAGACTATACACATTTAGTTCTTTAATTTATTCCTGATATGTTTTACGCTTTTATGCTCTATGCATTCCTCTGTAATAGTTTCCCCCGGCCAAGCACACTGTGCCTAATCCTGAAAATCTCCAGCACTACACAGAAGCCGATGCCGCTATTCCCAGCTTTGCCTTGCTTCCAATTGCCGATATGTGTGGGGTCGCCCAGTAAAAGCAGGGAATTTTTCTGACTTTAGCCAGAAATCTTTCTGCTTCTGTGGGAGTAAGAGCTATAGAGGTAAGTATTGTTGGTATCTATTTATTTATCTATTTATTTATGAATATTTTATTATTTGTATTACATTGTTTTTTTTTTTCATAAATAGGAAAAAGACCAGACTATTTCAGGAACTAAAGAAAATATTTTTGATTATTATTATTATTTAATAAAATGGTCAATCGGGGACTTATAGAATTAACATTTGAATAAAGTTTCAGACTCTTTAATAGTGTTGGTCAGGTACTGGAAAAATCAAAAAGAAGAAACCCTGGAAACATAACCTTTATTGATACTTGTTAAAGACCGTACAATAGGATTTCTATAGTGACTCAATAAAAATATAAATACATCCAAAGCTGGCCATTATGTCAGACAGAGGTGTCACAGAGTATCACTTGTGACTGACTACAATATGACCAGATTAAAAATCCACTTGTTACACACATATATATATATATATATATATATATATATATATATATATACAGTACATATATATATATACAGTATATATATATATGTACATATATTTAATTAATATGTTAGTAGTGTTCTGACATAATACACAACCAAGATATACATCAATATTATATCCAACATTATTAACATTGCCTGTAACAAAGAACAACTAAAAAAGACACATTCCCATAGCAAAATGTTGATCCATCAGCGACTGTTCACAATAGACATGCTGCATGTGCAAACTCCATATAAAGACCTGTTACACTGTATATATGTAATTCAAAACCAAGGTTGACTAGAATACCACAAGGATAACCAGATGAGATGCAAAAATTAGAGGTAAAGCATTGAAACTCTAGAATTGGTCTTTCTATGATGAATTTAAGGAACAAAAGTGTCAATACTCTATATGATGAACAATGACAGCCAAAGTACCCATATTATCTCATAGACAGATGTCCGATGTAAATTGAATGTAATTTAATAGTGTTGGCTGTATGTTGTCTTGATCCATATCTTCCTGCTCAGAACGTCTGTGATGAGACCTTGAATGGAATGACTCTGACCTCAAAACACTATCAGCGTATGTAAATACCTGTTGATAAATAGCTTTCCCAAAAGTTGCTGGGAGTTTGAGTCCTGGATAACAGTGAAAAAGTCAGGTGACTGATAAATGACTAGACTCATAATTCAGAACCAAGTCCATCCAGAGAGAGGGAGGCAGAGGCCATTAGAAGCATGCAGAGATGTCTATTCCCTTGCCCAGGGAATCTGTTAAATGTAAAAGAAACTAATTCTGTCAGAACTGAACTCATGTATGCCCTGGAGCGTTACGTTACTTTGAATCGAGCACAGGAGCGGCACTCATGCCTATCACAGTGTTTAAAGGATTAATGATCCATCCCAGCAAGCTCAAGGGGCTCATTGGACCCCCGCAATGTGGTCGGGAGGTCTGATAAGCTAACATGGTGGTAGAGGCTCCTTGCCTGCCTCTGTCCGCCTGCACAGCTCTCCGGTGATGCTGCCTGGAAGAGCTAGCAACAGCCTAGCATTGGGAGCCACACATACAATGGGAGGTGGGAGACAAGCTACAAGCCCCACTCTGGTTGGTTCATTTATAGCAGGCCTCACAGGTGAAGCCTTAATGCTACCCAATAAGATAAAAGGGTGCATTAGCATAAGCCTTGATAATTTGCAAATCTTTTTAACTTCCTGGCACCAGTTGATTTACAAAAAAAAGTACCCCTTTAAACTTGCTTGGGTTTAATAGATAGATAAATAGATGAATAGATAGATATCCTACCAATCATAAAGCTAAATGTATATAGATAGACAACTAAACCAAATGATAGATATGAGACAGTGAGATAGACATGTAGAAGTATAAAAAGAAATATATTGAACAGCAGACATGAAGAAAGAGAAACAGATATATGCATCAATATGTAGAGATACAAGTGGAGATATTTCTGTGGCAGCCCTGAGGTAGCAAAATCATACAGTAGGAAAAAAGGTCTGTGGGCTAGCTGGGCTTCCACAGGACGCTGTCATGTTTCTTTGACTGGCACAGTGAAGAGGGCTTTGCACTACACATGATGGTACTTGTAGTTCCCCAGAGCACATACTGTATATTCCTGTTGGTGTTGGGATGGCCTTGATGCTAATAAAACTGTCGCCAACCCTGTAGCCCAATGCTAAAGTGAGCAGTCTATGGCGTCATTGCCGATAGTCCCATAGACTCGCAAGGAATCTCCAGCAAATCCATTCACTGCTTGCCTTGGCAGCAGGCTACAAAGTTGGCATCAGTTTTAAAAGTGTACCCAGCCACCGCAACAACATGGTTGCGCACAACGAAGTTGCACTTTGAACAAATCACAGACTTTACTGGAGACAACAAATTCTTCCAAAAAAGGAGGCAAACAGTAGAGGAGGGTAAGGGAGCTTTCTTTCTTCATGCACCTGGCATACCCTGCTCCTCCTCACCTTCTACATGTAGTCAAACTGCAGTGAGAAGGAGGGGCAAGCCGATAGATTCCGGGCAAAGCTGCAGAATGGGAGTGTACAACATCCAGAATGCCCAGCAAACTCCTCACCCTCTGGCTCTTCTCCCTCCCATTTCTCCTTGTGGGACATCCAGCTCTGCATTGATCTGTGTGATACTGCTCCTGAATACCACAGTGGGGAGCAGGCAGTGTGTAGTGCCTAAGGGTAGGGTCGCAACTGGGACCCCAGTGACCTCTAGCTACACCACTACCCCTGGGTCTGCCAAGAAGCCTGTGAAATCCAGTCCAGTGTCACAGGCTTCAACCTGAAACTGGCTATGTACAGATGTACTGCTGTGTAATACATCAGAGAGGAGATAAGCACATCTTTAAAATCCCTGAGGAGCCGCAAAAAAAAAGTTTTAAAAAAAATGCAGGAGAAAAAAAATAATAAAAATTAATGCTGTAAAAAATAATTGCCACTTTGTATATAAAGCCCTCTGTCGTTACAAAAATAGATGAATTTATACAGTATATATTTGGTATATTTGGTAGTTGTGACGTATCCCCCATGCTTTTATTTATAATTCCAATGGGGACAGGGACCAATTTGAGTGTATACAGAGAGGAAGGTTGCAGCAGGACTCTTGGTCAAAAAATGGAGGCTCTTATTGCACATTTTGATCAAATGGTGTCCCACATTCACCACGCGGAGGTGGCCTCATTTCGGATGGGAACCTAACACTCATTTCACTCACCTCTGCTGGGCATACAGCCTCTGACTGGGTGACATATTGGATCCACTATCAATGTAAAAACCGCCTGCAAAGCAAAAACACAAAAATAAAAATAGCCATCACAACTACTTAATACACGGGTGTTCACTGCTATGGCAAATACAAAGCATACAAAAAGGAAGGTTGCAGTAGCAGCTCTCTTAGTCAAAAAATGGAGGCTCTTAGCGCAGTTTTTGATCAAAACATGTCCCCCATCCACCATGTGGAGGTGGCCTCTTGTCAGATGGGACCCTTACATGCTTAATCCACTCACCTCTACTGGGTATATGACCTCTGACTGGGTGACATGCAGGATCCACTGACAATTTGAGTGTACAGCGCTGCAGAATCTGTGTGCACTATATTAATAAAGATGTATTATATTTTTTATTATTGGTCTCCTTGTTGCTTCTTAAAAAGTGAACTATAAATGACAGTACCAACAAAATCTGCTTATCCCACAAAAAAACAAGCCCTAACACAATTCCATTAGCTGCAAACAAATTAAATTATGAGTTTCATATTATGGCAAAACAATTTTGTTTGTTTGTGATTTTGTTGTGCAAAAGTTATAAGACTTTTTTGCCCTAATTGTACCAACCTGCTGTCACGTATGGGTTAAGGAAGAGTGCATGGATGGACGATCTGCCCTAAATTGTGGCCCCAGCTGAACAATGGTCTCTACACTGACCTAAGCGCAGGAAAGTCAGAATAGTCAATATAGTCAGACAAACCAGGTCAGCAAAATGTGGGCAAAGTAGTATAAAACAGCAAATGAGGGTTTAATCAGAAAACAGGTCAGAGTTCAGTAAATTCAGGCAATGGATCAAACCTTGATAGTGGCGTAGTACAAAATGGGCAGACAGAAGAAGGGTCAAGGAACAAGCAAAAGTCAGGTTACAGGAGGACAACAAGATATAGAACAGCAGGCAAAATAATAGTCAGGTAAAGCAGAAGTCAGATCTACAGAAGCAAAACAGGAAAGGAAATGTTGGTGAATATAGAAGCTACAATCACATGCCCGGGCTGGAGAAAATCTAGAGATTTAAAGATAACACTTCTGGGAGTTATAAGTGCAGGGGCCAATGTTCATTGGCCAAGCGACCCCCCTGGCTGTTTGGAAAGTGTTAAAAGACCCTGCCCTTAAATGGTGCCAAAATAGTACCTGTTAAAAAAAAAAAAGAGTCCAAAATCCACAAGGTGATCCTTTAGCTATGAAGCCTCTGTGGGAGACAAGCAGCATACTAGGGCCACACATGGGATACTTCTTAAAACTGTAGAATTATGATAAAACATTTGAAATAGATTTTTCTTCCTTTTTCTTCCTTTCTTTCAATTCCTTTTGCGTTACAGAAGAAAAACTATGGAAACTGAAAATTTCCACATAAATTTTTTTTTCCATTTCATTTCCACGTTGCTTTAGTTTCTGTGAACCACCTAAAGGGTTAACAACATTTCCAAGTACTGTTTAGTAACATAGTAACACAGTTCATAAGGTTGAAAAAAGACCAGAGTCCATCAAGTTCAACCTATAAACCTAGTGAGTCCCTACTGAGTTGATCCAGAATGTCTTTTTTTTTTTGTTTTTTTGAAGAGTGCAGTTTTTAAAATGGTGATTTATGGGTCTTTCAGCATAAAAGCCTCCAGGTACTCCAGTGGAGAACAATTTTTTTTACTCAACCAGTGCCAGAAAATGTAACCGATTTGTAAATAACTTTTTAAAAATCATTTTAAAAAATCTAGAAATTATTTAAATTGTTTGGATTTTTAATAGTTTAAAAATCCTCAATTATTTAAAAATCAAAAAATGTAACTATTTAAAAATCTTAATCCTTCCAGTACTTATCAGCTGCTGTATACTACAGAGAAAGTTCTTTTCTTTTTGAATTTCCTTTCTGTCTGACCACAGTGCTCTCTTCTGACACCTCTGTCCATGTCAGGAACTGTCCAGAGCAGGAGCAAATCCACATAGAAAACCTATCCTGCTCTGGACAGTTCCTGGGATGGAGTTCCTGGGATGGACAGAGGTGTCATTAGAGAGCACTGTGGTCAGACAGAAAATTCACCCCGTGTACCCCTTCAAATCAAATTCAAGTCAAGTACAAAATCGAGAATATCCATTTTGGAAATTTTCATGAAGATTTTACATTTTGCTCCTTAACCCAATAACTTCCTTAAAAAAATAATGTAAAATTACATTTAGCAAATGATTCCAACATAAAGAATACATATTGTCAAAGTAAATTATTAACTCATTATTAAGGCATGATCATCATTCTGACAAAGAATTTTACATTAAAAAAAAATACATTCCAAATTATTATTTTGTATCAACCAAAATGTAAGTTAAAGCAGCACAAAGTTATTACCACATGAAGTGAGACAAGTTGTTGGATTCAGAAATGGGATAAGTCCTGAAAGGGGTACTACGCCCCTAGACATCTTATCCCCTATCCAAAGGACAGGGTATAAAATGTCTGATTGCGGGAGTCTCACCAGCTACATGGAGCAAAGAACGCTGCATGGCCGATGACGGGCGATTCAGGGGCTGGAGTATCGCAATGTCATGGCCCCTAATGATTTCATGCCCCACCCCCTCAATGCAAGCCTATGGTAGGGGGCGTGGTGGCCGTCATGCCTCCACCCATAGGCTTTCATTGAGGGGGCAGAGCATGACATCATGAGGGGCAGGGCTGTGACATCACAATACTCCGGCCCCTGTATTGCCCGTCATCAGCCACAGAGCATTCTTTGCTCCGTGCAGCTTGTAAATTGGGGTGCCGCAGGAGAGATTGCGGGGGTCCCCCGAGGCGGTACCCCCCGCGATCAGACATCTTATCCTCCTATCCTTTGGATAGGGGATAAGATATCTAGGGGCAGAGTACCCCTTTAATGGTACCCCTTTAATTCATATACAATGAATAAATAAGATGATCCATGATGAGTGATAGAACAGCAATATAATTTATTTGTTTCAGCAATTTTGCAAAAAAAAAAAAGAAAAATGTAATAATGCATTTGCACAAAAACATTAACATAACAAAGCGACAAATTTCACAAATAAAAGTGAATGAAAAATAAACTCATGACCATCAGAATTCAAAAAGACAAAGAAAAAAAATACTCTTTACCTTATTCTAGTGATACTGCCCACTGTAATACAGCAGAATGTATTTGCTTTACACTTCCCGATCCTCCTAATAAAAGCTGCTTTGACATCTTTATTCTTAAGGCTATATATAAGGGGGTTAAGTAATGGGACACATCCCATGTTAAATAAAGAAAATAATTTTTTGGAACCTGAGATATTTTCCGGTATAAGATAATGAAAAAGTAATGTTGTGTAGAGCAGCACGATGACTGTGATGTGTGAGGAACACGTGTAGAAGGCTTTTTTCCTACCAGTACTTGAACGGATCTTCATTATGGATCTAGTTATAAAAATATAGGATGTTAAAATAAGAAGAAATGGAATAGAGATATATAAAAGTGTCCCGTCAATATCGGAAAATGTTTTCAGTACTGTGATATCACTGCAGGCATTTTGAATGAAGGGGATTAGGTCACAGCAGAAGTGGTCAATAACATTGGTGGAAAAACAGGTGATCTTGGATACAAACCAGATGAAGGGAACATAATGTATAAAACCAAGTATCCAGCAAAGTAAGGCCAACAGAAGACATATCTTAAAGTTCATAATAACTGTATAATTCAAGGGCTTACAAATGGCTACATATCGATCGTAGCTCATGGCCACCAATATGAAAAGCCCATGTCCTAACAAGGCACCAAACATGTACGATTGTAGCAAACAGGGCACGTAGAGTATTGTGTTATCTCCAGTGATGAAGGTTAGAAGGATATTATGTAGGGTGACCGTGGCAGATGTCAGATCCACTATAGACAAATTAGCAAGGAAGAAATACATGGGAGTGTGAAGATGAGAGTCCAGACAGACCAGAAGAAAAAGACTTGTATTCCCAAAAAGAACAAAGAGATAAACAAATAAAACCAGAACAAATATAGGAGCCTGGAGCTTAGGATCATCAGATAGTCCCTTTATAATAAAAAATGTAAACGTTTGATTAAATGTTGGATTTAGCTTCATGCTTCTGAATTGTATGGATAAAGTATATGATGTTACCTACGGGAAATAATGAGATAATAGACAATGAGATCTGTTTAGGAGAATAAGTAGCAAAAAGACCCTTTAGCCAGGTGACTACAGTCTATCAATGTTAAAGGCATCAATATTTTTTATTTACCTTCCTCGCCACCATTTTCTTACTGGAACCCATTTTATTTTCTTAGGCTGCCCTCACACCTTTCCACAGCAGCAAAGAACTGTCAGGTAAAAGGTTCCTCTCTATGTATCACAGCAACTGAATTTAACCTTTTTCTAAAACATATATACTTTAATGATATGCCTTAAAATACGAATAACTAAAGCAAAGAAAATTAATAAACTATAATTAGTGACCTATAGGTGAATAAATAAGTCAAAAAACGGGAGACACAGGTCCTATTCATAAATGGGCAGCCCCCTATGAGAGAAGCAATGTACCACAAGCATCGATCACTAAGGATATATCAGTGGCCTAATTAGATACATTCTCATATATGTACAATGGTGCTGCTCATTACTTAGGACCTCTCCCCACACCACGTGAGAAAAGTGATAAGATAAATATTACAATTTGGTATCCGTTCCGACGCGTTTCCCCCCAACTTGTGGGGTTTCTCAAGGAACTAATGGGATACAATCATCAGTCATAAAAATCGTCTCTGGTGTTTTAGATTGTCTCTGATGCAATAGGTGCCTGAATAAAAGAATACATGAACATACTGTTTGCATCTCTCTCAAACCAGCTTAAAAACTGCTAAATATGTGCATGAAAGAAATGAAAAAACAAGGATATTTAAATAGAAACTCTCCCCAGGAGGGGTACATACCATAACTTGATTGACACCACTCTCAAGGCAGATAACTTATGGACAAAGTATTGTACTGCATCTCCAAAGTAGAAACACTAGATAAACAAGCAGCAGTACATGTCCGTCAGTTTTTAAACTACATTGCATTAACAAAATCAAGCAGGGGGAGGGGGGGGGGGGGGCATGGTATAATAAAGTACCCAGTAATGATACATACCGATCTTATGCCCGCCTTGTACCAACGATGGATACCTAGCGCCAAGATGAGCGCACTGTTTAAACACAGGCGGCATGTGTATGGCTAAGTATCCTGCCATTATATACACACGCCGGCATACATTTCCGGGGTAGCGCCGATTCACTTCCGGCGTCTACCCGGCTGTGTGATGCGCATGCGTGACTTCCCTGCTTCTAAAGGTGTATACTACGATGTGACTCCGAACAGGCGCAGGCGCACCCGGATAACACTAAGATCGCAATAGTGTCTCCGTGTGCGCCTATTGCGCATGACCGGAGCCACTAACGATCATGTGATCGTCATGTGACTTGGTGTTTACAAACAATATGGTAAAGAATGGACCAGGTCAGTCCACTCAAACACATAGTGTACAATCGAGGTACGTATGACCTACTGACCATCGGGGAGGTTAATATTACAAAGGATGTAAATATATTATTATTACAAGGCAAGATGTAAATCCATTACTATTACAGGACACCCAAAATGGTAATTATTATGAATGTCTGTGATTATGTCCGCATATCTGGGTGTATTTATGATCACCAAAAACATTGTCCTTCCATATTAATTAATTAATTAACATAAAGGAGGAGAGAGAAGTGGTTATAGAGAAAAGATAAAAGAAGAAGAAATGCAAGTTGTAAGAAAATAATGAAAATAATAATAAAAATAATGGTACTAACGCTCAGAGTATCAGAGGAAAAGATCAGAAGATAAAAAGATAAAACATTCTGGTAATGTATAGAGCTGATATAGCTACCCAGAGTACATCATAACTTCCTCTTAACTCTGTATCTGTTTCGGATCCCCGATAGTATTATAATAGCTCGCAGCCAAATAAGGTTTTAGATGACTATATCATATTATGGGAGACATATATAAAGTGGACTCCAGAACTTATATAGAGGAAATGAAAAAGATAAGAATAAACAAAAAAGAGGGGGAGACAGCGGTGCCCCCCTAAATCTAAAACCACAGCCCTCTGTCCCTACCTTTTGAGGGACCCACCTCCTTAACAGGGTGGCCTCAACCACGAGGACTAACCCTCCCTTACTAAGTGATGGATCTATCCGGTTCACATCCTACAGAAAGGAAGATTGGGACAAATGTCTTTGGTGATCCCATCCACACAAGTCTATAATCACAGCCAGTCACCAAATTATAGTTAGTCTTCATAATGTTCACCAAATAAAAATTAGCTCCTATGTTGGAGACAAATAGATACCCTAAAACTAGGGGAGAGGAGAACAAGGCAATTTATCACATCTCCTAGTCTCCTATAGCCTAAGCTGATCCTCCTTTTGTTATCCAAAAAAGTGACACTGTAAATTATCCCTGTTCAATAAAGGGTGTGAATAAGAGGCTCTCATTTAAACCATAAGGTCTCACTGTCTTAAGTCTGAAAATCCATTCAGCCTCCTTCCTCAAAATCTTTCTATCCAAATCGCCTCTCCTTATACTTGATCTGATGACTTCTATCACCTGAAATGTTAACACTCTAGGGTCTCCATTGTGTTGTTCCCACACATGTTTGGCTATAGAGGTGTCATGTCTGTGTCGTATGTCACCTAGATGTTCACCAACCCTCCTTCGTATCTCACGGCTTGTTTTCCCCACGTAACCTAATGGGCATGTACATCTACATAAATAGACCACTCCACTTGTTTTACAGTTTGCGAAGTCCCTGATCTTAAATTCTTCACCTGTATGATCGTTCTTAAAGGTTTTGGATTTGTCTATAAAAGGGCATGCTATACAGTTCCCTCCACATCTAAAAGTACCTATAGGCTTTCTTGCCAACCAGGATCCTGGTGTTTCTTCTCTTTCGAAGTGGCTCTGGACCACAAAGTCCCTGATAGATCTCCCTCTTCGAAAAGTGATGGACGGATGGTCAGATAACACATCCTTCAAATGAGGGTCAGTTTTTAGAATGCCCCAGTATCGATCCAAAATCCTTTTAACCTGTTCTGATCTTTCATCAAAAGTGCCTATCAGGCGGATCTGTTTGTTGTTATTGGGTGGTCTCTTTTTAGGGGTTAGAAGGTCTATCCTATCACTCTTAAGTGCATGTTTAAAGGCTTTCCTGAGGACCCTATCGGGATACCCCCTTTCTTGGAACCTTTTTCTCAGGTCAGCCGACTGTCTAATAAAATCCTCCCTATCTGAGCAGTTGCGTCTCAGTCGTAAATACTGACCCTTAGGGATCCCGTGTTTCTGAGGGTTGGGGTGGTGACTCTCGTATCTTAGTAAGTTATTGGTCGCCGTGGGTTTCCTATATATACTCGTCCTAAGGCTCCCCCTTCCGTCTTTCTCAATTAGCACATCCAAAAACGGGAGGGATACAGAGCTGCTTTCTGATGTAAACCGCAGTCCGATAGGATTATGATTGAGGGATGATACAAACTCCTTAAACAAAGCCTCCGTTCCTTTCCACAATATGAACACGTCGTCTATGTATCTTCCCCAATATAAAATTTTGGATGTATACTGGTTTTCCTCCTCTCCAAATACAATGTTATCCTCCCACCAACCCAGTGTCACATTTGCGTATGTGGGGGCACAGGGGCTCCCCATCGCTGTGCCCCTGAGTTGGTGGTAGATACGACGGTCAAATATGAAGTAATTATGTTGCAAAACAAATTGGAGGAGGGATAAAACAAAACGACTATGTTCCTGACAAGGGATACCTCGAGACCTTAAATAGTGTTCGGTGGCTTTTAGACCCCATTCGTGTGGTATACTACTATACAAGGCCTCTACATCTATTGATGCTAGTAGAACATCTGTTTCCACTGTTATCCCGTCAAGTTTTTGCAATAAGTCAGAGGTGTCCCTAATATAAGAGGGAAGGGCAGTTACAAACTCTCTCAGAATCCTGTCTACATATATACCACAGTTCTGTGTGATTGATGAGACACCTGATACAATAGGTCGTCCTTTTAGAGGATGAAGCCCCTTATGGACCTTTGGCAACGCGTAAAAGGTCGCTATTAGTGGTTTATTGGGGAGGAGGAAATTAAACTCATCCCTATGCCCTCACACCTTGTTTTCACAGTACGGGTGCCGGATCCGGCTGGGGGAGGGGAAAACCGGGCGCTCCTGTACCCCAGCCGGACCGGTGCTGAACTTCATTTACTTTAATGAGCCGACCTGAGTCAAATGGTGACTCCGGTCGGCTCATTTTTGACCCATATCCCGTTTCCTGAACGGACC
Source organism: Hyla sarda (assembly GCF_029499605.1). Taxonomy (NCBI): domain Eukaryota; kingdom Metazoa; phylum Chordata; class Amphibia; order Anura; family Hylidae; genus Hyla; species Hyla sarda. Next base: position 161,294,865 of record NC_079197.1, read on the forward strand.
TAAAACCGTAGTACACTGGGTCCAGTCAAGGAAACGTGATACGGGTCCAAAATGACCTGTTCAAAGTCACTGTTTGACTCCGGTCGACTCATTAAAGTAAATGGAGTTAAGCGCCAGTCTGGCTGGGATATGGGAGCGCCCGATTTCCCCTCCCCCAGCCGTATCCGGCACCCATACTGTGAAAACAAGGTGTGAATGCAGCCTTAGTGACATTATAATATATATTTTTTTTTACTAACAAAATATTTGCTTTTCTCAAAAGTTTTTCTAAGAATATTTTCTTTACTAAGGGCTTGTTCACACGGCCGTCTGTCCCCGTTGTTTTATCCCCATTTTGTTTCCTTTCTTGCAGGCTTTAAACGGATTCAAAATGGTTAAAAAAAATCCCATTCATGTGAATGGGATTTTTTTCCAATCCTTTTGCACCTGTTTGCACCCGTCTGCACTCATTTCCGTTTTTTTTTGACGGCAGAAAAAACGGCACATGCAGTATTTTTTCTTCCGTCCAAAAAACAGAAGAAAAAACGGATACAGTAAATTTAACATTGAAGTCTATGGAAAACGGATGAGCCTTTAATGTCATCCATTTTTTCAATCCGTTTTTTGATCCGTTTTTACTTTTGAGCATGCTCAGAACAAAAAAAAATGTTTTGGGGGTTTATTAACTGAACAAAAACCGATACAAATGGATAACATCCGATTCCATCCGTTATTGTCTGCTTTTTTAAAGTCCATTTTTTTATCTTTGACGGGAGAAGAACGGGATGGGTCTAGACGGCCGTGTGAACGCAGCCTTAGAAGTTAAACAACAAGTTTATCTAAACAACCTCTTCAATTTGTAGGAAAAAAAAGTTTATATATATATAGCAACTTAGGACGACTCTGGCACAAGAGAGGGCCACCTTTCTTCTAAATGATACTTGACGGTAGATGGGCCCTGCAATACATTCTGCATCAAGAACCCAGGAACTTTACATTGATTTTCCAGACACTAGAAATTATCTCCTTTTGTGCTGGGGCTACAATGAAAATAATAATAAAAAATAAAAATAACTTCACCTAACTCCCTCACTCAGGGGTCCCCCCGTGAAGTCTCACATTATGCTCTGGCCATTGTTTCTGAGACTGACTTGTCTTAGCCGTAAAGGACCACTCAGTCAATCACTCACTGAGGTGGGCACCGCTGCAGTCCATGATTGGCTGAGAGGGCTCTCATTGATGAGATGAGCTTGTCTCTGAAGTAGCGTCCAGAGCATTCAGTGGGGTAGATCACAAGACTTCACAGGGGGGGAACCCTGAGGGAGTGAGGTAGGTGAGTTATTGTTTTTTTTTTTCATTTTCAATGCGGCCCCAGGACAATTGGAGAATATCTTGATTATCCCTGTAAATTACACTACTACTTATCATGGTCAGTGTAAGGCGATATTGGACATTCCTTCCAGTATTGTGATGTCACTGGAGGCATTTTGCACTGAAGGGATAAGATCACATCAGAATGGGCCAACTACGTTAGAGGAGAAACAAGAGATCTTGGATACAAGCAAGATGAGGGGGGTGTAATGTATACAACAAAGAATCCAGCAAAATAAGGCAAACAGAAGACATATCTTATAGTTCACAATAATTGTACAATTCAAGGGTCTACAAACAGCCACAAAACTCATGGCTGTCAATATGGAAAGTCCATGTCCTAATAAGGAGCCAAACATGTACGATTGTAGCAAACAGGGTACATTGAGCACTGTGCTATCCCCATTGATAAACGTTAGAAGGATCTTATGTAGGGTGACAGTGGGAGACATCATGTCCACTATAGACAAATTTGCAAGGAAGAAATACATGGGAGTGTGAAGATGAGAGTCCAGACAGACCAGGAGGAGAAGACTCATATTCCCAACAAGAGAGATGAGATAAATGAGTAAAACCAGAACAAATATTAGAGAGTCATCAGACAGTCCCTTGGAATCATCACATAGTCTCTTTTTGATGAAATATGTAATTATTTGAATTAGCGTAATGTTTCTGATTGGTATAAATAAAGTCTATACTGTTACCTAAAGCAAACAAAGAGGCAATAGACCATGAGATCTGTTTAGAAGAATCAGCAGAGAAAAAAAAATGCTTTAGCCAGGCCACTACAGTACATTGGGGGTAAGGGGATCAAGATTTTATTTTATCATAACTCATCTCTCCTGTCCCTTCCTAACCCTGGTGCTAGAGGGGTCACCATGCCCCTCTGCCACAGCTTTCTCCAAATTTATACTTGAAAGTAGAAAAGCCCTGTTATAGATTCTGCATCGGTTTGACCCTATAAAGCGCATAAAAATGTGCAGTTTTGAGTAACATGCACAAGAAATTAAAGGGCTTGTCCAGTAAAAATGAAATTATCCCCTTGCAACAGGATATTCCCCCTGCAGTCAGTTACTTATCCCTCTATCTTGTGAATAGGGGATATACGTTAATTTTCACTTTGCAAATCCTTTAAAAACATGGCTTAAAACATCATCAAAACCCCTGACACATATAAACAGGCAATTATGTCAAACAGATACTCAAAACTGTGAAATAGATACTTACAATACAGGTGCAGTGCAATACCATCCATAGATGGCACCGGCAATAATTGGGAAAACTAAGGCTTTATATGGTATATTTCATGAAGATAATTGATCCCTTTGCTCTGTGGAGCTCTATTGGGACTCATTACTGTGGGTTCAATTTTAATGAATTGATTCTATAAATTATATTTCCAGTTTTAAAAAAAAAAAAGAAAAGAAACACCTGACAAATATTGTAGACAAATATGCATTGCTTTTGTGCAGCCACATATAATAATGAAATTATGAATATTGAAAGAGTCCCTTTCCATATGTCCTTAGATGTATCATATCATAGTAACAATTGGGTTTCTATGTTATATTTAATGATTATTTCCTATGTGAAGTTTAGACCATATAACCTGTCAGGTCAGGCTTTCACCGGGATCTGGCATAAACATTTATAGAAGGGACATCTGCCTCCCACTTAGAATTCTTGCCCTCTGCCATGTACTTGCAGTGTGCACAATGGCTACATTTGTGGTTCCCTTGGGGGGCTGTATTTTCCAACCACGTTTTTTGGTTTTTTGCTTCATTGGCAGTAAATATACTCCTCACCAGCTTGTTCTTTATCGTGGTACTGCGTCCTCCGTCCTGGCCCTGATTGTTCTTTCGAAGAACTTGATTCAGATTCTGTGGTCCAGTAGTCCTGGTTGGTTTTCTTTTCCTTTGCTTGTGTTCTTTGCATTCCCGTTTTCAAAATCTAAGCGATCCCGTATAAACTTGTCTCTTTTTTTATCTTTAATTTTGGATTGCTGAGTCCTCTTTCTAGCTTTCTGAAGAAAACATCTTAGTTTTCTGTCCCAGGTGTCCTCTTAATTCAGTTTTTTAGTGGTGTATTCATATTCTTGCTCGTTCCTTTTTAACACTAATTTGAGTACATTCCGGGAGTGTTGTAGATGCAGTTGGTCCCATTCAGCTTTAAAATCCTTATCATCATTAGTGTTGAGCGGCATAGGCCATATTCGAATTCGCGAATATTTGCGAATATATGGACGAATATTCGTCATATTCGCGAATATTCGCATAATCGTAATGTTCTCGTTTTATTTTCGCATATGCGAATATTCGCGTGTGCGAAAATTAACATATACGAAAATTTGAATATACAAAAATTAACATATGCGAAAGTTCGCATATGCAAAAATTAGCATATGCATATTTTCGCATATGCGCAAATTCGCACACCAGTCTCACACAGTAGTATTAGAGCCTTCTTACACCACATAAGCTGGAAGCAGAGAGGGATGATCACTGTGACGTGTACTGTGGAAAAAAAAACAAAAAAAAAAAACGAATATTCGTAATTACGAATATATAGCGCTATATTCGCGAATATTCGCGAATTCGCGAATATGCGATATTCGCGAATAAAATTCGAATTGCGAATATTCGTGAGCAACACTAATCATCATGAAACTGCAACGCTTCCTTGGACTCTGAGTCCTCTTGGAACCCGTTTATTAACTGCATAGGTTTTTAATAATTTTATGGTCCAGAAGAGTCCAGGAGGATGCCCAGGCGTTGTAGGGAGGTCATACAGGCACGTGGGGACCACACACACTACTGAGCCTCATTGTGACTTGTTTTAAGGACATTACATAAAGTTGGATCAGCCTGTAGTGGGGTTTTCCATTTTGATTTTGAGTGTGACTCCATATCCAGACCTCCATGGGTTGGTAAATTTGATTTCCATTGATAATTTTTGTGATTTTATTGTCAGCGCATTCAACTATGTAAAGACGAAAGTATTTCATACGATTAGTTCATTCACATCTAGGATGTGTTATCTTAGTGTTCCCTTTACTTTTTTGAGCAGTGTATATATATATATATATATATATACACACACACACACACACCGTTATATCAAGACAAACATTTCAACATGGTTTATTTAGATATAATTTAGAAAAAAAATTCTGCTGTTTGACAGCAGGTTTTGCAAGATCTTGAGAAAAGTCATTTGTTTCTTAAATGTGTTTGTTTGGGGAGAGGTAGGTACCATTCTTGGGGTACATAATAACCCCAAAAATCTTTTAGTATGGATCCTGAAAATGTTTATCCGACCTAAAAGCTTTGCAATGGTTCTTTGAACTTGAGAATTATTATTGTATCAACAACTTGAAGTCATCATGAAGTGCCAGACAGACATGGCTAGTGATGAGCGGCATAGGCCATATTCGAATTTGCGATATTTCGCGAATATGAGGACAAATATTCGTCCCATATTCGTGAAATTAGAATATTCGTGATATTTGTGATGGTTTTTTTTATTGGGAAATTTCGCTATTGCGAAATTTTGCTCGTCTGCGCATGCGCGCTATGACATCATTCGAGAACGGAGATCATTTCCTGGTTCTTTGCCAGTTGCTTTTCGCATCGCGATTTTCTGCTGCCTTGCGAAGCGAAGATGGTGGGGAGTAACTTTACATCAAGTGAGGAAAAACTGCTGATTTGTGTAAGTAATTTCACCGCTGTTATTTAATTATTTTTAACTGCATTTTAGACTAGTTTAAAAGTTATGATATAAGATCAGATAGCAGTGTTTCCCAAACAGTGTGTCTCCAGCTGTTGAAAAACTACAACTCCCAGCATGCCTGGAAAGCTGGAGGCACCCTGGTTGGGAAACATGTTTAGGCAGGGTCGCCACTTTCCATGCTATTTAGCATAATTAACATTGTGCTCAGAGAGTTATCACGGTGTTATATGTGGTGTTACATAGGACTGCAGTTCACATCAACTACAATATCTGTACTCAGAGAATTATCACTGTTATCTGTGGTGTTACATAGGACTGCAGGTCACATCAACTACAATATCTGTACTCAGAGAATTATCACTGTTATCTGTGGTGTTACATAGGACTGCAGGTCACATCAACTACAATATCTGTACTCAGAGAATTATCACTGTTATCTGTGGTGTTACATAGGACTGCAGGTCACATCTACTACATTATCTGTACTCAGAGAGTTATCACTGTTATCTGTGGTGTTACATAGGACTGCAGGTCACATCTATACATTATCTGTACTCAGAGAGTTATCACTGTGTTATCTGTGGTGTTACATAGGACTGCAGGGAACATCTATACATTATCTGTACTCAGAGAGTTATCACTGTGTTATATGTGGTGTTACATAGGACTGCAGGTAATATCTATACATTATCTGTACTCAGAGAGTTATCACTGTTATCTGTGGTGTTACATAGGACTGCAGGTAATATCTATACATTATCTGTACTCAGAGAGTTATCACTGTGTTATCTGTGGTGTTACATAGGACTGCAGGTAATATCTAATACATTATCTGTACTCAGAGAGTTATCACTGTGTTATATGTGGTGTTACATAGGACTGCAGGTAATATCTATACATTATCTGTACTCAGAGAGTTATCACTGTTATCTGTGGTGTTACATAGGACTGCAGGTCACATCTATACATTATCTGTACTCAGAGAGTTATCACTGTGTTATCTGTGGTGTTACATTACATAGGACTGCAGGTCACATCTATACATTATCTGTACTCAGAGAGTTATCACTGTTATCTGTCGTGTTACATAGGACTGCAGGTCACATCCACTACATTATCTGTACTCAGAGAGTTATCACTGTGTTATATGTGGTGTTACATAGGACTGCAGGACACATCTATATATTATCTGTAATCAGAGAGTTATCACTGTTATCTGTGGTGTTACATAGGACTGCAGGTCACATCTATACATTATCTGTACTCAGAGAGTTATCACTGTTATCTGTGGTGTTACATAGGACTGCAGGTCACATCTATACATTATCTGTAATCAGAGAGTTATCCCTGTTATCTGTGGTGTTACATAGGACTGCAGGTCACATCTATACATTATCTGTAATCAGAGAGTTATCACTGTGTTATCTGTGGTGTTACATAGGACTGCAGGTCACATCTATACATTATCTGTACTCAGAGAGTTATCACTGTTATCTGTGGTGTTACATAGGACTGCAGGTAATATCTATACATTATCTGTACTCAGAGAGTTATCACTGTGTTATCTGTGGTGTTACATAGGACTGCAGGTAATATCTACTACATTATCTGTACTCAGAGAGTTCTCACTGTTATCTGTGGTGTTACATAGGACTGCAGGTCACATCTATACATTATCTGTACTCAGAGAGTTATCACTGTGTTATATGTGGTGTTACATAGGACTGCAGGTAATATCTATACATTATCTGTACTCAGAGAGTTATCACTGTGTTATCTGTGGTGTTACATAGGACTGCAGGTCACATCTATACATTATCTGTAATCAGAGAGTTATCACTGTGTTATCTGTGGTGTTACATAGGACTGCAGGTCACATCTATACATTATCTGTACTCAGAGAGTTATCACTGTTATCTGTGGTGTTACATAGGACTGCAGGTCACATCTATACAGTATCTGTACTAAGAGAGTTATCACTGTCATCTGTGGTGTTACATAGGACTGCAGGTCACATCTATACATTATCTGTACTCAGAGAGTTATCACTGTGTTATCTGTGGTGTTACATAGGACTGCAGGTCACATCTATACATTATCTGTAATCAGAGAGTTATCACTGTTATCTGTCGTGTTACATAGGACTGCAGGTCACATCCACTACATTATCTGTACTCAGAGAGTTATCACTGTGTTATCTGTGGTGTTACATAGGACTGCAGGTCACATCTATACATTATCTGTACTCAGAGAGTTATCACTGTGTTATCTGTGGTGTTACATAGGACTGCAGGTCACATCTATACATTATCTGTAATCAGAGAGTTATCCCTGTTATCTGTGGTGTTACATAGGACTGCAGGTCACATCTATACAGTATCTGTACTCAGAGAGTTATCACTGTTATCTGTGGTGTTACATAGGACTGCAGGTCACATCTATACATTATCTGTACTCAGAGAGTTATCACTGTTATCTGTGGTGTTACATAGGACTGCAGGTCACATCTATACATTATCTGTACTCAGAGAGTTATCACTGTGTTATCTGTGGTGTTACATAGGACTGCAGGTCACATCCACTACATTATCTGTACTCAGAGAGTTATCACTGTGTTATCTGTGGTGTTACATAGGACTACAGGTCACATCTACTACATTATCTGTAATCAGAGAGTTATCACTGTTATCTGTGATGTTACATGGGACTGCAGGTCACATCTATACATTATCTGTACTCAGAGAGTTATCACTGTGTTATCTGTGGTGTTACATAGGACTGCAGGTCACATCCACTACATTATCTGTACTCAGAGAGTTATCACTGTTATCTGTGGTGTTACATAGGACTGCATGTCACATCTACTACATTATCTGTACTCAGAGAGTTATCACTGTGTTATATGTGGTGTTACATAGGACTGCAGGTCACATCTACTACATTATCTGTACTCAGAGAGTTATCACTGTTATCTGTGGTGTTACATAGGACTGCAGGTCACATCTATACATTATCTGTACTCAGAGAGTTATCACTGTGTTATCTGTGGTGTTACATAGGACTGCAGGTCACATCTATACATTATCTGTACTCAGAGAGTTATCACTGTTATCTGTGGTGTTACATAGGACTGCAGGTCACATCTATACATTATCTGTACTCAGAGAGTTATCACTGTGTTATCTGTGGTGTTACATAGGACTGCAGGTCACATCTATACATTATCTGTACTCAGAGAGTTATCACTGTGTTATCTGTGGTGTTACATAGGACTGCAGGTCACATCTATACATTATCTGTAATCAGAGAGTTATCACTGTTATCTGTGGTGTTACATAGGACTGCAGGTCACATCTATACATTATCTGTACTCAGAGAGTTATCACTGTGTTATCTGTGGTGTTACATAGGACTGCAGGTCACATCTATACATTATCTGTAATCAGAGAGTTATCACTGTTATCTGTGGTGTTACATAGGACTGCAGGCCACATCTATACATTATCTGTACTCAGAGAGTTATCACTGTGTTATGTGTGGTGTTACATAGGACTGCAGGTCACATCTATACATTATCTGTACTCAGAGAGTTATCACTGTTATCTGTGGTGTTACATAGGACTGCATGTCACATCTACTACATTATCTGTATTCAGAGAGTTATCACTGTGTTATATGTGGTGTTACATAGGACTGCAGGTCACATCTATACATTATCTGTATTCAGAGAGTTATCACTGTGTTATCTGTCGTGTTACATAGGACTGCAGGTGACATCTATACATTATCTGTACTCAGAGAGTTATCACTGTGTTATCTGTCGTGTTACATAGGACTGCAGGTCACATCTACTACATTATCTGTACTCAGAGAGTTATCACTGTGTTATCTGTGGTGTTACATAGGACTGCAGGTGACATCTATACATTATCTGTACTCAGAGAGTTATCACTGTGTTATCTGTGGTGTTACATAGGACTGCAGGTCACATCTATACATTATCTGTACTCAGAGAGTTATCACTGTTATCTGTGGTGTTACATAGGACTGCAGGTCACATCCACTACATTATCTGTACTCAGAGAGTTATCACTGTTATCTGTGGTATTACATAGGACTGCAGGTCACATCTATACATTATCTGTACTCAGAGAGTTATCACTGTGTTATCTGTGGTGTTACATAGGACTGCAGGACACATCTATACATTATCTGTACTCAGAGAGTTATCACTGTTATCTGTGGTGTTACATAGGACTGCAGGTCACATCTACTACATTATCTGTACTCAGAGAGTTGTCACTGTTATCTGTGGTGTTACATAGGACTGCAGGTCACATCTATACATTATCTGTACTCATAGAGTTATCACTGTGTTATATGTGGTGTTACATAGGACTGCAGGTCACATCTATACATTATCTGTACTCAGAGAGTTATCACTGTTATCTGTGGTGTTACATAGGACTGCAGGTCACATCTATACATTATCTGTACTCAGAGAGTTATCACTGTGTTATCTGTGGTGTTACATAGGACTGCAGGTCACATCTATCCATTATCTGTACTCAGAGAGTTATCACTGTTATCTGTGGTGTTACATAGGACTGCAGGTCACATTTACTACATTATCTGTACTCAGAGAGTTATCACTGTTATCTGTGGTGTTACATAGGACTGCAGGCCACATCTACATTATCTGTACTCAGAGAGTTATCACTGTGTTATCTGTGGTGTTACATAGGACTGCAGGTCACATCTACTACATTATCTGTACTCAGAGAGTTATCACTGTTATCTGTGGTGTTACATAGGACTGCAGGTCACATCTATACATTATCTGTACTCAGAGAGTTATCACTGTGTTATCTGTGGTGTTACATAGGACTGCAGGACACATCTATACATTATCTGTACTCAGAGAGGTATCACTGTTATCTGTGGTGTTACATAGGACTGCAGGTCACATCTACTACATTATCTGTACTCAGAGAGTTATCACTGTTATCTGTGGTGTTACATAGGACTGCAGGTCACATCTACTACATTATCTGTACTCAGAGAGTTATCACTGTTATCTGTGGTGTTACATAGGACTGCAGGTCACATCTACTACATTATCTGCACTCAGAGAGTTATCACTGTGTTATCTGTGGTGTTACATAGGACTGCAGGGAACATCTATACATTATCTGTACTCAGAGAGTTATCACTGTATTATCTGTGGTGTTACATAGGACTGCAGGTCACATCTATACATTATCTGTAATCAGAGAGTTATCACTGTGTTATCTGTGGTGTTACATAGGACTGCAGGTCACATCTATACATTATCTGTACTCAGAGAGTTATCACTGTTATCTGTGGTGTTACATAGGACTGCATGTCACATCTACTACATTATCTGTACTCAGAGAGTTATCACTGTTATCTGTGGTGTTACATAGGACTGCAGGTCACATCTATACATTATCTGTAATCAGAGAGTTATCACTGTTATCTGTGGTGTTACATAGGACTGCAGGTCACATCTATACATTATCTGTACTCAGAGAGTTATCACTGTGTTATCTGTGGTGTTACATAGGACTGCAGGTCACATCTATACATTATCTGTACTCAGAGAGTTATCACTGTGTTATCTGTGGTGTTACATAGGACTGCAGGTCACATATATACATTATCTGTAATCAGAGAGTTATCACTGTGTTATCTGTGGTGTTACATAGGACTGCAGGTCACATCTATACATTATCTGTACTCAGAGTTATCACTGTGTTATCTGTGGTGTTACATAGGACTGCAGGTCACATCTACTACATTATCTGTACTCAGAGAGTTATCACTGTGTTATCTGTGGTGTTACATAGGACTGCAGGTCACATCTATACATTATCTGTACTCAGAGAGTTATCACTGTGTTATCTGTGGTGTTACATAGGACTGCAGGTCACATCTATACATTATCTGTACTCAGAGAGTTATCACTGTTATCTGTGGTGTTACATAGGACTGCAGGTCACATCTATACATTATCTGTACTCAGAGAGTTATCACTGTTATCTGTGGTGTTACATAGGACTGCAGGCCACATCTATACATTATCTGTACTCAGAGAGTTATCACTGTGTTATGTGTGGTGTTACATAGGACTGCAGGTCACATCTATACATTATCTGTACTCAGAGAGTTATCACTGTTATCTGTGGTGTTACATAGGACTGCATGTCACATCTACTACATTATCTGTATTCAGAGAGTTATCACTGTGTTATCTGTGGTGTTACATAGGACTGCAGGTGACATCTATACATTATCTGTACTCAGAGAGTTATCACTGTGTTATCTGTGGTGTTACATAGGACTGCAGGTCACATCTATACATTATCTGTACAGAGAGAGTTATCACTGTTATCTGTGGTGTTACATAGGACTGCAGGTCACATCTATACATTATCTGTACTCAGAGAGTTATCACTGTGTTATCTGTGGTGTTACATAGGACTGCAGGTCACATCTATACATTATCTGTACTCAGAGAGATATCGCTGTGTTATCTGTGGTGTTACATAGGACTGCAGGACACATCTATACATTATCTGTACTCAGAGAGTTATCACTGTGTTATCTGTGGTGTTACATAGGACTGCAGGTCACATCTATACATTATCTGTACTCAGAGAGTTATCACTGTGTTATCTGTGGTGTTACATAGGACTGCAGGACACATCTATACATTATCTGTACAGAGAGAGTTCTCACTGTTATCTGTGGTGTTACATAGGACTGCAGGTCACATCTACTACATTATCTGTACTCAGAGAGTTATCACTGTGTTATCTGTGGTGTTACATAGGACTGCAGGACACATCTATACATTATCTGTACAGAGAGAGTTATCACTGTTATCTGTGGTGTTACATAGGACTGCAGGTCACATCTATACATTATCTGTACTCAGAGAGTTATCACTGTGTTATCTGTGGTGTTACATAGGACTGCAGGTCACATCTATACATTATCTGTACTCAGAGAGATATCGCTGTGTTATCTGTGGTGTTACATAGGACTGCAGGACACATCTATACATTATCTGTACTCAGAGAGTTATCACTGTGTTATCTGTGGTGTTACATAGGACTGCAGGTCACATCTATACATTATCTGTACTCAGAGAGTTATCACTGTGTTATCTGTGGTGTTACATAGGACTGCAGGACACATCTATACATTATCTGTACTCAGAGAGTTATCACTGTTATCTGTGGTATTACATAGGACTGCAGGTCACATCTACTACCTTATCTGTACTCAGAGAGTTGTCACTGTTATCTGTGGTGTTACATAGGACTGCAGGTCACATCTATACATTATCTGTACTCATAGAGTTATCACTGTGTTATCTGTGGTGTTACATAGGACTGCAGGCCACATCTACATTATCTGTACTCAGAGAGTTATCACTGTGTTATCTGTGGTGTTACATAGGACTGCAGGTCACATCTATACATTATCTGTACTCAGAGAGGTATCACTGTTATCTGTGGTGTTACATAGGACTGCAGGTCACATCTACTACATTATCTGTACTCAGAGAGTTATCACTGTTATCTGTGGTGTTACATAGGACTGCAGGTCACATCTACTACATTATCTGTACTCAGAGAGTTATCATTGTGTTATCTGTGGTGTTACATAGGACTGCAGGTCACATCTACTACATTATCTGTACTCAGAGAGTTATCACTGTGTTATCTGTGGTGTTACATAGGACTGCAGGGAACATCTATACATTATCTGTACTCAGAGAGTTATCACTGTGTTATCTGTGGTGTTACATAGGACTGCAGGTCACATCTATTCATTATCTGTAATCAGAGAGTTATCACTGTGTTATCTGTGGTGTTACATAGGACTGCAGGTCACATCTATACATTATCTGTACTCAGAGAGTTATCACTGTGTTATCTGTGGTGTTACATAGGACTGCAGGTCACATCTATACATTATCTGTAATCAGAGTTATCACTGTGTTATCTGTGGTGTTACATAGGACTGCAGGTCACATCTATACATTATCTGTACTCAGAGAGTTATCACTGTTATCTGTGGTGTTACATAGGACTGCATGTCACATCTACTACATTATCTGTACTCAGAGAGTTATCACTGTTATCTGTGGTGTTACATAGGACTGCAGGTCACATCTATACATTATCTGTAATCAGAGAGTTATCACTGTTATCTGTGGTGTTACATAGGACTGCAGGTCACATCTATACATTATCTGTACTCAGAGAGTTATCACTGTGTTATCTGTGGTGTTACATAGGACTGCAGGTCACATCTATACATTATCTGTACTCAGAGAGTTATCACTGTGTTATCTGTGGTGTTACATAGGACTGCAGGTCACATCTATACATTATCTGTACTCAGAGAGTTATCACTGTGTTATCTGTGGTGTTACATAGGACTGCAGGTCACATCTACTACATTATCTGTACTCAGAGAGTTATCACTGTGTTATCTGTAGTGTTACATAGGACTGCAGGTCACATCTATACATTATCTGTACTCAGAGAGTTATCACTGTGTTATCTGTGGTGTTACATAGGACTGCAGGTCACATCTATACATTATCTGTACTCAGAGAGTTATCACTGTGTTATCTGTGGTGTTACATAGGACTGCAGGTCACATCTACTACATTATCTGCACTCAGAGAGATATCACTGCGTTATCTGTGGTGTTACATAGGACTGCAGGTCTCATCTACTACATTATCTGTACTCAGAGAGTTATCACTGTTATCTGTGATGTTACATAGGACTGCAGGTCACATCTACTACATTATCTGTACTCAGAGAGTTACCACTGTGTTATCTGTGGTGTTACATAGGACTGCAGGTCACATCTATACATTTTGCTTTGAAAAAAGCAGTTGGTTCTAAGGTAGTACTATGAAGCACAAAGCTCAAAGGACGCTGGAAAAATGACAGAAGCCGCTCCACTCTCAAAACCACCATGTGAATCTGCAAGAAAATACTGCTGGGAGTGATCTTATATACTGGTCGTGCCAGCAAGTTTCCATTGGTTGCTGAGCTCTGACAACTGTGGTTTCAGAACTCTCATTGGCTCAGAGGCATAAGAAGGGGCGTGGAAAATATTCGCATGCACAAACTAATCGCCTCAGATTCTCGCCCCAGGGTCTCTAATCATACCAGCAATGCATTTATCCATCGATGGAGATCCCTATAATGTGATCTGTGTTTAAACAAGTTTGGGAAAAAACGAATATTCGTAATCACCAATATTATTCGCGATATTCTAAATATTCGCGAATTCTCGAATATGCTATATTCGCGACGAATATTCGCATTGCGAATATTCGTGAGCAACACTAGACAAGACCAAGATGGGGTCAGATTTGATTAACTGGCAACCTGAGGCTGTGGAAGCCTTTGAGGCACTGAAAATGTTCATCAAGAGTCAATTACTTGTACAGGCATGCTTTTGAGGTACATCCTCACATACTCAGTAAAAAACAGGAAATAGGGGGGCTTGCACTATGTAAAATGTATAAATAGGTTTTATATATATATATATATATATATATATATATATATGTATATATATATATATATCGAGGTGCTGTGTTGCACCTACCCTTCGTGCCAAAACAAATACAATAAAGACAATGTAGGAATACAGACCTCTAGATATAAATATAATGTTAAATAATTATATTAAATAGCTAGTTGTACTAAAAACAAGTTTCTTAAAGTAATGGTATATCAATAGATAAGTCCAAGCAGGGCCCTTGCTATGGACTGCATACAATTAAAACACTCTGTACGTGAATACATATGTGGTAGCCCTTGGGGGGTGTATGGTAGTGGTGGTATGGCATCGGTATTTAAGGCGTTAATGTTAACCCTATAGTTCGTGACGCCAGGCTGAGGGCTGGTATGCTGAGGTAATGCTCTGGCCTATCGCCGCCCTTCCCAGTAACGATAGGTGCATGAAATGACTGAAGGTCCACAAGTAGATTGAACTTGAACAAATTTACTTAAGTGCTTGTGATACATCCAAGGCACAGTAACAGTCTCATATAAACAGTCCTTATATTGCTCAGTGACTGACAGTTGTTGCGGAACTTGTGCTATTTAGAAAGTCTCTGAATTTAGGGTAGATATTTGCAGATCCGTCCGGATTTAGGGGTTATATTAGGTCCGGTGATGCTGCAGAGTGTCTGGGGATTGATACACTCTCTATTCTGAATTATTCAGCCGTTGCCGCAAGGCTCGGGCCTAACTCACTGCGATAGTTGCTGTACAGGTCTTTCCACATCAGGAGTACAGGAACAAGAGAGAGAAAACATGGTCGCCGCTCCCTTATATGGGCAGGGGGCGGGGTGAATCCGATTGGTCCGAACATCTGTCATTCACCATTACACAGAGTAATGGGATTGCATACGTCACAGGGCCTCCAAGGGTCCTTAAGCAGAATAGCATAGAGTTTACCTAGTCACGTGACCCGCAGGTCCTGCAACGCTATGGAACAAGTAATTTAACTATTTATTTACATATATATTACCTTATTTACATTAACCTTAAATAAATTACTGGTCTAACCATGGTGGAAGGCTTGCAGCGGTCCGGCGGTGAGTGGGAGCGATGTCCTCATGTATCAAGCGCTGGCAGGTGCACGTCTGGGCGGTGGGCCTCAAACTGGGGGGTTCCAGCATTTGAGAATGGTGGATATAGGTTCTAGGATGTAGTTCTTCTGGTGGGTGGTCTGTGTTGCTGGGTCATATATCAATGCTAGACGCATTTTGGGGGTGTCCCCTTCCTCAGTAGCAGTACAATGATATAGTGGTTACCCCATGTGGGTATTGGTCTTATATAGTCCATAAAATGGTGATGTTAATTAGTGTTAATTGGTGTCTCAGATGATTAGTGTTTCAAATAAATTGTGGGCTGGATTTTTTGCCTGGAGTATAAATAACGGAATCAGTGAATGTGAAATGCATTATAATAAAATGGCATAAATGAATATAAATAAAATAAAATGTGCAGAATCTATTTATATAAATTAGAATATCAGATGGTTACTATGAAATATAAAATGTATAAAATGAATGATATATATATATATATATATATATATATATATATATATATAAAAATTTAAAATATTGAAAAATTTGAAATGTTAATTTTTTTAAATTTATATATATAGATCATTCATTTTCTATATAAAAAAAAGAAGAGGAATGGGAAAAGAAAGAAAAAATAAATAAATAAATAAAAATTACATTTAACATTTTTTCATTTTTTTAAATTTATATATATATATATATATATATCATTCATTTTATACATTTTATATGTCATAGTAACCATCTGATATTCTAATTTATATAAATAGATTCTGCACATTATTTTATCTATATTCATTTATGCCATTTTATTATAATGCATTTCACATTCACTGATTCCGTTATTTATACTCCAGGCAATTTATCTGAAACACTAATCATCTGAGACACCAATTAACACTAATCAACATCACCATTTTATGGACTATATAAGACCAATACCCACATTGGGTAACCACTTTATCATTGTACTGCTACTGAGGAAGGGGACACCCCGAAACGCGTCTAGCATTGATATATGACCCAGAAACACAGACCACCCACCAGAAGAACTACATCCTAGAACCTACATCCACCATTCTCAACTGCTGGAACCCCCCAGTTTGAGGCCCACCGCCCAGACGTGCGCCTGCCAGCGCTTGATACACGAGGACGTCGCTCCCACTCACCGCCAGACCGCTGCAAGCCTTCCACCGTGGTTAATGGCGCCACTCTGGACACAGTAAGACCTTCATACGGACATCTATACCATCCGAGGCCGGCCGCCTATCCGTGCCAGTCCACAGAAGCAAAGTCTGCCCTGACACTTTCACTTTCCGGAGATCTTCACACAGCGGTGCGGTGAGTGGTGCAGAGCACCAAACCTTGTTACAAAATGTGTTACAAAACAACTGAAAATCTGTTACTAACTATCTCTAACAATACTGGATATAACAATACCTCGTTGAACCCCACCTATTGGATTAACAATACCTTGTTGAATTTACACAGAACTGTGGGTAGCTGTAACTGCTGATATCTATCCATTCATTCATTTATTTATTTTATGTATTCACGTACAGAGTGTTTTAATTGTATGTAGTCCATAGCAAAGGCCCTGCTTGGACTTATCTATTGATATACCATTACGTTAACAAACTTGTTTTTAGTACAACTAGTTATTTAATCTAATTATTTAACATTATATTTATATCTAGAGGTCTGTATTCCTACAATGTCTTTATCCTCACATACCCATCTGTAGAGATATGAGAGCTTAGCCCCATGAACCTGGATTTGAACCCGGATATTGAGGTGACCACGGCTCGCAGAACTTTCAAACATTGCCAGGTTTGGCTTGCACAAAAGGATGAAAAACACATAGCATTTTGGCATATTCAGGAAAAAAGGAAGTGAGATGACAGTGAGATGACATCAGGGTATACCTAGCATACCATGCAGCTATCACATGACCCAAGGTTATACAATGATTTGTTAGCATTTATGTGTCATTTAGATACCAAGTCATTAGGACACAGCACATGGGTGGGTTTTAGACCCTGATAAAGACTCATGTACTGCTTACAGCCATCATTTTGGAGAGAGAGAGAGTTGAGAAGGAGCACAGACTACTGCAGCCACAAATTCTGATGTATACAATTCCACAGTAAGAGGGGCACAACAGAAATATGTGGGCTCATCATAGAAAGGGACCTCCTGTCCTGCCCCTACCTGAAGAAGACTTTTGGTGCACTAAAATCCCAGCCAGCAATGATCCAGCTCATAAAAAGTATCACATTACAAGCAGATAAAAACATTGTTTAGTGGCCTGATCTCAGACAGGGACCTCCCACTTGCAGAAGTCTGTTGTGCACTACAAATCCCAGCCAGCAGTAACACAGCTCATAAAAAATCACAATACAAGCAGAGAAAAGCATTGTTTAGTGGGCCCACCTTAGATAGGGACCTCACCACCTGCAAAAGTCTGTTGGTGTACTACAAATCCCATCTACCAGTAATCAAGCCCATAAAAACTATTACATACAAATATCTAGCAAACTGACCAAAGCAGTGGTCTGACATGTATTTTAGTCATACATATTAAAGGCTCTTTGAACACAGCATAGTCATCAGCACAGTGTATTTTTGGGTTTAATCAAAGTTCATTTACCTGGTTGTAACATAATGGCCCTTATTTACTAAGAGTGTTGTGTAGGTTTCTTTGTGGGTTTTAATTCCCTACAATTTATTTTCCACGGTATTTACTAAGCTTTCCCTACAGTTTCCACTTTCCCTACATTTTGCTTTTTTTACACCTGCTCTGACCTGTAGGGTTTTCCTCAGCTTAAATCCACCACATTTTCTGTGGAAACTTTAGAAAATATGTTGGGATTTTGTAAAAATGTCGGGAACACGCCCCTTTTCTGTGACCACGCCCCTTTCTCGGGTTTTCTTAGTAAGATGGAGAGTTAGTTGAGTTTTTTCATTTCAGGCGCAATTTCAGGCACAAATTCAGGCACAGACAGAATTTCAGGCGTAAATTCTGGCGCAGACAGAATTTCAGGCGCAATGCACCCAAAAATGGCGCACGACCCGACAAAACATATCGGGTTTGCAATAGTAAATGAGGGCCAATAACTCAGTAAAAGGCATTGAGATTGAAGACAGAATCAACATGTACGTGTCAGTTTCATGTATTTTATGGGCTTAAAAAGTACCTCTCACCAAATAAACTTTTCTAAACTAACTCAGGCTATGTTCCCTAACTACTCCTAACACTCCTCCCACCCTTAAAAAACATTTTCAGAGCTTTAAAAAGCTGTGTATCATACATTTATTCTTGCTCACATAGTACAATCTCCCAGCAAGAGAAAGTGGGTGTTTCCTAGCAGACATGACATCACTGAAGCCTGCTGGGGGACCACTTCTGCCCTCATATTGTTGGAGCACTGTGATTAATAGAAGACCTCAGGCTCTGTTCAGCAGCTTTCAGTCTGTGTCTCTTTCAGTGAGGCTCTTTTCAGCTTTCAGTGAGGCTCTGTGCAGCTGTCAATCAAGCCTAGTGCAGAAACACAGAGAAACACTTCCTGAGTTTAGTCTCCTGCCAGGCCGGGAGGAGACCAAACTCAGAGTATTAATTGTGGCAGGGAACAGAACAGAGCCACCTAGTAGCCATTTTTTCTAATATATTTCAAACATATTTATATTGATCATTTTAAAAGCAAGCGAATGGGAAAGAGTCTGCTAATTACACAAGGAACGCTATATTAAAAGTTTTATTTGGTGACAGGTACTCTTTCATTGCACAAAAAGTATTACTACCTGGGTGTAACAAAACAATACATTTAACCCCTTCAGGACGGAGCCCATTTTGGCCTTAAGGACCGGAGCGTTTTTTGCACATCTGACCACTGTCACTTTAAACATTAATAACTTTGGAATGCTTTTAGTTATCATTCTGATTCCGAGATAGTTTTTTCGTGACATATTCTACTTTAACATAGTGGTAAATTTTTGTCAATACTTGCATCATTTCTTGGTGAAAAATCCGTAAATTTGATGAAAAATTTGAAAATTTTGCATTTTTCTAACTTTGAAGCTCTCTGCTTGTAAGGAAAATGGATATTACGAATACATTTTTTTTTGGTTCACATATACAATATGTATACTTTATGTTTGCATCATAAAATTGACGTGTTTTTACTTTTGGAAGACACTAGAGGGCTTCAACGGTCAGCAGCAATTTTCCGATTTTTCACAAAATTTTCAAACTCAGTATTTTTCAGGGACCAGTTCAGGTTTGAAGTGGATTTGAAGGGTCTTCATATTAGAAATACCCCATAAATGACCCCATTATAAAAACTACACCCCCCAAAGTATTCAAAATGACATTCAGTCAGCGTTTTAACCCTTTAGGTGTTTCACACGAATAGCAGGAAAGTGAAGGAGAAAATTCACAATCTTCATTTTTTACACTCACATGTTCTTGTAGACCCAATTTTTGAATTTTTACAAGGGGTAAAAGGACAAAATTTTTACTTGTATTTGTAGCCCAATTTCTCTCGAGTAAGGACATACCTCATATGTCTATGTAAAGTGTTCGGCGGGCGCAGTAGAGGGCTCATAAGGGAAGGAGCGACAAGGGAATTTTGGAGAGTACGTTTTTCTGAAATGGTTTTTGGGGGGCATGTTACCTTTAGGAAGCCCTTATGGTGCCAGAACAGCAAAAAAAAAAAACACATGGCATACCATTTTGGAAACTAGACCCCTCGGGGAATGTAACATGGGATAAAGTGAACCTTAATACCCCACAGGTGTTTCACGACTTTTGCAAATGTAAAAAAAAAAATAATAATTTTACCTAAAATGCTTGTTTTCCCAAAAAATTTTTATTTTTAAAAAGGGTAATAGCAGAAAATACCCCTAAAAATTTGAAGCCCAATTTCTCCCAATTCAGAAAACACCCCATATGGGGGTGAAAAGTGCTCTGCTGGCGCACTACGGGTCTCGGAAGAGAAGGAGTCACATTTGGCTTTTTGAACGCAAATTTTTCTCTGGGGGCATGCCACATTTAGGAAGCCCCTATGGTGCCAGGACAGCAAAAATAACCCCACATGGCATACCATTTTGGAAACTAGACCCCTCGGGGAACGTAACAAGGGGTTAAGTGAACCTTTATACCCCACAGGTGTTTCACGACTTTTGCATATGTAAAAAAAAATTTTTTTTTTACCTAAAATGCTTGTTTTCCCAAAAATTTTAAATTTTTAAAAAGGGTAAAAGCAGAAAATACCCCCCAAAATTTGTAACACAATTTCTCCCGAGTACGGCGATACCCCATATGTGACCCTTAACTGTTGCCTTGAAATACGACAGGGCTCCAAAGTGAGAGCGCCATGCGCATTTGAGGCCTAAATTAGGGATTGCATAGGGGTGGACATAGGGGTATTCTACGCCAGTGATTCACAAACATAGTGCCTCCAGATGTAACAAAACTCCCAGCATGCCTGGACAGTCAACGGCTGTCCGACAATACTGGGAGTTGTTTTGCAACAGCTGGAGGCTCCGTTCTGGAAACAGTGGTGTACCAGACGTTTTTCATTTTTATTGGGGAGGGGAGGGGGGCTGTGTAGGGGTATGTGTATACGTAGTGTTTTTTACTTTTTATTTTATTTTTTGTTAGTGTAGTGTAGTGTTTTTAGGGTACAGTCGCACAGGTGGGGGTTCACAGTAGTTTCTCGCTGGCAATTTGAGCTGCAGCAGAAAGTTTGCGGCAGCTCAAACTTGCAGCCAGATACTTACTGTAATCCTCCGCCCATGTGAGTGTACCCTGTACGTTCACATTGGGGGGGACATCCAGCTGTTGCATAACTACAACTCCCAGCATGCCCGTCGGTGACTGCTGAGAGTTGCAGTTTTGCAACAACTGTAGGCACACTGGTTATGTATCACTGAGTTTGTGACCTAACTCAGTGTTTCACAACCAGTGTGCCTCCAGCTGTTGCAAAACTACAACTCCCAGCATGTACGGTGCATGGTGTACGGTGACTGCTGAGAGTTGTAGCTTGCAACAGCTGGAGGCACACCGGTCGTGAAACACTGAGTTAGGTAAAAAAAAAACTCTGAGTTTCACAACCAGTGTGCCTTCAGCTGTTGCAAAACTACAACTCTCAGCAGTCACCGACAGCCAACGGGCATGCTGGGAGTTGTAGTTATGCAACCAGCAGATGCACCACTACAACTCCCAGCATGCACTTTAGCTGTTTGTGCAAGCTGGGAGTTGTAGTTATACAACAGCTGAAGGTACACTTTTCCATAGAAAGAATGTGCCTCCAGCTGTTGCAAAACCATAAGTCCCAGCATGCCCATAAGGGAATGCTGGGAGTTATGGTGGTCTGCCTCCTGCTGTTGCATAACTACAGCTCCCAGCATGCCCTTTTAGCATGCTGGGAGCTGTTGCTAAGCAACAGCAGGAGGCTGTCACTCACCTCCAACGATCCAGACGCTGCAGGTCAGTCCCGCCGCCGCAGCTGCTCCTGGGGCCCCGATCCCAACAGGAGCGCCGGGGATCGGGGTCCCCAGCACCTGGGGTGCACGTCCTGCACCCGCTCACGTCCTCCAGAAGAGGGGCGGAGCGGGTGCGGGAGTGACACCCGCAGCAGGCGCCCTGATTGGTCGGCCGGTAATCCGGCCGACGAATCAGGGCGATCGTGAGGTGGCACCAGTGCCACCTCACCCCTGCAGGCTCTGGCTGTTCGGGGCCGTCAGAGACGGCCCCGAACAGCCAGTAATTCCGAGTCATCGGGTCACTGGAGACCCTATTGACCCGGAATCGCCGCAGATCGCTGGACTGAATTGTCCAGCGATCTGCGGCGATCGCCGACATGGGGGAGCATAATGACCCCCCTGGGCGATATGCCGGGATGCCTGCTGAACGATTTCAGCAGGCATCCGGCTCCGGTCCCCAATCGGCTAGCGGTGGGGGCCGGAATTCCCACGGGCGTATGGATACGCCCTCGGTCCTTAAGGACTCGGGATGCAGGGCGTATCCATACGCCCTATGTCCTGAAGAGGTTAAAGGCATTGGGATTGAACACAGAATAAACATCTAAGAGTCAGTTACATGTATTTTCTGGGTTAAATTGCACACATATAATTATCTGGGTGTAACAAAACAATGCAGTTAAAGGTATTGGTATTAAACATAACATTGCTAAAATCTTTTACAATAATAAAAAAAATATGTCTGGTAAAGGAATTTGTGCATTTGGTAGAGGACAGAGCACTCCTGCTATGTTCTCTGCCAGTTAGAATATTGTTAACAGTACTAACACCAGTACAGGTAGCAGCAGCCAGGGGCCTGGCTATAGTAGCAGCTGCATCAGCAAAAACTCTCACTGACTTCCAGGGGTGTGTGTTTTTATAGAATACTTGTGGACTGGTTGACTTGTTCGAGGTCTCCTCAGGAGGAGGAGAAAGAGTCTGATGATAAAATGATGAGCCAGCTGTCAGTGGATTCCTCATCGTCTACAGTTACATGGTTACATGTAGAGGGTCTGTTCCATAATTTCTGTCTTTGCTCTCCCGCCCCCCAATGCCAAGTAGAAGGATAGCATTAGCCACAAGGATGAGTAGTGTGAGAACAGTCAATCTTTGGAGTGTGCTGAGGTGGTGGAGGTGGAATCAGTGGCTGAGCATACAACTATTGGGACTGGTGATGGTAGACATGGTGGGAATACTGTAAGGCATCATGGTGGCTATGCTGAGATTGAGCAAGGAGCCCAAAAAGATCATGCAGTGAGAAGTGGCGGGGACGATGAGGAGTTTGATGATGATGATGTAATGTTGCACAGGATGTGGGAACCAGGTAAGGAGGCAGTGAAATGTTGAGAGCAGGAGGGTAGTGGTGGTGTCAGTAAAAAAGATCATAGCCAAGGTAAGGACAGAAAACCTGTCTAATGTAACAGACATAATCCTGCTGGTCTGATCATCTCAGGGGATGGCAATGCTGCTTCATCTGTAGTTCCCCCCCCCCCCCCCATATCAATTTATCTATGGGCGGTTGCCATTATTGAGGGAGGTAAAACTTGTTAAAATTAATACCAGTGCTTACCTGAATGCTTCTGTGACTTTGAGTGACTTCTGGGGGAATTTTTTGAGTAGCCCTTTGGTTTCAACACTTTGGGAGTGGGGATGTATACAAATCTCTACTTAGGTTATGGTAGGCCCAGTGGACTAGGAGACACTGATGCACGGCACTGAAGGGTCAGTTTGTGAAAATCCATTGAATGTAGTGCAGGGACATTAAGCTATGGAAAGATTATGCATCCCCTGCTTTCTGTGAAAAGAATCCCTGGGCCGGGAGCTCTGTCCAACCAGAGTAATCCATGTCCCAGGGCATGCAAAACCAGCATTGGTTTACCTACTAATGTTTAATGCAATGTGGTTTTGGAGGCAAAAAGCAGAAGAGATTTCAATGCCAGTGATTTGCTCAGGAGGCCGATTCTGCTCTGAGCACTCATCTTGAAAGCAAACAGAAGAGGCGAGTTTAGAGAGATTGGAAACAGATGAATTGGAGCTGTAGTGGGACATGGGGTAGGTAAGAATAGTTTAGCCAATACAATAATCTAACCTTGTATGAAAGAACACTTGGCACTCCACTTGATGAACAAAAGTTTGCAATAGTCTTGTATAATGTATAAATGCTGGCGGCTTTCTCACATCTCTGCAATAGATAGGACGATCGTATCGGGTGTAAGGAGTGACACCCACTGTGATCTGTCCTCAACCGCAGGTACTACTGCTCCCAACTACTGCTCCATGCAGGGAGCTGTAGTACCTGCATTAATAGACAGATCGCAGCAGGTGTCACTTCTGACACCTGTTGTGATTTGTCTATTAATGCAGGTACTACAGCTCCTAGCATGGAGCAGAGTGTACTCCATGTTGGGAGCAGTAGTACCTGCAGGTAAGGAAAGATCACAGTAGGTGTCACTCCTGACACCCGCTGCGATCGTCCTCTATAATGTATAGATGAGGGCGGCCGGCCGCTCTTCTTTGGTCCCACTGTAGTATGAGTATATGCCACATATATACTGATTATTCATATTTCCCGTAGAGAGCTGTGATTGGCTGGAACCATCTGGCCAATCACATCTCTCTGCGGGAAATATGAATAAGTGATGTGAATTCACATCACTGGCCGGCCGGAGTATAGTGCAGAGATGCGAGCGCAGGAGAAAGCAACTCCATCTCTGCAATAGATAGGACGATCGCATTGGGTGTCAGGAGTGACACCCGGGACGATCTGTCTATTAGTACAGGTACTACAGCTCCCATCATGGAACAGTCTGTTCCATTCTGGGAGCAGTAGTACTACCTAAAAAAATTTAAAAAAATAGAGAAAAAAAGTGAAACACACATACAAATTTAAAAAAAATTAATATAAAAAATTTTTATTTTTCCATTTAAAATGCCCCTTTCTACATTTTTATTATTGTCGGCTACATTTTTGTCGGCTATAAATTGCCCACGTAATATGTATAATACAGTAGGCAAAAAAAGGCTGAGTTTCCCTAATTTACCAAAAATTTATCAGAAAATAAAGATGCTTCAAATTGTAATTTGCGGAGGGAGATAGCCGGGACAATAATGTATGTATGTATTTAATGTAATTGCGAAGGACGATGTCATTGCAAGTATACAATATGAGCTCGTTTTAAATGACAAATTACTGCAAAACTCTTCTTGTAATTCCAATGTCTCTGCATATACAGGAATACATGGATGGGAGCTATAATTTCAGTAGGATGGAAAGGACTTTTTCGTTGCAGTAAGATGTAGAAGGGAATATGTAAACATGGATGTGGGATATGGGATTACCTTTTTATATATGTGAAAAATCTTTTAAATGTTATGTAGGGGATGATGGGAGTTATAATTCTTGAATTCCAGATGTCCCCGCTTGCAATCACAATGGGTGCAGCGGGGACCGGCAGGGAGTCACTGGGGCTGTATGAATGGAAGAAAGAAAGTTTTGAAATATACAGTAGCTGCTCTAATAGGAGCAAATTAGGTAAATTGAATAATGAGATCACAGCAAATTAAGGTCAAATAGGTAATAGAACATCAAAGGAATGCTGGTCAAGTGGTTTGACCTTAATTGGTTGTGGTTTCATTATTAAATTAAGGTATTTCCCTCCTATTTCCTGTTCTTCATTCATCTGTCTGCTGTGTGAGCGAAAAATAATTAATAATATGTATACAGATATATGATTTATGTATATGTATATATACATATATATATATATATATAGATATATAGAGAGACATATATATATATATATGTGTGTATATATATATATATATATATATATATATATATATATATGTATATATATGTATATACTGTGCACTGTTTGCAAACTGTGCCACAGCATATCTCACAGCATATCTCAATACTGTTGCAGGACCCAGCATATCGAGTATATGTACCATATGGATAATATGTAATAATCTAAATAATTTATACTGTAGTTGTATGTAGATGAAAACTTTAACATTAGATTATACATATATGTGTGTGTGTATTTGTCATATATATATATATATATATATGTATATATATATATATATATATATATATATATATATATATAGCTATCTTCTATATGTCTCTCTCTGTCTATCTATCTATATATATATATATATACATATATATATATGCAAAGAGAGTCCCAGTGCATCTGCAAGTGTCCAACCAGCGTGCAACTGCCGGATCCAGCAAATTCCATCCAAGACGAAGACACAGCAAACTGCAGCGGGTGTACTGCAAACAGTGTATATATATATATATATATATATATATATATATGTATTTTTTTTTACCCCCCCTCACACAGCAGACAGATGAAGAACAGGAAATAGGAGGGAAAGACCTTACTTAAATAATGAAACCACAACCAATTAAAGGGGTACTCCGGTGGAAAACTTTTTTTTTAAGCTAACTGTTGCCAGGAAGTTAAACAGATTTGTAAATTACTTCTATTAAAAAATCTTAATCCTTCCAGTACTTATTAGCTGCTGAATGCTACAGAGGAAAGTATTTTCTTTTTGGAACACAGAGTTCTCTGCTGACATCACGACCACAGTGCTCTCTGCTGACACCTCTGTACATTTTAGGAACTGTCCAGAGTAGGAGAAAATCCCCATAGCAAACATATGCTGCTCAGGACAGTTCCTAAAATGGACAGAGAGGTCAGCAGAGAGCACTGTGGTCATGATGTCAGCAGAGAGCTCTGTTTCCAAAAAGAAAATAATTTTCTCTGTAGTATTTAGCAGCTAATAAGTATTGGAAGGATTAAGATTTTTTAATAGAAGTAATTTACAAATCTGTTTAACTTTCTGGCACCAGTTGATTAATAAAAAAAAGTTTTCCACCGTAGTACCCCTTTAAGGTCAAACCACTTGACCTACATTTGTTTGATGTTCTATTACCTATTTGACCTTAATTGGCTGTCGTCTCATTATTCAATTAACCTCAATTTGCTTCTATTAGAGCAGCCACTGTATGTTTCAAAACTTTCTTCCATTCATACGGTCCCAGTGACTCCCGGCCGGTCCCCGCTGCAACCACTGTGATTACAAGCGGGGACAACTGGAATTCAAGAATTACAACTCCCATCATCCCCTACATAAAAATTTAAAGATTTTTCACATATATAAAAAGGTAATCCCACATCCATGGTTACATATTCCCTTCTACAGCTTCCTGCATATGCAGAGACAGTGGAATTACAAGAAGAGCTCATACTGTATAATTACAATGACATCATCCTTCACAATTACATTAAATACATACATACATTATTGTCCCGGCCATCTGCCTCCGCAAATTACATTTGAAGTACCGTATCTTTGATATCTGATAGAATACCTCTGTAAAGTTATGGATTTTTGGTAAATTAGGGAAACTCAGCCTTTTTTTTGCCTACTGTATTATTCATATTACTGATGTCCCTGTCCTCGTCTTGTCTCTGACCCCCGCAATTATTCATGGCAGCACATGTAAATGCCTGAAAAAATTAAGTGAAAATAAAAAAAATTATGATTTAGAACAAAAACTAGAAAAAAATTATGAAATTCACTCCTCATTCATATTTAATATTGAGCGATGAATTTTTTTTTACCCTGCTCCCTTCCGAAAATTGAAAGATAAAATAAATGTTAATGTTAATTTTTAAGCAGGAATCAATTTATGTAGGTGGGCAGGGACCTAAAAATGTAGCTAACAATAATTAAAAAAAAGGGGCCATTTAAATGTAAAAATAATATATTTTTTATAATTCATTTTTTTTATTAGTAACATATTTTAATATTGTGTTTAATAAAGTGTTTGTGTGTGTGTGCTTCACTTTTTTTTCTCTATTTTTTTTATTTTTTTTAGGTAGTACTACTCTCCCAGCATGGAACAGACATGGAACAGCTGTAGTACCTGTACTAATAGACAGATCACAGCAGGTGTCACTCCTGACACCTGATGCTTTCTCCTGCGCTCGCATCTCTGCACTATACTCCAGCCGGCCAGTGATGTGAATAGAATTTATTCATTTATTCATATTTCCTGCAGAGAGCTGTGATATGCCAGATGTTTCCAGCCAATCACATGTCTCTGCGGGAAATATAAATAATAGGTATACATACGGTATATACTCATACTACAGTGGGATCATGGAGCACACTCTGCTCCATTCTGGGAGCTGTAGTACCTGCATCAATAGACAATTCGCAACAGGTGTCAGAAGTGACACCCACTGTGATCTGTCTATTAATGCAGGTACTACAGCTCCCAGCATGGAGCAGAGCGTGCTTCATGTTGGGAGCAGTAGTACCTGCAGTTAAGGACAGATCACAGTGGGTGTCATCCCTACTGTGGAGGTTTATGTAAATAAGAAAGTAGTAAACAAGTAGACTTGTGACTATAGGTCGCCCTTGTCGATACTTCTACTGCACAATGCTCGACTTTTAAAACAAAACTATATAAATGTAATGTCGCTGTAATAAACTTACCTAAAAAAATTATATATATATATATATATATATATATATATATATATATATATATATATATATTGTCAGTGAATAGCATAAAACAAAACCTGCCAAAATTTACAAAGTTGCCTGTTTTCCTTCAAATTTTCCTTTTTCATTTTGAAGTACATATTATCTTAAAATGAATTAAATAAATTACATAATACAATTGGTCCTGCAAAAAACATGCTCTCATATGGCTCTGTACATGTAAAAGTAAAGGAATTAAAGGAGAACTACGGGATTGAAAATTTAATCCCCTATCCTAAGGATAGGGGATAAGTTTCAGATCGCGGGGGGTCCGACCGCTGGGGCCCCCCACGATCTCCCGTACGGGGCCACGGCTCTCTGCATAGAGAGAGCGCGTCGACCACCGCACGAGGTGGCGGCTGACACGCGCCCTCCCTTTACCGCTATGGGAGAGCCGAAGCACTGCCTTCGGCAATTTCCGGCTCTCCCATAGCAGTGTATGGAGGGGGCGTAACGGCCGCTGCTTCGTGCGGTGGTCAACATGCCCTCTCTAACCAGAGAGCCGGGGCCCCGTATGGGAGATCGTTTCAGTAGTGCTCCAACCCATTGAGGATCCATTTGAATCAGAAAAAGAAAAAGCTGAACGGGCCGTGTGAGCTTAGCCTTAAATGGTAATTGGCTTTGTCCTTAAAGGGGTATTTAGAGTTGTCAAAAATGAGCTTAGACTGTTGAAGAACATACAGCTGTTGCTAAACTACAACTGCCAACTCCCAGGGTTCTAGTTTAGTCCCAGCTGGAGGCTCTTTGTTTGGGAACACACTGCTTTTAAAGGGGTACTCCGGTGTAAAACCTTTTTTTTTTTGTTTTAAATCAACTGGTGCCAGAAAGTTAAACAGATTTGTAAATTACTTTAAAAATCTTGATCATTTCAGTACTTATTAGCTGCTGTATACTACAGAGAAAATTCTTTTCTTTTTGGAACACAGTGCTCTCTGCTGACATCATGACCACAGTGCTCTCTGTTGACCTCTCTGTCTATTTTAGGAACGGTCCAGAGCAGCATATGTTTGCTATGGGGAATTTCTCCAACTCTAGACAGTTCTTAAAATGGACAGATATGTCAGCAGAGAGCACTGTGGTCATGATGTCAGCAGAGAGCTCTGTGTTCCAAAAAGAAAATAATTTCCTCTGTAGTATTCAGCAGCTAATAAGTACTGGAAGGATTAATATTTTTTAATAGAAGTAATTTACAAAACTTTCTGGCTCCAGTCACGCCCCCTCCATAGGCTTGCATTGAAGGGGCGGAGCTGGACGTCACATGGGGTGGAGCCATGACATCACTATGCTCCGTCCCCGTGATCGCCAGTAATCAGACCCGGAGCGAGCACGCTCTGGGGGCTGATTCTAACGGGGTGCGGCGTGGAAGATCACGGGGGTCCACAGTGGCGGGACCCCCGCAATCAGGCATCTTATCCCCTATCCTTTGGAGAGGGGATAAGATGTCTTAGTGCCGGAGTACCCCTTTAATGGGGCTTCTACCCAGGGGAGAGTGGCCGATATGTCCTAACCCATTTTTTTATGGTTTTCTTTTCTCATTACAGATCAGTGTATCCAAGGAATACTTCGGATTCATTGGACTACGTTG
Organism: Hyla sarda; assembly: GCF_029499605.1. NCBI lineage: Eukaryota > Metazoa > Chordata > Amphibia > Anura > Hylidae > Hyla > Hyla sarda. Next base: position 161,325,290 of record NC_079197.1, read on the forward strand.
ATGACCAGTATTTTTTTTTTATTATTATTTCAATAAAATAGTTAACGAGGGCTTGTTGGTGAGTTTTTTTTGTTATAATTTTTTTAACATGTTGTGTTTTTTTCATTTACTTTACAAGCTTAGGAGCGGAAGCTGTCTTATAGAATCTTTTACTAGGCCAAAAAAAAAAACAGCTGAGGCTAACCTCCAACTATTACCCCAGTATCCCGGGGCCTAGATGGTAACAGGCTGACGTTATTTAGGCTGGGGAGGGCCAATAACTCTGGTAATGTCAGGCTGTTGCTGTTTGGTTGATATCTGACTGAGAATGAAAATACGGGGAAACTCACACTTTTTTCTCAGAAATAAATACATTGAAAAAAAGTGCATGGTTCCCCAAATTTTGATGTTCAGCCAGATAACAACCAAACAGTCTGACGTACCAGAGTAGGCGAAGACTATTGTTATTGGCCCTACCCAGCTTACATATTGTCAGCCTGCTGCTGTCTAGGCCCCGGATCGCCATTTTTTGATGTTCTGGGCCTGTTAGTACTGGTTATACCAGCGTAACAATTAGAGATTAGCCCTAGCTGTTTATGTGGCGAATGCTAAGCCGTGATCTGGTAGCGGACTCTGTCTATAAAACAGCTTCCACTACTTATTGTGCGTTTACACGGCCGTCTATCCCCGATTTTTATCCCTGTTTTGGTTACGTTCTTGCAGGCTGTAAATGGATTAAAAACTGTTTAAATCATTCATGTCAATGGGATTTTTTTACAATCCGTTTACATTCGTTTGTACCCGTCTGCACTCTTTTCCGTTCTTTGGACGGCAGGCAAAATGGCACATGCAGTATTTTTGCTTCCGCCAAAAAAAACGGAAGAAAAAATGGATACAGTAAATTTTACATTGACGTCTATGGAAAATGGATGAGCCTTTAATGTCATCCATTTGCATCCGTTTTTTCAATCCGTTTTTTCATCCGTTTTACTTCTGAGCATGCTCAGAACAAAAAATATTTTTTGGTTCATTAACTGAACAATAAAGGATTCAAATGGCTACCAATGGATAACATCCATTTGCATCCATTATTGTCCGGTTTTTTTTTTAAGTCCGTTTTTTTTGACAGGAGAAGAACGGGACGGATTTAGATGGCCATGTGAATGCAGCCTTAGCCTCTAAAGTTAAATTAAAAAAAAACACAAGACATAAAAAAAAATATTACAAAAAAACACTCCCCCCACAAGCCCTCGTTAACCATTTTATTGAAATAAAATAAAAAACGCTGGTCATTAACGTAGTCCGAAGAAGTCCTCTGCCTGTGTGTGTATATATGTAAAAGTCGCTAATTCCTTACACAACTGCGACTTTTGAGTAGAAAAGTTGCAGAGAAAACATAAAAAGTCGTATTCTGAAGTGATTTATTGCTTTTTACTTATGTGCCCCAAATTTAACAACCCCTTGCAATAGTTTGTTCAATTTGTCACACATAAGCAAAACAAACAAAACAAAAAAAAAAACACACACACACACACAGAAAAACACTTTCCAAAGACAACAATGATACATGTCCTCCCTAATGTTAAAAGATGAGCAAACTTTTGAAAAGTCTGATTCACCAAGACTATGTGGTGTCCCGGTACCGTATCCTATCCAGTACCTGCGTGTGTGGGTCCCCTTAGCCAGAGTCCCTAGGACGTCGGGGTCCCCATTGTCTAGTTCACCCCTGGTCACCTCTCATCCAGATAGTTATTGCACTAATAGCTTACTTAGGAAGTATGTAAATATTATATAAATGCCTATAAATAGTTAATTACCTGTCCATAGCGAAGCAGGACCTGCGGGTCATGTGGTTAGGTGAACTCTATGATATTTCTGCTTGAGGACCTTTGGAGGTCCTTGTGACATAGTCAATCCCAGCACACTGTGTAACAGTGAATGACAGATGTTCGGACCAATCAGATTCGCCCCGCCCCTGCCCATATAAGGGAGCGGGGGCCATCGTTCTCTCTCTTGTTCCCGGGCTGTCAAATGAGCAGGATCTGCGCAGCTGTTTATCGCAGTGAGTTAGGCCTGAGCCTTGCGGCAACGGCTGATATATCTAGGATCGCGGGTGTATCAATCCCTAAACACTCTGCAGGATCACAGGACCATATCTATCCCCTAAATCTGGACAGATCTGCAATAATTACCCTAAATTCAGAGACTTTAATTTCATGTAAGGTCCGCAACAATTGTCAGTCATTGAGATATATAGAGACTGTTTGCCTGAGACTGGTATTGTTCATTGGATGTATCGCAATCATCTAAGTAAAGTTCTTCAAGTTAAAGTTCAACTACTTTGTGGATCTTCAGTCATTTTATTACATGCACCTATCGTTACTGGGAAGGGCGGCGATTTACCTCAGCATACTATCCCTCAGCCTGGCGTCACGAACTATAGGGTTAACATTAAACCCTCATTTACCGAAACAATACCCCCATTACCAACACCCCCCAAGGGCTACCACAATAACTTTCGGAAAGACTTTTATTTTATTCATTTTTTAATTTTTTTTTACACTTTATTTTCAGTTTTTCTTATTTACATTACAAAAAAGAAACAAAAGGAACCATAAAAAACATACACATACATTACATACATAGGCCCAATGCACTTATTATTCCTTGCTCAATCCAAAAGTTCCTGATCTAGATCATATTTCATACATCTAAGGCTAAGCTATGGCAACATGTGGTAACCCCTGCTTAGCTTATTTAAGAACAAGGGGCAGATTTTGTATGCTTTGTAATACTGAAATAAAGGGGCATAAAGTATCCCTGGTTGTCAGTAGATGCTTGCCAGTGTCAAGATGCATACGGAGGTATCGGAAAATTCAGTGGCTTTTTCCAAACATTCCAAAACTTATACATTTTGAAAGTAGCAACAGGATTGGTGACTGTGTCTAAAAATAGTGAAGAAGAAATAGCTTTTGTATGAAAAGATGAAAAAAAATTATCCCTTTTTTGGGGATCATTATTTGTGTATGTGTAGGCCTGGCTAGAAGTAACAGTAGCAGAAAGGATGTGGTAGATTTGTAATATTTGTAGAAGCAGCGTACAACAGGAGGTGGCTGTCTTAAAGTAGCCAGAATACAGCAGGAGATGGCAGCCTGGTGAAATATGTAGAAGCCAGCGGACAGCGGAGGCGGTGGACTGGTGGCAGTTGTAGTAGGCAGCAGACAGCAGGGGTGGTGGTAGTGCTGTCTAATCAGTGACATCATTTTTACAAACACTAGTTTTTCCACGTTACCAGCAGACAATCTTGTTCACTAAGAGATGATGACAACACCTGCCACGCTGAACACTTTCTCTTATGCTACACTGGAGAGTGAATAAAGTACGACTGGTTGTTTGTAGATGCATGCCAGTCTGAAAATGCACACATAGGCATAAAATAAAGTAAAGGATTTTTCCAAGCATTCCAAAATTTATCAATTAAAGTGAGTTGCAACAGGATTGATTATGTGTCTCAAAATTCTGTAAAGCGTTCATGTATCTCTGGCTCTCTCATGGAGATGCATGGAGGGGGAATGTCAATTGCCACTTCGTGCTGTGGTTGACACAGTTCCTTTCATGGGGAGAGCCGAGCGCCGGTCAGGAGATCGCGGGGGGCTCAGTGGTCGGACCCCACCATGATCTGACACTTATAAATTATAAATTTTACTAAACCGGAGTACCCCCTTAATCTTTTAAAATTTGAAATAATGATCTGAATTTCTCCATTTAGGGGAATTGCAATAACACCATGTAAAAACAGTAGACAGTAAAGAAGTCTGTTTTAAAAATTGTGAACATTTGAAAATTTTCATTTTGTACAAATTTAATAATTTTTTTTTTCAATTATGAAATGGTCCTGGCCATAGCCACTACTCCAAGCATCTACTATGGTATGCACTGTGTTGCACATAGTCAACTACATGGAATGGCCCACTCTGCCACATTCTTGTGTACAGCAGGGACTAGTGTGCAGTAGCCAGCACACAGCAGGCATTGGTGGACTACTGATACTTGTGGCCAGGCCTTGTGATGCCTCTCCATGTGCTTATGTAGGGGCCTAATTCCTTGCCTCTGTTTGAGTTCTTTCTGCACTTGCTTCTGAATTGCTCAATGCTTGATCTATTCTATGCATTTTGACCCTTAGCTAATTAACCTGATTATTCTTCTGTTTTCTGTACAGTGATCCCCCAACCTACGATGGCGCCGTCATACGATAATTTCAACATACGATGGCCTCTCAGAGTCCATCGCATGTAAGGCAGCATAAACATACTATGCTTTTGTATGTCGGGGCCATCGCATAAAGGTTATCCGGCAGCGCAGACTGCTTCAGCTGCTGCCAGATAGCCGTTTAATGTGCCCTGTGAGGCCCGATGAGTTTAACTCACCTGTCCCCGACGTTCCGGACCGTCCTCTTCTGGGTTCTGCTGCATGGCCGTCACTCTCCTTCGTCGTAATCACGTCGCCGTGCACGCCGTCCCATCATCCAATAGGAGTGGGGTGCGTAGTGACGTGATGACAGGGATGGAGAGCGACGATCCAGGTTAGCGGTGATGGTCTGGAGCGGCGGGGACACCCCGGGGACGTGATGGCGGCGATGGAGAGCGACGATCCAGGGCAACGGTGACGGTCCGGAGCGGCGGGGACACGTGAGTATAACTTTCTATATTATTATTGCATGGATCCCTCAACATACGATGGATTCAAATAACAATGGTTGATTTGGAACTAATTACCATTGTATGTTGAGGGATCACTGTATTTGTACTGTGAGGATTTTAGGTTTGCATTTGGTCCATCTGATTGCGCTTTTCCTGTTTGACTGTTTATCCCATGTTTTATATCTAATTCTATGCCTGTTAACCTATTGTTTTCTGACCTGCTTGCCTGACTTCTGTACCATGTTTGTTTATTGAATTGGACTTTACTACACCTCGAACTGTAGAAGAGTAGGATCTGGCTCCATGATTAGGGCCATCCCATTAAGTAGATGGGCACCTCAAAAGGCAGGGACAGCGGTCTGGGTGAGCTCAGGGCTGCATTGATTCCTGCCCTACATGACACTCAGCCCCAATTAATGTGAAGAGGAGCTGAGCTGCAGTAATCAGGTTCGGCCTCTACACAACCAACTGCTTGTGTAATTCTTTCCAGTCTGACCACAGTGCTCTCTGCTGCCACTTCTGTCCATGTCAGGATCTGTCCAAAGCTGGGATAAATCTCCATAGTGAACCTCCCCTTCTCCAGACAGTACCTGACACAGACACAGGTGACAGCAGAGAGCCCTGTGGTCAGACTGGAAATAACTTCCTCTGGAGCATACAGCAGCTGATAAGTACTGGAAGGATTAACATTTTTAAATGAAAGTAATTTACAAATCTGTATAATTTTTCAGCACCAGTTGATTTGAAAACATTCTTTCCTTAGGATTACCCCTTTAAGGTGACTTTATTGAGATTTAGCTATACAAATGGGAAGGGGAGAGAACAAATAAATACCATATGTATTATCTGTTGCATTGAAAAATCCCCAAATTTGATAAACAATTTGAAAATTTTGAATTTTTTAAACTTTGAAACTCTCTGCTTATAAGGAAAATGGACATACCAAATAAATTATATATTGATTCACATATACAATATGTCTACTTTATGTTTGCATCATAAAGTAGAAATGTTTTTACTTTTGGAAGACATTAGAGGGCTTCAAAGTATAGCAGCAATTTTCCAATATTTCACAACATTTTGTGGATTTAAAGGGTCTTCATATTAGAAATACCCCATAAATGACCCCATTATAAAAACTGCACCCCCACAGTATTTGAAATGACATTCAGAAAGTGTGTTAACCCTTTAGGTGTTTCACAGAAATAGCAGCAAGTTGAAGGAGAAAATTCAAAATCTTCATTTTTTATGCTCACATGTTCTTGTAGAGTTTTTGAAAATTTAAAAAGGGTAACATTTAGGAAGCCCCTATGGAGCCAGAACAGCAAAAAAAAACAACAACAGTATGGCATACTATTTTGGAAACTACACCCCTCAAGGAACGTACAAGTGGTACAGTGAGCCTTAACAACCCAAATGTGTTTGACAAATTTCCGCTAAAGTTGAACATGAAAATGAAAAATTAGATTTTTTTTCACAAAAATGCTGGTGTTACCACAAATTTGTCATTTTCACAAGGGGTAAGAGGAGAAAAAGTTTCCCAGAATTTGTTACCCTATTTCTTATGAGTATGGAAATACCCCATATGTGGATGTAAAGTGCTCTGCAGGCGAACTACAATGCTCAGAAGAGAAGGAGCGCCATTGAGCTTTTGGAGAGAGAATTTAGTTGGAATAGAAGTCTGGGGCCATGTGTGCTTACATAGCCCCCCCGTTGTGCCAGAACAGTGGACCCCCCACATGTGATCCCATTATGGAAACTACACCCCTCACAAAATATAATAAGGGGTGCAGTGAGCAGTTACACTCCACTGGCGTTTGACAGATCTTTGGAACAGTGGGCTGTGCAAATGAAAACATTTTTTTTTCATTTTCACGGACCACTGTTCAAAAAATCTGTCAGACACCTGTTGGGTCTAATTGCTCACTGCACCCCTTATTAAATTCTGTGAGGGGTGTAGTTTCCAAAATGGGGTCACATGTGGGGGGTCCACTCTTCTGACACTATGGGGGCCTTCACTTTCAGACACATTCTCTCTCCAAAAGCCCAATGGCGCTCCTTCTCTTCTGAGCATTGTAGTTTGCCCGCAGAGCACTTTACATCCACATTTGGGGTATGTTCTTACTCAGAAGAAATGGGGTTACAAATTTTGGGGGGGCTTCTTTTCTATTCTACCTTGTGAAAGTGAAAAATGTAGGGTAACACCAGCATTTTAGGGAATTTTTTTTTTTTTTACATCCAAGTTTCGTCAAAATTCCTCAAACACCTGTGGGGTGTTAAGGCTCACTATACCCCTTGTTACATTCCGTGAGAGGTGTAGTTTCCAAAATGGGGTCACATCTGGGTATTTATTATTTTGCGCTTATGTCAGCACTGCTGTGAAATCAGCCACCCCTGTGAAAATCACCAATTTAGACCTCAAATGTACATGGTGCGCTCTCACTTCTGAGCCATGTTGTGCGCCCGCAGATCACTTTACACCCACATATGGGGTAGTTCCGTACCCAGGAAAAATTGCGTTACAAATTTTGAGGGTCTTTTTTTCCTTTTGCCGCTTGTGAAAATTAAAAGTATGGGGCAACCCCAGCATGTTAGTGTAAAAAATAAATTTTTTACAGTAAAATGCTGGTGTAGACCCCAACTTTATCTTTTCATAAGGGGTAAAAGGAGAAAAAGCCCCCCAAAATTTGTAACACAATTTTTCCAAAGAATAGGGGATAAGATGTATTTGGCCAGAATACTCCTTTAACACTTACATTACATCTATTATTCTAATTTTCAAGGTGTTGTGCTTCAGTGTTGTAATGATTTGTTACTATGTTGCTCAGCCCAGGTTCTTAGGCCAATTGTTTCCTGAGGAGTAGAAAAAAGTTGGATTGCATTGATCCTTACATCTTTATCATATTTGTGCCTTTTATATATTTTCTGAAAATGTATTGTCAAATGTATTGCCTTGAAATATGACAGGGCTCCAAAGCAAGAGAGCACCATGCGCATTTGAGGCCTAAATTGGGTATTTGCATCCACCACAAAAATACCCTACGACATTGTTTCCCAAACAGGGTGTCTCCAGCTGTTGCAAAACTCCCAGCATGCCTTGACAGTCAGTGGCTGTTTTGGCTGTCCGGCAATACTGGGAGTTGTTGTTTTTCAACAGCTGGAGGCTCCGTTTTGGAAACAGTGCCGTATGAGACTTTTTTTTATTGGGGGGGGGGGATTGTGAAGGGGTATGTGTATGTGGAGTGTTTTACCCTTTATTATGTGTTAGTGTAGTTTAATGTAGTGTTTTTAGGGTACATTCGCAGGGGAGGGGGTTTACAGTGAGTTTCTCGCTGGGAGTTTGAGTTGCAGCTGAAAATTCACATGGGGGGGTGGGGGCAAACCCCCAGCTGTTGCAAAACTACAACTCCCAGCGTGCTCCTACAGACCATGCTGGGATTTTTTGTAGTTATGCAACAGCTGGAGGCACATTGGTTGCGAAACACTGAGAGTTTATTACTTAACTCAGTGTTTCACAAACAGTGTGCCTCCAGTTGTTGCAAAACTAGAACTCCAAGCATGAACAGTCTCTCAGTGCATGCTGGAAGTTGTATTTTTGCAACAGCTGGAGGCACACTGGTTGCGAAACACTGAGTTAGGACACAAACTCTGTTTCACAACCAATGTGTCTCCAGCTGTTGCAAAACTGCAACACTCAGCATGCATTGACAGTCAAAGGGCATGCTGAGAGTTGTAGTTTGGAGGCACACTCCTGCAACTCCCGGCAGGCACTTCAGCTGTCCGTGCATGCTGGGAGTTGTAGTTATGCAACATCTGGATGCACACTTTTTCATAGAATGTTGGAATAACAGCGCGTTGTGCCTTGGTACATGCCTCAACAATGTCATCTGTAAAGCTAAAATAAAGTAAAGCTAATATAATGTATATTGTCAGAAAAAAAATGCGTGGCAGCTGGGCATTGGATGAGTATGGAGCAGGCTCAGAAGCTGAGCTTGCTCTATACTATGCTTGTGCCGGCTGTTTTCTGCAGCTGATTGTTGCTGATAATAATGGCCAACATCAGAGATGATTCTTTTGGCAATAGTGATTGCATCATTTTAACACTTTTGTCATGTTTCATTGGGGTTCAGTGGCCCGATCGATCCCCGCGACGCCTTAGCTTTAGTGCCTGCCATGACAGATCTACTGATAGAGTGTGCCTATAGCAGAGTGCAAAATGCTGATGTAATATATCAATGCAATGCATATTCATTGCATTGATCTATGTAGGCAATCTAATGATTACCTGTAATAGGTCCTAGATAGGTTAAAATAGAGTGATATATATATATATATATATATATATATATATATATATTTTTTTTTTTATATGACTTTGCTTTTCTAATGAAAATTCAAATCACTCGCCTTTTTCCATAAAAAAAAGTTAACTCTGAATTATTTTATATCTTTGGTATCATTGCATGCGTAATTGTTCAAGCTCATAGAATATAATGTTATTGATCCTGCACGGTCAATATTGTACAGTAAAAATTATACCAAATTCAAGACTTTAAAAGGAATTTGTGTTACATCCCTATTTGACCCCATAAATGAAAGCCATGGGGCAATTTTAGATCAATATAATTACTCCTCTAGATAAAAGGGTGAAAAACAAATAAGGCATTTATTAAAAGAGTATTCTGGCCAAATACATATTATAGTAATATTGCTGGGACCCCGGCGATCTCTGTGCAGCACCCGCATTCTATACGGGGCTGTGTCTCCAGTCTTGGAAACCAGATATCTTATCCCCTATCCAAAGGATAGGGGATAAGATGTATTTGGCCAGAATACCCCTTTAACACTTATATTACATCTATTATTCTAATTTTCAAGGTGTTGTGCTTCAGTGTTGTAATGATTTGTTACTATGTTGTTCAGCCCAGGTTCTTAGGCCAATTGTTTCCTGAGGAGTAGAAAAAAGTTGGATTGCATTGACCCTTACATCTTTATCATATTTGTGCCTTTTATATCTTTTCTGAAAATGTATTGTCAATGTAATTCATGCGCAATTTACTGTCTTATGTTCTTGCAATCTTTCTAATAAAATATTTTATTTTAAAAAAAAGTAAAACATAAGAACAACAATATAAATTGGATATTGCTGTAATTGTACTGACCTGACGGATAAACAAATCATATCAGTTTTACACAGTGAATGGCATAAAAATTAAACCCTCTCAAAAAGTTGCAGAATTGCATTTTTTTTTAAATATTTTTTTCCACAATTCATATTGTAGTAAAATAAAGAAAATGCTGTTACAAAATGCAAAAAAATAAAAAAGACAAGCTTTCATATGGCTCCATCAATCAACTAATAAAAGAGTTGTGGCCCTTAGAAGGCAAAAAAAAAAAAAAATGGATGAAATGATTATATTTGAGGTTGAAAAGACAAACTTAGGGCTTGTTCATATGGACGGATCAGTAGCATATTTTAGGTGTTGTGGATCCACCGACGATGGACCCTACAGGCCCGTCTGCTCTTAGTAGCGGATTGCCGCTATGAGCAGGCACTGATGGAGGCAACACCGTAGGTTCCATTGTCGGCAGATCTGCACCGTAAAATACGCTGAGGATCCTTCTAGGTGAACGACCCCTTATACATACGTTTAGACTCGGACCCGAAAGCGAACACTTTTAGGTCCAATGTAAAACTCGTATATGCTCAGAAAATGACCCAAAACGTAGTCCCTGGCTGACTAGGTCCAGGTCATCCAAACTCTATTGAGCCCATTCCTCTCCATTTCTGTACAACGGAGAGGTAAATCATGATGTGAACAGACCCTTAGATTATTTTCTTTCGATGACACTGCCCTCCATTATACAACAGAATGTATTTGCTTTACACTTTTGAATCCTCCTACTGAAAGCTGCTTTGACATCTCTATTCTTAAGGCTATATATAAATGGGTTGAGCATTGGGATAATTGCCATGTTCAACAAAGAAAACAATTTTTTGTGGCCTATGATATTACCCGGCATAAGATATTGAAAGATCAATGTTGTGTAAAGCAACACGATGACTGTGAGGTGAGAGGAACACGTGTAGAAGGCTTTTCTTCTACCAATACTGGAACGGATCTTCATTATGGATCGAATTATAAAGATATAAGATGTTAAAATGAGAAGAAATGGAATAACAATATAGAGAAATGGCCCTTGGAAATTCGAAAATGCTTTCAGTGTCGTGATGTCACTGCAGGCTATTTGCATTAAGGGGACAAGGTCACAGCAGAAGTGGTCAATAACATTGGTGGAGAAACAAGAGATCTTAGCTACAAGCCAGATAAAGGATGTGTATTGTATAAAACCAAATGTCCAACAAAATGCGGCCAACAGAAGACATATCTTAAAGTTCATAATAATGGTATAGTTCAAAGGCCTACAAATAGCTACATACCGATCATAGCTCATGGCCGTCAAAATGAAAATTCCATGTGCTAATAAGGAGCCAAACAAGTGTGACTGTACCATACAGGCCACATAAGGCACTTTCTTATCTCCTGTGATGAACATTAGAAGGGTCTTATGTAGGGTGGCAGTGGAAGATGACAGGTCCACTATAGACAAATTAGCAAGGAAGAAATACATGGGAGCATGAAGATGAGAGTCCAGGCAGACCAGGAGAAGAAGACTCATATTCCCAACAAGGACAATGAGATAAATAAGTAAAACCAGAACAAATATAGGAGCCTGGAGCTGAGGATCATCAGAGATTCCCTTTATGATGAAATATGTCATTGTTTCATTTTCCTTCATGCTTCTCATGGGAATGGATGAAGTGCAACAATGGTTTCTGGTGGTTGACATAATAAATCAAGAGATTTGATTAGAAGAGAAAGCAGAGTATAGCCAGGCCACTACACTCCATTGATGTTAAAGAGTACCTGTCACCAAATAAAAATGTTTCATATATTATTCCTTATGTAATTATAAGACATTTTGCTATTTACTTGTTGTTAAAATATTACATGTTTTCAATGTATTTGAAAGATAGGCCACAAGGTGGCTCTGTTCTGTTCCCTCAGTCAAACAGTTAGTTTGGTCTCCTCCCGGTCTGGTAGGAGACTAAACTCAGGAAGTGCATGTGGGGCATGGTGAGGCACAGCTCTCGCAGGCTTCAGTGACGTCGCGCCTGCTGGGGAATGCCCACTTTCTCCTGCCAGGAGCTCACACAATGTGAGCAAGGGAAAATGTATGATACACAGCTTTTTAAAGCTCAGAACATTTTTTAAGGGCAGGAGAGGTGTTAGGAGTAGTTAGAGAACATAATCTGAGTTAGTTTAGAAAATATGATTTGAAGACAGGTACTCTTTAATGTGTACCTCAATTTTTATTTCATCTCAGCAATTTTATGAAGGTTAGTCAAATATTGTGTCATGAAATTGTGGGTACTATGGCAAGTTATGAAAAAATGTATAACTTGCAATAGCACCCACATCAATTACTGCCAAATAAGTAAAATGAGATGAGGATAGAGGCATGGGAGAAGCGTCATATTTACGTGAAACGGACTGTCACCTTTGTCACACTCCTGCACTTGCACTATCCCTTCAGGTGTTCCAGCCGAGTTTGTTGCTGTATTGCACATGAAGTTTCAATAAACATTATGAACATAAGAAGACAATTAGGTGAGTGCAATGTTGTATTTCTCTCTATCAATGATGATGTTTATCTGACTTGTTAAGTTTGAACATGTGAGAACCCTGAGGTCTTATTGGCTGAGAAGTGGCATCTGTTCGGAAGATTGATTTTGGTTACTGTTCAGGTTTCTACGTATAGATAGCTGTCAGATACTGCAAAAAAGCAGTTACCATAGGGGATGCCATAGTAGCATTCACACCTAGGCCCTGGTACTTGAGAGGGCCACTTTGCCCCTCTGCCACAGCTTTACTATAAACAATACATGAAAGTAGAGGGGACCTCTTACAGATCCTGCATCAAGAAAATAGAAACTTCAAGTTACGCCACTACCTATCATGGTCAGTATTTGGAAAGTATTTTAAAAAATATGCACACACAGACAAACGCATATACACCTTAAGCTACCTAGAAATATGAAATCAAGAACTTGAAGAGGTCTTCCAGGATTTTTTCTTCTTCAGCCTTTGAGTCCATGACGCTAAGTTATAATATAGTGTAATTTGTATCTATTACCTCTGTGTGCCGCTTTGCTTCTTTTATTTTTAAAAAGGCCTCTGACAAAACAAAAGAAGTAATCTGATTGGTTGTTATGGGTTAAGATTTTTATATAGAAGTAATTTACAGATCTACCGTATATACTCGAGTATAAGCCTAGTTTTTCAGCACGATTTTTCGTGCTGAAAACGCCCCCCTCGGCTTATACTCGAGTGAACAAAAAAAACGTTTTTGGCTTTAGCTGTGAGGGGATGGTCCCGGCCTGTCCACCTGTCAATCCCTTTTCAGTGGTCTTCAACCTGCGGACCTCCAGATGTTGCAAAACTACAACTCCCAGCATGCCCACGGCTGTCCGCGCATGCTGGGAGTTGTAGCTTTGCAACATCTGGAGGTCCGCAGGTTGAAGACCACTGAGAAGGGATTGACAGGCGGTGATGATGATGGGGGTGTTAATGACGGGGGTCTGGATGATGACAGGGGGGGATGATGACGGGGTCTGGATGATGACAGGGGGGATGATGACATGGGGGGGATGATGTATTTCCCACCCTAGGCTTATAGTCGAGTCAACAACTTTTCCTGGGTTTTTGGGGTGAAATTAGGGGCCTCGGCTTATTTTCGGGTCGGCTTATACTCGAGTATATACGGTATATGACTTTCTGACACCAGTTTATTTGAAAATATTTTGTTTAACCCCTAGAGTACCCCTTTAAGTAAGTGAAACACAAATATACACAGAACTGTCTCTACTTATTTCTGAAGTTGTCAATGGCTGCTTTTAAATATGTCTAGCTGTCTGATCACCAGTTGTCCTCGAGGAAGCCAATACTCCATTGACTTGCATTGACATTTTTCACCTTTTAATGTTTTTATTTATTAATATAATTTTTTTATTATTTTTACTTGTTATTTTGTAAATGTTTTGCAAGTTTTCATATAGCCTATATGGCAAAGTACACTTGTGAAACCTAAATCTAAATACTAAACTAAAAACTGGGTGTTTAATGTCATACATCTCGTGACACAACTGCTCCCAGCAAAGACATAATTCAAGGTGAGAGCATATATGGATTAGGAACAATTGTGTAACACTGGGAGAGTCAGCAGAGGTGAAAGCGTCATCAGCTTTTGCAAATCAATTTTGGAGTTCTGTTTTGTTTTTAACATCTGTTTTTTGTTTCAATTGGTGAATTGATTGAGAAATCAAATAGAAATCTAATTATTATTTGAGGTAATTGTTACTGTTTTACAAACAAACGCACATATATTATCATTATTATTATTTATTATAATTTCATAAAATTTTTTATTAACATTCTATGTGGAGTATCTGTTACGCTGAGCGCTCCGGGTCCCCGCTCCTCCCCGGAGCGCTCACAGCGTTCTCCTATTCGCAGCGCCCCGGTCAGACCTGCCGACCGGGTGCGCTGCGATAATGTTTCCAGCCGGGATGCGATTTGCGATGCGGGACACGCCCGCTCGCGATGCGCATCCCGACTCGCTAACCAGACCCGTTCCCCGTCTGTGCTGTCCCGGCGCGCGCGGCCCCGCTCCTTAGGGCGCGCGCGCGCCGGGTCTTTGCGATTTAAAGGGCTGGTGCGCCACTGATTGGCGCATGAGGTTTTAATCAGTACCTTCACCTGTGCACTTCCCTACTTATACCTCACTTCCCCTGCACTCCCTTGCCGGATCTTGTTGCCATTGTGCCAGTGAAAGCATTTCCTTGTGTGTTCCTAGCCTGTGTTCCAGACCTCCTGCCGTTGCCCCTGCCTACGAACCTTGCTGCCTGCCCTGACCTTCTGCTATGTCCGACCTTGCTCTTGTCTACTCCCTTGTACCGCGCTTATCTCAGCAGTCAGAGAGGTTGAGCCGTTGCCGGTGGATACCACCTGGTTGCTACCGCCGCTGCAAGACCATCCCGCTTTGCGGCGGGCTCTGGTGAATACCAGTAGCAACTTAGAACCGGTCCACCGACACGGTCCACGCCAATCCCTCTCTGGCACAGAGGATCAACCTCCAGCCAGCCGAATCGTTACAGTATCAAAGGTGATGATTGTATGATTTTATTACAAGTTTTGTATATTTGATCTTACTTTAATTGACAGTTCATATCCCATTGTAAACCAACAAAGGTCAATAGCTAGACATTATTTTAAGGTAACTTAACCTGTTTACAACCAAGGAAGTGTATACCCGTCCTTTTGTCGTTAACAGTGTATGGCTCGGGCTCCTGACTCGAGCCCGCGCCATACTGGGCAGCCCTCAGCTGATACCTGTAGTTGAGGGCCACCACTAATAGCCGATAGTGGGCGATTAACCCTTTATATCGCTGCAGTCAGTGCTGATAGTGGTGTCTAAAGGGACCTTTAAACAGTCCCCGGTGGTCAAGTGGGGTGGATTAAACCCTTCCGCCCCCCCCAAAGCGCGATCGTGTGGGAGTGGGCTTATCTCTCCTCCTGTGGCTGCTGTGGCTCTGTAAGTGATAGAGCCTGGCTAGACCAGGCTTTATCAATAGAGCGCAGAGTACACAGATCAATGTAGTTCTATGGAATGAAATCTAATGATTCCTCCTAAAAGTCCCCTAAGGGGACTAATACAGTGTAAAAAAAAAAAAAGTTGAATAAAAGTTTAAAAAAACACCCATCAACCCATTACAAATTAAAATTTTAAATCATCCACCTTTTCCCAAATTCCATATAAAAAAATGTAAACATAATAAAAATAAACATATGTGGTATCGCCGAATGTGTTAATTCAGAACTATAAAAATATAACATTAATTAAACCACACGGTCAATGGCGTATACATAAAAAAATACCCAGTTCAAATTGCGCATTTTTGGTCACTTTGTATACCCTTAAAAAAATTGTATGAAAAGCCATCAAAAAGTCCCATCAATACAAAATTGGTACCGATAAAAACTACAGATCACGGCGCAAAAAAACTTGCCAGCACACATCCCCATATATAGAAAAATAAAAAAGTTATAGGGGTCAGAAGATGACAAATTTAAACATACTAATTTTCTGGCAAAAACTTCAAACCTATATAAGTGTGGTATTATTTTAATTATAGGAACCTACAGAATAAAGATAAGGTGTCATTTTTACAAAAGCCTCCAAAAGTGACAAAATTGCTTTTTTTTTCAATTTTACCCCACAGATATTTTTTTTTCTGGTTTCACTGTAGATTTTGTGGTGAAATGATTGATGTGATCACAAAGTGCAATTGGTGTAGCGCAAAAAACAAGCCTCCATATGGGTCTGTAGGTGAAAAATTTTAAGCGTTATGATTTTTAGAAGGGGAGGAGGAAAAAACGAAAGTGCAAACATGACAAAAAAAACATGGTGGGAGATTTATCAAAACCTGCCCAGAGGAAAAGTTGCCGAGTTGCCCATAGCAACCAATCAGATCGCTTCTTTCATTTTTGAATAGGCAAATGAAAAATGAAAGAAGCGCTCTGATTGGTTGCTATGGGCAACTCAGCAACTTTTCCTCTGGACAGGATTTGATGAATCTAAAGGTAATTATTTTATATGATATGGCTTCTATTGTCAATTGACATTTCTTCAGTTGGTTGGATATATGAATTACAACTGTGCACTTGACCCACATCCCATAGGAAAAAATAAGTTAGTTGGCCCATATATCTCTTTTTACATATGTAATTATGAATGATTATGAATGTTAAGAGTCACTTACCATATAATTGCAGAGACATTCTGTCCTAAGACAGTAACAATGGGAGCATTGAGGTTTTATATGGTGCAGTATATGATTATAATTGATCGCTTTGCACTTCCCAGCTCTATTGGGACTCATTATGTTCGGTTCTTTTCTAATTACTTGATTCTGTTTATTTTCACTGTATTATTAATAGCATCAAACCAACATACACACCTGGAGATCCCCACTGGCCCTTCTTCTTTGTAGACTGTGCTGTGAACTCCATACATCATATAGAGTACACCCCTCACATTTTAGTAAATATTTTATTTTATCTTTTTATGTGAGAACACTGAAGAAATGCCCCTCTGCTACAATGTAAAGTAGTGAGTGCACAGCCTGTATAACAGTTTTAATGTTAAAAATGAAAAAAAAAATTTTGAGGGGTTGACTCACTTACGTGAGATGCTGTGGCACGAAAATATTTAGCCATACAGGAGCAAAGTTTACTTCAGTTTCTAGAAAAATATTGTTACCTCTACCTGTGATCACTCACATCTGTGGTCACTCAAGGGAAAAATGTATACATGTTAAAGCACTTCATAAAATAAAAATGGCCCAACGCATGTATTTTGCCAAGGAGGCCTAATAATATCTGGCCTCAGATAGAGTTCGCTTGTGAGATGATGACCCAACCTTCCTCTTGTCATCCTCTATGTCCGCCAGTGACTCTGATGAACCCCCAAGAAGGCATCTCAGGATGGTCACTGCAGCAGCCCCTGAGTCTCTTGGCCCGTTTGACCCTTCAGACATCATATGGGCAAACCCAGAATACAGTCCTTCTCTTCTGACAGTGCCAGAGGTAGGTAGTACTAGGTAGTTTGCCCCCTGTATATAGGACCCCCTGAAGGTAGTTTGTCCGCTGGATGTTGGACGCCTTTTAGGCTGTTTTCCCCTTGTATATAGGACCCTTTGTAGGTAGTACACCCCCTGCATGTAGGACCCCCCATGTATATAATTAGTACACTCTATATACGACCCCTGTTGGTAGTCTGCCCCCTGTATATAGGACCTCCAATAGGCAGTGTGCACCCTGTATATAGGTCCCCCAATAGGTAATTCCCTCCTGTAGCTAGTCCCCCCCCCCCGTATATAGGTTCCCCTATAGATACTTCCCTTCTGTAGCTAGTTCCACCCTGTAAATTTGTCCCCCTAAAGGTAGCCCCCCTCTTTGTAGGCAGTTACACTCTATATATAGGTCCCCATATAGGTAGTTTCTCCATCCCTTTGTCGGGTTGTTTTCCCCTATATATAGGCTCACATATAGGTAGTATCCGCCCTAATGTGGGTTGTTCCCTCTGTATATAGGGCCCCATTTATTTGGTAGTTCCCCCTGTATATAGGCCCCCATATAGGTAGTTTCTCCCCCTTGAAGGTAGTTCCCCTAGTATATAAGTCCCGATATAGGTTTCTCCCTACTGTAGATAGTTTCCACTGGGGTCCCCATATAGGTAGTTTCTCCCTCTTAGTTAGTCCCCCCTGTATATAAACCCCCATATAGGTAGTTTCTCCTTGCATATAGGTTCCCCCCCATAGGTTATCCCCACCAATATGTAAGCCAACATCTAGGTAGTTTCTCCCCCCTGCAGGTAGTTCCCCCCAGTATAAAGGTTAACATATATTTTGCTTCTCCCCCTTGTAGGTAGTCCCCCCCCCCCCCCCGCAGTACATAGGTCTCCATGTAGGTAATTTCTTCCCCGATATGCAGGTGTATGATGATAACATCGTTTTTTGACGGAGTAGAAAGAGAGACAGACATCAGAAGTCTAGTAACAGCCAGGGGCTCCTCTTTCCGTCAAAGTTGTGAGTCTAGGGCCACTTTATTAAGCTATATGCTCATTATAATGATGAGCTTATAGCTAAACACAGTGTGGCCTGACACACCCAGCACACCTTGTGCACACATCCATGATTTGGGGACATTGTGTACACAGTAGTTACCATAATATTGGGGCAGAAACAGGGAAAGTATCGGGAGTAGCAGCAAGATAGGAACTTTGTGTATGTTGGGAAAAGATAGTGAGGGTACTGAAATAGTGAGGAGGTAAACGCACAAGTCTGCAGTATGTATAGTGGTGTTTATGCAATAACAGTATGGTGGTATTACTGGTTTATTATGGTAATGGTCATAATGAGGTGGTATTTTTTGAGTTTTGTATAGTGGTATCATTGATATTATTGGTCTCTGAGTATGTGGCTGTGTGGTTGGTACAATATTTTACCATACACTTAGTCAAAAACTGGCCCTGCTCCCAAGGTAGCACCTGAGAATTATACAAGTAACAGAACTGTGCTAAAGTGTATCCCATCCACTGGTGCAAGCCAGAAAGAGCGAATCGAGCCTTTCTAAAACATGCAGAGTGGAGCCATATACGTCATCGCTATTTCAACTGGTGTGTTAATCTGGCAACAATACTTGGGCCATACGGACACCACAAGCCAGGACCACCCAATCTGGTAGTGAGCCCTTGACAATGTATGCATATAACTTTGGAGGCTGCCTGTGACTCCTTGTGAGATTTAACCCTATCCAATTAAGAAATGCTTTATAATGTACTCCATGCTGCTGCTGCCTTCGGGGTTGTACTACAGAAAAGAGTGTAGGATCTCTGTGTGCTGTGTATGGAATATCATGGGAGCTATTCTCCTCCTTCACTGGTGTTATTTTAAGTGAAAAATTATTAATTAGAATTAATCCTTTCATGAAAACTGCTAAAAAAAATTATGAAAAACACATAATTACCAGAATTTTTTTTACTGCTCATATACACGCATAATGGCTGATTTAAAAAAAATCCCATTCGATTTTTCACTTACTTCCACTGATAATATGTATTTTCAATAAAGAAATAAAGATTGGCTTTTAACAAACTCTCTCGCTGGACTATCACTTGTATTTCCTATTTACAAATTACAGTTTCAGTTCATAACAAGCAAAAAATGCCTAGAAATGATAACTGAGGAGGAGAGAAAAGCAGGAACTATACAGCTGCAGTGATAGCTATCAGACCCAGACACTGGTGCTTGTGGGGCACAATGGCCCCCCTGCTACAGCTTTGTTACAGATTTTTCTTCGGGGCTCGGGAAATTTAAAAACCAAATCCAGTGAGGATTTTCTCACTGCCGCCCGAGCCATCATGTCCTGCAAATATCCTGCCGCCCGAGCAATCATGTCATATCGGCGACCTGATCACACTGTACGAATATATGAATGGACAGTACAGAGATCTTTCTAGTGATCTTTTTATACCAAGGTTGGTGACATGACAAGTGGGCATCCTCTATGTCTAGGGGAAAGAAGGTTTCACTATCATCACATACATTCTTTACTGTAAGAGCAGGGAGACTATGGAACTTTTTGCCACATGATGTTGTGATGTCTGAACCAATAAACAAGTTCAAGGGGGGCCTGGATGTTTTTATAGAGAGTAATAACATTAGATGTTCTGGATAGTGGATAGAAAGTTGATCCAGGGATTTATTCTGATGCAATATTGGAGACAGGAAGGAATTTTTGCTCTGTCATGGGGCAATTGGCATCAGCCTCATGGGGGGTTGTGGCCTCCCTCTGGATCAATACAGTAAGGTTATAGGTTGGACTTGATGGACTATTGTCTTTTTTTTTTTTTTACCTTAAAAATTTTGTAAGACTAGGTTTCCACACAAGTTCATTTTTTTCTACCTTTTTTTGGATATCTGCCACAGCAGTCTTTGAGCCAAAGCCATACAAAATTAGAAATATAAAATAAGGACTCATAGTTCTCCTTCCTGCTGGATCCACTTCTGAATTTGGCCTAAAAACTACATTGGCAGATTTCCAAAAAACGATAGCAAAAAAACCTGTGGGGAAACCTAGCCTGACAATGTAATTATGTAACTATCACTGCTGGAGTTGCGCTTTAAGTTAAACCTCTACTTTTCATAGTTTGTGTAGATGGGCTTCACACTATAAAAAAGCATGAAAATTTCCACATTGAGAAATATCTTCGAAATATAAAAGAAAACATACAAAATCTGTTTATATACACACATATATATTCACACTGATGGAGAAATATTTTACAGATTATATATCATTAACATTAAAAGAGTCACTTACCATACAATTGAGTGGACATTCTGTCCATATGTGTGATAGGGAGAGGTATAAGCAGTAGAAAGAGAGAAGTGCTCATGCTGCTGTACAGAACACTGGTGAGACCTCATTTGGAGTATTGTGCGCAGTACTGGAGGCCGTATCTCCAGAAGGATATTGTCACGATGCCGGCTGGCAGGTAGTGGACCCTCTGTGCCAGAGAGGGATTGGCGTGGACCGTGCTAGTGGACCGGTTCTAAGCCACTACTGGTTTTCACCAGAGCCCGCCGCAAAGCGGGATGGTCTTGCTGCGGCGGTAGTGACCAGGTCGTATCCACTAGCAACGGCTCACCTCTCTGGCTGCTGAAGATAGGCGCGGTACAAGGGAGTAGGCAGAAGCAAGGTCGGACGTAGCAGAAGGTCGGGGCAGGCAGCAAGGATCGTAGTCAGGGGCAACGGCAGAAGGTCTGGAAACACTGGCAAGGGACACACAAGGAACGCTTTCACTGGCACTAAGGCAACAAGATCCGGCAAGGGAGTGCAAGGGAAGTGAGGTAATATAGGGAGTGCACAGGTGATAACTCTAATTGGAACCACTGCGCCAATCAGCGGCGCAGTGGCCCTTTAAATCGCAGAGACCCGGCGCGCGCGCGCCCTAGGGAGCGGGGCCGCGCGCGCCGGGACAGAACAGACGGGGAGCGAGTCAGGTAGGAGAGCCGGGGTGCGCATCGCGAGCGGGCGCTACCCGCATCGCGAATCGCATCCCGGCTAGCAGCAGGATCGCAGCGCCCCGGGTCAGAGGACGTGACCGGGGCGCTGCAGCGGAGGAGGTGAAGCGAGCGCTCCGGGGAGGAGCGGGAACCCGGAGCGCTCGGCGTAACAGTACCCCCCCCCTTGGGTCTCCCCCTCTTCTTGGAGCCTGAGAACCTGAGGAGCAGACTCTTGTCAAGGATGTTGTCCTCAGGTTCCCAGGATCTCTCTTCAGGACCACAACCCTCCCAGTCTACTAAAAAAAAATTTTTTCCTCTGACCTTTTTGGCAGCCAAAATCTCCTTGACCGAGAAGACGTCCGAGGAGCCGGAAACAGGAGTGGGAGGAACAGATTTGGGAGAAAAACGGTTGAGGATGAGTGGTTTGAGAAGAGAGACGTGAAAGGCATTAGGGATACGAAGAGAAGGAGGAAGAAGAAGTTTATAAGAGACAGGATTAATTTGACACAGAATTTTGAAAGGACCAAGATAGCGTGGTCCCAACTTGTAGCTAGGGACACGGAAGCGGACATATTTAGCGGAGAGCCATACCTTGTCTCCAGGGGAAAAAACGGAAGGGGCTCTTCTTTTCTTATCCGCGAACCTCTTCATGCGTGAAGAAGCCTGTAAGAGAGAATTTTGGGTCTCTCTCCATATAATGGAAAGGTCACGAGAAATTTCATCCACAGCGGGCAGACCAGAGGGCAAGGGGGTAGGGAGGGGGGGAAGAGGGTGACGGCCGTACACCACGAAAAATGGGGATTTGGAGGAAGATTCAGAGACCCTGAAGTTATACGAGAATTCGGCCCATGGAAGGAGATCTGCCCAGTCATCCTGGCGGGAGGAAACAAAATGTCGCAAATAATCACCCAGGATCTGGTTAATTCTTTCTACTTGTCCATTGGACTGGGGATGATATGCAGAGGAAAAATTTAATTTAATCTTGAGTTGTTTACAGAGAGCTCTCCAGAATTTAGATACGAATTGGACCCCTCTATCCGAGACAATCTGCGTAGGCAACCCGTGAAGACGAAAAATGTGTACAAAAAATTGTTTAGCCAACTGAGGCGCAGAAGGAAGACCAGGAAGAGGAATGAAATGTGCCATTTTGGAGAATCGATCAACGACCACCCAAATAACGGTGTTGCCACGGGAAGGGGGTAAATCAGTAATAAAATCCATACCAATCAGAGACCAAGGCTGTTCGGGGACAGGCAGAGGATGAAGAAAACCAGCGGGCTTCTGGCGAGGAGTCTTATCCCGGGCACAGATAGTGCAGGCTCGCACAAAGTCCCCAACATCCGTCTCCAGAGTTGGCCACCAATAGAAGCGGGAGATGAGTTGCACAGATTTCTTGATGCCCGCATGACCTGCGAGATGGGAGGAGTGACCCCATTTGAGGATTCCGAGGCGTTGGCGTGGAGAAACAAAGGTCTTTCCTGGAGGAGTCTGTCTGATGGAGGCAGGAGAAGTGGAGATCAGGCAGTCAGGTGGAATGATGTGTTGCGGAGGGAGATCAACTTCTGAGGCATCCGAGGAACGAGAGAGAGCATCGGCTCTAATGTTCTTATCGGCAGGACGAAAGTGAATCTCAAAATTAAATCGGGCAAAGAACAGAGACCACCGGGCCTGGCGAGGATTCAGCCGTTGGGCCGACTGGAGGTAGGAGAGGTTCTTGTGGTCGGTGTAGATAATAACAGGAAATCTTGATCCCTCCAGCAGATGCCTCCATTCCTCAAGTGCTAATTTAATGGCTAGAAGTTCTCGATCCCCGATGGAGTAGTTCCTCTCCGCTGGAGAGAAGGTCCTAGAGAAAAAACCACAAGTGACAGCATGCCCGGAAGGATTTTTTTGTAGAAGAACAGCTCCAGCTCCTACTGAGGAGGCATCAACCTCCAATAGGAAGGGTTTGGAAGGGTCAGGTCTGGAGAGCACGGGAGCCGAAGAAAAGGCAGACTTGAGTTGTTTAAAGGAGTCTTCTGCTTGAGGAGGCCAGGACTTGGGATCAGCATTTTTCTTGGTTAAAGCCACGATAGGAGCCACAATGGTAGAAAAATGTGGAATAAATTGCCTGTAATAATTGGCGAACCCCAAAAAGCGTTGGATAGCACGGAGTCCGGAGGGGCGTGGCCAATTTAAGACGGCAGAGAGTTTGTCTGGATCCATCTGTAGTCCCTGGCCAGAGACCAAATATCCTAGAAACGGAAGAGATTGGCATTCAAACAGACATTTCTCAATTTTGGCATAGAGTTGGTTGTCACGAAGTCTCTGAAGAACCATACGGACATGCCGGCGGTGTTCCTCTAGATTGGCAGAAAAAATTAGGATATCGTCCAGATATACCACAACACAGGAGTATAATAGATCACGAAAAATTTCATTGACAAAGTCTTGGAAGACGGCAGGGGCATTGCACAGTCCAAAGGGCATGACCAGATACTCAAAGTGTCCATCTCTGGTGTTAAATGCCGTTTTCCACTCGTCCCCCTCTCTGATGCGGATGAGGTTATAGGCGCCTCTTAAGTCCAATTTAGTGAAGATGTGGGCACCTTGGAGGCGATCAAAGAGTTCAGAGATGAGGGGTAAGGGGTAGCGGTTCTTAACCGTGATTTTATTAAGACCGCGGTAGTCAATGCAAGGACGTAGGGAGCCATCTTTTTTGGAGACAAAGAAAAATCCGGCTCCGGCAGGAGAGGAGGATTTACGGATAAAGCCCCTTTTTAGATTCTCCTGGACGTATTCGGACATGGCAAGAGTCTCTGGGGCAGAGAGAGGATAAATTCTGCCCCGGGGTGGAGTAGTACCCGGGAGGAGGTCGATAGGGCAATCATAAGGCCTGTGAGGAGGTAGAGTCTCAGCTTGTTTTTTGCAGAAAACATCCGCGAAGTCCATATAGGCCTTGGGGAGACCGGTTACTGGAGGAACCACAGAGTTACGGCAAGGGTTACTGGGAACCGGTTTTAGACAGTTCTTGGAACAAGAGGACCCCCAACTCTTGATCTCCCCAGTGGACCAATCCAGGGTTGGGGAATGAAGTTGAAGCCAGGGAAGTCCAAGGAGAATCTCCGAGGTGCAATTGGGGAGGACCAAAAGTTCAATCCTCTCATGATGAGATCCGATGCTCATAAGAAGGGGCTCCGTGCGGAAACGTATGGTACAGTCCAATCTTTCATTATTTACACAATTGATGTAGAGGGGTCTGGCGAGACTGGTCACTGGGATGTTGAACCTGTTGACGAGAGAGGCCAAAATAAAATTTCCTGCAGAACCAGAGTCCAAGAAGGCCACTGTAGAGAAGGAGAAGGCAGAAGCAGACATCCGCACAGGCACAGTAAGACGTGGAGAAGCAGAGTAGACATCAAGGACTGTCTCACCTTTGTGCGGAGTCAGCGTACGTCTTTCCAGGCGGGGAGGACGGATAGGACAATCCCTCAGGAAGTGTTCGGTACTAGCACAGTACAGGCAGAGGTTCTCCATACGGCGTCGTGTCCTCTCTTGAGGTGTCAGGCGAGACCGGTCGACCTGCATAGCCTCCACGGCGGGAGGCACAGGAACAGATTGCAGGGGACCAGAGGAGAGAGGAGCCGAGGAGACGAATCGCCTCGTGCGAACAGAGTCCATATCTTGGCGGAGTTCCTGACGCCTTTCAGAAAAACGCATGTCAATGCGAGTGGCTAGGTGAATAAGTTCATGTAGATTAGCAGGAATTTCTCGTGCGGCCAGAACATCTTTAATGTTGCTGGATAGGCCTTTTTTGAAGGTCGCGCAGAGGGCCTCATTATTCCAGGACAATTCTGAAGCAAGTGTACGGAATTGTACGGCATACTCGCCAACGGAAGAATTACCCTGGACCAGGTTCAACAGGGCAGTCTCAGCAGAAGAGGCTCGGGCAGGTTCCTCAAAGACACTTCGGATTTCCGAGAAGAAGGAGTGTACTGAGGCAGTGACGGGGTCATTGCGGTCCCAGAGCGGTGTGGCCCATGACAGGGCTTTTCCGGACAGAAGACTGACTACGAAAGCCACCTTAGACCTTTCAGTGGGAAACAGGTCCGACATCATCTCCAGATGCAGGGAACATTGGGAAAGGAAGCCACGGCAAAACTTAGAGTCCCCATCAAACTTATCCGGCAAGGATAAGCGTATCCCAGGAGCGGCCACTCGCTGCGGAGGAGGTGCAGGAGCTGGCGGAGGAGATGACTGCTGAAGCTGTGGTAGCAACTGTTGTAGCATAACGGTCAGTTGAGACAGCTGTTGGCCTTGTTGCGCAATCTGTTGTGACTGCTGGGCGACCACCGTGGTGAGGTCAGCGACAACTGGCAGAGGAACTTCAGCGGGATCCATGGCCGGATCTACTGTCACGATGCCGGCTGGCAGGTAGTGGACCCTCTGTGCCAGAGAGGGATTGGCGTGGACCGTGCTAGTGGACCGGTTCTAAGCCACTACTGGTTTTCACCAGAGCCCGCCGCAAAGCGGGATGGTCTTGCTGCGGCGGTAGTGACCAGGTCGTATCCACTAGCAACGGCTCACCTCTCTGGCTGCTGAAGATAGGCGCGGTACAAGGGAGTAGGCAGAAGCAAGGTCGGACGTAGCAGAAGGTCGGGGCAGGCAGCAAGGATCGTAGTCAGGGGCAACGGCAGAAGGTCTGGAAACACTGGCAAGGGACACACAAGGAACGCTTTCACTGGCACTAAGGCAACAAGATCCGGCAAGGGAGTGCAAGGGAAGTGAGGTAATATAGGGAGTGCACAGGTGATAACTCTAATTGGAACCACTGCGCCAATCAGCGGCGCAGTGGCCCTTTAAATCGCAGAGACCCGGCGCGCGCGCGCCCTAGGGAGCGGGGCCGCGCGCGCCAGGACAGAACAGACGGGGAGCGAGTCAGGTAGGAGAGCCGGGGTGCGCATCGCGAGCGGGCGCTACCCGCATCGCGAATCGCATCCCGGCTAGCAGCAGGATCGCAGCGCCCCGGGTCAGAGGACGTGACCGGGGCGCTGCAGCGGAGGAGGTGAAGCGAGCGCTCCGGGGAGGAGCGGGAACCCGGAGCGCTCGGCGTAACAGATATAGATACTCTAGAGAGAGTTCAAAGAAGATACTAAACTAATACATGGATTGCAGGATAAAACTTACCAGGAAAGGTTAAAGAACCTTAACATGTATAGAAGAAAGAAGAAACAGAGGGGATATGATAGAGACTTTATATACATAAAGGGAATCAACATGGTAAAGGAGGAGAGGAGACCACAAGAGGACATAGTGTTATATTAGAGGGGGAAGGTTTCTGCAGTAATATCAGGAAGTATTAGTTTACTGAGAGAGTAGTAGATGCATGGAATAGCCTTCCTGCAGAAGAGGTAGCTGCAAATACAGTGAAGGAGTTTAAACATGCATGGGATAAGCATAAGGCTATCCTTCATATAAGATAGGGCCAGGGACTATTCATAGTATTCAGATCATTGGGCAGACTAGATGGACCAAATGGTTCTTATCTGCCGACACATTCTATGTTTCTATGTGATATCATTGTATCAGTGGGAAACATAGAGGTTTTCTATTACATATATTGCAAGTATAATTGATCCCTTTGCTCTTTCAAGCTCAATTGAGACTCATTATACCTGTTTCATTTTTCTAAACTGATTCTAAAGTTTATATTTACTGTATTATTGCTATTTTCTGCATAGGCATATGGGGATGCCCTAGAGAGCTAGTTAGGTTATTGTGCATTATACCTACTAATTTGGGTTCCAAACACCAAGAGATAAATATAATCATAGAACACCTAAATATTTACACATACTTTAATTTTTTTCTCCTCACCTTCGAATAGTCATAACGCTTTAGATTTTCCACATTCAGACCCATATGAGGGCTTATTTTAGTTCCAATTGTACTATGTAATAACATCATTAAATTTTACTACTAAATCTATGATGACCCATATAACACTTTTATATTTCTGTATATGGAGGCGTATGATGGCTTATTTTTTATTTTTGTGCAGTGATCTGTATTTTTTATTGGAACATTTTTGTTTTGATGGGAATTTTTTATTTTTTAGTAACTTTTTAATGGTATATGAGATAACTTTTTAACCCCTTATCGATGCAGGATGTATATTTACGTCCTGTGCCGGCTCCCGCGCCATATCGGGTCGGTCCCAGCAGCCATCAACGGCGGGGACCCATGGGTTATACCGGACATCAATGATCATAGTGATGCCTGGTATTAATCCTTCACTGGCAATGAAAGTTGATCGCCGCAACTGAAGTGAAAGTGAAACCTGTCCAGCAGCTCAGTCGGGCTGATCGGGACCACCGCGGTGAAACCACGGCATCCCCATCAGCTGTACAGACAAAAGGAGGATCCCTACCTGCCTCCTGCACGTCCGATCGCTGAATGACTGCTCCGTGCCGGAGATCCAGGCAGGAGCAGTTGAGCGGCGATAACACTGATCAGAGATCAGTGTTTGAAATCAGTGTGTGCAATTTTATAGTCCCCTATGGGGGCTATAACATTGCAAAATAAAAGTGAAAATAAAGTGTTCATAAATATGATTTAACCGCTTCCCTAATAAAAGTCTGAAACACCCCCCATTGAAAAAAAAAAACGATGTAAATAAAAATAAATATAAACATATGTGATATCACCACGTGCATAAATGTTCGAACTACAAAAACATATCATTAATTAAACCGCAGAGTCAATGGTATACACATAAAAAAAAATAGCGTATTTTTGGTCACTTTTTATACCATGAAAAGCAATCAAAACAAAAATGGTACTGATAAAAACTTCAGATCACGGTGCAAAAAATGAGCCCTCATACATCTCCATGTGCAGAAAAATAAAAAAGTTATAGGGGTCAGACATTTTTTAAGCGTATAAATTTTCCTGCATGTAGTTATGATTTTTTCAAGAGGTAAGACAAAATCAAACCTATATAAGTAGGGTATCATTTTAATTGTATGGACCTACAGAATAAAGAGAAGGTGTCATTTTTACTGAAAAATGTACTGCGAAGATATGGAAGCCCCAATGTCTCTCATTAGGTAATAGTATATCCCCTGAAGACCACTGGTCTTTAAAGTGAATTAGTATATACTGGCAGTTGAGTAATGTCTGCTAATTAAATACACTATATAGCCACTCTCATCCCGATGTTTCACCAGCTGCTGCTGACTTTACCAAGGGAGTGAGGCTAGTGAGTCTAGCCTCACTCCCTTGATAAAGTCAGCGGCAGCTGATGAAACGGGATGAGAGCGGCTATATAGTATATTTTAATTAGCAGACATTACTCAACAGCCATTATATAGCCACTATTCACTTTATAAACCAATGGTCTCCAGGGGATATACCATTACCTAATGAGAGACATTGTCACTGAACATTATGATATCACGTACTGAGCAAAGGCTGTATTTATAAAGCTTATACTGACATCCAGTGTACGCAATAGTTATTGCATTTTAAAGTGATTTATAATAAAGATTTGACTTTTAATAAGGGGGGGGGATTTCTAGTTCAGGGTGTGCCCCTTGAGAGCTTACCCCTAAAGGTTGTTGGGTACGCAAGTAGGCAGGGACAGAGGGTGTGGGCAAGATTAGGGCTTCACTCAATCTCTGCCCAACATGACATTTTTACAGGCCCAAATACCTGTATTTGCCTTGTTTCTGCATTATGGAAGCTATGTCTGCTCTGGTGGAGCAAATGCAGGGTCTCATTCAGCTGGTCCAGGATTTAGCTTAGAGACTTCAGCAGCATGGGTCATCTCATTCCCAGACAAATTTAATCCAGATCTTGACTCAGAGGTTGCAAGACCAGGAGCAGCTAATTTAGGGATTGCTAACCAGAATCCAAGAGCTGGAGTCTGCCCGTACTCTGGTGTCCTCCGTTCCTGTTTCAGCTCTTTTGGAACCTCAGGTTAATCTCCCGGATCTTTTTTCTGGAAACTGGAAAGCGTTCAAAACGTTCTGTGAGAGCTGTTAACTGTACTTTTAGTTAAGACCCTACTTTTCTGAAGCTGAGGCCCAAAGAGTTGGAATAATAATGTCCATTTTTGCAAGAGTGGGTATATTCCCTTGATCCTGGTGCCCCCAAGTTGTCCTCAGTAGATTCATTGTTTGTGGGATTGGGTCTTTTGTATGCAGAAACTGACCAAGCTGGGTATGCTGAATCTCAGCTGCGCATGGACACAGGGACGCAAACCAACTGAGGAGTACTGTGCAGACTTTAGAAAGTGGTGTGTGGCCTCCACATGGAACAAACCATCTTTGATTTGCCAGTTCAGACTGGGATTATCTGACATCCTAAAATACATGCTGGTAATTTGCCCCTCTCCTGAAACCCTTGACCAAGCTATGACGTTAGCTGTGCGCTTGGATATACGTCTGCGTGAACGCAGATGGGAGTGTTCTTCTTCCCCTACCTCTCCTTTTCTGATTGTCTCTTCTCCTGTTTCTCATCAGCAACCTGTGTCTGATGAGGAACCCATTCAGGTAGGATCCATCCGCACCCCAGAGGAATGCAGGAGATTTCTCCAGCTCTACGGGCTGTGTGTCTACTGTGGACAGGACACACACTTCATCAGGTCTTGTGTCAAGCATCCGTGTCCAAGTGATAATCATGGAGGCCACTTGGGCGCACAGGTATGTTTCGCCTTACAAGCATCTAAGCCTGACAGCATCCCTCTGGGTGGCATTAATGTATCCGCGGTCTGATAGAATTTGCCATCTGGGGCTGCTAATAAGCCAGTTGATATTGTAACATCTGAATTTGTGATAAGCGAAGAATAAGAGGAGGATTGTGAAGACACCAATGGGGGGGGGGGTAACATTGAGGATGAGGATACAGATGAGGAGATTGATGGTCCATCTGTATCCAAGCCTTTTCCTATGTTCTCTCAGGTTGTTAAGGGTCCAGTGGACCCTCTTAAAAGAGGGGTACTGTAAGAACTTGAAGGGTTAACCTTCCCTGAGCTTTGGCTTGGCTGGTTGCTTGGCTACACCTTAGCCAATCTGGGCTGTGAGCAGCTAACCATGCTAAGCCTGCACCTGTGGGCATAGCTACTTAAGTTCAGCTCACTCTGTTTGCAGTTGCCAGTGAAAGAACTTGTTTGAGTAACCAGTATTGCTGTTCCCTGTATTCTGTGTATTAATCTTAGCTTGGCATTTGACCTTTCTTCTGTTCTTGTGAATTGGTATCTCGCTAATCTCCTGTTGCTAACTTGGCTAGTTTGACTCTGACTTGACTTTGTGTTTGTTTAGATTTACTTTTGTTAGTTTTGTGTGCCTCCAACTGTTCCCCAACTCCCTGCATGTATATAGGTAGAGAACAACCTCGTGGTTGTGGACCCGTTGTTTAGGACGGGTACACAAGTAGGCAGGGACAGAGGGTGTGGGCAAGATTAGGGCTTCACTCAATCCCTGTCCAATGTGACACACACCTAATGTTTGCCACCTAGGCTGTTGCAGAAGTGAGCTGGTAAGTGAGTGTCACGATTCGGCTTCCAGGTAGTGGATCCTCTGTGTCAGCGAGGGATTGGCGTGGACCGTGCTAGTGGACCGGTTCTAAGAGGCTACTGGTTTTCACCAGAGCCCGCCGCAAAGCGGGATGGTCTTGCTGCGGCAGTAGCAACCAGGTCGTATCCACTAGCAACGGCTCTACCTCGCTGACTGCTGAGAAGGCGTGGGACAGAAGGACTAGGCAGAGGCAAGGTCAGACGTAGCAGAAGGTCGGGGGCAGGCGGCAAGGTTCGTAGTCAGGATGGGTAGCAGAAGTTCAGGTACACAGGCTTTGGACACACTAAACGCTTTCACTGGCACAAGGCAACAAGATCCGGCAAGGGAGTGCATGGGAGGAGGTCAGATATAGTCAGGGACCAGGTGGAAGCCAATTAAGCTAATTGGGCCAGGCACCAATCATTGGTGCACTGGCCCTTTAAGTCTCAGAGAGCTGGCGCGCGCGCGCCCTAGAGAGCGGAGCCGCGCGCGCCAGCACATGACAGCAGGGGACCGGGACGGGTAAGTGACCTGGGATGCGATTCGCGAGCGGGCGCGTCCCGCTGTGCGAATCGCATCCCCAATGGCCATGACAGTGCAGCGCTCCCGGTCAGCGGGACTGACCGGGGCGCTGCAGGGAGAAAGACGCCGTGAGCGCTCCGGGGAGGAGCAGGGACCCGGAGCGCTAGGCGTAACAGTACCCCCCCCCTTAGGTCTCCCCTTCTCTTTGTCCGGTAACTGCCTCCCCTGGGATGAGGACACCGGGAAAGAATGGAGGGTTTCCTCAACGGCAGGCAGTACAGCAGGAGTGGGAATGGGGAGGGAGGGCCGAGGGCGAGGCCTGGCACGGGGCAGTGTGACACCAGGACGGGGGCCATGGGGAGGCACAGAGGCTTGCCTGACGGGACTGGGAGGGGGGGAGAGGCACTTCCTGTGGCAGGCAGAGTCCCAGTTCCTGATCTCCCCGGTGGTCCAATCAATGGTGGGGGAATGAAGCCGGAGCCAAGGCAGACCAAGGAGGACCTCAGAAGTACAGTTGGGGAGAATGAAGAACTCAATCCTCTCAAGGTGGGGTCCAATAGACATGAGGAGGGGCTCTGTGCGGTAACGCACGGTGCAGTCCAATCTGGCTCCGTTGACCGCGGAAATGTAGAGCGGCTTGACGAGACGGGTCACCGGGATGCTGAATTTATTAACAAACGACTCCAAAATAAAATTTCCAGAGGCACCGGAGTCCAAGCAGGCCACGGCTGAGAGGGAGGAGTTGGCTGAAGAAGAAATCCGCACGGGTACCGTGAGACGTGGAGGAGCAGACTTGGAACCAAGAGACGCCACACCCACGTGAGCTGGGTGCGTGCGTTTCCCAGGCGTGGAGGACGGATAGGGCAATCCACCAAGAAATGCTCGGTACTGGCACAGTAAAGACAGAGATTTTCTTCCCTACGGCGATTCCTCTCTTCCTGGGTCAGGCGAGACTTATCCACTTGCATGGCCTCCTCGGCGGGAGGCCCAGGCGTAGATTGCAACGGATACTGTGGGAGAGGTGCCCAGAGATCTAAGTCTTTTTCCTGGCGGAGCTCTTGGTGTCGCTCAGAAAAACGCATGTCAATGCGGGTAGCTAGATGGATGAGTTCTTGGAGGTTGGCAGGAATCTCTCGTGCGGCCAGCACATCCTTGATGCGACTGGATAGGCCTTTTTTAAAGGTCGCGCAGAGAGCCTCATTATTCCAGGATAGTTCAGAAGCAAAAGTACGGAATTGTATGGCGTACTCGCCAACGGAAGAATTACCCTGGACCAGGTTCAACAGGGCAGTCTCGGCAGAAGAAGCTCGGGCTGGCTCCTCGAAGACACTCCGGAGTTCAGCGAAGAAGGCCAGGACTGTGGCTGTGGCAGGATCATTGCGGTCCCAGAGCGGTGTGGCCCAAGACAAGGCCTTTCCTGAAAGAAGGCTTACTACGAACGCCACCTTAGACCGTTCTGAAGGAAACAAGTCCGACAACATCTCCATATGCAGGGAACACTGAGACAAAAATCCACGGCAGAGTTTAGAGTCCCCATCAAATTTGTCCGGCAGGGACAAGCGGAGGTTAGGAGCGGCCACTCGCTGCGGAGGAGGTGCAGGAGCTGGCGGAGGAGATGGTTGCTGCTGTAGCAGAGGCAGAAGTTGCTGTAACATGGCGGTCAACTGCGACAGCTGCTGTCCTTGTTGGGCAATCTGCTGCGATTGCTGAGCGACCACCGTGGGAAGATCAGCGAGACTTGGCAGCGGCACCTCAGCGGGATCCATGGCCGGATCTACTGTCACGATTCGGCTTCCAGGTAGTGGATCCTCTGTGTCAGCGAGGGATTGGCGTGGACCGTGCTAGTGGACCGGTTCTAAGAGGCTACTGGTTTTCACCAGAGCCCGCCGCAAAGCGGGATGGTCTTGCTGCGGCAGTAGCAACCAGGTCGTATCCACTAGCAACGGCTCTACCTCGCTGACTGCTGAGAAGGCGTGGGACAGAAGGACTAGGCAGAGGCAAGGTCAGACGTAGCAGAAGGTCGGGGGCAGGCGGCAAGGTTCGTAGTCAGGATGGGTAGCAGAAGTTCAGGTACACAGGCTTTGGACACACTAAACGCTTTCACTGGCACAAGGCAACAAGATCCGGCAAGGGAGTGCATGGGAGGAGGTCAGATATAGTCAGGGACCAGGTGGAAGCCAATTAAGCTAATTGGGCCAGGCACCAATCATTGGTGCACTGGCCCTTTAAGTCTCAGAGAGCTGGCGCGCGCGCGCCCTAGAGAGCGGAGCCGCGCGCGCCAGCACATGACAGCAGGGGACCGGGACGGGTAAGTGACCTGGGATGCGATTCGCGAGCGGGCGCGTCCCGCTGTGCGAATCGCATCCCCAACGGCCATGACAGTGCAGCGCTCCCGGTCAGCGGGACTGACCGGGGCGCTGCAGGGAGAAAGACGCCGTGAGCGCTCCGGGGAGGAGCGGGGACCCGGAGCGCTAGGCGTAACAGTGAGAGAGGAATCATGGATGAAGAAAGTCTGTATTGGAAGACAAATCCACCGGTCATGGCAGCACATAAGGAAACTCAGCCTCATTGGCATAAAAGTCAATGACACCAACATTTTGGAAATAGCTAAGAATAGATGATGGTGGTCATTTGCAAACTTATTTGTTGGCCCCCTGTTCATTTGAGGTGACTGATGCAGTGGCTAGCAGGGAGGCATCTTATGTGTTTCTATTGTACTGGGGGTCTTATAATGGGTTCTGTATTATACTGGGAGTCTGTATAAGTATTGCTCGCAAATATCGCATATTCGCGATTTCGCGAATATTCGCGAATATAGCACTATATATTCGCAATTACGAATATTGTTTTTTTTTTTATCACAGTACACATCACAGTGATCATCCCTCTCTGCTTTCAGCTTGTGTGGTGTAAAGAAGGCTCTAATACTACTGTGTGAGACTGGCGTACAAATTTTCACACATGTATAAATTTGCATATGCTAATTTACGCATATGCGAATTTATACTTATGCTAATTTTCGCATATGCAAGTTTTTTTCGCATATGCAAATTTTTGTTTATGTAAATTTTAGCATATGATACCTCGTTTTGTTAGCATATGCGAAAATAAAACGCGAATATGTGAATTTAGCGAATAAATGATGAATATTCGTCCATATATTCACGAAATATCGCGAATTCGAAAATGGCCTATGCCGCTCAACACTAGTCTGTATTATACTGGGCACTAGTGTTGAGCGACATAGGCCATATTCGAATTCGGGATATTTTGCGAATATATGGATAAATATATTTGCTAAATTCGCATATTCGTAATATTCGCATTTTTTCGCATATGCATAAATTCGCATGTGCGAAAATTCACATGTGTGAAAATTTATGAACTTTATAGCAAGTATAGCAGTGTAACTTGATAGAAGCAGCAGAAGGGAGGGATCAATATTCGCCCAGCGATCTCACACAGTAGTATTAGAGCCTTCTTTAGACCACACAAGCTGGAAGCAGAGAGGGATGATCACTGAGATGTGCACTGTGAAAAAATAATACAAAAAAGCGTGTGCTTTATCCACAAATATTCGTGAATTCGCGAATATGCGATATTCGCGAATAAAATTTGAATTGCGAATATTCGCGAGCAACACTACTGGGCACTAATACTGAGGTTTGTAATATAGTAGGGGGTTGATGCTTGTGCTGAATTATACTGGGGCCTATATTATACTAGGAGTTTGATACTGGGGCATGTATTTTACTGGGGATCTAACAATGGGGTCTGTATTAAACTGGGGGGGGGGCTGATTATATTGGTAGTCTGATACTGAGGCCTACATAATATTGGATCTGTATTATACAAGGGGGTTTGATATTGGGGCCTTAATAATGCTTGGCGTCTGATACTAGGTTCTTAATGATAGTTTGGGTGTGATACTGGAGGTCTGTATTAGACATGGGTTCTGATACTTGGGTCTGTATTAGACTGGGGCTTTGACACTAATGGTATGAATTATAATGAGAGGTCTGTATTGTCCTAAGGAAGACCCTACCGGAAGATCTGATTACTTGTCACCCTCTATTTTGTCAATTGACAGCCATTTTTAGATGTGGTCTAAGGAGGTTCATACAAGGTTAAAGGGGTACTCCGTTACCTTGCTTTGGGAGCACCGCTTTCCAGCGTCCGGAAGTTATTGTTCCGAACGATGTGTGGGCGGGCTTCTGTGTTCAGGGCCGTCCCTCGTGACGTCACGCCCGGCCCCTCAACGAAAGTCTATGGGAAGGGTCGTGACAGCCGAGGGGGGGACATCACGAGGGGTGGCCTTGAACATGGAAGCCCGCACACACATCGTTTGGAACAATAACTTCCTGATGCTGGAAAGCGGAGCTCCGCCAGCAAGGTAACGGAGTACCCCTTTAATTCCAAATTTCTTTTAGTTGCAGTTCTTCTCAGAAAGTAATGGCCTATGCCCTGTCATCTAAATATTTACAATGGTGAGAAGGGTAACATAAATTTCACTTAATCT
The DNA here is from genome assembly GCF_029499605.1 of Hyla sarda. Lineage (NCBI taxonomy): Eukaryota > Metazoa > Chordata > Amphibia > Anura > Hylidae > Hyla > Hyla sarda. Next base: position 161,361,239 of record NC_079197.1, read on the forward strand.
GATATAATGGTAAACTTACCCCATTTTCTCTCAAACAAGGAGTAGATAAGTGTCAAACTTAATCCCAAATACATTGTTTATTGATAATTAAATTGAGATATAGTTTACTTAAAGTGAGGATATTCTTAACCCTTAGTGGGTAAGCAATGGATTAAAAATCCAAGTCCTTAGTGCCCTCTGCTGGTTAACTAAATCAGTCATGTGATTAGACCCTAATCTACATATTTGGCACCCATCAAATTCTTACTGTAGGATATCTGTAGAATATCATAGGGGTGTATACTGTAAGTATCAAATAACTTAAAAAGTGCTCTCAATTCACCCAAGTGCAAGTGAAAAGTGCAAGTATTTACGCTAAGAAGGGACCAACTACATTCCAGGCTACAGAACTACTCTAGACTGCTTCAGGGTTTCCAAATTCCTAGAAGTTACCTGAGGGACAGGGACGTTTAGAGAAGGGAGAAATACTTTCCAATGCTTCAGGGCTCTTCTGTTATGACTGCAAGGTAACAAGACAATGGCTGCCCATGATGGCTCTTTGTACCCAGCTTTCGTGTGTGCAGAATTTATATCTCACATGATTCTGGTATAGTACCATTTGATTAAGATAATTTTAATATGTGAATGAAATTATATCAATTAGTATGGTGAATAGATTTTATAGAACGGAGTGTGTTCATGTAGAATGGAGCGCGTTCTATATATATCAGTTAATTTACATAATGGTTATAGCGTAGTCTATGATTTATCCTTCTCCAGCTAATTTGTATTATTAATATTCACACAAGGAAATGTATTAGACTATTTCCCTAAACATTTAGAGTACCATAGATTATATATTTTTTACTGTGCCTTTAAAACTAACTGTTGTAGTTAGAAGTTGGCGGAGTGTTTACAGATCACTTCCATTTTCTATAGCTAGAAATTAGATGTTGCCTATTGTTGATTTAATGTGATTTTAGGTTCTCTCCTCCAGAGTAATATATCTAACTAACTTTTTATATATTCTTGATATTATCTGACTAATGTGTCACTGATATTTATTTATATATCATTGTATTTATCATATGTATTAATCATATGTATTAAAGGGGAACTCTAGTGGCACTCTAGTTTTTTGTTTTTTTTTTCAAATTAACTGGTGCAAAAAAGTTAAACAGATTTGTAAATCACTTCTATTTTAAATTCTTAACCCTTCTAGTACTTATCAACTGCTGTATACTACAGATATACTACAGAGAAATTTGTGAAGTTCTTTTCTGTCTAACAACAGTGCTCTCTACTGACACCTCTGTGTCAGGAACTGTCCAGAGCAGGAGAGGTTTTCTATGGGGATATGATTCTAATCTGGACAGTTCCTAACACGGAGTGGGGTGTCAGTAGAGAGCACTGTTGTCAGTATACTTTTTATAATATCTATATATTCATTTATGATATAGCAAAAAGTACAGTCTAGCGCTATGTTGAAGAACTATATATCTATTTATATTTGTGGTCGGTGCTCATGAGCACAGTGTACCTACCTACTAAAAACCATATACCAGGCTAGACATTCTATAACCTCTAGGCAGTCTTTGTTGTGCCATGTACTGCCACATAAGGGTACACCTGAAATTAGAGGGCATACCTTGAAGTAAAAATGATAGAAAATGAATGATATCTGAATGAGGGAGGGTTGGGTGGTGCGTGAAGAACCCGCGGCATCAGAAAACAGGTACTGCCGCAGGTTCTTATGGCAAATCCCAATTCAGGCTAAATGATTTAGCCTTCTTACTTGTGGTTGGTGCTCATGAGCATAGCATATCTACCTACTAAAAACTCTATACCAGGCTAGACATTCTATAACCTCTGGGCAGTCTGTTTTGTGCCATGTACTGCCGCGTAAGAGTATACCTGAAATTAGAGGGCAAAAACTCCAGTATTAGTTAAAGAATTTATTAACTTATATACATAGTAATCACATTACCAAAGATTGGAAAGCATGACACATTTCAGACTTAGGGTTGGGAATATACCTCGTGTAAATATTAGGCTTCCAGCGCCCCAACTTCTTGATAATGTGAGCTGGTATCCTATGCCGAGATGCTTATGCCGCGGCGCCTATACGTAACGAGTGGCTGGATATAACCGATGGATCACTACCCAATGCTTTAACCAAGACGCGAATGTGTCTAACAAATTGTGCCGTAGTGAGGGTGGCCCCTCTAAATAGCAACAGTGGCTGAATCCCATCGGATACTAGGCGTGCGGACATCATAGTTTGCAGAACTCTGACTGGACACCACTTGTGCAACGTGGTAAAATACCGTATTGTGACAACCTGACCCGGCAATGAAGTCTTCGTGCTTTGCAATTTCAGCGCATAATGATCTACTTCCTGACAATGTTGATGTAACCTCAACCATGGGCCTTTGATTGACCTATAGGTAAAATCCCCGGGCCTAAGGAAGCCATAATATCCCAAAAATAAAGAGGCTTTCAAAGTTACACTATCCTAATATCCAAATAGTGACCTATCTAGGGCATCTGCTACCTGCCTAAACAACTCGGCTGACATGGGCTGATGACTGGAGGGTTTGCAAACCGCACTCTTCTGGATACCCTTTAGGGCAGCTTTTATGGCATGAGACATGAACACTGATGTCATGTTAGGGTAGGACAAGGTGATGTGATGCTGAATGCCCGATAAATAAAGCTTAATTGTGTTATGGGCTAGGTGCAGTGAAGAGTGGCAAAACCCTATGAACGCCTGTAGAAAAGAAGTAGTATGTGGGATGACACATGGATATTTAGTGCAGAACTTAGTGTATGCCTTCCAGGCTGTAGTGTATACCCTCTGCGTGCTGGAGGACAATGATTTGTTGATGAGATTT